>NC_141141.1:16683999-17298166 GCF_053477565.2 Lygodium microphyllum | reverse complement strand
GTTGAGTCTAGGACTCAGACCAGTTGTCCAAAGTCCCATTTTGATTGGTTTTTGACCTTCATGGGCTTGTAGGGCCTACTCCCAAACTGACCAGTAGCTAAGCCAAAGTTCAAACCTATAAATGAAACCATAGTATTGTCTACGCTTTAAAAAAAAGGAACCTAACCTAGTAGTCCATGGGGGACTAAAAGATCCAACAATTGGTCGTTACCTGAGTAGAGACCCAAATTGACTCACTTGGCTGGATACCACTTGTCACAACCTGTAGAGAACTCAATTGGTCGTTACCTGAGTAGACACCCAAATTGACTCACTTGACTGGATGCTCGATAGACCACTTGTCGCGACCCATAGAGAACTCAATTGGTCATTACCTGAGTAAAGACCCAAATTGACTCACTTGGTTGGATGCTTGATAGACCACTTGTCACGACCCATAGTGAATGTTGGGGGTAAAGGTGCCTCTGCCTAGCCACCCATGTATTACTACACTAACAGTACCCGCCACTGCACAGTGCAGGTGATGGGCACCCATCACCGTCACTCTATTCTTTATTCTTTTATTGACAGATTGAATAAAGGAAGGCTTGCTCACACATTGTGACTGTTGGAGTTTGCATTTGGTCTCTCTCTTTTTTGCTCTTGCTCTCCCGCCATAGCTCTCCCATGCAAGCTTCGATCCTTCTCACCTTTCAACTGATATCAGAGCAAGGATTCATGACTACTTGGGCTTGGATCTCGTGGAGCTCAACCTCGACTTGCATCGCTTCAACTTTGGAGTCAATGGTACTACAAGGAGATTGATTGATCAAGTATACAGTAGTAGACATTGTCTTAGCCCAAAATTGTTGTGGTAAGCTTGCCTAGCTAAGCATACTATGGACCCTTTCATGCATGGTCCCGTTCATGTACTCAGCCATACTATTCTTGGGTGGGATATATGGGGTGGTGAACTTATCCTTAATACCTCTCTCATCGCAAAACTGCTTAAAGGGTTTAGAGATATACTCACTCCCATTATTTGATTGTAGACATTTCAACCTATACCCAAACTAGTTCTCAACCAATGCAAGATAATGTTGAAAGGTAGCCAAAACATCAAATTTTAGCTTTATGGGATATGCTTAGACCTTATGTGAGTAATCATCAATGAATGTGACAAAGTATTTCACACCTCCTAATGACTGATAGTACATAAGTTCGCAGACATAAGAATAAACAAGAGCCAAAGGCTGGGAGTTCCATGGGTCAACCAACACCAATCACTTATCGTATCCCACCCAACTAATTAGAACTCCACAAAACCCTCAAGTTCCTATCAATTTAGGTTGTGGGTAACCCAACTACCAATTTAAAGCCTCGCAAGGATATTATGGAAAGTAGAGAGTGGCAATGGACTAAGGTGCAGATACTAAAGCTTGAGAGATCAACATGGTTCAAGTGAGCAAAGGAGTTGCCAAGTTAGATTGCGATCAAGCTTGGTTAGAATGCCTCGAGGAGGTAGATTTTTTAGCAAGTGGGACTAGATCGTCTCCTTGCACCACACCATTATTTAGAGTAGAGTTAGCTTCAAAGTTGCAAGAACTAGGGGAGACATCCTCTTCTAGTGGGGATAACAAGTACAATTCCAAATCAGACACGTGACACACCAAGGGGGACCTTCCAGTCCACTTAAGTCAAAGAAGGCTAAGGGAGGAGAAAAGGAAACAATCAAAGTCTTTAGAAGCTAAATGAAAGAAGAAACCCCTGGACCTGCCCAAGCACTTCACGAAGTACAAAAAGGGTGATAGAATAGTGGTGTTGGTAGGAGCCAAACAGGAAGGGCAAGCTAGTGAACCCATCGAAGGACTAGCCAAGGTTAAGGAGGTTAACTTGGCAGGAGGGGAGGACAAGCCTTGTCCCGTGTACATAGCGGATGACCTAACTGAGAAGGAGGAGCACAATCTCATAAATCTCCTAAGGGAATTTGGCAATGTGTTTGCATGGTCCTTAGATGAGCTGAAGGAAATAGATCCAAGTATTGTGACTCACAACATTCCCATGACCCCCGACGCAGCACCAATCAATGACCATATGCAATGAATCCTAAGCATATGTACACACCATAAAAGAGGAGATTGATGAGCTATTGAAGGTAGGATTCATTTATGGGACAGAACATATGGACTAGGTATCATCTATAGTCATAGTCGCAAAAAGAATGGGAAGATTCAAGTGTGCATAAGCTATAAGAAGGTAAACGCAGTCACCAAGAGAGAAAATTACCCATTACCATGTGCTAGAGAGAGTGGAAGGAAAGGAAGCCTTCAGATTTCTAGATGGCTTCTCAGGTTACAAGGTGTTGCAAGTCCATTTGGGACGACAGGCACAAGACAACATTTGCCATTGAATGGGGGGTGTTTGCCTATATAGTCATCCCATTTGGACTTACTAATGCTCATACTACCTTCCAACACCTCATATGTGCCATTTTCAAGGACATCCTCAACAAATGGTTGGAAGTCTTTATCAATGACTTATGTGTCTACACCAAATTGGGAAGAGCACTCGGAAAAATTGTGAATAGTCTTTGCGGTCTCTCACTGAACCCCGTATAGTGCCAATTTTGGGTAAAGCATGGTTGCATCTTAGGGCACATTGTGCTGAGAAATGGGATAGCCATAGAATTTTCTAAAGTCAAGATGATTATAAATCTTCCCTCTCTGACCAACTTTAAAGGAGTTCAATGTTTCTTAGGCCATATAGGGCACTATCGTCAGTTTGTATTGAATTATGCGTTGATTGCTAGACCTTTGTATAAGCTAATAATAGTATTCAAGTGGACCCAAGAATGTTAACATGCCTATCAAAGGCTTAAATAGGCTCTAGCTTTAGCTCCTATCTTAAGAGGCCCAGATTGTTCAATTACCCTTTCATGTGTACATCGATGCATCAAAATTTACCATGGGGGTAGTACCGTGCCAACTTGGTATACATAACCTCGACTATCTAGTGGGTTTTGATAGCAGATAGCTCACTAAGACAAAAATGAACTACTCCACAATGGAGAGGGAAGGGCTAGCCATGGTGTTTGCCATAAAGAAGTTTTGATACTATCTTTTAGCAACACCCTTCACCTTCTTTATAGATAATCAAGAATGGCTTTATCTTGTGAATAAACCTTGCGCAATGTAGAGGTGAGCTCAAGCTCAACCACCAAGACCCACGGACTGCTTATTCTTTCAAGTATTTCAAGCCGAGCACCAATGGCTATCTTTCACATAGCCAACATGCTATCTCTCTCTACAAAGTGTAGTGAGCTTACCTCCATACCCGATAGAGTTGCCTCCTCTCCTGAGCACTCTGGTAGCTCCACGATCCAAGTACAAGCTTCAAGCGAGCTCGATCCTCAAGCTCCACACTCCAAGCTCCATTGCCGCAAGCAAGACAAGACAAGAGAAGAAGAGAGGAGAAGATGCAGAGCTTCTCCACCACAGTCCCTCACCCTCACACACTCACTTCCTCACACTCCTCTCTCAAGCACAAGCTCAAGCAAGCAAGAAGAAGAAGAAGAGAAGGAGGAGAGCTTCTTTTGGCCACACACAAGAATGAGCTCCTCATTCACTTTTTAACTTTATATACAAAACCCTAACCCTAATTCCCTTTATGCGTTCATCCCCTTTTTGGTCCAAGCTTGGCCCATCCCTCCAAACCTTCTCCTCCTCTTTCCTATTGGCATGGCATCAACTCATGCCTCTAACCATTTACAATTTGCACCGCGCTCTTTTATAAAATAAATCATGGTGCGCCTTTCACTCTTTCACAAAAGTATTAACTATGGCACTTTTTCTTGTGCCCCTCTCTCCTTGATTTAGGACTTTTTGCATTTCTTGTGTTTCCAGATTTTTCTTGGTGTGCCTTCATCTTTCGTTTCACTTTTGCCTTGGCCTTGTCTTTTGCTTTAGATTTTTCATATTTTTCACCCTATTCAGTGAACATTACCCCCTCCTAGACAAGTGCTAGTCCCATGGCACTCTCTGTCATAGGTAGTAGGCTTTAACGTCATGCAGCAAAGACATGGATGGAAGGGATTACTATGGTTTGCCTTAAAAGAGTTTTGGTGATGGTACGGATGAAGGTCATTGGTGGCACTTTGTTGACCTAATTGGTTAGTGATAGGGTTATTGGAGTTCATGATATGGTTTTATTGGGAGTTATACTCATGGCTGGTACAAGTGTTCGTGTTCTGGGAATTTTGTGTGTGACGGTGCTTTGGTGGGCTTGCATGATGATAAAGGACAAGAGTTCAGAGTTGAGTGTGTTTGACGAAGAACTAACTGTACTTTTGCTGGAGTCTTCAATACCTGCAATTAAAAACCTCTCATATGGTCTCTCCCTAGGGTTAGTGCTAGTCTTCTTATCATGCACAAGATGTAGTTTGATTAGTTTGGGGGACAGGTCGACGAACTCTAAGCAAACTGAGAGTATTGTCCTGCATTTGAGGACCCAAACTATGTATAGATTGTGGTGCAGATATTATGTGAGTGCACATGCATACTTAGATATTACGTAGTTAGAAGATTGTTGGTCTCGTTCCTCATTGCAGTGTGTGGATGAAGCGAGGGCTCGATGGGGTGGATAAAATTGTTGATGTTGAGAAGTACACTTGAAAGCTTCTTGAGACATCATTTGTGATTTTGACAACATGATATAGTATAATTGAGCTCATTGACGCCTTAGCTTTTGGTAGCTGGTGGCTACTTGTATTGTTTGAAGAGTATGGTGTACTTTTCATGGTCTTTTGTACCTTGCTTACCAATGTTGATTGCGATGGCATTGAGATGGAGTGCGAAAAAGAATTGTGTAAATGGTTCAAGGTGACAAGTCTAACCATAGGCGAGATGAGCTCTTTAGGTATGTCCTACCCTTCCTGTGCCTTGAACAATTGTGGGGGATGTATGAAGGGCTAGGGGACTAGGGACGGAGCCAATCGACCAAGGTCATTAGACGTACCTAGTTTGAGGACCCCTAGGTGTTGTGTTGTGATCGTGGATGCTCCTTTTTTTCTCTCTTTTTTTTTCTTTTTTTGGGATAAAATGAATACAATCAATGCAATACATTGAGGCTATCAACCTTTCATTTGGATTGAGAATTTTCGAGATCCAAAGGCTGTGAAAAATGGATTTTACACAGATGATTGTGTTACTAGCCTCGATGCTAGACGAACAGTTGTTGAGATAAAGATATACACTTGAGATTTTGCAAACCTCTTTGTAACATGTGAGACATCAGAACAATTGAGGTAGCAACTGGAGTGAGCTGTGCATGGACGAGAGATAGAGCATCTGGAAAATTGAATTCTGGTTGTGATGAAGAAACGTTTGTCATTGTTGAGAGAGTGGCTCCTACTTGGATGTAGAGTTTGTCCAAGAAAGAGAGAGTAGCCAATGACTATGCTTTGGGCCATGCTCAAACGCAATGTGTACTTTCTGCAGGGGAGATTTTCTCTTCCAGTGGGGCTTCCGTCATGGCTCTTTGTTTCTTGGTATTTACATCGCTTTCTCCATAATGGTTCTTTGTGGGGTTGGTGGTCATGCGGTGACTTGGACATTGAACGCTTTCATATAGAGACTTGTGTTGTCTTGCACTCACTTGGAAACTCATGAGAGTACATGCAAGTCATATGCTTCAATTATAATGAACAAATGCAGCTTAAAAAGACATCATTTATCTAAATCCCATAGTGTTGACTTTAATGCATATCACTTATGCTTGATTATCATTGCTTGTGTGTGTACTGGCTTTGCTTCTTTTGGTATTATTTATACATAGTCACAAAACACATTATTTATTTATATACACATTTATGAATCCATGTCACTTTGTGAGGATAAAAACCAATTGTAGAACTCATGATTGTATTGGAGTGTGGCATACATATCTAGTAATTGTGGTAGCCTACTTAATAACAACAGATATTTTGCAATATCGAGTAGCATGGTGCCTTGTCCGAGTCTACTAACAACATGTAGCTCCTCCTTAGTGATAATTTTATCAATCAAAGAGTTCTCTTGGTTAGTTCCATCTAAATCCATACCCCAAACAATAGTCAGTACTCAAAAGGAAGTTGGTGCCACATAGGTCTGGTCTCTTTGAGACCTGGCTAAATGGCGGTCTCAAAGCGGTCTCTTTGAGACCGCCATTTGGCCAATCGCTCCTTTGAGACTGCTGTCATAATCTGGGCTCCAAGTTTGACCATTGTAGCACGGTTTTCAAACCAACATTTTTCAAATTGACTTCAACCCTTTGATTGTCACTTTAGTTGTTCTACCTCTAAGAGATTTGGTTGGCAAAGCGCTTCATTGAATGTCACAATTAAGCATAGTTCTCGTCAGCCTCCTTGTCAGAGATGAGTTGTATGCATGCATGTAGGAGCTTGTCATAGTGCTCATTAAGATATTATTCCTCTTTCCAAGATAGCAAATATGAAAAATATTCCTCAAGTTTCTCCCTAGGGAATGTGCCCATGTTCGCAAGGATGTAGGCACATGCAAATAATTTGAGTTTAATAGCCAACTCAATCAAGCACTCTGTGACACTTCTATGTTCGATGAGGGCTTGCTTAGTTGCTATCTCATGCAAGGTTCTGAGAGTTTCCCTAGGCTTTAGCATAGCTAGGGACTTAGGCCTAGATGAGCAAGATTGCTCAATGCTAGGATTGCTTTGTCCTTAGGGTTTTCATGTTTCTCCTAAGGCTTTGCTGCTATTGTGTCATGGTTCTCCTCAGATGTGACTGGTATAGTTTTGTCAACCAATTGTGACAATGTTGTATCTACTCTTGATTGGTCAATGTAAGTTCTATTGTCGGGGTGGATTGAGCCTTGCAAGCAACCGTTGATGGTAATGATTGCTTTGATTTATCAGAATATATGTGTAGAGAGCTCATGCTCAATTGCCAAGACCCACGGATTGCTTATTCCTTCAAGCATTTCAAGCAAGTACTAATGGCTACCTCTCACATAGCCGACACACTATCCCTCTCTACGAGTGTAAGCTCACCTTTATGCCCGATTGAGTTTATTTCTCTCTCAAGCACTCCAATAGCTCCACGATTTGTGATGCAAGCTCAAACATCGTCAAACCTCTTCCTCCTTGCTCCATCCTCCATAGCCACGCACAAGATGAGAGAAGAGCATAGAAGAGAATAAGAAGAGAGGAGATGGTGGAGGGCTTCACCTCCAGGATCCCTCACCCTCACACACTCAACTCACTCACACTCCCTCCCTCAAGCACTCACAAGAAAGCATGAAAGAGAAGAGAAGGAGAGAAGAAGAAGAGTCCACTTTGCCACACACTGAAGAATGAGCTTTCATTCCCTTTTTGAACTTTACATACAAAATCCTAAATCCCTTTTGGGCAGTCATGCCCTTATCTCCTTTGTTACATGACTGGCCATTGTGGCAAGGTCATTTTTCCCATTCCCTTTTACTTGGTCCATTTCTTTGATTTATACCCATCTACCCTTTTATAATTTGCATAAGAGGGAGTCTGGCGCTCCCTTTAAAAAATTGTGGGGTGCCTTCCACTTAAAAATGCACTTTTGCCTTTAGCTTGATTTTAGAGGCCATCCTTGTGCCTTCGCTTGTTCTTTGTCCTGCTTCTTCCATTGCCTCTGTATTTTACTTCTTTTTCTTCCATCTTGACCTGAGGTTAACATTACCCCCCTCCTAGTATAGTGCCAGTCCCATGGCACTAATGCGGAGTGGTTGGAGGGGGGATGGGTGTAGCCAGATGGATTTTTTGAGTTTGTATGCGAGCCCTTGTGGGGGATGGTGTTGGATGGACCGACCCTTGAAATTGAAGATGTAGTTGGGGCAGGTCCTTTTTTGCTACTAGTGTTGAGGGGATTCGTCCTTTGAAATTGAAGATAAAGTTAGACATCCCTGCATGGAGAGAGGCGGATGTGCAGATCCATCTTTGAAATTAAAATGGTACTAGACAAATTATTGCTTCGAGGATAGCAGGTGTATGGATCCATCTTTGAAATTTAAGATGATGTTAGAAAGATCCGTCTTTTGGCCCTCTGTGACGGCCTTCTCCTACGATGTTCCAAATGAGCTTCTTCATTCACTTTTTGACTGGGGCTGCCTCGCTGCCTTAGTTTGCCTTCATGGGAATGTTGTCACATAAAGTGGCCCCTCTCTTAGGTGGATGCTAGTCTCGAGACATTGTGGTTTTGATTTGTGAGGGTTCAATGAGAAAGGGTGGACGTGTGAGTCGATGATGACGGGCCTGTAGAGGAATTGAGATTGGGAAGAAACAAATTACCCAATTAAGGTGGTGGGGGCCAGGGGCGTATTGCATGGATGATGGGGCCGCTGAAGTCGGTGGTTGAGGCCTTTGTTTGTACCTAGAAAGAAAAGGTGCACTACTTGGGGGTGTCTTTGCCTTACCTTGGAGTGTGTGGTACACGTGCTTGTGGAACTAGGAAGCTCTCAGGGTTTCCCACACTTGAAGACCTAGTTTGTGCATAAGGGAGGTGTGGTGCAGGGAGCTTAGGGTGACAAGTCTAACCATAGGCAAGAGTTACCTTCCTAGGTATGTCCTACCCTTGATGTGCCCTAACCATGTGTGGTGGGAGATAAAAAAGGCTACGGGGTTAGACATAGAGCTAGCCGACCGAGGCCCCAGATGCACCTAGCTTGAGAACCCCTAGGTGTAGTGACTGTGACCTATGTGCAGTTTGTTGTGTCTATGTGTGATTTCTCTTTCCATTTTCGTTCTCTATGATTGCCTTTTCACTTTGTGCCTCCTTGTCTTTTGTTTCTTTTTTCCTTATCTCTCGTCTCCTTCTTCTTCTTCTTCCCTTTTTTTTTGGCCAAGTTACATAGTCATGATAGAAGTTAGTTTTTGTCATCAGAGTGAGATGGAGAAGGGGGACTTAATAGATTTGTTAAGAAATTAGTAGCTTTGGAGATATCCCTTGAGGTTTAAGTGGACTTGAAGGGTGGTTATAGAGAGGAATGGATGATTGCAGTGGTGGGTGAAGCGGCATTCATATCCTCTAGAAGAGCTAAGCAAAATGAAGGTAGTAGAGCAACTCGTATCATTAGTCAAGCCATCGTGCAACTATCTATAATGTTAGGATCAAAATGGAGGGCTGGGAGGCTACGCTCCTATGGAGTGGGGTCTTGTCTAAGGAGTATCCTAAGCAGTCTGAGGTAATTACAAGTAGTAATAAAAGCGGGGCCAGGGCATGAAGAGAAATCATTGGTGAAGTGGATTAGGGTATCATACAAATTTTTTGATGTGAAGACGAGGGCATTTCATATGTAGTACAAGGAGGATTATAAATTATTAGAAAATCATAGCAGTCATGGAAACTGGAGTCAAAATCCACTCCCACCCTTTGAGGGTATGGTATAAAGGTTGGGTCATTGCGCTCGAAGGGTTGAGTGTCGCAAAAGGCCATCCAAGTATCCATGTTGGTGTCACAGACCCTTCTTCTCCATGTAGGTTGGCATTCGTAGCTGAGCACAGACCTTGGCACTTCAAAAACTTTATTTTGCCAAAATTCGACATCTTCAATGGCCCATAATGTGGGGTTCTGCTCTCTCTCTCCTCCAGCCATTTCTGTCCTAGCGTGCCTCTGATGTTAATCACCTCCTCCACCACCTTAATAGGAAAAACCCTACACATGGTGGTGGGGAATTTGAAGTTAAAGTCGAAGGGACTCCTAGCCATTCCTTGCCTCTCCTAGATTACAAGGTCAGTGTGGAAGCTTGCTGGGGTATCATCCTCACATGGTGGGATAGGTGCTTGGGGTGCCCTCATTCCCTTGGCATTCCATTTTCTTCTTGTTTCCTCCACCATTTGTTTTCTTCTTTCCCTCAGTGCTGCCTTTCTTTTTGTGGAGGTGTCTACGTGTTATTTCTCTTCAGGCTGCAGGGAAGAAGGCAGTGGAACAAGCTCTTCCTCATGTGGTCCCATTTCAAAGTTCATATCTCCCTCCCTCTCCTGCCTTGGCTCTTGCTGCTCTTCTTCAATGAATCCAAGTGCGTCCACTTCCTATGGGGGGTTAGGCTTGCCAATAGGAGATAGTGGTGTTGCTCTTCCGAGCTTGGGCCCAACTCCCCTAGGTTGTGGTGGCATCTATAGTCTTGCTCTCATGGCTCTGCAAGCCATTCCCAGTTTCTTCTTCATGGCCTCTATGGACTCTCCCTCCTCTGCCTGGGTGACGTCCAATAGGGTATTCAGGAAGGCGCGTTGCTGCATTTGGAAGCTCACTTGGTCAGCCTCCACTATGCTTTCAGCAAGTATTTTGTCTTTCTCTACTTGAGCTAGATAGTGTGCCAAGGTTTTAACTCTTTTTTCATTCTGGTTGGCCCATTCTTCTACTCTCCTTTTCATGTCTTCAAGGCTTTCCCCCTACCTCTGAGCTAGCACTATCAACCTTTGTTCTTGATCTTTCATTTCTCCCCTTAGCTTCCACTGCTCTTCCTGTGTTGAGGAAGCCTCTTGGGTTAATCTTTCCACCTCTCTTTCATACCTACGAGCTCTTTCCTCCCTCAACTCCTCTAGTTCATTTGTGGCTTTAGTGATTTTCTCCATTTTAGCTTGCAAAACTTCATAGAGCTCCACAATCTCTTCATTGTGTCGTCAGAGGCATTGTATGGCCTCACTTTCTTCGTCCAATCGCACTTGCCATTCTGCTTCTATCTCTTCTTTATCTTGTAGCTACTCCTTTAGCTCATTAACTTCCCTTTGGGCCATGGCTATTTGGCATGTTTTCTCCAACTAGGATGCAGCCATGGCCTCTATTTTGGCTTCTAGCTTTGTTACTGTGATTTTTTTCTCCTCCTTGGCTTTCTCTAGTTGAGAGAGAAACTCCTTAACATATTCATTGTATTCTCCGGGTGGCCTTGATGTTGCGGGAATGGAGGTTGTGGAGGCTGCCACCTTTTGCCTCTTCGGGTCTTTCCTTGACTCGGCATCTGCTGCAACCAGCCTTTTGGTTCCTACTAGAGGGGTTACTTCTCTTACTCCTTGGCTCATTTATTTATTCAAGAAGTATTGGACCTAAGCCATTAGGTTGTTGGCATCCACCTGGGTCGTAGAACTGGGTGTGGACATGGCAGTGCTGGTGGTGGGCACTAGGGGAGTGAGAGTGGGGGTGATTGGGGCCTTGCTCTTGCCTTCTTGCACCATAGTGGCACGAACTCTAGCACATGGGCACTTGAGCTCGACCCTTCATCTTTAAGTGAGCTCGAGGGTTTTGACTCCTGTTTTTCCTGAACTGCTACTCAATGGACCTGCGTGTTGCTAGGGCCATATCTTCCTCTTCCTTTCTTCTCAACTCCTCCTTCTCCTCTTTCTACTTTCTCCTTCTTTTCTCCTCGATCTTTTGGAGTCCCTGCGAACCTTTTGCAAATCCACTTTCTCTTTTTTCCTCGTCTCCTCGTCCTGCTTTTCTTGTGTAATTTTCTTCTTCATCTTCTTAGCCTTTCCTTGGCTAGTTTGCTCTTCTTGTTCCTTGTTTTCTTCTTCCTCACTCATCGTCCTTTCGCTGGACTGTGCCTCTCCTGTTCTTGGTGAGGTAGCGACCTACTTGGTGTTTCATCCACTCCTCCTCCTCTTTCCTACCCTTGTTCCAAGGATGCCCTGATGATGGCGGTAAGGACCCCACCAAATCCAATTGTTGAGGCCTTTGAAGATGAAGCTTTCCTTTTAGCCTTGGTGGTAGGGGATTCTTCTCCAACGGGCTGTCCTCCCATTGCCAAAGCCTTTGTCGAGGTCTCAATGGTCTTTCTCACAAAACCACTGAGGTTCACCTCATCTAGCGACTGTGCCGCAATGCTCTCTAACAGCGGGACATTAATGCAGCTCATGATAGTGTTGTACCTCTAACTAGAAAACAACGCCTGCGCCATCTTGGCTTAGAGTTGGACTTTAGGATCTGGAATATCTGCCAAGCTGACACCGTCGTTGGTGTGGACCTTCGCCTTGTCCATTCTTAGCAAGGCATATACATCTCTCTTCGGCTTCCTCTCTACTTTGTTTGCCAAGCCCAATGCTTTTTCCACCAGCTCCGAGGTCAATTCAATCTACACTCAATGAGTTTTCTCTCCCTCATGCATAGTTATGGTGCCATGGTTCCTATGGAAAGTCCACAAAAACTCTGCACAGTGAATATAGTCTACCCCTTGGCCTACTGCTTCCATGTATTTCTGCAGATTGCATTGTTCAATGATTTGCCTCACAACCTCGATGGCCACATCTTCTACGTTGAAGATATGTCAAAACTTAAACTGGTTGAAGGCTCGTGTTTCCACCAAAAGACCGTTTTTTGTCTATTCTTCTTCTGAAAAATGCAATTTTCTAGCCTTTTCTTGGCCTGCCATGATGGGTGCCTAACATGAAACCATATTCGCCATTAGTGTTATTCAGAATAGTCACAAGCAAAAGGACACAGCTACGTATTTGCTGAACTGAATTGCTCAATTGCAAAAGTTGACTTTTCTTCCAATTAGTCTATTGATTTCAAATTTTATTGGCCTTTTCCGCACTCACAAGTTGTTTCACCCTACCATTGAGGTTTCCAATGTGTGCCTTTTCTTT
The DNA here is from genome assembly GCF_053477565.2 of Lygodium microphyllum. Classification (NCBI taxonomy): domain Eukaryota; kingdom Viridiplantae; phylum Streptophyta; class Polypodiopsida; order Schizaeales; family Lygodiaceae; genus Lygodium; species Lygodium microphyllum. Next base: position 17,285,569 of record NC_141141.1, on the reverse strand, counting down.
ATTGTTTTCCTTATGTGTTTGGTTTAATTTACCTTACCCTTACCCTCCCCCTTGGAATTGAGAAGAATCCTTCCTAGGATTGAAGGCTAGAGTGTAGAGGGCGTTCTATGCATGGGTATAGTGCTTTACTTTCACATGAGCCAAGCATAGAAGTTTGGATTATATTCCATATGAGCATATCGGTCCATGTCTAAAGGTTAGATGCCGAGATAGGTGATGTAAGCAAGGACATCGAGCAAGAAGTCACCAGAGTCCATGCGACTGGCAATGTGCAGTTCCTCCTCAGTGAGGATATGATCTAAGTAGGGGTGTCCCTGAATATGTTCTTCCATGGGTCAGTCACGAATGGTCGTTAGTACCCTATAAGAGGAAGTTGGGTCGTACTCCGATGTTTTGATTGCATGTCATTGCTCGGCATTTAACATGACCTAACATCCCTCGAGCTCCTATTGAAGGTGAAGAGTATATCATTTTTTCAAGAAAGGGGAGTTGTTGGCTGCGAGCTATTTCAAATCTTCTATCTCTTGATCATTGGCACAAGTTGTGCGCATGTCATATGAGGTGATGAGGGGTTGTTGTTGCACCTGCTCGCAAGAAACCTCGGTAGCAATCAGCTTCGCAACTACCTCGAAAACCTTGACAAACACAAATTCTGATTCTTCCCAAGAACAAGGGAGTGTCCATACTTCTGTTGCTATAGATTCGTCCAAGAGTCCTAAGTCTAAGCGGTCATAGCTTTTAGCAAGCGACATGAAAGTCACGTCCAAGCATCTAAGGCAAGCAACCAAGTAATCCCCCATATTTTTAGCTAAGTCTACGGGGCCAAGGTTAGAATTAATCGCCACTCATAAGAGGGTCTAAGGCCAATAGGTGGTTGAGATTTGACAGAACTAGAGAGTTCAACAACTAATGGTCATAGCTTGATTTGCTCCTTAGGTTGTAGCTTGGCCTCATGTTTGATGGGTTTGGTTGTAGTTGTAGTTGTCATGCTACTAGATGCTTGGCCTCATGTTTGATGGGTTTGGTTGTAGTTGTAGTTGTTGTGCTACTAGATGCTTTGAGATTTGAGGAGTACCATCAACACTAGATTCGGGTGGTAGCTTGGCCTCATGTTTGATGGGTTTGGTTGTAGTTGTAGTTTTCGTGCTACTAGATGCTTTGAGATTTGAGGGGTACAATCAACACTAGATTCGAGTGGTTTGTTAGTAGCACGCTGTAGTTTTGGGAAATAGATTGGTTTAGGCCCTGCTAATCTAGGCTTGGGTGGTTCTATGGACTTGGCGGCCTGATTCTCTTGTGGCTCGAGTGTCTCTGGCTCAATGTTTCATGTGGCCAAGCTTGAGGGTGGCATTTTAGTAGGACTTTGGTTGTTTTGGCTTTAGGTAGCCAAATCCAAGTGTTACCCTCATAGTAGCCTTGCGCTTGCAATAAGGTCTTGGGGACCCATCGCAGCTTGACCATACATCAATGTTTATAGTTTCATATTGGCCTCCTAGGTTTCGAGTGTGGGTCCTTAGCTTTGCGAGGGCGTAGATGGCTACTTCTAGGCGGCAGTCCTTGATGTTTAGGTATCTATTTGAACTGGGGTTCATGGGCTTCAATGTTGGGTTCAGCGAGTTGCCGGCATTAAGGCTTGGTGGGTTGTGATGAGTCATGACCCCCCTCCTTAGACTTAACAATGGGGTTCTCTACCGGTGGCTTTGCGGACTTGGAAGGAGTCACACTGCCCTTGCTGAAAGCTGTAACTATTCAGACGTTGCCCACAGCTAGGTGGATACGCTATGACTCATAGTCGACATGGCAACAAGCTCACTTCTTAAAGGTTTGTCCTAATAGCGATTTTGTGCCTACATCTTTAGTGTTGGGCAACGCATAGAAGATTATCAGCATTCTTTCAGACTCAATAGAAACTGCAACCTTACACTTTCCCAAAAGTGTATATGATCGGCCTCCATACGGGCTTAGCTTAGCATTAGTGGGCTGTAACTGCAGTTTGCCAATTAGATCCAATGGTTATGAGTTAAGACATTAAAGTCCGCTCCTTCATCAATCAATGCATTGATGGTGCATGTGTTGTTGGCAGTTACTATTATGCTTAGGTAAGCCATTTCTACAGCTTCCTCATCCTCATCGTCCATCTCAGTGATAGTGGCTACTCGTACTTGGACAGGGGGTGCTAGAATTGGAGGCTCATGCAATGGGTGTGTGGGAGGAAATTACTTCTTTATGTAGATGCCATTGAATAAGCCTATGCCCTTACCTTCTAGGGTTTTGAGTTCTACGTTGCCAGTTCGGCTGATGGTTCGAACCCTAAAAGGACCTAGCCCCCAAAACTTCATTTTTTGCTTATGTCATTTGACTGAGTACAGCAGTACTAAGTCGCCCTTTCAAACTTGCGCTACTTGACATGCTTGTCAAACCAGCGATTGCATCTTGCCTTCTCGTATTTAGTGCATGGGTGGCTAGAAGCTAGGTTTCTGATAAGTGTTCAAGCTCAATTAGGCATTCCGTCCATGCCTCCTTCCCTTCCCCCATCTCTCTTGAAAGGCTATCCTAAGGCTAGGCACGAAGAACTCTAAGGGTAGAATTGCCTCCGTACCATAAGTCAACCTAAAGGAGGTCTATCCTACAATAGTCTTGTAAGCCGTGCAGTAGGCCCACAAGGCCACCATCAACTTGTTATCCCAATCACTGTGCGAAGCAAAGATGACCTTGGTTAGGATGTTTACCAAGATTTTATTTGTGGATTCAACTTGACTGTTTGCCTGAGGTTAATAAGGTGAATATTTCCAATAGATGATTAGGAAGGTGGACAGTAGGTGAGCTATCACTTCATTGATGAAGTGTGTGTCTTGGTCACTAACTAGTTCGATGGGACAGCCGAACCGTGAGATCACTTGCTCCCATAAGAACTTGGCAGTGGTCCTAGTATCATTTTTTCTTGTAGCTCATGCTTCTACCCATTTTGTTAGATAATTGGTGGCCACAATGATGTATTTGGCTTGTGAATACTATGCCGCATGACTAATGGGTCCAATGAAGTCAATCCCCTATTTCTTGAAGGGTTGTCGTGCGATAATTGGGGTTAGCTCCATGTGATCCTTACAAATAGGGACCTTAGTCTGTTGGCACTCATCACAATGCTTCACAAATCGTGCTGCATCTTGAAAAAGAGTGGGCCACCATAGCTGGGACTACAGCGCTTTCAAGTTGTCACATCTCCACTGAAATGTCCTCTTGCAATTCCGTCATGTGCCTTTGTGAGTACGTCATGCATCTCATGCTCACACACACATCTGCACAGTAACCCGTCTTACCCCAATGTGTAGAGTTGACTTGCTACCAACTAATAGGGTTGGATCTTCAATATGAGTCGCCTAAGTCGGGCCTTTTTTATTAGTCATTCCACTAGTCTGTGCTCAAGCACTTGAACTATGTCATCTACCCAATACGACGTCATGTTGGCTCTAAACAAATCCCTTTTGCTGGACAAGCTAAATAAATGTGCATCTAGCAGTTCGTCTATAATGCTCTTGTGGGGATGCGAGACATATGGTCAACCATGTAATGCTGCTTCCCTTTACGCACCACCACGAAGAAGTCAAACTCCAAAAGCAGAAGTAGCCATCTAGCGATGCGTCCTATAGTGCAAGGTTTGTTAACAATATATAACAAGGCTTGATGGTCAACAAAGAAGGTAAAAGGCGTAGCTAAAAGATAATGCCAAAATTTCCTTACAGCAAACACCATGGTCAAGCCCTCTCTCTCAGTTGTTGAGTAATTTATTTCGGTTTCAGTGAGTTGTCTGCTAGCAAAGCTCACTAGGTAATCCAAGTTGTATTCACCAGCTTGGCACAACATAGCTCCTATGGTAAATTTCGAAGCATCAATGTGCACATGGAACGCAAGTGTCCAATCTGGGGTTCACAGAATTGGTGCTGTGGTTAGAGCCTTTTTCAGTTTCTCATATGCGCATTAGCATTTCTTGGTCCACTCGAATATAATCAACAGCTTGTATAGAGGTCTAGCAATCAATGCATAGTTCAACACAAACCATCGATAATACCCTGTATGGCTTAAGAAGCATTGAACATCCTTGTAATCAATTGGGGGTGGAAGATGGACAATGACCCTGATCTTTGAGAAATCTATGGCAAAGCCGTTCTTCGACACCACATGTCCTAGGATGCATCCATGCTTCACCCAAAACTGGCACTTCAAGGGGTTCAATGAGAGATGATATAGTCAACACCGTTCAAAGACCCTGTCTAAGTGGTCTCTCCAAGTAGAGTGAACACACAAGTCATCCACGAAGACCTCTGACTCCTTCCTAACCATGTCTTTGAATATCGTGCACATCAGTTGTTGAAAGGTGGCTGGCGAATTAGTCAACCTAAAAGGCATGCCTATGTAGGCAAAGACACCCCATTCAGTAGTGAATGTGGTCTTATGCCTATCATTAGGATGCACTTGCACCTGATTATATCCAGAGAAGCCGTTCATAAAACTGTAGGCTTCTTTTCCAGTCATTCTCTCAAGCTTGTGCTCATTGTACGACCATGGATAATTATCTCTCTTCATAGCCGCATTTACCTTCTTGTAATTGACACACACGCTAATCTTTCCATTCTTCTTTAATACGATGACTATGTGGGAAGGCTAGTCTGTGTGTTCAATTTTGTAGATGAATCCTGCTCTCATTAGCTTGTCAATTTCTTCCTTGATGGTGTGGGTGTGCTTTGGATTCATGGGATATGGTCGCTACTTGATCGGCGTTGGGTCAAGTGTCATGGGTATGTTGTGAGTCACTACACTCGGGTCTACCCGTTTGAGCTCTTCTAGGGACCAAGAAAAGATGTCAATATACTCTCACAAGAGAGCAATGAGACATGCTTCCTCTTCCTTAGTCAACTCCTCAGCTATAAAGACGAGTCGCGGTATTTCCCCTTCCTTGGCTAAATTGACCTCTTCGACCCTGGCGAGTCCTTCGATTGGTTCGCTTTCTTACCCCTGTCGTTTGGCTCCCAGCAAGATCACCACCCTATCTCCTTTTTTGAATTTCGTAAGTCGCTTTGGTAGGTCTTGTGATTTTCACTGCTCTTCTATCTGCATTTCCCTAGGCAACTTCCATCATTCCTCCCTTAATCATCGGCGTCTTAGGTGGACAAGTAGGTCCCCCTTGGTGCGTCCAATCTTGGAAAGTTGAGGTATCTCAGGATCACTATCTGAGCTAACTTCCAACTCAAATTTGAACTCTTCTCCTTCGCTAGAAGAGGGAGTCTCTCCTGGTGGTCGTAGCTTAGAAGGTGAGTCGGTCCTTAGTAGTGGTGCATCACTCAGTTGGGTTAGACCTACCTGCTCGTAGTCAATTGCGCCTATATGCTCCAACCAGGTTCAATCCCAGTCCCTGCGCATGACTCCTTTCTCCATCCTAAATGTGTTCTGCTTGCGTGGTATAGAGTCAACTCGTATTTGTTCGATCACACGTCCCCCAGTGTCGTATTCTATCGTATATATTTCCCCTTCACTCTCATCACTGAAGGAGCAACAATCTTCATATCCATCATCAGAGCTATCTCTGTCCAATTGCTTCCCATTTTTCAATTCTTGACACATCTCTTCTACTAGGTCGAGGATTAAAGCCCAATTGTACCTCAAGTTTAAATCATGCACCTTGGACCATCACCAATCATGCTCATCCAAGAGATCTTGGAGTGGCTTGAGGTTAGTTTCTGGATTGCTATGCAACTTATTGGTCAAATACCCTAGGATCTTCATGAGCTCGCATCTATTGCTTGGGACTTGGAAAGTGACATGATTGGGTCTTCTGCGTAGGCTTCCAACCATCATGCAGACTGGTACTAAGGGTGTGTCCTTGGTCTTGCCAATCGTCTTGACGTCTTGTTCATACTCCTCATTGTCTGAGAACGGTAGGTCAATGGTAGCAAGAACATGCATCCAGTCTCACTCATCCTCAGGACACGAGATATACTTGGTTAAGGCTCCATAGGATTTCCTAATCTGGCTATCACCCTTCAGCATGGTGGAGATGGCATCTAGGTCAATTGGCGTAGTCTTCCAATAGTCCATCTCTACTCTTACAGCCTCTGTTTGATTGTCTAAGAAGATGAGACCGTTGCCCCAATCTTCTATGACTCTCGCGTTGTGTATTCATGGTCGGCCTAGCAGGATGTCGTAGTCCCACCCCCTTCATGACTATAAAGTCAACAAAGAATTGGACTCCTGTGATTTTTATTGGCCAACTCTTTAATATGCCAAATGGTTTTACCTTCATTCCATTAGCCAGTGTGACATTGAACCTAGGAGCCTCGATCGGTGGGTTACCCCAAGTTTGGAGCACTGCATGGCTTAGCACACTAACTCCCGCTCCCATGTGTAGCTACGATTCCCTTTCTTGTGATATCCCCCAGAGCTAAGACTAGCATGACTACATGCATTTCTGTGCCTTCCCAAAAATCATTGATGTGCAAGGATTTAGGCATGGAGTGCAGTGTTAGACTCGGTATTTGTATTTTTGCATCGTGCTCAGGCAAGTCTGTGGCAACTGGCTCATTTGATTCTTCAACACCCATTGTTTCAGGTCTTGCCATAGCGTTGGATGCTGCCTAAGTAGGTCGCCTAAGCTCAGAGCCACAAGGGTGGTTACTAATGTATTAAGGAGGTTCCTAGCCGCTTGCCTCTCTCCTAACTCTGTGGTTCTTGGCCAACGGCCCTAACTAGTTTGTTGGTCCGTAGCATTTAGACTTTTTCTAGGTAGCACTGCTTGTGGTGCCATCACATCCCTTGATTTTGGTTGTGGGGGAGAGACTGGCGCGCACACTTATGCTTGAGAGATCCTCGATCTCGTATTTTAGTATGGACTTAGTGTCTTTTATGTGCTCTTGGGCCTCCTTCACCCATTCCTTCACTTTCTCGATGGCTTCAAGTTGGCGCTTCGAGTTGGGATACTCCCCGAACTTAGCACTTCCCTTTTCAGTCATCCATGGAGTCGACGTTTTTGCCTTTGTGTTAATGACTTTCTTTCCAACAGGCACTATTGTGTCACTTTCTGTTTTGAGAGTGACCTTAGCATCTGGCCTTTTCTTCCTCGCCTCTGACTCTTCTTTCCAACTGAGGTTGCGTCAAGGCTGCTAGGCCTTGGCAATGATATGCTGGTCTGCTTTGTCTACATGCAGATCATGGCATGCAATGGGATAGGTGTGGCCTCCCCATCGAGTGTCTCGACACCAAACAACCCCAATGGAACCGATGGCTCATTTGCCAAACTAGAGGATGACTTCCATATAGGGCAATCGACAAAGAGATGAGTGATTCCACGCTCATCTTAGGTCAGCCTTATCTCTATTTACTAGCTCCCTTTTGGGGTAGCGCGAAGAAACGTGTCCTTGGTGACTGCAAGTCCAACACACGATTGGCTCTTGGGTCTGCCCTTCTAGGCTTATGTCTCTCCCCATACCTAACGCCATCACCAATACTAGTCGGTAGTCCATAAGGACCGCGTTGCCTTCTTCATCATATGATACATAAGGGTTTACATAAGGCTCGTCGCCGTTCGGCTCCTCCATGTAGTGGACTAAAGTATCACTCAATGGATGGGTTACGTAGGGTCCAAGTGGTCTAGGGATACCTGTAGGGTTTATCTCCATCCTCGGGATGGTTGGCTTAGCATCATTAGGTACTGGGAGAGCGAATGGGGCTCCCCTTTCAAAGAAATTGGGTGGCCAGTTTGCAAGGTAGGGTTTGACCGTAAGGCTGTGGGTATGGAAGTCTCCGAGGTAGTCAACAATGCATGGCATCATGGCCGAACCACATGCACGCATTAGATGTGTGGATGTACTGGTCGTCTCATCATCTCCTGCAATTTGGCTATGTCTATCTTAATCTCTATCAGCTCTTGTCCTAAATTAGTGCCCTTCCCTTTATCCTGAGCACTTGGGCCTGGTCTCTCACTCGATGTTGAGGCCTTCTCAAAATTCTTGGCATTAGGCTCTTCTCGATTCGAGCCTCTGGAGCTTTTCTCCTTGAGTTGGTCATCCACTCTAATAGCTTCTTCTAAGACCCTTGCCAGTGCATCTCGCTGCAAGCTCGAGTTGTCAGCCAAGGCTTTGTAGAGCTCTTCACTTCGTATTCCGTTAATGAATACCGTGGACACCGCTCTTTTGGTTGGTCTCTCACCCATAGGGATTCTCTTAAGGCTCCTCACATGGGTCACGTGATCTTGGATGTCCTCTTTTTCTCTCTGCTTGACGTTCATAGCAGGTTATCAAAGTACCTAGGTTTCGAAAATCTCTTAATGAAGAGATTTTTCAAGCCATTGAAATTGGCACGCTCCGCAACATCCAAACTCGTGTACCAAGTCCCCGACCCTTATCACCCAAGCACAAACCAAAAGCTTGTGAGCATTGAGTGGGATTAGTGAGGCCATTGGCCTCACAGACCTGCTCGAACTACTCCATAAATTTGTACAAGTCATCAGTAGTATGTCCAGTTACTTCGCTACCATATGAATTTTTTATTGGCTCTTAGAGCCTTGGTTAACTCCTAACCCCATCAGTAGTGATGTTGCTAATATGCAACACTCTGCTCTATTGTCGTGTTATCTAGCAGCCGCTTCGTTAGAAGCTCACTTAGCGTGAGGTCTCCTTCTAGCACTCTCTAGCTCTCTAACTGATTTTTTCTTGCTAGGACTAGCACTCTCTGGATCTCTCGCATTTCCATGCTCTAGCATAAGCTCCTGGTTTGCTCATCTTGGTTGTATGCAACTAGGCCTTGCAGATCCCTGCGTGCTAGCTTCCTCTCCTCCTCATGATATGCTATGATGTCCTTTGCAAGTCTACCGCGGTGTTCTAGTCGAGTTTGAGCATCAATGTTCACTGACTGCTAGATAGCCTTAGGAAAATCTCCTAGGTCAAGTTCTTTGTTTCTTCTACGGCCTGAGCTGCCCTCTTCCATGTCCAAGACTTCCTGTTCTGCCAAGTTGTCGATCAGGTTGATGAGGCTGGGTAGATCCACTTCCACAATAGTGTCGGTCCTTAGTGCGTCCGACTTTTTAGCTTTCTTCACTTGGTTCTACTTTTGGGGATTTGATCACCCATCTATGTCTTGGAATCTTCTCTTACCGGTGGGTTCCTTCAAGGTTTTATGTCTGAGTGAGTTCCTTATTAATTACAACTAGTCCTCAACTTACCCTCACTCTGTGCGTGTGTGTGCGGGTGTATTTTTTTCTATGCACCATGCGCAACCAGGCTCTTAGCTCTTCTTAAGTGTGTTTCGGGTGCTGAAAATCAAAGTGAGTGAGAAAACAAAGTGTCTATGCAACTCTAGCGCTCTTGTTTATGGGTTGGCCTAATAGGGTTGTATATTCAATTTTTGGTTGTCCTCACCTACTTATAGGGTTTTTCGCTACGCTATGCCATTCAGCTTTTTGTCTAGGGTCAATTTGGGGTCTTACAACCAGCCCACAGCACCAAACACATCAAGTTTGTGGAAACACACTGTTGCACGATTCCTGGTTATTCGGCCATGATTTCTAGGTCTATAACTACCTATGAAGCATTCGATGGATTCTTCCGGTACGGATCACACTCTTCATTGGTTGGGGTTTGTCAAATTGCTAGATTTTCTCTCTCAGGCTGCATCCAATTTACCAGAGTCCGATTTTGAAAATCAAACGTCTGATTTACCAGTGTCTGATTCTAGGAATCGAATAGGGGTCAAGTCTAATTGTCACAATCGGACAAAGTGTGTCTGATTAGATAGCATGGGTTGGTCCAATTTGAATATGTCCGATTCTCAAAATCGGACAAGGATGCTTGGTCCGATTTGGTGTCCGATCGAACACTAGGTACGGTTCTATGGTTTGATTATTGCGATCAGACGGGTCGAGCGTCGAATCACGGACAAGGTGGTACGTCCGATTCCTAGAATTGGACAGGGGTGGGTTGTCCAAGCAGTGATGTGGTGGGTCCAATCCTATAAGTCCAAATTTCTGGATTGGACCAGGTCCTTGGTCCGAGCATCCGATTCCACCGGCCGAAACACACGTCGACTACAATTTGTTGAAGATCTTTACTCTCAAGCTACTATCACCTATAAGACCTTCCAGAATCCAAGCAAGGATACAAACCAAGGGTCTCATGTACTTGAATCTTGCAAAAAACTCCAACCTGCTCCGATCGTTGGCATACCATGAAGCTTGAAATTAATTCCATGAATTGTTGAGCCACTTGCTTTGCTGTAAATTGGGTCTTAGTTGGGATGAAATGGACCGATTTAGTCAACCGATCAACTACCACATAAATGATATTCCACCCATGCTTAGTTGTAGGCAATCCCACAATAAAATGCATAGAATGAAACTCCCAATTTCTCTCGAGATGAGGACATCTCAATTGGTCTAAGGAGAGGAGGATATAATATTTCCATGCAATTAACTTGTTAGTTGGTTAGTTTAAAAGTTAGTTGGTGAATTAATAAGTTAGTAAGATTACTAACTAAAAACTAACTAAAGTAGCTCCCGATGGGCTGCTAAGACGTGTCCCACAAGCGGACAAGCGGACACGTTAGAGGAAGGTGGAGAGGGAGTAGGGGAAACCACTGAGACCGATTGCCTCCCCATGAACAAGTGGACTACAAGCTCTCTCTCTCTCTCTCTCTCTCTCTCTCTCTCTCTCTCTCTCTCTCTCTCTCTCTCTCTCTCTCTCTCTCAAAGCTAAGACTGCAAATGAGGCATTCCCTTGCCTCCCAAGGCCATAGCCCCTTGCTAAGCACAACCTTAGTCTTCCTGATCACTCCCCTTGCAATCCCGACACATCCAAGCACTCTTTTTTTTCCATTTTTCCATGTTTGTTCCCTGTTTAGGCCTGATTTATAGTAACAAACCCTACTCTTTTCTCTTAACCTTAACCTACTCTAAATGCGACAAGAATTGAAAGCAAAGTACTAAACTGATTTCTCCTACTCTCCCATTCATTCAACCATCAAAATAACCAAGATACTTACTTGTTTGTAAAGATTAAAAACCCCAAACTTCCTACTTATCTCAAGCTCCAGTTCAGGGATGAAACCCTTACTTCGATGCTCGATTTGAAGCACACAAGTGCTCAAGCTTGAATCGGTTGGTCCCGACAATGGAACCAAAATGTAGGGAGCTCACACTCAACCGCCAAGACCCACGGACTGCTTATTCCTTCAAGTGTTTCAAGTGAGCACTAATGGCTACCTCTCACACAGCCGATGCACCCTTTTGAAGGGTCTTCCTAGGAGGGTTTCCTTTCCACAATTTGCACTATTTGGAAGAACATGGAATAGGATAGGCAAGCTTTCAGTTTCAATAGTTACGAGGATCCTGCACTTCCCTATAAGTGCTTGTGGGTGTCTCACGTAAGGATTAAGAGTTGCATTGGTCGGTGTGAGCTCTGGTTGGCCTAGTCAAGTCCATGCTTCATAGGTCAAGATATTAAAATCGGCTCCTTCACATCGATGAGAGCATCGACACTGTGCTCTCTTTTTGCAATGAGTTTGACCCTAAGATAAGAAAATGTTACTATGTCTTTATCTTTTGGGTCTTGGCTTATAAGTTCAAGCCTTCTAATATATGCCTTTGAGTCCACAACTGCACAACCAGATGTGGATTCTCTACTGATATCTTGGGTTGTCTATGCAGTGTCATTCAAGGTGAATCTATCAGGACTGTCATGTCTAGTCATCCTCATAGTTGTAGCTTAATGTTGTTGCATTTCGCTTTGACTAGATGCAGTCCGAATGCAACATATACATGTTTTTGTGGTGTGGCCTTTTTTTCCTTGTTGGCTAGATTGGCCCATTGAGGTTCTAGGGCCTCTGTTTATCTTTGTTCGAGTATGGGCTTTTGGTTGTTGTTTTGCAAGTGAGAATCTATGCTTGTGTAGAGCTATTACTACACTAGGATCTAATTTGGAGTACCTGTCATGGCATGCGTTTTCTCTCTAGCCTACTTGGGGGCAATGCAAAGGGGGCAGAGCCCCCTTTGTGGGGGCGAATTTGGGGGGGGGGGGGGGGGGGGGGGGCAATTCCCCCCAGCCCTCAGGGCCGTTATGCTAAATACCATGCGCGATTTGAAGGACTGTTCATAGTTAAGTTTTGAACTACTTACTCTAGATTTCAGCCCAGTGATAGATCTATGATGTGTTTTCGACTTTATACGATCTCTGAGTCGGTTTCAGGGGTTAGATGTGTCAAATTTGTATTCTGTTCACCTGTCCGATTTTGACAGTTTTCTATCTAATTCTCAGGAGTCCGATTATCAGAATTAGACATTTGATTTTGGGTGGTCCAATCAACCGATCGGATGTGAATAGTCCGATTTTGGCTTCTCTAATTCTGGTGATCCGATTATGGGTTGGTTCGATTTTTGTCTGTTATTTGATTTTCGTGCTTCCAATTCCCAAGTAGTTCGAGTGGGGTTTGTCTACGGTCCCGACTGATTGAGCCTAGTCAGACTGGGTTGGGTCTGATTTTTGTGTGTTCGATTTTCGTGCATCCAATTCCCAGGTAGTTCGAGTGGGGGTTGTCTAATTGGCATCAGTCCGATCGGATGGTCCAATCGATTCAACTGATTGGGCCCAGTCCAACTAAGTCTGGTCTGATCCAACTGGTCTCCATTCAATTGTTCTTGGTCTGACTAGTTATTCGGACAGTCCAAACTTCCACACTTGGGGGACACTCGCTGTCCTACGATTCATCGCCTACGGTTAGATTTGTCTCCCTAAGTCAAACCCACATCGCCTCTCCTTGTACACGAACTGGGTCCCTCCTATGCAATTTGTAAATGTAGATAGGCACGGGTGAAGGAACCTCTCTCTCTCTCTTCTTACTACTCTCTCACTCTCTCTTTCTTTTTCTTCTTCTTCTTCTTCTCTCTCTCTACCTTTATACTATTTTTTCTTCTTTTTCTTATTCTTCTTTCTCAATCTCTCTAATTTTCTTCTCTTTCTCTCTCTCTATTCTTTTTCTTTTCTCTCTATGTCATTCTTCTTCTCTCTCTCTCTCTCTCTCTCTCTCTCTCTCTCTCTCTCTCTCTTCTCACCTCTCTCTCACTCTTTCTTCTTCTTCTTCATCTCTCTCATCTCACCTCTCTCTCACTCTCTTTCTCTCTCTTTCTCTCTCTCTAATTTTTTTCACTCTCTTCTCACCTCTCCCTCTCATGATTTCCCATGCCTCTCTCTCTTTTCTTTCCTCTCTCTCTCTCTCATTCTTCTTCTCTTTTTTCTTCGTCTTCTCTCTCTCCCCTTCTCTCTCTCTTCTCACCCCTCTCTTACCCTCTCTTTTTGTCTCTATCTCTATCCTCTCCCCCAGTTCTTCTTCTTCTTCCTCTCTCTCTCTCTCTCTCTCTCTCTCTCTCTCTCTCTCTCTCTCTCTCTCTCTCTGTGCCTCTATTCCACTTACTTTTTTCTTTTTTTTGTCTTCTTCTCTATCTCTCTCTCTATTCTCACCTCTTTCTTTCTTTCTTTTTTGTTCTTCTTCTCTCGCTCTCTTCTCACCTCTCTCTCACTCTCTTCTTCTTCTTCTTCTTCTTCTTCTTCTTCTTCTTCTTCTTCTTCTTCTTCTTCTTCTTCTTCTTCTTCTTCTTCTTCTTCTCTCTCTCTCTCTCTCTCTCTCTCTCTCTCTCTCTCTCTCTCTCTCTCTCTCTCTCTCTCTCTCTCTCTCTCTCTCTCTCTCTCTCTCTCTCTCTCTCAAATTTTTTTAATTCTCTTCTCACTTCTCCCTCTCATTATTTCCAATTTTCTAAGTAAGATGCTTTGCAGATTTGCTTAAAATCTCTCTCTCTCAAATTTTTTTAATTCTCTTCTCACTTCTCCCTCTCATTATTTCCAATTTTCTAAGTAAGATGCTTTGCAGATTTGCTTAAAATCTCTCTCTCTCTCTCTCTCTCTCTCTCTCTCTCTCTCTCTCTCTCTCTCTCTCTCTCTCTCTCTCTCTCTCTCTCTCTCTCTCTCTCTCTCTCTCTCTCTCTCTCTTCTTCTTCTTCTTCTTTATTTGGTTTAACCTACTTTGGGTGGCCTTAATAATGAGAAGGCCTAGAAATCCTTTATCATTTTTGTGTATGTGTGAAAGCCGTTTTGAGTTTTTTATGAGTTTACCTCTCTCATGATCAATGAAGAGATCAACATGCATGGTGAATCATCCAAAAGAAGTGGTGAATAGGTCCAAGTGTTTTACTCATATTTAGAAGGGGGCATGGTAGATTCTCTTCATGAGGCCATGTTATGGGACGTGATGGTGATAACTAGAAAAACATGTTAAATCAGCAATTCGGTGAAATACAGGTTTCAAGAGGCCATGGAAGCTTTAGAGGCAAGGGGTGTTGGGGACAAAGGCTCTTATGTCTAGTTGTGTGTGTATTAGTAACACTGATAGTAGCCATATACCCGTACACTATAGGTGGCGGGCGCCCATCATTGTTACGTTATTCTTTATTCTTTTAGTGACATTTGAATACGGTCACACATTGTTATTTTTGGAGTTTCCACATCTTGTGTCTCTTACCCTTGCTCTCTTGCTACTTCCACCATAGCTCTTGCTTCTACTTGTGGACTTCCACTTTAGGGATCACTCCCTTCAATTAGAATCAGTACTAAGATTGAGGAGCTCTTCTCTTCAATTTGCTTCAGCCTATGAATACCTATAGTAGTCATTTCAAGACAGCCATGGTTCTTTCACCTCGAGGTATGCATTGAGCTTCACCTTCTACTTGGTTTCTTCCCATCACTTGAGGCTTGTTCCAAGCCTTCTTTGGGACCTATTGGAGCTCCCCTTGTGCCATATTCAACTCAATAAGACTAGTAGATATGATTAGCAAATTAGCATGATTTGTGCCTATTTACAATCCCTTGTTCTTGATCAGCTTCATCATTATCTTTAGCTTCCCAAGCTCTTGATCCCCCTTGGCATTATACTCAACACTTTGGGCATCATTTGAGGCTCTCGGATCAACCATTGTCTTATAGGTTATGATAGTTTGTTGTAGTAACATTTGAGACATCTCACTCTTAGAGTTTGGAGCTCCCATTTATATCCACTAATGCTCATATGGTGACTTGATGCTTGAGGGATGTTATGACATAAGTATAGGATGCTTCTTGGCTAACTTGAGATCTCATTTGGCTCAGTTTTAGAGGCTTTTTCCACCACTATTATAATAGGGCAACAAAATTTTATCAAGGAAAAATAAATGCATATTGTTCTTGGATGTCATCCTGGTGTTTCATATAAATGTATTGATGCTTAACATTGGTCTATACACTTGAATATGCTATTAGAGGCTCTTGAGCTTCGATTCTGAGCTTAATAACATTCATCTTGACCATGGTTATATGCATTGGTTGCTTTAGTGGCTTATGTAGTTATGGGCTTGAAGAATATATTTGGTTTTATGCTTCCGACTTATGCTTCATGTACCTTGGTTTTATACACTTGAATATGCTATGGGAGGCTCTTGAGCTTCGATTTTGAGCTTAATAACATTCATCTTGACCATGGTTATATGCATTGGTTGCTTTAGTGGCTTATGTAGTTATGGGCTTGAAGAATATATTTGGTTTTATGCTTCTGACTTATGCTTCATGTACCTTGGATGCTTGGATGTCATCTATGTAGTGTATTGATCTTGCATTATTATTTTGGCATTCGACTTTTATTCCAGTGGGTGCCGTTACTTGATACTTGGATGTTACATAGAGCACTTGATATTGGCTATTGAGCTTGTGAGACAGTGGGACTCATTGTGACATGTACATACTCTCTTGATACATATTGGATACAATTACCCTATTGTGGTTTGATTTGATCTCTTTGCTTGGATCTAGCACTTATGTCTGTTATGGTATTGACAATGGTATTTATATATTTTTTGGGTTATTTATTGAGCTTTGCCTAGTGGATTATGCATCTTGAAATTCTCTTCATTTACCCTTGAGATCTACCTTGTGCATGATGTCTATGCCTATTGTATATATGGTTATTGACACACTACAATTGTGATAGTTCTTGAGTGGTGATTGTTCCTAGCTTCTTCCTCTTGATTGCTCATAGTGGGTTGTTGACCTATTGATGTAGTTTATTATAGTAGCTTGTCATTTCTAATCTATGCATTCTTTATGAGGGCAATCACTTATACTTGATAGTTTCTTGATTGCAATTTGTGAACGGCTCATTACCTTGGCAATATTTCTTATTTATAGCTTGATTTGGTAGTGGTTTTGGAGCTGCTTGGATGTCATCTATGTAGTGTATTGATCTTGCATTATTATTTTGGCATTCGACTTTTATTCCAGTGGGTGCCGTTACTTGATACTTGGATGTTACATAGAGCACTTGATATTGGCTATTGAGCTTGTGAGACAGTGGGACTCATTGTGACATGTACATACTCTCTTGATACATATTGGATACAATTACCCTATTGTGGTTTGATTTGATCTCTTTGCTTGGATCTAGCACTTATGTCTGTTATGGTATTAACAATGGTATTTATATATTTTTTGGGTTATTTATTGAGCTTTGCCTAGTGGATTATGCATCTTGAAATTCTCTTCATTTACCCTTGAGATCTACCTTGTGCATGATGTCTATGCCTATTGTATATATGGTTATTGACACACTGCAGTTGTGATAGTTCTTGAGTAGTGATTGTTCCTAGCTTCTTCCTCTTGATTGCTCATAGTGGGTTGTTGACCTATTGATGTAGTTTATTATAGTAGCTTGTCATTTCTAATCTATGCATTCTTTATGAGGGCAATCACTTATACTTGATAGTTTCTTGATTGCAATTTGTGAACGGCTCATTACCTTGGCAGTATTTCTTATTTATAGCTTGATTTGGTAGTGGTTTTGGAGCTGATTTGCAAGAAATTATAGTAGCCCAATTTTCCCTTTTGTGCACTTACTTGGTCTCATTATGGTTGGCGGTTCTCATGACAACACTATCTTCAATATTGAAAAACTAGATAGGACCAACTACAAGTATTGGAAGACACAAATATGGCAGGTTTTAGTGCAAAATTTGCAAGTTAGACCCCTAAAAAATGAGGGTTCCAAACCCAAAAACATTGATGCCGAGAATTGGACTAAACTGGATGAGCTATGCAATTCCACAATCATTTTATCACTCTCTAAGCAAGTTCACTACAATGTTGTGTGGCTGAAATTTAAACTACATATCAACTTTGGACACAAATTAAGAATCTTTATGACAAGAATTTGTGTATCTTTGGTTGTGAGGCATTATGCTATGTTTCCAAGGACAAGTGCAAAAAGTCGGATCCTAAGTTTGTGAAATGCATCTTTCTTGGTTATGGGGATATAGGTGAGATGGGCTATTGCCTATGTGATATGCAAGCTCGTCGGGTTACCCGTAGCCATAATGTAGTTTTTCATGAGGAAAAGATGCATAAGCATCCTAATAAAGTAGTTGAGGTACATAGGGTGATCTTTCAGGAGAAGCCTCCTACTCCCGTACAGCCAGCTAGATAGAGCCTGCAGTAGTTGATGCTCCACTGATCCAAGATATGCATGTTGTGTAGAATCAGTCTATTTTGAGATGCTCTACTAGAGCTAGATATTACCTTGAGTGCTTTATGCCCTCCATGGATTATGTTATGGTGATATATATAAGTGAGTCTCTCTCTTATAATGAGGCCATGCACATAGATGATAGTCACTCATGGGACATGGAAATACAATCGAAGTTTGACTCTTTACAAACAAACCATACATAGGATTTGGTTCCTTTTCCATAAGAAGGCATTTCCATGCAAGTGGGTATATAAATTGAAAAGTATCCCTAGATGCCCCAAGCTCACTTAAAGGCCAAATTGATAGCTAAGGGTTTCAAGTAAGAACATGGTGTTGACTTTGATGAAGTTTTTTCTCCTATAGTCAAAATGACAACTCTATGCTTGGTACTAGCATTGGTTGCTTGCTAGATCTAAATCTTTATCAGAGGATATAAAGATAACTTTTCTTCATGGGGATTTGCATGATGAGATTTATATGTAGCAACCTAAGGACTTTGAGGATATAGGCATGGAACATCTAGTGTGCAAGTTGAGAAAGAGTCTTTATGGCCTTAAGTAGGGACCTAGGTAATGGTACCTCAAGTTTGATGCTTTTATGCATTCACACAGACATAGCCCTAGTGCTATGGATCCATGCTTACTTACAAAGAAGGCTCGTGATGGTAGCCTTATGATTTTGGTATTCTATGTGGATGATATGTTGATTGCTAGGAGAGCTCATCATGAATTGGATACCTTGAAAACTTAGGTCAATAAGAGCTTTGAGATAAAGGACATGGGAAAAGCCTTGCATATTCTTGGGATGCGCATCACACACAATTGCTCTGAGGGTCTTTTTTATCTATCACAAAAGAAGTACATCCATAAAGTCCTTGAGCGGTTTCATATGTAGGATGTTAAGCCTATTGGTTGTCCTCTAACTTCTCATGTGAAGGTCAGTTAGACTAATTGTTTGCAGTCATATGAGCTGAGGGCCGACATGACCAAGATATTTTATGCATCTACAGTGGGAAATTTGATGTATACCATGATAGCCGCTCATCATCCTGACACAGCATTTGCAGTGGGAGTCATGGCACACTATCAACACCTTGATTGACGAGAATCTTGTAGATTTGCTCGCTAAAATTCTCAGAGTAAAACATTTTACCTTCCTTTGGGTGTAGGATAAGATTGCGTCTTTTCCTTATCCTATTGTACTTTATATACACTTTTACTTCATCACTTTTTTATCATTCTTTCCTCACTAGAAACACATTCATCATTAAGTGGGAGGTTGTTGGGGGTAAAGGTGCATGTGCCTAGCCATATGTATATTAGTTACATTGTCAGTACTTACATACTTGTACATTGCAGGTGGCGGGCGCCCATCACTATCGCTCCATTCTTTATTCTTTCAGTAACATTTGAATAGAGGGAAGGCCGATCACACATTGTGACTATTGGAGCTCCCACGTATTGTGTCTCTTACTCTTACTCCATTGTTCCTTCCACCATAACTCTTGGTTCTGCTTGCGGGCTTCCGCTTAGGGCTCACTCTCTTCAAGGGGAGCTCTAGAGGAAGAGGTGGATAATAGAATAAAGGTTTTAGAAATTTTAATATTGTTTGTTATTATTGTGATAAAACAAGTCATATTACCACCGCCTCCACTGCCACTACCACTACCACCTCCACTACTTCCACCACCATCCCCACACATGTTTCTCCCCCCATGTTAATTACCTCAAGTATAAGTCTCTCTCTCTCTCTCTCTCTCTCTCTCTCTCTCTCTCTCTCTCTCTCTCTCTCTCTCTCTCTCTCTCTCTCTCTCTCTCTCTCTCTCTCTCTCTCTCTCTATCCCCCATCTTCCACCAATTATTTTCTCTCTATTTTCCCTCCTCCCTATCTCTTTCTCTCTCTCACTCACTCACTCTCTATCTATCTATCTCTCCTAGTCCCACGTAACAATCTCTCTCTCTCTCTCTCTCTCTCTCTCTCTCTCTCTCTCTCTCTCTCTCTCTCTCTCTCTCTCTCTCTCTCTCTCTCTCTCTCTCTCTCTCTCTCTCTCTCTCTCTCTCTCTCTATCCCCCATCTTCCACCAATTATTTTCTCTCTATTTTCCCTCCTCCCTATCTCTTTCTCTCTCTCACTCACTCACTCTCTATCTATCTATCTCTCCTAGTCCCACGTAACAATCTCTCTCTCTCTCTCTCTCTCTCTCTCTCTCTCTCTCTCTCTCTCTCTCTCTCTCTCTCTCTCTCTCTCTCTCTCTCTCTCTCTCTCTCTCTCTCTCTCTCTCTCTCTCTCTCTCTCTCTCAATTAGCAACTTCCCACTTTCTCCCTCTCTTACACTCACCCTTTCTCTCACTTGCTCTCTTTCCTTATGTCTCTCACAAATACACACACACACATACTCTCTCTCTCAATTAGCAAATTATATATATATATATATATATATCTCCCATTGTGTCACTTACAAACACACACACACACACTCTCTCTCTCTCTCTCTCTCTCTCTCTCTCTCACAATAAGCAACTTTTCTCTCTCCCCCTCTTAATTTTGCAAGGGTCATCCATATGTTTTTCACAACCCTCTTATTTTTGCAAGGGTCAAGGGTTTGCATGAGGTCCATTGTCTTAGACACTTTTAGTTGTTAATATTAGGATGAAAAGAATATCACATTGTTACTCCCACATGTATATATACATTCATGTACCTCTCATTTTTATCTATGTCATCAAAACATTTTAGGAAAAGGGGCTTTGTGTAATTCCTTTCATAAGAAGTGATTGTGGGAGTTGCTCTACACTTGCCTTGTCCATATTGAAATACAAAGGTTGATGCTTGCTTTGATGACTTCACACATTCACTTCTAACTAATTGGAGTAGCTCACTTAAGTTGTCTTCCTTCACGGAGCTCCAAATGGCAATGTCAAACAATGCAGATATTTTTTTCAAAAATCATGCAAGCCCTAGCCACAAAATCAACTAATACTTGCCCAATTCTAGGGGTTTTACCAGTAATAAAAACCCCTTCTACTTTGGCTGTCAATATAGAAGCACCCCATTCATATCAAACACAATTAATTTTCAGGTTATGGAAGGTAGCTATACATGCGCACATGGAAGGGTGAGCACCCATGTATTGGTATGACAAAAAAGAACACTACATTACAGTCAAACATTGTACAAGTTTATATAAACATATAACCTTTGCTCTTAGATATCTTCCATCTTCGGCAAAGCAATACATACATGTAATTTGTCTATTGGAATTTAGTGCTATTGATACAAGGTCACCACATCCCACATTGTAATCTAAAATGGTGTCCCCTTCTTTTGTGTATGTTTGCATGAACAAGATCCAAAAAGCTCTGCCATGTTGCATTCCACCTTTAGTATGTAGTATTTATATAATAGATTTGGAATCTACTAAATGTCTATAAAACATCTTTGCAATAGTTTAACAACATTAGATCTCATATTGACCTCTCAGTGGGGATCCTCATGTATCTCGCACCTACTCATTCACATTAATGTCGTCTTTTGTAAGCTCCGGAGGGATGATTCCATTGTAAGTGACATCTAAATGCATATATGCTAGAATATATATCACGTGTACTTGCATTTAGATTATGAAATACTAATTTTAGTAATTATACTCACTGAATGGAGCCAATAAGTGTGATACCTAAATAGTATCCATCATGACCATATCATGACTTTAAAACTCTCACCTCTCTACCTCCAATGACATAGACAGTCATCTTGCAATGAACAATCTGTGCCATGCATAAGGTCCAACACTTCTGCCCTGACTCCATCCATCGATGTCCATCCTCCACAACCTACTCAACGAGCTCTACTATGGAGTGTGTTGTGGCAAGGAAAAGTAACATCCTTGTGTCCTTTAGAACATGATTAACTAGATGCATGGCATTGATTGACTCTACCTGAGTATGGGAGTTTCATGATGAAATTATATCCCTGAATCCATGCACGGCACTATCTTCAGGGAGATGAACCACCATTATATTGCATGTTGTGTTTGTGGTTTCTTAGTCGACCTCGACCATCTTGTGTTGGTTGGACTCCTCCAATGCCTCTACCAATTGAGAGAATGCCTCACTTGGCTGATCATTTTGTAATGCATTTTTTGTCTTGAATGGATTGCAGAGAATAGTATGCCACTCCACCTTTGTCATCGTAGCGGCATGGGAGACAGCTACTTGCAAGGGGTCTTCCATGCAGTTTTCACTGTGGACCTTTGTACATTAACTCCTTGATTAGTGGCATATTCTTCTTACTGAATGTTACTATATATAATATTCTTAATACACATTTTCTTACCTATGTGTGGGGTTGGCACATCTTGCACCATTGTAGCTTTGTGGGAGATGACGTCTCGCAAAGGGACTTCCATGTGACTTTCAGTATGGCCCTCTACATAACGAATTCACAATTAGTAACATATTCTTTCTTCAAAATGTTACTGTATATAGTATACTTGAGGCACGTTAGTTCACCAGTGTTTGTGGCTGGCAAATCCTCCACCACTATGGGTTCATAATAAAAAATTGTATCCCCCTTTGCAAAAAGACAGACCATTCTTATTGCCATTGTATTGTGGGAAAAAAAATCCATGAGTCACACTTGTTTGCTGGTAGCTGCCATGTCCCTTGGCATGGCTAGTTTGTGTTCTTGCATTATTTCCTTCCCTACACAAGGATATGCATCACTATTAACATCGTATAATGATAGAAGTTTTTAAAGCTATGATGTAATCCAATCACGGCATGTGTGAAATTCATGAGCATCATTTATTTACATCTTTGCACACTAGCCATGTCCACTATCACCTCAAATCCAAGACCTTTAGTTCTTCCATGCTCTGCAAATTAAAAAATATTATTGTTGTTGTTACTTTGGTGATGAATAAGATTTACGTGCCTTCACATCATGAGTTTTGTGCCTAAGTAAGCTTACCATCTCAGTGCTATGTAATACATGTGTCAATTCAATGTGATGCCATGTCCTCGATTATTGTCTCACTGCTTCTCATTGTTGTCGTGCATCTCTCTAAAGTAGTGTGTAATGTAACACTCTCCATTGCAAGATCTAAAAGAACTTGCTCTATCCTTCTATCCATGCCAATGACACGGACCTCCTCAGTGGCACTTTCCATTACAAATCAAGTCCATTGAAAATATGTCAAGGGGTGGAACAATACAGATCCTTTGGAATAATATGGATGAACACGTTATAAAGGAAAAACTTGCAACTTTCAGTTGTCTTACATCTACTGCTTGAGTGCATTGTTTGTTGCATTGTTGGGATTATGATATGCTCTTTGGTGGTATTAATCAATGGATCTACATGATGGACAATGAAATATTTTCACTACAGGGACAAAACAGATGTCTTGGCCTTGGTACATCAAAACATCAAAACTTTTGGATGTGGGGAAACCAAATTAATTGGTGATAAGGGCCGATCTTTTTTCAACTATATTAGTGTTGGGGTAAAGGCGCCTCCGCCATGCTGCCCTGTGTATTACTACTGCCACAACACCAACTGCAAAGGCAATATCTGGACGAGTGGCTATCATGGCATACACCTGACAGGAAACATTGGGATGCTGTGAAGGGTATCATGAGGTACCTGAAGGGCACAACAGATATGTGTATTTGCTATGGCAGCCAGGATACAGGGGTCATGGGGTACACTGACTCCGATTATGCAGGACATGCAGATGGTAGGAAGTCCACTTCTGGCTATGTATTCACCTATGCTGGAGGTGCTGTCTCTTGGATGTCCAAGGTTCAGAAGTGTACGGCTTTGTCTACCACTGAGGCCGAGTATGTTGCAGCCACTGAGGCTTGCAAGGAGGCCATATGGCTAGGTCGTCTAGTTGCTGACCTTGGGATTCATGCTATACCTACACTGCATTCGGATTCTATGAGTGCCATTCAATTGGCTAAGAATCCGGTCTTCCATGTGAAGATGAAACACATTGAGGTGAGGTATCACTTCATATGTGGTGTCATGGAGGACAAGTCTGTTGACCTTGTCAAGATCTCCATTGACGAGAATCCTGCAGATCTGCTCACGAAAAGCCTCAGTACTGAGCGCTTTGCCTTCCTCAGGAGATTGATGGGCGTTGGATAAGATGTTGCCTTTCCTCATCCCTTGTACCTATGTACAGTTGTATTGTCTTTTTACTTTTCTTTTCTCTCTCACTGGGGCAGATTCGCCTTTAAGTGGGAGGTTATTGGGGTAAAGGCACCTCCGCTGTGCCGCCCCGTGTATTACTACACTGACAGTACCCGCCACTGCACATGCAGGTGGCGGGCGCCCATCACGTCACTTTATTCTTTACATTCATTTTAGTGACTAGTAAATAAAGGAAGGCCCGATCACACATTGTGACTGTTGGAGTTCCCATTTCTTGTCTCTCTCTTTCTTGCTTTTGCTCTCCCGCCATAGCTCACGTGCAAGCTTCGATCCTTCTCACCTTTCAATTAGATGTGCGCTTGCTCTTCTATTTTCTTTTCTCAACAACCACACTACAAGTATCAGTTTCTTGTAAACCCATCAAATTCTCTTTATTAGGAGACAACAAAGTGTAATATACTCCTAAGAATGCAACTCATTTTACTTAACATGCCTCTGGAACCTTATGTCTCTTGTGTTTGTTTTCCCTTGAGTATTTTTGGTATAAACCTTTCTCATTGGAGGAGTATTCACCATCTGGATACCAATTGTGATATGCATAAACACAATGGCTGGGTAGGAACAAATCCAAGTATAGACTCTCCTACTACAAAGATAACAAACAGAGAGAGAGAGAGAGAGAGAGAGAGAGAGAGAGAGAGAGAGAGAGAGGAAAGGTAAGAAGGATCGAAGCTTTCTTGAAAGAGCTATGGCGGGAGAGCAAGAGCAAGAAAGAGAGAGAGACCAAATGGGAACTCCAATAGCCACAATGTGTGACCGGGCCTTCCTTTATTCAAACTGTCACTAAAAGAATAAAGAATAAAGTGACGGTGACAGGCTCCCGCCACCTACAGTGTGCAATGTTGAGATTTACAATCACACCCACTGTGGCCTCTTTGTATGAGGCAGTTCTGGGCTCAGGACATGTAGGCAGACTGAACCCCATATGCACAGAAAGGGAAACTGCTACCTGTCCAACAACTATAAAGCATTGTACTTGACTACCACTTTAACATATGATGAATGCAATATCATGATGCTTTCCTATTTCAGTTAGTGTCTTGGTCATTGTTAGTCTTATACACAAGATTGTGTTTATGATTCCAAGTCTCAATCTTGGAACCTAATTCACTTGTGTATTAGGTCAAGTCTTGTCTATGTTATCATGAGCTTAATCTTCATCTTCAATCCACCATAGCCACTGCCATGCTCTAGATCTCATATTAGTTCACATGGTATTAGAGCCATGGTGAGCATGGCATACATTAGTTCAGATCAGTAAACCCCCCTTCCAGCCTCTCTCCAACTCTGCTCAAGCTCAAGTCCAACCAATGAGTTCATTTTCTTACTCTATCTTCACCAACCTTCCATGGCAGCCATAGCCAGACAGGACATGCTGTACTTGGAGCTTTCATATCTCATCATAGAGGTCATATCTTTGGAAACTTCCTTCTAGAGAGTTGTGCCTTTGCTTAGGGCTTTGCTTAAGGCAAAGCTTCCTATCACATAACACCCTGACATTAAGCCTCCATTGGCTCAGTATTCCGCCCTACAACATGTCGTTGTTCAGTTGTGCGCCTGCTACTTTCGTACTATTGGTGCATTGTGTGTAGACCACGATTTAGTGCGCAATCATAGGGCATTGATAGCCCATGAAGTAAGCTTCATTTCTTTAAAAAAAGTTTTTGAAATTATGTACTACAGCTCCTGCAATCTATGAAAAACCAAGCTACCTTGCAAACCCTAAATGTGACTACCATAGCCAAGAACTCAAAGCTTCATGTTTCCATTATTTTCTCTCTCTCTTGACACTCAAACCAAGGCTCTACCACTCTGATCCACTGAATCTGAAGTTCTCCAACACTTTGTTCAACATCAAATCAAGGAGGGGAGATTCTGAAGGTCATTCATGAAGGTATCAAGCTTCGAGCCACAAGCATCAGTATCTCTTGATACTATTCATCTAGTGTCTTTTGGCACTTGTGCTTATCAAGTACACTCAATATCAGCTCATTGCTAGTTTCTCTTAGCCCTTTTAAGCTAATTCTCACCAATGAGAGTGCTAAGCATTAAGAATTTTATATGGCTACTTCCAACGAAGAATAACATTACTGTTGTAGCTCATTTCAAGCACATAGAAGATGTGCTTGTCTTATCTACAGGGGATGACGAAGTTGTGAGCATTCAAGTGCTATTACTATTTGAAGAAATGCCTCCTACCTTGAAGAAAGTGCAAGAGTTTGAAGTCATTTTCGCTACCTCAAAGATGATACCTTTGCTTGAGGGGGACATGAACATGAAGACTAATGCAACCAATGCAAGCAAAGTCAATAAAGAAGAAGACTAAGAGGACCTAGAAGAAGAGGACTAAAAGATCAAAGCGGTGGACATTGAAGCTGCAAGCAAGGTGAAGAAGAAGCATGAGATCAAAAAGAGCAAGCTAGACTACATCAACAAGAATACCTACAATGAATTGAAGATCTATGTCAAAAGAAATGCTGAAAATTTCAAGGGCCTGCTAATCCTTGACCCAATTTTTACTAGACTTTTTTAGCCTTGTATTGCCTAGCCCTAATGCTTCTAACATAAGCTTGTAAACTCCTCATGTAGCCTTGTACTATAGCCTCTATACACTTTGCGAAGCCCCTATTACAGCCTCTGGATGTCCACCATGTTTGTGGTACCCACAATTAGCCTTTTTTGCGAAAGCCTCTGGCGTGTTGCCATGTCTATAGTGTGCCCACACTTTGTAGGTGTTTCTTTCACAAAAGCCTCTACACACTTTGTACTTTCTGGTTGTGATTGAGGAGGGGTGTTGAGATTTATAATCACACCCACTGTGGCCTCTCTGTATGAGGCAGTTCTAGGCTTAGGACATGTAGGTAGACTAAATCCCATATGCATAGAAAGGGAAACTGCTACCCATCCAACAACTATAAAGCATTATACTTGACTACGACTTTAACATAGTCATTGTCAGTCTTACACACAAGATTGTGTTTATGAGTCCAAGTCTCAATCTTGGAACCTAATTCACTTGTGTAACAGGTCAAGTCTTGTCTATGTTATCACGAGGTTAATTTTCATCTTCGATCCACCATAGCCACTACCATGCTCTAGATCCTGCATCAGCTCACATGCAGTGGTGGGTACTGTTAGTGTAGTAATACATGGGCGACTAGGCAGATGCACCTTTATCCCCAAAAACCTCCCACTTAGAGGCGAATCTACCCCAGTGAGGAGTGAAAAGAAAAAGAAAATATAGTAAAATGTACAGATGTACAATAGGATGAGGAAAAACATCATCTCATCCAACGCCCATCAATCTCTTGAGGAAGGCAAAGCACAGTAGTAGTGAGGCTTTTCGTAAGCAGATCTGTAGGATTTTCGTTAGTGGAGAGCTTGACAAGATCAACAGACATGTCCTCCACGACCCCATGTATGAAGTGATATCTCACCTCAATGTGTTTCATCTTTGCATGGAAGACCAGATTCTTGGCTAGCTGAATAACACTCATAGAATCCGAATGCAGCATAGCTATAGTATCAATCCCAAGGTCACGAACCAAATGGCCCAATCATATGACCTCCTTGCAAGCCTCAGTAACTGCAACATACTCAACCTCAATGGTAGAGAAAGCAGTATACTTTTGAACCCTGGACATCCAAGAGACAGCACCACCAACATAGGTGTGAATACATAGCCAGAAGTGGACTTCCTACTATTTGCATGTCCTACATAATCGGATTCTGTGTACCCCACAACTCCTCTATCCTGGCTGCCATAGCAAATACACATATTTGTTGTGCCATTCAAGTATCTCATGATACCCTTCATGACATCCCAATGTTTCTTGCAAGGTGTAGCCATATAGCATGCCATAACACCAACTACAAATGCAATATCTGGACGAGTGGCTATCATGGCATACATCAAACTGCCCATGGCTGATGCATAAGGAATCTTGGCCATCTCGGCCTTCTACTCATGTGTTTGTGGACAATTAGTTTGTAAAACCTTCACATAAGAAGGCAATGGACAACCAATAGGCTTCATGTCCTGCATGTGGAAACGCTCAAAGACTTTATGAATGTACTCCCTCTGTGAGAGGTAGAGTAGTCCCTGATGCCTATCATGCTTAATGCTAATACCAAGAATGTGAGAGGCCTGTCATCCCAAATCCTTCATCTCAAACCTCTTCTTCAGCTGAGATTTAAAAGCATCCAACTCATCATGATCTTTCCCTGCTATCGGCATATCATCCACATAAACTACCAAAATAAGTAATAAGCTATCACAAGCTATCTTCGTGTAAAGACACGGATCGATAGCACTCCTATTGTAGCCCTATGACTACATAAAGGCATCAAACTTATGATACCAATCCCTAGGTGCTTGCTTCAAGCCATAAAGACTTTTCTTCAACTTGCACACTAGATGCTCCCTACCAAGCTTTGCAAAGCCCTTGGGTTGCTCCACGTAAATCTCATCATGCAAATCCCCATGCAAAAATGTAGTCTTGACATGCATTTGATACATTTCTAAGTCAAGCTGCACAACTAAGGCCAAAACCAAGTGTAGGGTGGTCATCTTGACCACAGGGGAAAAGACTTCATCAAAGTCAACTCCATGCTCTTATTTAAAACCCTTAGCAACAAGTCTTGCCTTATAAGCCGGTTTGGGGTGCCCAGGGGTACTTTTTAGCTTGTATACACATTTGCATGGCAAAGCCTTCTTGTCATTAGGTAATACAACCAAATCCCAAGTCATATTCTTATACATGGATTCCATCTCAGAGTGCATAGCCCTCTCCCAAGGGTGACTGTCACCCCTATGCATAGCCTCATCATAGGTGAGAGGCTCTCCTACATATGTAACCAAGACTTAATGCATTGAGGGCTCAAATCGATCAAGTGGATGTCTACCTCTAGTAGATCATCTCACTACAGGCTCTGCTACATGTCTAGCATCCTGTTCAACACCTT
The DNA here is from genome assembly GCF_053477565.2 of Lygodium microphyllum. NCBI lineage: Eukaryota > Viridiplantae > Streptophyta > Polypodiopsida > Schizaeales > Lygodiaceae > Lygodium > Lygodium microphyllum. The sequence goes on along the minus strand of NC_141141.1, from coordinate 17,256,811 downwards.
GGCCATGTGTACCAACTGCTGTTGCAGGCTGTCCAACTGGATATGCAAGAGAACGTAGTTCCTCCTGGACTATAACCCTATATATCTCTACCACCTTCTCAGGCTGCCTATGCATCTTGTCTTCATGGAAGACTACATCATGGCTGCGAATGACTTTCCGTGCTTGTGGATCCCAGAGGTGGTAACCCATCTCACTTGCATCTCAACACCCAAGGAAAATGCATTTAACACTCTTAGGATCCAACTTAGTCCGCTTGTCCTTGGGCACATGGCAGAATGTCTCACATCCAAAGACACGTAGATGCACATAAGACATAGGTTTCCCATTCCATACCTCCTCTGCAACCTGGAAATCCAAACCACTGGAAGGTGATCTATTGATGACATGCACAATTGTTGACTGCCTCAGTCCAAAAGCTCTATGGTAGGCATGCATGGCTAAGCATACTGTGTACACGCTAATTGATGGTTCTATTCATCCGCTCAGCAAACCATTCTGGGGTGGGGTATAGGGGGCAATCAATTGACACATATTCTCCCCCATTGTCAGTCCTAAGGCATTTCAGGCTATCCCTAGTTTGGTTCTCAACAAATACAAGCCATCTCTGAAACACAGCCAATACATCTGACTTAAGCTTAGTGGGGTAAGCCTAGAATTTACGTGAAAAATCATCAATGAATGTCACAAAATATTTTCCACCACCCATAGATTGACAGGGCATACGACCACAGACATCCGAATGTACTAATGGCAAGGGCTCACTCATGCATGTCCTACCATACTTCTTATGTGCATTTCTAGTATGTCTGCCATGAAGACAATGCTCACATAAATCAAAAAATGCATAATCGAGGGGCGGTAAGTACTGCAAACCAGAAAGCATTTTCATTCCCTTCAAGGAAATATGGCCCAAACGGGCATGCCAAAGAGATACATGTGGGATGGAACTAACTGACAAAACATGGTCAACAGAGGACCCATTAACTACAAGAGGATAGAGGCTGCTAGCCTTTGCACCTCTAGCAAAAGCACAAGTTTGCCACAGGTGCAGATTCCCCAAATGAAACATGAAATCCAACATTTATCAAGTTTCCCCTTGCAAACATAAGACTGTGTGTAAGTGCAAGTACATGACGTACATCCTGTAACATAAAAATACTGCTAGTAGGGAATTGTAGCTGTACATCCCCAATGCCAACAATAGCAAGCGACCTATCGTCACCTAAGAGAACTAAACTAGAAACAGTGCGGTAGGAATGAAACCACTCACGGCATGGTGTAACATGAAATGAAGCACCAGAATCCAAAAGCGAGCACTGCGTATACATAGAGTGAACCTTGGTCATGAACCTTGGTCAAAGGCATGGCATCACAAGAACTAGCTACAAGTATGTACTCCCCATCAAAGTCATGTGCATGACATTTGTCTCCTCGATTTTCACATTGGATTTCGTAGGCATAATGCTGCGATCAAAGGACTTCTCATGTACTTTGTCTTTCTCCTTCTCTTTGCACTTCTCATTGTGCAACTCATGACACTGTGGGCGTATGTGACCCTTCTTGCCGCAATGATGACATGTCACATTAGCATTTCTCCCACGAAACTTGCTGCGTGACTTAGACCTAGACTTCTGCGAGTCTTTGCCACGGCCATTCCCACAGTCATTCTTTCCATTACCATCTCTGCCTCTAACAGTCAAAGCATGCGACACAAGAGAGGCATCCAAGTTCTTATGGTTGATCTCTTCCTGCAGAAGAGCACTCTCTACATCAGGCAAGTTCAAAATAATAGCAGGAGTACATAAGGTAGTGCGGAATACATCCCATAAGTCAAGTTCTTGAGAATAGCATGGAACTGGCTCAAATGAGCAGACATCATCATATTCTCCTTCATGCGCAGGTCCATAAGTTGCTTAAGCCAATACATCTGACTTACTGGACTTTTCTTGTCATAGAGGTTCTTGATCTTATCCCAAAGCTACCAAGTACTCTATGCTTCCTCAACCACATTGTAATGCACCTATTCATTGAGAGACAAGATGAGGGTGGACTTGCATAACTCATCAAGCTCATTCCATTCGTCATCAGTCATAGTTTCAGGCTGCTCACCATGCATCCTTAGTGGCTTTATTTGCGATTTCTGCACAATACCTGCCAAACTTGGCTCTTCTAGTAGGCATAATTCTTACCATCAAGCTTAATGATGTTGAAGATAGCACTATCAGTGGAAGAAGATGCCATATTGTAGTCCAAAACGGTGCAGACAGTTTAAAATTGCTTGTTATTTTCTACTATAAACAACCAAAATACCACCAAAACCAAGGCAAAATGACCATGAACTGATAGCTAATGATGCTGCCCACCAAGTACCATCAAAAGTACATAAAATCAAGATGATTCAGCATGAAAATTCCACGTCAGTCCATGCATAACTAATTGCTGTAGTAAATTATAGTCATGTACAATGACAGAAAACTGTAGGCAAAATGAATGCACCAAGTCAACCGCTGACTATCAAAGCATAACTGGCATCAAGCGGGCATAAATCAGCATGTGACAATTATACAGACATCGAGCAAACATCCAAGCATGTCAAATGAATTTGTAAGTAAGCTGACACACCCCCTATGTAATAGGGAAAAGTGTACACGACACTAGCAAGACCTGACACAAAGAGGTGTATGCTCAGGGAATGCAAAGCCCAAATCAGCCCAAGTACATCTATGAGGACCACAACATATCAACCATGTAACACCCAAGTGAAGATCCCAATCTCAAGTATTTGAATGCTCAAGTAACATAAACCGCCTCCTTAATGTCTGTCAAGTGTATCAAGCTGCTCCCGCTAGCACAAAATCCATAAATATCAAGCAAAGAAGCTCAACAAGGGCACATGATAGCACCAGTACCAAAAGATCCGAGATCAAGCATCAATAAGATCTCAGGAGCATATAGGCCGTGTAGCATCCGTAGACATCAAGTACATCCAAACTATAACTCTGGCAAGCCGAGAAATAGCCAAAGTAAGCTCTGGGAAATCAAATGTCAAGGTAAAGTAAGGCTTAGTAGCATCCAACTCCAAATAGTATACGGGCATGTAATAGTGGCATAAGCCAAGCATGTCAAGACCAGTTAGACATAAGCAAAGTACATGCCATAAGTACATCAAAGATGGAGATCCAAATGCTATGAGAAGCGAGCTTAAGCTCAACCAATGATCCGAGAGCAAATCCAAGCTCTATGTCGATCCCCGAGAGTCACTACATTAATGTATACATCCAAGACATAGCCCGAATCCAATAGGCATATCCAAATATAAGCAAAAGAGCTTCAACATTGAATATTCCAGCAGCAAATAAACATCCAAAATTGAGCAAATAATGGTTCAATCCAAGCTCAAAACTATAGACAAACCATAGGCATACTTTCCCATATGTATAGGCACTAATCGGGCATAATCGATCATCAAATGACTATGTAGCATGAGCATAAAGTGTAATGACAAGGGCACTGCCCTATTTTGGGCTACATCTGGACTATGTACAAAATAGTCAACGATTGAGAAAATTCAGCCCCAAAAGCATCTCATATCATAGGCATACATTCCCCTAGTATTCGGGGAGCGTTTGGGACCCAACCGAGCAACCAATGTCAATGCCAAAGTGCTCCAAACATAAAATGCTAATGTAGCTTGTTGTGGGCTACCTGTAAACTATGTGTAATAGTACTAAACTTGAAGTAAATCATATCAATGCTCAATGCCAAGGCTCAGGATCAAATGGCAAGTATAAACCAAGTGTATAGTGTCCAAATGAGGCTGCCACTAGAATGAGCTGGAGGAGATCAAACAACTCATCACGTGCTATAAATACACCTAGAAAAATGGCACAAATCTACCTGGGTTTGCCGCTCACATTTTTTTGTTGGGCAGAGTGGTAGGAGGCTCAAGTGGGTGCCAAAGAAGGCACACAACAAGCGTGAGGTGCCCTAGTGAAGCCTTTGTCAAGATATAGAGCATCGGAGCTTCAATGGTGCTACTCCCTTTCTCTTCTCAGACCTGTAGACCTATAACCAACACGAAACCTTGAAGCAAATGAATGAATACCTTTGTTGGAATGCCCTGAGAGTGCCCAAAGTGGCCGAGAAGGTGCTCGGGAAGCCCGAGAGTGACGGGAGCTCGAGAGAGTTGGCTACGGCTACTGAGAATCAGACCCAATGAGTGAAGGGATTTAATAGGAAGCTGAAGATACCATGAACCAAGCTCGAGTAATCATGAATCCTTGCTCTGATACTAGTTGAAAGGTGAGAAAGATCGAAGCTTGCTTGAAAGAGCTATGGCGGGAGAGCAAGAGCAAGAAAGAGAGAGAGACCAAATGGGAACTCCAACAGTCACAATGTGTGATTGGGCCTTCCTTTATTCAAACTGTCACTAAAAGAATAAAGAATAAAGTGATGGTGACAGGTGCCCGCCACATGCAATGTGTAGTGCCGGGTACTATCAGTGTAGTAATACATAGGCAGCTAGGCGAGAGAGAGAGGGGAAAGCTTAGGACAGAAAGGTGTGAGAGAGTATATGTGACTGAGAGAGAGAGAGAGGTGTGGAGAGAGAGAGAGGGAGAGATAGAGGAGGGGAGAGAGAGAGAGAGAGGGAGAGAGAGAGAGAGGAGGGGAGAGAGAGAATCGTGTGCCAAGGGTAGGAGAGAAAAAACACGAACTTGAATTGTAAGGGGAGGGGGTCCTTTTATAGACAAAGGAGAGAGAAATGGGGAGAGAGTAATGGAGGGATAGAGAGAGAAAGCCACATACCAAGAGTCATGGGAATGATTTGCAATGTGAAAGGGGGGGAATGGGTCCTTTTATAGGTGAAGGAGAGAGAAAATGGGGGGAGAAGGAGAAAGAGTGATGAGAGAGGGGAGAAGAGAGAGAGCATGCGATATGTGTAATTTTTTCTTGCTAGGAAGGGGTTGTCTTAGCAACCCCTTAATGTCACAAGTTCTAAGCCCCCGATAAGGGGTGAACGAGAGTAAATTTTTTGCCCAACTAATGGTCGTCGACAGTCCTTTCTCGAGCGAAGAAAAAAGCCACAAGTTTGCTTGTGGGTTTTTTTCTTACCCAAAAAGAGTTCACCTTCAACCCCTTCACGAGCAAAAAAAAAAATCACAACTGGATTTATGGATTTTTTTTCCCCCAAGAAGGGGTTGTTGATGACCCTTCTCAACAAAAAAAAAACTGTAGGTTCGAGAATAGAGAGGATGGGGGGGAGAGAGAGTAATAGAGTGATGAGAGAGGGGAGGAGAGAGAGAGCATGCAATATGCACTATTTTTTCTCACCAAGAAGGCGTCGTCAATAGTCCCTTCATGAATTAAAAAATAGCATATGGTAGATTTGTAGCTTCCTTTTTTTTACCCAAGAAGGGACTGTCGGGCAATGCCTTCTTGGTGAGAAAAAATAGTACATATTGCATGCTCTCTCTCTCTCATCGCTCTGTTACTCTCTCTTTTCCCCATGCTCTCTATTCTCGAACCTATGGTTTTTTTTATGTCCAAAAGGGATCGTCTTCACAGTAGCCCCTTCTTGGGCGAAAAAAACCCCGCAAATCCAGTTATGAAATTTTTTTTCACTCGTGAAGGGGTTGTTGTGGCGATCCCTTTTTGGACAGGAAAAAATCCCAAAAGTGGACTTGTGACTTTTTCTTCACTCGAGAAAGGATTGTCACATGCAAAAAATGTACTCTCGCTAGGAATGGGTTGCCGAAAGCCCCTTATTGGGGGCCTAGGACCCGTGCGGTTTTTTTCATCAAAAAGGGGTTGCCAGCAGCTCCTTCTTGGGAATTAATTATATTACATATGTATTAATTACATTGGTATTAACCAATTAGTAATTATTGGTATTAAAAAACTAATTCAACTAATTAGTTTAATTGGTTTAACTAATTTAAATAATTAACTAATAATTTCTTTAACTAATTTAGCTAGTTAATTTAACTAGTTAACTAATTAGTAAAATTAATTAGCTAAGTAATTAGTTATTGAATAATTTAAATAAGTAATTAGTTATTAAATAATTGGTAATTATTAGTTATTAACTAAGTAAATAACTATTAATTATTAATTAAGTAATTAATTATTAGTTATTAAGTAATTTTAAATTAATAACACTTTTTTCCTAATTAACTAATTATTATTTACTAATTTTAAATTAATAACTAATTTTCAAACTAAATAACTCAATTCGAGGGGTAAAAAAAGGGGCACCAAAAATTTTCTCTCTCTCTCTCTCTCTCTCTCTCTCTCTCACTCTCTCTCTCTCTCTCTCGCTATATATATATATATATACAATTAATTAATTAATTTGTTTTTTAAAGTAATTAATAATTATCCATTTATCAATTAATAAAATAAATAATTACTAATTAATATCTAATAAATTAGTATTCAAAGTAATAATTAATTAAAATTAATAACTAATTAGTAATTAACAACACATTTTTAATTACTACTTAAATAACTAATCAAGCAATAAATAACTATTTAATTTTAAAATTAATCACCTAATAATAACTAATTAATTATAATTAAAAACAAATCAATAGTTAACTAAATTTAGTAACTAAAATTAATTAAATTATTAACTAAAATTAATTAGTTAAATTTTATTAACTAAAATGTTAGCTCCCAACCATCCTTGACATTGGACACGTCTTGATTTTCAAGGGGACAATGTGATTGTAGCTAGAAAACGTAAGGTTGATGGGAAAGTGGGGTCAAAGGAAGCCAATGCCTCGCACAGGCCTGAGTATGTGACCAAAGACATACCTAGAAGAAAGGGCACAAGAAAACTAAACTTTGAGGAGCCTTTGCCCTTCAACCAATCAAGGGCAGTATCTCCAAATTCTTTGGAGGAAATGGTGGTGGAGACAATCCTTCCTGACACTGTTTGGGCTATAAGAAGAATTCTAGCTCGTAGTCGTGTCCAATGTCAAGGATGGTTGGGAGCTAGAGAGGGAAAATGCAAAAAACCAATCAAAAATACGATGCTTGGGGTGCCTGCACCTTCGTTTTGGGACATCATGGAGTGATCCAGCTCAAGGGGAGAAGCTAGCAATCAATATGGAATGCGGCTCTAGTTCATGTGGTTCTGTAATGATAGTGTGGACCATACATGGAACATTTGTTCTTCCATTCATCATGTACCACCCAAGGTTCCACAAGTACGGCCAGTGGCACGAGGGACAAATTTGATAGTAAAATAAATCCACATGTTGGAGAGTGGAGGGTTTGTTTTACAAAAGGCAGCACAAGAGGTGGCATTGCTAATGAGGGCTCATGTAGATATCGAAGAGGAGTTTCGTAGGCTACAAGGGAAAGGATAGAATCAGCATTGGCTCTAGATGCAACTGTGAAGGGCTACACAGTGGTGAAGCCCTTGAAGCATGAGCTTGTGTCTTGTAGGAGTGTTATGATGTGCACATTGCAGAGAATCCAACATGTAATTGGTGGACAGTGTTGTAGAAGAAAAAGCGTATTTGGCATGCAAGCACCTATACTATGTCACTACAACAAAAAGGCCTCTTAGACGCACTTTTAGACGCGATTTTTGAATTGAGAGAAAATCTTACGGGCTCGTCTACCTGCCCGTCTATTTGCGCGTCTACAAACTCACCTCTATAGTCGCATGTATGAAGAAATTTACACACAGAAATAGACGCGTAATAGACGCGCATATACACACGTGAATACAAGCGCATAAAAAAACCAAAATTTTTATTTATTTAATTTCTTTTGTGCGTCTACTAGCGCGTCTACATGGCAAATTAGACGGGCATATAGACACGCCCATAGACGTGCTTTTACAAGCGCCCATAGACGCGAATGCAAAACAAAAAATCTCCTTTTTTTTAAAAAAAGATATTTAATTTTTTTTTTAAATTTGACTTATGTAGCGCGTGTATGAGCGCGTGTACTCTGCATTTTAGACGCGCTTATAAACGCGTGTTTTCTGCAATTTAGACGCGCAAATAGACGCATAAAACAGAACTGGAAAAAAAAAACCAGAGAGCATATACATGCTCTCTGGTTTTATTTTTCCCCCTCCCATACATCAAATTGTGCATTTGGGAAAAACACAATGGATCTGAAAGCACGAGAATTGAAAACAAAAGTCCATGTATTCATTATAGATAAAAAGCATCTACATGGGGAGTTTAAGTGCTTGCGACCTAAAGCGTGGTCGCAAGCAATAGGCTCAAAGATTGATAATAGATATACAAGAAAACAAGGCCATAGAGGAGGTATGGTGCTCCTCTACAAATCTGAAGAAGAAACATCTTCGCTAGCACCACCATGGCTACTAGCGTCGCTATCCCCCTCCTCGCTATGCTCCACATCGGGGTTCGCCTACACACACAAAAGATCAAGGTTGCTTACGTACACATGGTGGAGAAAAAGTTATAATTAGCTATACTTTTAATAGGAAAGTAAGAAAAACGTACCTCCTCTGGCTGTCGAATCCTCATAGCCTGGTTGTATTGGTCCTCAGTGATGAGACCCTCCTCATAGAAGTGAAGCCATGTGGCTGCGCGGTTATGGCCTCGATGGTAACCTACCTCTCTAAGAGTAGGTATCCTACCAACGATAGTAGTCTGCAAAACAATTATGATATATACAAACAATTATGAGACACGATGTATTAGAACAAATTATATAAAGAATTGAAAGAAATATAAATTTTAAAAAACTAAAAATCAAAATATACTTACAAACTCTGCCTCCCATGACTCTCTGCCGCCCGATCCGTAATGCGACAATCCCATGGTTTCCATTTGAATGTGTCGCGCCTCTACGTGTTGGCGACTCTTCACTTTCTCTGTTGCTTTCTTCTTGGCTTTCTTCCACTCTATGCAGTGGCACATAGGTGGTTGGCTATAGGCTCCATGCCCCTCCTCCTGTCTCTGCAATAACTTCTTGGCGCGTGTCATGAGGTGGGATCTTTGTTGTGAAGCAAATCCCTCACTTTTGTGCGTCCCCAATCATCCGAGAATTGCTGACCCTCAGGATTTGGGTACCTCCTATGGACTACCCTCAACACCTCCTGCCACAAGCTGCTTTTTTGATTCTTGAAGTAAACGAAACAATATTTATACGTCGCATGCACGACGCTCCTCATGTAAGCCATTACATCCCTTCCTTCATCATCATGGAATATGCCACCAATATCTGTAACTCTATAGTACTGGCGTACTGGCTCCTCTACGTGATCTTCTGGTGAGGGTGATCGCTCGCCACCTCCTAGGCAACCCCCACACAAGCCTCGTCCTCCCCCTTGACTCTCCCTCCTCCCTCTCTGTCGACTACCCTCTGCCTCGCTGGATGCACGTGCTTCTGCAAATGCACGTGCGTCGGCTGACGCTTGTGCTTTAGTCGATGCATGTACAGGTGCTGCACGTGGAGTACCTACAATTGGAGTTTGGACATTTGGTGTTTGGGAAGTAATGCCAGGCAAAGACATTAGAGGCATTCCAGACATGACACTGAATACCTCGTCTGTTGTGGGAGAGCAGCCAAGGTGTCTGGTCATCTCTCCCATGAAGTCTTCCTTACTAGGAAAACCTCCAAAAAATGCATTGACCCCTCTGTCAAACAAGCCCAATGTATCATTCATGCGATCCAAATCCGGGTCATTGCTAGATGAACCACGATGCGACATCTGCAAAAAAAACACAAGAAAAAGACAAATTCGTACAATTCCAGAAATAAAAATTTGTTTTTTATCAGAGCTGGTTGGCGCGTGTATAACCGCGTCTAAAATGCAGGATAGACGCGCTCTCAGATGCATCCCTAAAGTCAACCCTCTGGTCAGAGCGCGTGTATATTCGCATTTGAGATGTAGTATAGACGCACTATCAGATGCGATTCCTCAGTCAATGCTTCTGGTGCGCGTGTATCCTCGCGTGTGGAGTGCAGAATACACGCGCCTGGAGACGCGACTCTGAAGTCAAAGCTTCTGGGCAGGGCGCGTGTATTCCCGCGTCTCACATGTAAGATACACGTGCCTGGAGACCCGACTCTGAAGTCAAAGCTTCTTCTGTGCAGAGCGTGTGTATTCTCGCGTCTTAGACGCAGAATACACGCGCTCTAAGACGCGGCCGCAGGCACAATGACAGCAAACATAGCTTCGCATTTATCCCTGCATCTGTATTGAAATATAGACGCGCTGGCAAACGCACTCAGTCGACTGATTTCAGTTTGACGACCGCCATTCATGATTTATTTGTGCTATACAAAATGCAATCATAGATCCTAATACACAGAGAGAGAGAGAGAGAGAGAGAGAGAGAGAGAGAGAGAGAGAGAGAGAGAGAGAGAGAGAGAGAGAGAGAGAGAGAGAGAGAGAGAGAGAGAGAGAGAGAGAGAGGACTCACCTTGGGTGTTTGGTGTGGTGGGTGGTGGCACTTCTTCCTTCTCCTTCTTCCTCTCCTTGGTGAGTTACTCTCCCTTGATGCTTACTTGATGCTTGTTGTCTCCTCCCTTTGCTTCTTTTTCCTCTTGTTTTCCTCTCTCTTGTTCTCTCTTTCTTCCTCTCCTTGGCTTTCCTTTTTCCCCTCTTGTCTCTTTGAAGTGAAAGAAGAGGTGAGTCATGAGGAGGTGAGGCATGAAGGGACTGCATGTTGGCTAAACTCGAGCTTCAGAACGCGCAAAACACGCAAGAAATAAAAGGCGCAGTTTGAAAAGAAATGATTCAAGTATCTTTTGAATTTTGACGTTTGCGTCTATTTTCGCATGTATATGCGCGTCTACGTTTACGTAAACGCACGTATAGACGCGAAGTTAGATGCGCAAATAGACGCAGATTTAGATGCGTAGGTAAACGTAGATATAGACGCGCATTTAGCTTTTATCATGAATTTTTGTTTTTAAGATAAGTTTTGATAGTAAGTTCTTATCATAAGTTTTTATGTATTTAAGATAAGTTTTGTGTATTTAAAATTGAGATCTTAGAATAATTAATACGCTAGCTTGAAGTTTTTATGTAAACATATGAATGACAAATATTTTGATGTTATCATGAATTAGATTTAATCATGTCGTCGTCATCACCTAGTGCGGTGCATGCTGATGAGTCAACGAGCACATCCTCAAGTGAGGATGAAACATTGCGTCTTCATAATCGAGATACATGGCTACGACGAAAAATTAAATGCATGTGTGATCGTTATCGAGGGTGTGTTTTTCGAGCACGTCGAGTTGCAATGTCACACCTCAGCATGTATCGAGAATGGGACCGAGAAAAATCACCGGTATTCATTGTTTTTTTTTAACACTAAGATTGCTAGTCTATGTTACTCAATATATATCAACGTACATGAAACTCCCTTTTGTTGAGCAGGATGCGGTGCCACATCCTCAGATGCTCCCTCCTGGGCGTCGAGAGGCTGCAAAACGTCGACGCGAGGAGGCAGAGTCTTCAAGAAGAGTGGAGACTGACGACCATGATAGTAGCCCTCATGAAATGCTCCATCAAGTTGTAGAGGATGAGATTTTGGACAACATGGTACACCACCTATTTTCGCAACCGGTTCAGGGAGAAGGTCACTCTACGAAGCCAGATGATCCACTATACGTAGCGTCATCTACTCCATTGTATGAAGGTTGTACGTACTCCGTTCTTCGTGCGTCCCTCGATATACTTAACTTGCAAACAATTTATGGATAGAGTAATGTCAGTTCGAATGTGTTATTGAAGTAGGTATCAATTTAGTTTGGCTTATGAATCATAATATTAATTATTCTATTTTGAAATCAGACATAAATATATATTGGTGGTTTTTTAACTCACTTTTAAAAATATATGTAGGTTATTATCACAAATGCTTCCAAAAGGAAACAAATTGCCAACTAAGAGAGAGCAAGCAAGACATTACTTGACATCTCTGGGAGGCCTCAATTATGTCAAGATCCATGCATGTGTCAATGATTGTGTCTTATTTCGTAGGATTCATGAGTTCACACGAGAGTGTCCTGTTTGTGGCGAATCAAGATACAAAGTGGAGATGAAGTCAATGGATGTGCCTCGTAAGGTTTTGCGACATTTTCCGATTGTTCCACGTATTCAACTTATGTTCAAGTGTAAGTCTATTGGAAAGCTCATGTCATGGCATGCTAGTCATCGTTCAAGTGATGGAAAATGGAGGATCCCTGCAGACACACCGGCATGGTAACATATAGATAATTTGTGGCCCGTTTTCAAAGAAGAGCCAAGAAATTTGAGATTTGGTTTAGGTATGGATGGAATCAATCCATTTGGCATCAAAAGCACATCATATAGTGTATGGCCAGTGGTATTGGTGAACTATAATATTCCTCCATCCATGGCAATTAAAAAGGGACATGTAATGTTGTCCCTTCTGATTCCTGGAAAGCACAAGGTAAAAACCATGGACATTTACTTAGAGCCTTTGATTGAAGAGTTAGAAATGTTATGGAAAGGTATTGAGGTGCAAGATACAAGCGCACCTGCATCCTCTAGAGATTTCAGGTTGAAGGTCATGTTGTTGTGGACCATTCATGACTTTCTAGGATACGGAGAGTGTTCAGGTACATGTATATAACTCTATATTTGAAATTCAAGACTTGAATCAATTGCATTTTATTAATTCACTTGTTTGTTCAAGTTTAACCACATCAGGATATCATGCATGTCCTATTTGCGGTCCCTCTCTAGTTTCCTCTAGGCCGGCACGTTTAAAGAAGGTTATCTACGACAATCATCATCGATTTCTTCCTATTGACCATCCCATTATGTTTTCCCTACTAATGAAATGACTCCACAATCTCTAACCATTCGAGATTGGAAGGAGAGATGGATTAATGCCGACAGTCACCCTCCACTCGGTATGAGTCGGTAAGAAGTGCATTTCTCTCGATTGACTTTAAAGTATTTAGCATGATGAATTATTTACATTTCATATTGTTTGTTTGTTAGGTTCTCTATATTTTTTCGTCTTTCGTATTGGACTGAAATCAAGATCAATCACCTGTTGGACCCCATGCACATATTCAAAAATGTTGTATCTACATTATGGGATCACTTGATAGGGGCTCGTGATTGAACTCAAGATCAATCACCTGTTGGACCCCATGCACATATTCAAAAATATTGTATCTACATTATGGGATCACTTGATAGGGGCTCGTGATTCAGTCAATGTAAGGGAGAATTTACGTAACATTGGTCGCATGAGACGAGCTTGGCCACGCATTGGACCCAGAGGAAAGATTGAGCTACCCCATGCACCTTGGATGTTGTCAAAGAACGAGGAAAAAATAGTGAAGGAACAAATATGTAGCTTTTGAACACCCACAGGATGTATGAGATGTCTCAAGGGAGCCTTCATAAAGAAAAAGAAAAGAGGTGTGGAGCAACTATCTGGTTTGAAGTCCCACGATTGGCACAAAATGATTCAAGTAAGGGTATCTCTAACCATGAATATAGTAATTAGTGGAGTAACTATGTGTAAACTTTGGGGTATGATGACTTTTTCCTCAACTAATCATTTGATCTATGAATATTGTTTACATTCAGTTTGTACTTCCTACTAGCATATCCCATTGTGTATCCAAAGATGTACGTGATATCATTTACAAGATGGGAGAGCTTGTGAGGTGTGTACACATTGTATTTTTTCATTATATATCTTTGAATTTCTACACAAAAATAAACAATTATCAAATACATCCTGACAGATACGTGAGCTCGAAGGAAATTGATCTAAACACATTGCAAGATGCTCGAGTATTATCTGTTGAGGTGGTTTGTTTGGTGGAGGAAATTTTTCCTCAATCCATTTTGACTACTCAATTACATTTACTCGTACATTTGATTGATGAGATCACACTTTGTAGGGCAGTTCATGCAAGGTGGATGTTTTTTCTTGAGCGCGTCATGAAAACCTTGAAAGATTTTGTGAGGCAAAAAACACGGCCTGAGGGAAGCATGGCTGAGGGTTGGTTAGTGCAATCATCCCTTGTTTATATCTCTGAATATCTTGCTGAAGTGGACCCCTCTCAACCACAACTATAGAAAGATGATGAAGACTTGAGGATGACCTCTATAATACCTCAAGGAAAAGGAATGAGTAAAGTGCTAACAAAAGAAGAACTTCGTAAGTTAAATAGTTTTTGTGTGCTCAATAGTGATGTAATGAGCAAATGGGTGACACTATATAATGAAGCAAGGGCAAGAAGAAAAAGTGAAAGACAAGCATTTCGCACCAGATATGGACGTAATGTCTCATTTCCAGATCATCTAAATGCGCTCCCACATCATATTGATATAGATTGGTTACATGAGGAAATGGAGAGAATGGAAAAAGAGGAGGAAATTAATATATCTCAAGAAGAGTGGGAATACGCACAAGGTTGCTTATCAAAGGTGAGACATACTATCAATTAATTTGTTTCTATAAGTTATATTTTATATAAAAATTTGACATGTTTGATCTTAATCTTTTACTACTAGTGCACATTATTCAATGCTATTTGGTGTGAGGGTAAACATCTTCGAACTCAACGTATAGATGAAAAGAGAAATACCCAAGATTGTGGTGTCCTTGCTCACTTTGAAGATGCCAATGGTACCATGGAAGGTTATTGTGGCTTGATCCAAGATATTCTGAAGCTTGACTTCAGACGATTCTTTATATATGTACTGGATGTGAAGTGGTTTAAAGAAGTGGTAACAAATGGTGAGCATTGCACAATCAGACATCATCCAATTGGTTTTGTAATCATTGACTCTACAAAATTTCACCAAAACAAGAATGACACATTAGTACTACCTCAACAATGCAAGCAGGTATATATGCAAAAGCTAAATTTTTTTATATGTATACATGTGATACATATACACAATATAATAAGTATTTAAGTTTCTTGCTTTTGTTTTTCAAATACAAATTGTGTATCATCCAATGGTAAACAATAACCGATGGTGGTATGTCATCCCTATATCTAATCGTTCAAAACCAATATATGGTAATATTACCGACATAGAGATAGCAGATGACAATCCAACAATTAATGATGATGTACATGATGACACCATAATGGATTATATGCGTGATATAGTACAAGATGAACCTCGCGAGGATGTTCAAGGAAACGCAGAAGAGGACAATAATGTGATTGATGATATTGATGAAGTTATTGAGCAATATAGCAACACATCTGATAGTGGGATAGGCTTATTTGTTTCGTTACCTCTTGATAACATAGACCTAGAAGTAGATAGTTTAGCAAGGGCTGATCTCATTAAAGATGAGATGGATCATTCACTATAACATACTTAATTTGCTTAATGATTCAATTTGTATTCTTAATTCTATAGAAAATATCATGCGCACACGTGCATACTCAAGAATCAATAGTCAAGTTTAAAGCTAAATTGAATTTTCCATAATAAAAAGGAAGTATTTTTTATCATCTTCAAGTAGAGAAATTACGAGATACATGCAATGCTTGCTACTAATTGTATAATAAGATTTCTGTCGCTTGCCGCTAATTACTTATATTAGGCTTGTCAACTAGAGGAACTGCCATTCATTAGAGAGCAATGCAAAAGTAATTATTAACTCTGGTTTTTTTATTATATTAAGTCCAATTTCAAGTGGTTAAATAATTACGCATCTGAAGATGCGTCTATATTCTCGTCTATTTACGTGAATATATAGATGCAAAATTCGCGTCTATTTACACGCTCTTTTACACGCACATATAGACGCAATGATAGACGTGCCCGACTTTATGCATCTATGCCTCGTTTCTGTTGTAGTGTGTGTTTGAGTGTTTGGAATGGATGCAAATGCCAACATGTTTATACACCAACCCACACTCATTGAAGAAAGCTTGTACATTGTATTTGGAAGCAAAAGAACTTTTCCAACACCACCTACACTGTGACCACCAATGCAATGCCAACACTACCTCTTAGCACAACTACATTTTAGTTTGTCGAGAAAGTATTGTTATACAATTCAGTTGGATAGCTTATGCCAAAATTAAATGTATGCTTCCAGATTTAACACAATATAAATGTACGTTTAGATTGCTTGAATGAATTGTCTTGTATCAAATTCGTTGGGGGGAGGGAGCTATCAATCCATTGCAATTAAAGTTCTAAAAACACAGAGTGGCCACAAAAGCGTTCGCATTATAAGAGACCATAGTAGAGTAGAGTAGTTAATTATCATCCACAGAAGGCCAAATTATGACCCATGTGACCTTTCCAGAAAGACATAGAACAATTTGAGAGAGAGAGAGGTGTGGGCCATGGTGTAACATTCTGGGGTGATTGCATGAATATACCCATGTTACGTGCTAGAGAGAGAGAATCGTTTACATGAGATAGAGTGCTATTTGATCAAGTATGTTAGAAAGAGAAAAAGAGAATATACACATAGAGAGAGAAAATAAGAAACTAAGAAATAGAGAGAGAGAGAGAGAGAGAGAGAGAGAGAGAGAGAGGTAACAGAGTGAAGGTAGTGGTGGCGATCATGGAGGTGGTGAGGGTAGTGGTAGTGGTGGCAGTGGCAGCAGTAGAGATGGTGGTGGCGGCAACAGTAGCAGCGGTGGTGGTGGTGGTGGTGGTGGTGGTGGTGGTGGTGGTGGTGGTGGTGGTGGTGGTGGTGGTGGTGGTGGTAGAGGTGGAAATATCTAGGAGTGGAATAAGTGGACTATGTGGAACAAGAAATGGAGGTTGCCCAGAAAAGCTCGCTAAAATGCTTGCTCAAAAAGCTCACTTTTTGCCCTTCTCCTAAGTGCATGTGCTTGTGAAATGGACAAGATCTTCCAATGCCACATCAAGTAGAGATCCCAATTCTAGCAAATCCATAGATATTGAAAATGCCCTGATCCATGACCTTATTGATCAAGTCATCTAGTTAATCAACCTAGAAATGAGAGAAACCACAAGGAGGACACCAAGCTTCATAGAGAGAACTAAGGGCTCAAGCAATGCTTTGGTATGACTTCTAGGCTTCAATCAATAGCTTCCAAGAAGCTACAGATTTTCCCCACTATGACCCCTTAGGCTATGGAAAGGGGACTTTGAGAGTTGTAAGACTAGGGGACAAACACTCTCAATGGACTAATACATCTTAACAATGACACTAGATACTAGCTTACAACCATGCAAGCAGAGATGGAAAGTATCCACAAAATGTTACTGAATGTGGAAGCAATGTGCTCATCACAAGATGCCCTCTTGGATCTTGTGTATCAATGCATTCAATCGCTTTGGTATGATGTAAGTGGGGACCCACATTGCACAAACCATCCTAGTCAAAATGGGAAACACTCTAGGTTCCAGAGATTAGGCAAAAATACCCTTAATTTGTAAAACAACTGGATAAGTACCATGCCATGGTTTATCCTTACAGCTTTATCAGGAAATTTGAATAAGTGAGTGAGGCCAATAATATTCTTGGTGATGCCAACCAAGCATAGGCCTCTAGATTTAAGTTAGGAGAGAAAGGATGAACTTGATTTTCTAGTCTTGATGCTATTCAAAAGGCCCCCTTTGTATTGCTTAAGGATCTATTCATTAAGTGCTTTGCCGAAGCTAGCTATGGGGATAATCTCATTCTTCAGCTCATGAACATGAGTAGTCTTAGAGGATGAGAGCATGAGAGATTGTGTTTGTAAGGTTCGAAGTCTATACAAACAAATCCCTATTGTAGAGAGATCCACTACCAAGGAAGTTAGAAAAGCTTTTATCAAGGGCACATGATAAAAAAATTTGTGACCTTGGCTAGGAACTTTGAAAACGTCAATAATGTTCTAGATGAGGCTATATATTTGGATGACCTCCACCATGAATGCAGTAGAGATGAAAGACCATGAGGATCCTATTAGAATATACTTGCAAGGACAAAATCGCACGAAACCAATGAAAACCGTGACTTCATTGAAAATTGAAGAAAACAACATTAAGAACTATTTTAGGTGACTGAGTTGCTCAAAAATTCTAAAATGTGTAATGCATTCACTATGGTGGGGATTATCTATCTTAAGAATGTCCACAAACACCTAGATCATGCAAAATTATGGACAATTCAATCATAAGACATCATATTGCAAAGCCTCGCATAGGCTTCCTACTCCTAACTTTTCCTACCAATAGTTTAACCATCACCTATGATAGACAACCTCCACTCACCCCAAAATTGGCAATGTCAAACCCTCTAGCTACATAATGAACTATGGTAAATCCCTTAGGAATCCCTAAACCTCAAGTGCCAATTGTTATGCATCCATCAAATGATACCCATGTCCATTTCATCAAATAATCAAAGAAAGAAGAGGAGTACATGAATCCTTTTGTTTGTAATTGATGAAAAAGGATATCCAACCATGATGGACTACATCTCAGATTCTGGTGGATCCATTATGATGCTAGGATGAGGTTGTGGGAAAGGCATGCCTACAAATCAGGACACCATTTTTTGTTGAAACTAACTAGGTCACATTTCCTTGAGATGTCCATAGAAATAAGAGCATTCTAGATTGTCCACAATGTAAGGCAAGCAACAACAAGGCAATAGTGCCATCTATTCCTTTTATTCTATATTCACACTTGGAATTTTCAATGATGAAGATAGTATTCCCATTCTTGTGCATGCCATCACTTCGTGGAGAGTGAGGTTGGGGAAATGAGTATTACATGCCCCATGACAATGAATGGAACAATCATTGACAAAAATATCACCAATAAAAGCAGAAAGATAGATGAAATCAAATAGGAAAAATGAAGGACTCATATCACCACCCCAAATGGCTATTGCCTTCAATGCAAAAAGTGCTATAATAGTATCATGAACTGCTAAAGAAACCATTGCCAAGTCCATTGAACCAACCATTTTTGCAATTCTCACATCCACAAAAATTACCATTCCACTTGGATCTCTACTCAAAGGTAGCCTATTGATTTGGCAAGGATTAAAATATTGAGTGGAAGGAATGAACCCTACCAAATCTCACCATGTCTCATAGCCTAGTGCACCTCCAACCCTAAGTGCTTTAGGGGTTAACACATTCTAAGAACTATCCAAGAAATACATTGTTCTTCTCATGGAGAGCCTAGGAGATCCTATTTGGTGAGGAATTGTAGATATTGGACTTGTTGTGAGCATAGCTAATCAAGACAATATACTCGAAGCCTAGGGAAATTCACATATCGAACTAATACACTTTAACCTAATTTTCAACAATAGATTTAAAATTAGAGTGATGGGAACGTTAAGAGATTGACGAGTCAAGATCACTAGGTACTATTCAATGTTAAATTTGTCATCATGAAAGGCATGCACTATGACATGCTGCTCAGCTGACCATGGATGCATAATGCATGTCGCATCGAGGAATGGAGCAATAGTCTAGTCTTCCCAGGAAATAGGAAGGATTTAGTTCACATCAAGATGGAATCTTGGAAAATTTTACTTGTTGACTTGAATGCTCTCTTGGTAATGTTATATATGGAGACCCTCCAACCTATCGACCATTAGCTAGATACATTTTTCTCTTGAGGATGAGCACGATTGGATGTAGATTCTCACAACCTTAGAACTATAATTTACAAAAAAGCTAGAACATTGATGTGCAAGTAAGTGCTTGAGTTAGCAAGATATACAAATATTCTCAATTCTCATGATAGAATCTCACTTAGAATCAATTTCAATTCCACTCTTTGTAATGGCCCATGACTCAAGAGGCCAACCTTCTAGGGCTATCTTACTTCAATAGATAGGCTTGTGCTATATAAGGTCCTCAACCAATGTTGGTAGGCATGTTTTTGTAATCAAGCAAACAACACTAACTTGACCATCTTTGATAAAACACCTCCACATGACAATGGAGTAACCTACATCAAGTCTTGTTTGATTTTCATAACAACAACATTGCCTCATTGATGAAGGAATAAGATGTAGATGTTGATGAAGTGAATGACTCTAAGGATGACCAGCCAATTCAAGACGATGATGATAGTAATTTTGATTTGGTAGATTACAACACAGATGGTTGTACTATTGAGCAAATTTGTATAGACCCCAAACCGAGAGCTTGGTCATTTATACAGGTCTCGTAAGACTAAACTCAAAGTTGGAATCACTTGAATACAGGTCTTGTGAGACTAAAATCAAAGTTGGAATCACTTGAATACCTCAATATACTTAATTATGAATGAGTAGGGTATCAGCTCAATGATTGTTATATGGCTTTTGAGATGTTCACGATCAAAGACAACCTAGTTAATGTCTTGAAGAACATCACTACAAGTTTTGACTCTAATGTAGATGGAAGTAGTGATTCTAATCCAAAATTTCCCCGACCAACCCAATTTTCTTAATCTAAGACCAAACTTCCAGTCAATTTGAGGAAAAAACACTTAAAATACAATACTCATAATAGCGAGTTAGAAAATTTAAGTCACAATACTCATAATAGCGAGTTAGAAAATTAAAGTCACAAAAACTACATGACCTCCCATCGAGATTTATCAAATTCAAAAAAAGTGATCATGTAGTTGTGTTTTTTTGGGTGTGACGTGCGAAGACACATCCAACACACCCATTGATGAATTGGGAAATTCCCAAAGAAGTAAATATTGTAGCTCCAAGGAAATCCCCTAATTCTATTTATATTGTTAAGGGCCTCAATGTAGAGGATGAGGAACAATTGATTAACTTGCTAAAGGAATACTGAATCATTTTTGCATGAAACTATGCTAATCTTAAGGGAATCCCATTGCAAGTCCTCACCCACACAATTCCCCTCAAAGATGATGCCAAACTTGTCAAGTAGTGACTTTCATATGAATCCTCGATATGCTCATTATGTCAAGTAGGAGATTGATAAATTACTAAAAGTGAGATTCATCTACAAAGTTGACCATACAAACTAGGTATCATTGATTGTTGTGGTACTCAAGAATAATGAAAAAAATTCATGTATGCATCAATTACAAGAAATTGAATCAGTGTTGCAATGAAGAGAAATTAGTACCCACTACCATACACTGATCATACAAATAAACAAGTAGTAAGAAAGGAAGCTTATAGCATTTTAAATGGGTTTTCAAGATATAATTAGGTGCAAGTCCACTCAAAAAATAGAGCAAAATTTACATTTGCTAGGGAATGGGGGGTATTTTCTTATATCATCATGCCTTTTTGGTAGACTAATGCACCAATAACCTTCCAGAGGCTCATGTGCACTATCTTTAAGGACATGTTGGGAAGTGACCTGAGTTGTTTGTTAATGACTTGGGAAAAACATCTTGGCAACCTTTATCTAGTCTTTGGAAGATGTAGGCAACAGCACAACCTTTCCTTGAACCGCCTCAAGAATTGTCAATTATGAGTTAAGGATGGTATAATATTGGGCCATGTTGTGTCTAAAAATGGGATCACAACAATTGACACTATAGTAATTAACGTTAAAATGAATCTCTCTCCAGACACCAATCCAAAAAGTGTGCAGTGCTTCCTTGGCCATATCAAGTACTATTAGCACTTTATGCTAAACTATATACTAATCTACAAGGTACTAATTACTTAGGTATGGATAGAGGAACGTCAAGCCTTCCAGAAAGAATTAAAAAGAGAAACTCATGTGACTGCTCATATCTTACAAGCCTCAAATTGGACAATAACATTCCACATACATATCGATTCTTCCAAAATTGGCATTGGAGTAGTGGTATGCTAACTCCATGAGCATAATATGGATTTTTCCATAGGCTTTGCTAGTCAATGGCTAACCAAAGTTAAAAGGTGGAAGGTCCAAGTAGGAGTGAGAGCACAAGCAAAAGTAAGAAGTAAGAGTTATGGAGGTTGGAGCAACTGAGAGAGAAAGATGGTATTTGCGAGCTCCAACAATCACGTTGTGTGACCTGCCTTCCCTTGTCCTATTGTCATGAAAAGAATAAAGAATAAAGTGAGAGTGATGGACATCGACCACATGTAGTGTACATGTGTACAAGTAGTGAGTACAAGATAAATGTAGGTGGTTAGGCATAGGTGGCTTTTAATCCCCAACAATGCCCTACTTAAAGGCAAATGTACCTAAGTGAGGGGAAAATATATAAGTACAACAAGATGAGGAATAGATGCCACCTCATCCTGCATCATTGTCCTAAGAAAGGCATAACAGTCTACCAGGAGACTTTTAGTGAATACATCTATACGATTCTCATATGTAGAGATCTTAACAAGATCTATTTGCTTGTCCTCAACCACCTCCCTAATAAATTAGAAATAGCCCTCATCAATATACTTCTTTGCATGAAAGACTAGATTACATGCCAAGTGGATAGTACTCATAGATTCTGAATGCAATGTAGGAGTCATATATGTGATACCAAGATCTACATCCAAGTGGTTCGAGTAAAGAGCCTTCTTGCAAGCCTCAATTTTGCAAAAGGCTATGCTCAAACATATAGCATAGATTATGAAGATACATTTATTCTAGTTGCTAGGATGGCAATAGTTAGATGCATGATTGCTTTAAGAACAACCAAAGGTTGGAGTTTGTAGTAAATGGATGTCAAGAATGCCTTCTTGCATGGTGAATTGCAAGAAGAGGTGTATATGGAGTAGCCAGTAGGTTATGAGGATTTAGGGCATCCCACATATGTGTGTAGGTTAAATAAGGCACTCAATGGGCTAAAGCAAGCACCTAAAACATGGTTTGACAATATTGCAGAGTATATTTTCAATATTGGTTTTGATATTTTTGATGCTAATCACTCACTTTATGCGAGAAAGAGAGATGCAAGTTTGGTCATCATAGTCATCTATGTGGATGACTTGATTATTACAAGTGACAGTGATAATGGGATTACTAAAGTTAAGGACTTTTTGAAGAAGAAGTTTGAGATGAAGAATTTGGGTGAGTTGAGGTACTTTCCTAGTATTGAGGTGATCAAATGTGATGATGGTATATGGCTATCCCAAAGGTAGTATGACTTGGATATGCTATCCAAGTATAGTATGACAGCTTGTAGGACTATTTCAATACCATTGGAGCAAAATGTGAAGTTGAGTGCTAATGTTGTGGATGAAATAGAAGACCCTACTATGTTCAGGAGGATAGGAGGGAGCTTGGTTTACATGACTATCACAAGGCCAAAATTGAGCTATGCTATTAGCCTTGTTAGTTAATTTATGCAAATGCCTAGAAAGCCTCATTTGGATGTAGTTAGCGCAAAGTAAATCTAAGCCCTCGGAAAAGAGGGATGCATATTGAGGATATGTGAAGTCCACTTTACATTATGGACTTTTTTAAGAGGCAGGTAAGGATGTATGGGTGTTTGGATACATAGATGCAGATTGGACTGGAAGCATGTCAAACAGAAGATCTACCAATGAATTCATGTTTTCCCTTGGTAGTGTAATAGTTACATGGAGCAGCAAAAGCAACCTACAATTTCTTTATCAAGTATAGAGGCTGAGTTGGAGGTGTTGCTATGGCAACATGTGAGGTGGTATGCCTGCAAAAGTTATTGGGTGATTTGGATATGTCACGTATATGCCATGGTCGTGTATGGATTGCTCATGCCATGATCCTGTATAGATTAATTCTTGTTCATGCCTTATGAATCCATACCCCATGCAAATGCACCCTTATTAGTAGGACATTCTTGAGCCAACCATGTGAATCCACCCTTATATCGTAGAACCTTCTAGAAGATAGGCCACATCATTGCATGTATCATCGATGATATCATCATGGAACATTCTAGAAGATTTTTAGCCGCCCTCCAACACCTATAAAAGGAGAGACTCTTCATAGAGCTCCTCAATCTTGCTAATGCCAGTCTTGGAAGCTCAAGGAGTCGAGACTTGTCGAGACCTCCAAGTAAGGAGCTTCGAGTTTCAATTCTAGTTCTTGTCTAGTCATGGTATCTAGTTTTGTCTTATCTTCCATTATACTCATGTTGTCTTGTCACCTTGTAATCTCGTAGTATGAGATCTTGCCTACTATTTTATTGTATCTTGTTCATTCCCATCAAGCGAGATCTTGTAATTCTGATATCTTGTATCCATACCTACGGTCCTAGTTATGGGATCCTTCATATCCTATTCCGAGTTGTGGAATTTTTTGTATCTTGTTAAGTTATCATTGTACATTGTGTCCTTATGTGGGATTATCTTGTAATCAGAATTCTTGTAAAAAATCTCGCATCTACTCCAGTCTCTCAAGCACAATCTAGTGCTCCCATAACAGTTTGACAAGACTACTTTCTAGCCGAGCACCATGGAGGTGACCCTTGAGAGAGTCATGGCCTCCCTTCAAAACCTCCAATAACAAATTTAAGACTTGAATGAACAACAAGCACAACTTCAAATAGAACACCCTATGCATCTAGAACTTGTGCTTGAGATGTAAGACTAGATTCGAGACTTGCAAAACAACATAGGAAGTGATCAACCCCCAATAAGAGAACCCAAGATTAGCATGCTAGAGAAGTTCAATGGTGACCGTTTGAAGTTAAGGGGATTCCTGCAACGAGTAAATCTATATATCTATATATAAGTGAATATGTATATAGATTATGCTTCCAAGGTGGGACTCATTGGGACTTTGCTTTGTGGTCAAGATTTATCATGGTTCTCGCCCCAATCTTGGAAATGAATATGCCAATACTTCATAACTATGAGGCATTTCTTTGCAAGCTCACTTTCACATTTAGAGATGCAGACACTAGTTGAGTAGTAGAAGCAAAAATTTGGAAGCTATGACAAGGTAATTGCCCTGCCTCCACATATACATTTGAATTTAGGCAATTAATCTCATTTGGCATGAGGAGTATTCTATCAACCAATTCAAATGGGGTCTTTGAGATGACATCAAGGACCTCATGCTCATTATGCTTGAGGTAAAAACACTCACTGATTATATTGTGCCTAGGTCTACTTGACCCATCCTTAGCATTGGAAGTCCTTGGCATGCCATGCACCTGGGAGGAATACGAATTCGTGATAGTAAAAACTCCCACGGTCATAGAAGAATTGATCGTCGATGCCAAGAAATCTTGAGACCGAGCTCTCAAACAATGGCTAATCACCTTCCACAGCAAGAGCAAAGTTACTGCCACAAGCCGAACTCTGCAAGCTAGCCGATAATGACTCGTCTTTCTTGAGGAAGTGGTATGCTCTCAGACTCGGTGGGAACAAGAAGGCTACCAAATCATGGCTAATGCTAAGCAATGATGCACCATTAAGACCTCTGAGTATGATCTCACTTACATGTCTCCTACCTCTTTTAGGATATTGGCCATCACTCGCAATCGATCACTGGAAGATCATGTCATGAGCCACCCGTACCTAGATCGAGTCCTTACTAAGGAAGAGTTACACATTGCTACTAGTAGGATTGACTCCGATGACTTCCTCATGAATATTCTCACCTACATCACTCAAGTAGACATCTGCCTTTCTGACATGGACTGCTATGCTAATCTCAAATACAATCCAAACTTCTATGATTAGCTCATGTGGAAGTAAAACACCGCAAGCCAATGCTAAATGCCCTTGACCCCTCAAACCTTAATGCTATGAAGGATTTTGAGGCAAGGTGGAATCAAACATGGGAACAAGCAAGGTGAATGAAATGCATGAATGAAACCACCATCAGTAACCAAGAGTAGAAGAGAGTGGATAAAAATCAACTCTGACTAATGAAAAGTCGTAAAATCTTTGGAATGAATGAACTGCTTAAAGGAAAAAATGCTCTTCTTTGTAATTAAGCATGGTATTCTTCCCTAGAAAGCATAATCAATTCATGCTCACCTTTTTGCAAGAAATTACCTTGAGGACACTAATGGTGAACTATGGCATTATGACAGGTACCCACTATGGCAGGCCAGGATAAATTTAGTAAACTTTCAATTTTAGAAGAGGAGCAAGTGAAGTACAGCCTCTTGTTAGAGATGAGGGCTTATAATCAATTCAAATTCAGGTATATCCTAAATCTAGAAGACATAGTCATGGAAGAACCAACCATCCAGAAAGTAGCAAAGTAGTGCAAGCTTCCAAAGTACATGGAGGCAATTGTCAAGCCATCGATTATGAGAAGTGCGTTGAGTTCCTTCAGTCCTTTAACAAAAACCGGGGCACTATAACGGTGCACCTAGAAAATGAAGCCCGCCAAGTAGAAATCGAGATGAGCCCTACAAAAAGCATTGGTCCTACCGAACAAAGTGGAGAGATGGCCAAAGAAAGATGTGTACAACATGCTAGGGATGGAAAAAGTGATAGTCCATACCAATGACGGCATCCGCTTAACTAACATCCCTGATCCTTAGGTTCAAATCCAGGCCAAAATGGTGCACGCTTCGTTCTCTAGTCAGTGGTATAATGCATTAATGAACAGAATCAATGTACCAATGCTGGAGAGCATTGCTATCAACATAAACCTCAATGGCTTTGTGAGGAAGAAAATAGAGACGTCCGCAAAAGCATTAGCCACCAATGGTAGACCCGCAAGGGGGGAATCCCCGGCCTCCTCCAAAGCTAGGAAATCGTCATCCTCAAAGGCCTCCACAATTGGCTTTAGAGGAATCTTGATAGGCATCATAAGCCTAGGCACTAGGGAATGTACAAGATGGTGAGGCAGCTCAAACAGGTCCCTTCCACACCAAGGATAGGAGCAGTCTAGTGAAAGGACCATGAGTGAGGACAAAGGAGAGCAGGAAGCACAATCTAGCCAAGGAAGGGCCAAGAACTCAAAGAAAGAGACTCCGCAGAAGAAGGCCAAAGAAGAGAGGGGAGAAGAATGAGAAAATAGACCTACACAAACCACAAAGTGAGTCCAAAAGCATACAAGAACAATGAAGGAAATTTGAAAGGAATGAGGCAAAGAGAATAAAAGAGGAATCCAAAAGGGATGAGGATGACAGAAAGAGAAGAGCTAAGGAGGAAGAGGTGGAGCTCAGGAAGAAGGAGGAAGAAGACATAGCTCTCACTATCCACCTCTCAGTGGAGAAACCTTCAACGCAAGAAGAGTTGGCAGCCATGATCCCACCCCGACACGAAGGTCCAAGCACCAGCTCCAAGACACCCAAAAACCTACCGCCCCCAGTGACTGAGGGAAAGGGCAATGGTTTTGATCCACCCTATCCCAACCATCCTACTACATGCCACCTCAATCACTGCACCCACCCAAGACTCCTGTACCATGATAGATGCTAGCAATCTTATGGCATGGGTGCAATTTTTGGTCAACAATGAGGCAACTCAAGGTGAAAGTGTAGGAACCCTTGTGACAGGAGCAAGAAGACAAGCAGTTGTAGACGCAAAATCCATATGGGACCTCAAATGTCTGAAGATAGAGGCATCTAAAACCACGGGTTCCTCTGCACTGCCGTTGTCCACAACCTACGATGCCTATGTGTAAGAACTCCTGTCACAGCTAGAATGGGCAAAGAAAGATAAGAAGATAGCCACATCTAAGCTCAAGGCCGAAAGGGAAATGATGGTAGCCTCTCATCTATCAAAGAGAGATCAATGAGCTAGAAGCAAATCTCATGGCCAAAGGAGGAGAAGACGAGAGATGGTAAGCAAAACTTTTAGCGAAAACACAGCCTCATGAACCTACAATGCAATTTTGATGAGCTAGTGATGTTGTAGAAGGATCTCTAAAAAGAAAATTAAAAAATCTAAGATACCGCAAAGCAGTTAGCAGTAGTAGAAGAAGAAAGAAGGTGATAACACCTAAAGCATATAGCAAATCTAGAGCAAAGGCTAACCTTGGAGCTTGAAGAATAATAGTACTTGGAAAGAGAAATTGAAGAACAAGAGAGACAGCTAAGGGCATTAGCTTGCAGGCACAACAAAACCCTGGAAAATATGAGGAAAAAAGTAGATGACTAGGTGAACATAAGTGAAGAAAGAGTGAGCACCTTAGCGGGCCAACTAGCCCTTGCAAAAGGCAACAAAGTGCTAGCACAGAGCAGGGCAAAGGCCGCAAAGGTGACCTTGGAAGCCCAACAATGTGCCTTCCTCCACACTCTCTTGGACGCCACACAATCTAAGGAAGAGAAGGCTGTTGAGTCTTCAAAGAAAAACCTGGAGATTACCCGCAAGGCTCCAAGGCATGGGCTACATGTCCAAACAAAAATTGTAGGGCCCACAAAAGCATGGCCATCATAGCATAGGGGAGAAGAGAGGCAACAGCCGACTGAAGACGCAAAACCAAGTTTTGAAAAAGGACAGCAAGCAATGGCTACACCTAGGGGTTCTCAAGTTAGCAATGGCCACCAATGGCTTCAATTGGCTAGCTCCCGTCTCTAACCCCCTAGCCCATTTTGATTCCCCACTTCACGCTTAGGACACCTCAAGGCCTGGACTTTCAGACTTGTCTCCCTAAGCCACACACTGCACCTCCAACGATGCATGAATTGGGTCCTCAAGTGTGGGACATCACCCAGGCTTGCATGTGGTTTGACCCAACTCCTAGTTCTACTCGCACGAGCACTATGCACCACACACTAAGGTAAGAACCCCTAGGTAGTGCACCTTCTTTTCTTTTCAGGTTTAAAAAAAAAGTCACAACCCACCAACTTCGAAGGCCCCATCATCCATGCAATACATTCTTGGCCCCCACCACCTCAACCAGTTAATCAATCCCTCCCCAAGACCAATCCCCACAAGGCCCCATCATCATCGACTCACTCAACCTCCCTTTTCAATCACAAAATCTTCATCAGCTCAACACCGCAAGTATCAAGGAATTGGCACCCATCTAGGAGAGGGTAATCTTATATGCAATGTCACCATGCAACGGCAACAAAGCAGAGGCAGACCAAGGAAGCCCCAGTCAAAAAGTGAATGAAGAAGCTCATTTGGAATAGTGCAAGAGATGGCAACCTCAGAAACAACGTGGGGGAGCTCCAACTACTGTGGCAAGGTCCTCTCAAGGATGAGGGAGGTCCTATCAAGGATGAAGGATGCTCTCTCCAAGATGAAGGAAGCACCGAATATTCTAGCAAGGCTTTCTCAAGGGTGAGGGAGCACCTCCCAAGGCTCTAGCAAGGAAAGGGCAAGGCGCAATGTAATTCATTTTATAAAAAGTGTTAAGTTTCCTCCTGTGCAAGTGCAAAAGTTTATACGGGCATAGGTGAAGGGGTAATGCAAACTTGAAGGGAATAAGGAAGAGCCATGTTAAGCTCAAGTCGTAGCATCCTCAAAAGGTGCGAGGAGGCATTTGTCTAACACCATTATCAATTTCAAAAATGAAGCTATCCATCTACCATTCTCCAAGAAGGATCCACCCAACTTTATCTTTAATTTCAAAGGACATATCCCCCTACTATCAATGTCAATGAAGGACCAGGTCCAACACCATATTCAATTTCAAGGGTCGATCCACCCAACACCATCCCCCGCAAGGGCTTGTATGCAAACTCAAAAAAGCCATCTGGCTACACCCATCCCACCTTCCAAACTACTGCCCATCATTGCCATGGGACTGGCACTAGGCTAGGAGGGGGGTAATGTTAACCTCAACACAAGAAAAAGTGGAAAAAGTGGAAAAGTGTAAGTCGAGAGCTAAAAGAGGTGACTCAAAAGGAAATCGGACACAACAAAAGAAGAATAAAGGGAAACGACTGAAAGCACAAGGACGGCCTCAAAAGTTAAGTCAAAGGCAAAAGTGAATTTTTAAATGCAGGACGATCCTAAAACCTTTTGTAAAAGAGCGCCAGGGTCCCTCCTAAGCAAATTGTAAAGGTAGACAAGCGGTAGAAAGAAAGCTAGCAAGATAGGAGGACAATGGGAAAAAGGACCTAGGCCACAATTGGCCATGTAAAAAAGGGGATAAGGGGATGGCTGCCCAAAAGGGATTAAGGGTTTTGTATATAAAATCAAAACTGAATGAGAAGCTCCTTCTTTGGTGTGTGGCAAAGTGGACTCCTCTTCTTCTCTCCTTCTTGCCTTCTTATGTGTGCTTGAGAGAGGGAGTGTGAGAGTGTGAGGGAGTGAGTGTGTGAGGGTGAGGGATCAAGAGGAAGAAGCTCTCCATAATCTCCTCTCTTCTTCTCTTCTCTTGTCTCACACACGGCTATGGAGGATGGAGCTTGAAGGTGGAGGCTTGAGGTTGCTTGAGCTTGCATCAAGAATCGTGGAGCTACCGGTGTGCACAAAGGAGGAGGGTACTCAATTAGGCATCGAGGTAAGATTACTACATTCATAGAGAGAGATAGCGTATCGGCTATGTGAGAGGTAGCCATTAGTACTCGGCTTGAAACACTTGAACCAATAAGCGGGTCCGTGGGTCTTGGATTGAGGACACATAGTCCTTCCTCTCTTCCAAATAGATCCGAGATCTAGCTCAATCACATCCATATCTTTGATTCTGCCTTGAGCTTCTATTGGCTCATTTAGAGTCAACTAGTAGACATCTTCGATAGTGGATCCCTCTCTTGATTCATCACTTGTGATAATGTCTCACTATTAGAAGGATCCTCTAATGCATCTAATTCTATCAAAGATAAGGGTACTCTCTCACTTTGAGGAGATTCAAGATATGCATCCACTATCACATGTATGGCACCTCTATCAAAGATCAAATGATCAACAACACGAGTATATCAACTTAACATATAGATTGCAACATCCATGGCCTTATTAATAATACTTGGTAGCTTGGCTGCCCTACAAATCAAATAACCCTAATGTCCAAAATGCATTCCACATTAGTAAGGGGCAATTTGAACCTGCAAAGGGACATGCTAGCTAGGGTAGAAGAAGCCATACAAGTGGATGATTTGCTCAAAGAAAGAAGCTCAAGGACCACAAGACGAGATAGCGAAACCTCTAGAACCTTAGAGAGAGCCACAATGGCTAGCAAGAGATCAAGCGAGAGCACCCAGGACAAAGGGAAGAATGTCAATCAGATCTAGGAGTTGGCAGACATGAAGCTAGAGTTGGCTAAGCTTCAAGAGATGATGAGAAGGCCCGTAAGACCTCACATGCAATGCATGCATTGTGGAGAAAACCACCTTTTGGTTGAGTGCATGGATTCTATATATAGACCTTGTGCAAATTATGGTAGGTTTGGCCATGATGTAGTGCATTGCTGATTGCCAAGGCAGTTGCCATATCCACAGCCATACAATCAACCTTGCTACCTAAGAAATAGACCACCACCTTACGAAAGGGGAGCTCCATTAGCTCTTTGAGTACCCAATGATTCAAGGCCAACTATCCCTATGATGGACATCAACCCCATAGGGATACCTAGACCACTTGGACCCTTCATAATTCATCCATCGAGTGATGCTTTAGTGCATTATGTCGAAGAGCCAAACGAGGAAGAGGCATACATAAACACTTATGTCTCCTTTAACAAAAAGGGTAATCCCATTGTAATGGATTTTAGACTAGTACCGATGATGATGTTAGGTCAAGGAAGGGGTAGAGACTTAGGAGGTCAAAACCAAGAGCCTGACTTATGGCCACCCAGGACACATCTCATCTCATTGCCCTGAATGAGAGCAAGCTAATCAAGAAAAGGCTGACTTGAGATGCCTTGAGTATGGAATCACTCATTTGTATGCTGAGTGCCCTGGGTGAAAACCATCCATTAGTTCATCTATCATGCCATCTATACCTTTGGGTCTATTTGGAGTCAAGACATTTGATGGCAATGCCACTCCCATCTTGTTGAACATCATGACTAGGGTGCAAGCAAGGCAAGCTGGCATCTCACTACCTAGACCTAGCAACCTTGAAGCAACCTCCATGGGGAAGAGGAGTCATAAGAGGACAAGGAAGAGAGCTAAGACATAAATCGCACTCAAAGCTAATAGTGCCACTACATTACCAAAGGATAAGCAAGTCATAGATGCAGAAGCAGAAACATCTACTCCTAAGACAGTGGAGAAGGGGAGTGCCAAGGTTGGGGAATATCCCGATCTGATGCACCAATTGGAAGTGGTTCACAAGGTCAAGGAGTGGGTAAGAGAGGCCCAAGAGTACTTAAAGGATGTCAAGCCCATCCTAGAAGATGAGATCAACGCTATCTCTAGTGTGAGCATGCATGTCTTGCCTACTCGCATAGAATCTAGAGAAGCATCCGCACCCCATGTAGCACCACAAAGACAAAGCCTAGGCACCATAGGCAGGGAGACTGCCCTATAGCAGTGGCAAAAGAGTGTAGAGAGTAATGAAAGGCAAGTAGCTAGTAGCATGCTTATAGAATTGATATCGGTCCCATTGACTCTGCCAATGGGGAACTGCTTAGGTAAAGTTCCTCCTTATGACAAGAGTTAAAGCTATGGGCAAAGGGATATAATGAGCTAGGAGCAACCGATTTTCTTGACCCCAATGTAGCTTTCTGACAGGGCACAAAGATGCATGCAGTCCTACTAGTGGTGGCATTAGGAGACGTCACAAGACAAGGGATTGTAGACACAAGAGCAAGACAAGGGATTGTAGACTACAAGGTTTAATGTCACATTAGCTAATGGCATGAAAGTTAGGCCATTTGGAGTGCTCAAGGAGTGGCTCTTGAAAATAGCAGGTGTCCAGTTCTCAGTAGTGAAGTTCATAGTTTTGAAAGGGAGCAAACTATGACATCCTGCTAGGCCGACCTTAGATGCAAAATGCATGAGTAATCAAAGATTGGGGTAATGGTCTCATATTCCTAGGTAACAAGTTAGTGGTAGTAAGAGTCAAGATGGACACCAAGAAGACCACGTCGTCAACTTGGATGCCATGTCCTCTATCTTGAAGGAAGACTCACAGGCTAGGAATTCATATGGGCCATTAACAAAGTATATTTCCTATCTTGAAGATGAGTGGGATTGGATGCATTTTATAAGCAAGCAGCAAGGATAGTAGATGAGTCCTTTAAAGCCACCACATCCTAGCTACTAAAGGGTGAGACCCCACCTTCAGCACCATTTCTATGATAGCCAAAAGCCCTAGTAGACAACAAAATCCTGCCCCTTTCCATATTCCTTCTAATAGACTTGAGCTCCAAGGGATTCTGAGTGCTTGATGAGTTAGCTAGCTAGTAACCTAGCTGCCAATCTCAACCCACTCCAAGACCTCATGGATGAGCCGAAATGGCAATGGACCAAGGTGCACGGCCTCAATCTTATGTACAATTGGGCATTGATCATGAATGAAAAAAGAACTAAGAATAGAGACCTAGACAACAACAAGCAATCAAAATGTAGTGATTCGAACAACAAGCACAAGGATTGCTACTCCGTGAATAAGGAAAGTGAAGAAGAGGTCGAGACGATAGAGTATGACACAGACAACCAACTGATCGAACTGATAAATAAGAGTAGACTCAAGACGCGGAGAGCCCCAACACTTTCAGTATTGAAAGAGGATTCTTCAGAACTAAATGTGATTGCACTTGGTTGGATCACTTAGGCGTGATGGACTATGAGCAAGTAGGGCTAGTCTAGCCTAGTGCGCGCCTCTCTTCAAAAAGAAATCAACCTCAAAGCTATGACCACCAAGGGAGACCCCCTCCTTTAGTGAGGGTTGCGAGTTTAACTTGGAATCAAAAGTAAGATCTAAGAGCAAGCCAAAGATACCCCAATCATCTAAAACTAGATGCACGAAAAGGGACTTTCTAGGACAGGTGAAGGAGGAAAAGAGAGGACAACCAAAGGGGTCAGAGACCAAACAACAAAGGAAGCCCCAAGAACTACCAAAGTGCTTCACTAAATTCAAGAAGGGAGATAGGGCAATGATCTTGTTGGGTGCGAAGAGGTAGGGACAAGCAAGCAAACCAATAGAAGGGCCTATCAAAGTCAAGGAAGTAAACTTAGCAAGGGAAGGGGAGAAGCCTCAACACCCGTGTTAGTAGTCGACAACATAACTAAGCAAGAGGAGGCTGATCTTATTGCTCTCTTGCAAGAGTGCATAGACGTGTTTGCTTGGTCCTTAGATGAAACCAAACACAACACCAGTAAAACTCTGACCTTGCTCGATGAATCTGAAGCATGCTCAAATCGTCAAGGAAGAGATCGATAAACTATTGAAAGTCAAATTCATCTATGAGATCTAGCACATGGATCGGGTATCACCCATTGTGATTGTCCTAAAAAAGAATGAAAAAATCCAAGTGTGCATAAACTACAAAAAATTCAATACCACAACTAAGAGAGACAATTATCCATTGCCCTACATGGAGCATATGCTTGAGAAAGTAGTGGAAAAGAAGCCTACAATCTCTTGGATGGCTTCTCAGGCTATAACCAAGTTCAAATGCACCTTGAGATAGACACAAGATGGTGTTTGCCATGGAATGGGGCATGTTTACTTATAGATTCATGCCTTTTGGGTTGACCAATGCACCTACCACCTTCTAGCGTCTAATGTATGCTCTCTTCAAGGGCATGCTTACGTGAGAACTCGAGGTATGCATTGATGACCTATGCATACACTCTAGTTGGGTAGAACATCTAGATAAGCTTCGCACAATCTTTGAACAATGCAGATTGTATAGTCTCTCTTTAAACCCCCTAAAGTGCTAGTTCTAGGTAAAGCACAAATGTATCCTAGGGCATGTGTGGTGTCCAAGAACTACATTGCCACTAACTTCTCCAAAATTAGGGTTGTTGTTGACTTGCCACCACCAATGAACTATAAGGGAGTTCATTGCTTCCTATGACACATAGGGTGTACTATCGATGCTTCATCTTGAACTACACATTGATTGCTAAACCACTTTACAAGTTCTTGACTGTATTTGAGTGGAACAAGGAGTGCCAACGTGCTTGTGAGAAATTGAAAAAGGCTCTCACTACCGAACCAATTCTACAAGCCCCAAATTGGAGCATGACATTCTAGTGCACATTGATGCATCAAAGTTTGTTATGTGAGCTATTTTGTGCCAACCTAGTGAACACAATGTTGACTATCTAGTGAGCTTTGCTAGTACACAGCTCATGAATATAGAGATAAACTACTCTACAACGGATAGGGAAGGCCTAGCCATGGTATTGTTGTAAATAAGTTTCAGCATTATCTCTTGGCTATGCCTTTCACCTTCTTTGTGGACCATCAATGTTTGCTTTATCTTGTAAATAAACCCTACTCTATAGGATGCATAGCTAGATGGTTACTTCTACTCTTAGAGTCTGACTTCTCTTGTGCAAGGGCAAGCAACATTACATGGCTGATCACATGTCCTATATACCCACTAGAGAACCTATTGGATAGGGGATTATAGACGACCTACCCAGTGTGCACATATTTAGCATGTCCAATGAAAAATACTTGTTTAGGGCAGATTTAACACTATATTGGGCAAATGGCATAGTCCAAATCTTAGAGCATGGATTACCTAGAGACCTAGCAAAAAGGCCAAGCTAAAGTACCTTATCCTTAAGATTCAACCCTATCTATTTAATTGCCAATCAACTCTATAGATTGGGACATGATGGCTTATTGTGAGATGACGTGTGTGTGAGCATGAAATGCATGACATGCTGACTGAAGTGCATGCTGGATTTGCTCGAAGGCACTTTAGCGTAGATACCATGGCCTGCAAGGTGCTACAATCTCAATTATGGTGACCCACCCTATTCCGCAATGCTGCCAAATTTGTAAAGCATTGTGACTAGTGCCAAAGTAGCAAGGTCTGTATTCATAAAGATAAGATGGAGTTGACCCCAATCATAGTATGACAACCCTTTGAAAATGGACAATCAACTTCATTAGGCCAATTAGTCTTGTGGCACAATACTTCCAAGCCAAATACATCATAGTAGTGCTGACTATCTCATGAAATGGGCCAAAGCTTGAGCCACCAAGAAGAACGATGCTAGGAATATGGCTAAGTTCCTTTGGGAGTAGGTGATCTCACAATTTGTTGCCCCATCGAGCTAGTTAGTGACCAAGGCATGCACTTCATTAATAAAGTGATTACTCATTTTCTATCCACATTGTTGATCATCCATAGGAAATCATCACCTTACTACTGTCAAGCCAATGATCAAGTGGAATCCACAAACAAAATCCTAGTGAATGTCTTGACTGAAGTGGTCTCTGCCTTGCACAACGATTGGGATAACAAGCTCATGGCAGCGCTGTGGGCCTATAGGACAAAACCTAAAAGACAGTAGTGGGGCAAATACCATTCAAGCTTACCTACGAGACCAAAATGATCCTTCCAGTAGAGTTTTTCATTCCAAGTGTGAGAATAGCAATGCAAGAGAGATGGGATGGAAAGGAGGCATGGACGGAATACCTAATAGAGCTAGAACATCTTTTTGAGACCCAGCTCTTAGGTACCCATGCACTAATCTGTGAAAAAGCTTGACGCAAGAGTTGGTTTGATAAGCATATCAAACGATGTGACTTCAAGCAAGGTGACCTCGTGTTGTTGTACTTTAAGGGCCATAAGTAGAAAATGACATTCAAAGGATTGAGGCCCTTTGAAGTCCATAACATAGTTCAACTAACAATGTCAAGCTCGAGACCTTAGAGGGTGAGGACATAGGCTTCTTCAATGGTAGTTGCCTCAAGAAGTACTACCCTCCAACCCATCCATTATATGAGCCACTGCCACCAATGCTGCAACCCCCTATAAATGTAAGGGTGGCCACTATCACAGAGATCAAGGACACTAACGAGGAAGCAGTAGCACCTACTTACTTGTGAATAACAATCGCTCCTCAAAAAACACACACTTTCAATGTGCTTATTGATGAGGGAGCGGGCTTCAATATCCTTATCCATGAGCATTAGGCTCTCATTGGTTAGCCCCACAATTACAGCCCACAAATGCTAAGCTCAACCCATTTGGAAGTCAGTCCTACCCATTACTAGGAAAGTGCAAAGTAGTAGTCTCTATCAATACTGAAAGTCTCTCCATGATCTTCTATGTTTTACCTAACACTAAGGCTACTATTGGTAGGGAATCATTGTTGGGTCGCACATTCAAGAAGTAAGACCATTGCAATGTTGACTACGACTTGTAGCACATCCACCTAGTTGTTGCTAGAGTGCACATAGTGAGACGGCTTTCATCAAGGGTAGTGTGGCTCCATCTAACCCACTGAGCCACCAGTAGGGAAACCTAGTGCAAAGTCTAAGGAGGGGGGTCGTGACTCATCCCACCCCACCAGGACAAACCTACCACAACCCAAAGAAGACATGGCACAAACCACTAAGCCACCAAGATCAAATGGGTGCCTAAACAACAATAACGACCGCATAAAATCCAACCTACACAGACCCATAATTCTCAAACATCATGCACTAAGCCTAGGTGAAAAAGTCAATATAGAACCAAAGAAACGGCCAGGCTGTGATGGGTGCCTAAAGCCCTCTTGCATGCTTAAGGCTATTATGAAGGCAACAACTAGATTTGGTTTTCTAAGATCATGAGTGGCATGCACACCCCTCAGCCGCAACCACTTGCTAGCCCATCTCCAAAATCTTTGAAGCCACCTAGAACTGAGATACTGCATGAACTAAAAGCCACCAAATCCATGGAGTCTCAACGGGGCTATTGACCAAAACCACAGCATGCTACCCCTCAACTCGATGCAACCTAACACTCTCAATGTTTCTACTATTCCACAAGTAGGAAGTAGTGCAACCTCAAAGCCTCCAGATAAGGCCCTCACATAAGTCATTGCTAAGTGCTCTATTGACCAATCCATGCACCACGCACCAATTGCAAGGTTATCTAGCCTAGTTAGACCCCAACCTCTTGTGGGCCTTAGACCCTCTTATGAGCACTGATCTATTCTCACTTTAGCCTCAAATATAGCTGAAAACATGGGGGATGACTTGATCACTTGCATTAGATGGTTGGATTCCACCTTCACTATGCTTGCTAAAAGCTACAAGCGGTTGGACTTAGGTCTCCTAGAAGAGCCTTTAGCAACTAATGTACAAATGCTCCCATGCACTTGGGAAGAATCTTAAATTTTGTTCATGAAAGTCCCCATGGTATTTGAGGAACTGATCACTAGTGAGATTTCTCACGAACAAGCTTGTAAATGGAGGCTAATCACCTCCTATAGCAAGAGCAAAGTCTCTGCCACAAGCCAAGAGCTAGAAGAACTTAAAAGGCTAGTCATCACTGACTCTTTCTTTCTATGTAAATGGTATGCTCTCCATCTCCAATGGGAATAAGAGGGTGGCCCAATTATGACTAATTCCAAACAAAGACGCGCCATCAAAACCTCTAAGTATGACCCCACCTATGTAGCTCCTACCTCCTTTAGAATATTGGCCATCACTCGCAACCAACCCTTAGAAGATCACTTGCAACCAACCCTTAGTATGACCCCACCTATGTAGCTCCTACCTCCTTTAGAATATTGGCCATCACTCGCAACCGACCCTTAGAAGATCATGACATAGCCCACCCCTATTTAGATTTAATCCTTACTAATGAGGAAGAGCTACATATCACCAGCAAGATCAACTCTGATGGCTTCCTAACTAATGTCCTAACCTACATTATCCACATAGGCATTCGACCTCACGACATGCACCAACATGCTCACTTGGAACATAACCCACACTTATATGCTTGGCTCATGCAAAAGTGAAGCACCACAACATGTGCTTACTGCCCTTAATCCTTCATCCTCCAATCCTAGGAAGGATTTACATCATTCCCAGGGGGAGGGGGTAAGGTGGAAAAGAAGACATGTCTTAAAATCTCAATTGAATTTTAAAAGCTAAAAAGACGAATGAAGGCCAATCACTTCCCTTGGTGCCTTAGCCAGGATCTGGAAGTTTATGCAGGGGATGATTGCATGACTAGGGAGATTCAATCGAAATCATCATTGCGCGGCATTCATCTCGTCCAAACGGCCCTTGTTCGGCCAAGTCCCAGACTTGGCCCTCGAACCCGCCCATTCAGACCTCGACCAGCATGACAGTATTCTGTGGGACTAGGAAATGACTTGGCATTGGATATTATTGTCATTGATAATATTCAATTGCAAATTGCTTTAGGTAGCGCTTTTGTTTCTCATGAAGTTCACCATGTTTCACCTTTGACTAAAAGCCTACTCTCTACTAGACAATTTCATGATGTAAGGTACCCATGGGAATCTTATCTTTGCTCAAGGTGTCAAGGCTTGCAGCCTCTATCCCTTACTTATTTTTGGGTCTATTAACCATGTTTTGGTTGTGGGGCTAACATATCACATGTATCTTTATGGCATCATCGCTTTGGGCACATGTCTTTCAAAGGAATGAAAATGCTTTCTCATTTGGAGTATCTTTTGCCCCTTAACTACAAATGATTGGTAGACATGTAGTTCTCATAAAAATATTACCATTAGCTCTTGTTCATTCTAATGTACATGGTCCCATTCCCTGTTAGTCACTAGGTGTGAAGTATTTTGTGACTTTCATTGATGATTATTTGTATAAGGTCTAGGCATATCCAATAAAGTAGAAATCGGATGTATTTGCATTGGCTTGCACTTGTTGAGAACTAGTCTAGGTATAGGCAAAAATAAGGGAGGTCAAATAATGGGGGTGAATATGTCTCTAAAGCATTTGAGTAATTTTGTGATCACAAAGATATTAAGTGTCAATCGATCACCCCTTACACCCCATACTAGAATGGTATTGCAAGAGCGCGTGAACAAGATGATTCTGGAGAGAGCCCATGGTATACTTAGCTAGGCAGCTTATTGTAACATTTTGAACTGACCCAAGTACTAGTGTTGTACACTTGATAAACAAATCCCCATGCATTGCTATTTGTTTGTCACGTTACAAAGGAGATATGGTCTAAAAAGCCTTCATTATATGCTCATTTGCATGTCTTTGGATGTGAGACTTTTTGCCATATTCTGAAGGACAAATGTAATAAGCTAGATCCTAAATCAATGAAATGCATATTTCTTGTTACAAGGATGCAAGTGAAATAGGCTATCATTTATGCGATTCGCATGCTAGGAAGGTCATATGTAGCCATAATGTTGTTTTCCATGAGGAGACGATGCATAAGTAGCCTGGGCATGTAGTTAAGTTACACAGAGTGATATTTTAGGAGGAGACACATATTACTATACATGTAGCTAGACAACATGTAGGTTGATATTCCAATGGCCCATGTACATGATGCTGGATAGAGGATATAGGCCTCACAACTTATTTTTTCTTGATCTACTAGAGACAAGCGTCAATCTAATCGATTTGCACTCTCCATGGACTGTGTTATGGTGATAGATGTTGTGAACCTCTTACCTATGATGAGGCCATGCACATAGGTGATAGTCACTCTTGGGAGAGAACCATGTAGTTAGAGTATGACTCATTATAGAAAAATCATACGTGGGATTTGGTTCCTTTACCTAGTGGAGGAAAGTGTTCTTTGCCATGCAAGTAGGTGTACAAGTTGAAAAGTACTTGTGGACACCCCAAGCCAGTATATAAGGCCAAATTGGTCGTAGAAAGTTTTAAGTAAGAGTATGGTGTTGACCTTAATGAGATCTTCTCTCCTATAATCTACCCTATTCTTGGTACTGGCTTTGGTTACTTAGTTAGATTTGGATATTTATCATATGGATGTAAAGGTGGCTTTCTTACATGGGGACCTACATGATGAGCTTTATATGTAGCAACCTAAGGGCTTTGAGGAAAAAGACAGTGTGTAAGTTGAGAAAGAGACTTTATGGCCTTAAGCAGGCACCTAGGAAATGGTACCATAAGTTTGATATTTTCATACATTCACAAGGACATACACATAGTGATATGGATCTGTATCTTACACGAAGAAGGCTTGTGATAGTAGCCTTATTATCTTGGTACTTTATGTGGATGATATATTGATTGCTAGGAAACCTCATGATGAGCTAGATGCCTTGAAAGTCAACTCAAGAAGAGCTTTGAGATGAAGGATATGGGATAGGCTGCACATATTCTTGGCATGCACATCATGCAAGATCAGTCTAAGAGGCTCCTTTACTTGTCACATAAGGACTACATATAGAAGGTCCTTGAGTGCTTCCATAGATGTTAAGCCTATTGATTGTCCATTACCTTTCTATGTAAAGGTCCATCAAGCAAATTGTCCCCAGTCAGATGAGCTGAAGGCCAAGATGACCAAGATTCCTTATGCATCTGCAGTGGGTAGTTTGATGTATACCATGATAGCCACTCATTCGAACATAGCATTTGTAGTGCAAGTTGTGGCATGATATATGGCTACAATTGACCAACAACATTGAGAGGTGAAGGGTATCATGAGGTACCTAAAAGGCATTGTAGATTTGAGCACTTGTTATGGTGGTCTAGATACTACGGTCATGGGTTACACTGACTCCAATTATGCAAGACATGCAAACAGTAGAAAGTCCACCTCTGGCTATGTCTTCACCTTTGTTGGAGGTGTTGTTTATTGGATGTCTAGGGTACATAAATGCATGGCCTTATCTACTATCAAGAGTAAATATGTTGCAACCATTGAGGCTTACAAGGAGGCCCTATGGTTAGGCCATCCGGTGACCTTGGTATTACTATTACTTCTACATGGCATTCGTTAATGAGTGTTATTTAATTGGCCAAGAATCCAATATTCCATGGAAGATAAACCATATTGAGGTGCACTATCACTTCATTAGGGAGGTGGTAGAGGACAAGTCTATTGAGCTTGTCAAGATCTCAATTCACAAGAATCCTGCTAATCTACTCACTAAAAGTCTCTCAGTGAAACATTTTACCTTCCTTAGGAAGATGATGGGTGTAGGATGACATGACATCTATTCCTCATTCTATTGTACTTATGTAAATCTGTACTTTGTCACTTTTTTTTGTCCTCTCCTCACTAGAGCTACATTTGCCTTTATGTGGAAGGTTGTTGGGGGTAAAGGTGCATTTCCTACACCGCCCTGTATTTACTTCACACACCATGACTATACACCTCACATTATAGATGGTGAGCACCCATCACTGTCACTTTATTCTTTATTCTTTCAGTGAGTATTAAGTAAGGGAAGGCTAGTCACACATGGTGACTATTGGAGTTCCCATATACTCTCTCTCTCTCTCTCTCTCTCTCTCTCTCTCTCTCTCTCTCTCTCTCTCTCATCCTCTCTTGCTCCATTCATCATAGCTCTTGCTTTGCTCTTATTGCCACTTGTGTGCTTTTGTTGGGCTCTACCTTTCATCTTCATTCTCAATCATGGCAAGAGTTTCCTTCTTCTATTCCTTCTCTAGTGCATCCAAATAAGTCAAGCTAGGGGCCACTTGCATCAAAGGGTTGTTGGCCTTAGTTGTACCTTGAGACTTGTAATTCAATGATGCTCCCTATCCCTATCCAAA
The DNA here is from genome assembly GCF_053477565.2 of Lygodium microphyllum. NCBI lineage: Eukaryota > Viridiplantae > Streptophyta > Polypodiopsida > Schizaeales > Lygodiaceae > Lygodium > Lygodium microphyllum. The sequence goes on along the minus strand of NC_141141.1, from coordinate 17,214,478 downwards.
ACTTCAATGCTTTGCAAGAGATGAAGTAATATAGAATCACAAGGTGAGTAGAGAAAAGCAATAGGAACATAACTTCAGCATTACTCAATTGAATTAAGTTGTAATCTCCCTAGCTAAACTTGACACTTTCAATATCATTTATAGTAATGAGTAACCACATGTATGTATTCTTCCCAGCAAGAAGCAGGAGTAGAAGATGTAACATAGCAATCAATGCAATCCTTCTTCACATTTTGAACAAAGGCCTTCCTAGTTAAGAAGTTGGTGTTGAGTTTTTTTTTGGGGGGGTTGGGGGGGTGCTTTTATTAATATTACCCAAGCATATCAATCTAATGGTGATCACATGATAAGGAGATGGTCAAATTCCAAACAATCTGCAAAGATTTGATATGTGATGTCTAGGGAGGCCCATTTAGTGTCATTATTGAGATAGAATCTATCATGATGGGCTTCCCTCTAGGATTCATCAACATGTTTATTGTGCCAAGTGACACATCAGCTGTCATTATTAGCCATCAAAGAAGCAATATCAATCATGCCCAAAAAGGAGTGCATGTCCCACCAATATCTCCTCTCTTCTTCAATCATGTGTCCAATGCCATGAGAGTGGCCTTTGCTAGCCACTGTCATATTCCAATCTCCAAAAGGGACATTATTATCTCCATACACGTGCGGCTTAAGCCATTGCCACATGTTAGCTTGCATGTGGGAAACATTAGGATCATTGAAAGGGATGCAGGAGACACAGGAGAGAAGAGCACACCCAATGTAGGTATTGTCAACAATGTTATGACAGCCTTATTGCACGTTCATATATATATGAATAAAGAATATGGGCAGTCACTGTACATGGGCAGGCCCAAGGGCCTTTTACCCCAACAAACTCCCACTAAAAGGCCAATGGGCCAGGGAGTGAAAAAACAAAACAAAAGAAAAGAGACAGGGTGAGGAATCGTGACATCTCACCCAACGCCCAATCGGAAAGTGAGCTATGCAATAAGTGTCGGGAATCTCTGAGTCCAAGACATCCAAGAGGCAAGTGATCTCGCAGCTCCATACAACGAAGCAATCCAACACAACTCATGAGTGCAAGGCTATACATCATCATCATCAAAGTAGTGCATAGCATTAGCGTGGCGCATGCAAGACAGCGGAGAGCATCCAAACTCTCCAGAGTCAATCACTGAAAGAGGGCCAACATCCCGGATACAAGTCAGACAGGGTCTCAAGACAGTATGTGGCCTCAACGAAGTGGAAGACTGACATACGACTATAGAATCAGCCAAGTGCACTTAATGCGCATCAAGAGGCCTGACAGGTGTCTGCGTCTCATAAAAGACAGCATGACGGTTGCGTAGGACCTACTGGGCATCTAAATCCCAAGACATGTAAGCCGTAAAGTCACCACCTCCATAACCAAGGAGTATGCATCTGCGTGACATAGGCTCATGTGCATACTGACACATGCCTAGTAGCCAAACATCCTCAAGTGATCATAGGAGGGTCTCATGCCACTCCATGCCTCATGCGGAGTAATAACATCCAAAGAGAAACATGATGTCCGATTAACCAAGTAGACTGCCATCATAAGGGCCTCAGCCCAAAAGCCATAAGACAACCTAGCGGTGGTAAACATAGAAGCAATCTTTGCCTGTAAGGTCAGGCACATGCCATGAGCAATCCCATAATACCGTGGGCATAATAAATCAATGCCATTTTGCTGACAAGAGATCTGTAAGCTAGGAGAGATAGCATGACTCTCATAATCCATCTGCAAGCATCTAGGCCTGCTACCAGTAGAATCCATAAACCTGTCAAGCATAGTAATAGCATCCTCAATTCATACAAAAGGGTAAGCCCAAACATGATGGGTAGCATGATCCATGAAGGTCACAAAATACGATGCTCCACCAAGTGACTGGAAAGGCATAGATCCATATACTGCAACATGGACTAGATCTAGAGGAGCATGCCTCACACGATCGCCATAAGCCAAAGAGGCTCTGCACAGACCATGAGTATAGTGAGGCAAGTAGCATGGGGAAGAGCAGGCAATAAGCCCATATCACATAAAGCATCCATCTCAGTGTGTTGTACATGGCCTAGGCGACAATGCCATAACAATGCCGTGGTATCTGCGTAACCGCAACCATAGAATCTCCCACATGAGAGACATGCACTACATAATCACTGCCATATCTAGCACCTTTGGCCAATACCAAGCAACCACGATGGATTTTCCATGAAGCATCCCCAAGAGAGACATAATATCTTGCACCATGCAACTAACTAACAGAGATCAGGCTCTTACTGAGCGTAGGTATATGCAAGATAATCAAAGAGCATAAGAGAAGACCCATTTGGCAAAGCCAAGTGTATATCCCCTATACCAATAACATGACAATCCTGCTCAAGGCCCAAAGAAATACATCCGTCAGCCTCCCTGTAAGAAGAGAACTAAGCTTTATGCAGGGTAACATGACAAGATGCCATACTGTCTAAAAGCCAATAAAAGGTATAGGCCATATCACTAAGCAAGTAATCTGCAGGATAACATGATGCCAAGAGTCTAGGCTCAGATGCATCATCATGGGTAACTACATGCACCATACCACTATCAACAATGCTCTCACCTACTGTATCACTGACTCTGCTCTCATGTCTAGTGCGGCGCAATCTTTTCTACTCTCTAATCCACTTGAAGCATTTACGCTTCACATGCCCTGTCTTTCCACAATGAAAGCAAACAGAACCTGTAAAACCTGTAGAAGAGGACAACTGCTCTGTAATAGCATGAGTAGGGCTGTCCAATACATCCAAGGAGCTCAAAGAATCAGGGAAACTCGCATGAGAGAGAACAGGCTCATCAAGAGGACTGTTTGCATGACTAGAAGAGCTGGAAGTCGTCATAGCATACTGCAAAGGGGACTCATCCAAACCAGAAGGGGAGAACACAAAGGCATCAACCACGGATGCAAAAGCTCCCACATGGACAAGCCTAGTAGACAAAAGCATAACATATCCAACCACTGTAGCTTGTAGTCATAAAAGCATAAGCATCCCTGAAACATAGGAGTATACATAACTTTGCAGTGTCTCATACCATGTATTGACATACATGTCCAGCCAAGAAAGGCAGGTGGCAAATAAACCTGCAAGAATCAAGCTCTAATAAAAGCCCAAGTATTTGTATAAAAGCATCCAGGTAAGAGGCTTTGTAAAATACATAGCAGCAGACCATGTGCATACACGGGTGGCCATAAAGATCAACTGCTCCCTGATATACACGGGCAATAGCATCCCAAATAGCATAGATGCCATACAACAAAGAAGCAGGATGGCCATAACTGTAAATCCCAAGCACTATCCAAGTCCACTAATCAATAAGTATCCCACATATCAAATGCAAACGAGCAATCACAGAAAATACCTCATCAAATTCAACGTCATGGTCTTGCTTAAAACCCTTAGTAACCAATCTGGCCTCATATGCTGGCTTGGGGCATCCAAGAATGTTCTTTAACTTGTACACCTACTTACACAACAATGATGTTTTCCATTAGACAAAGGAATCAAATCCCATGTATAGTTTTCTATAATGAGTCATACTCTGATTGCATGGACCCAAGAGCGATTATCATCTTTGCACACATGGCCTCCTCATAAGTAAGGGGCTCACCAAAAAATTTCATTGTAATGTAATTCGTAGAGGGCTCAAACTGATCAAGATGACTATCTCTAATAGATTGTCTAAACAAGCTATGGGATTAGCAAATCCTATCCAATATCATGATCATGGGCTACTAGAGCATCAACTATAGGCTATCTAGTTGACTGTATAGGCGCAAGAGGCTCCTCTTGAAATATCACCCTGCATACCTCAACTACCTGCTCATGCTATTTATGCATCTTCTCCTCATGGAAAACAGCATCGTGGCTATGTACGGCCTTCTTAGCTTGCGGATCCCATAGGCAATAGCCCATCTCACTTGCATCCCCATAACTAATAAATATGCATTTCACTAACTTAGGCCTTCCTAGCTTACGGATCCCATAGGCAATAGCCCATCTCACTTGCATCCCCATAACCAATAAAGATGCATTTCACTAATTTAGGATCCAACTTATTGTGTTTGTCCTTGGAAACATGGCAAAAACATTCAAAACCACGCAAATGAGCATATGACCGAGGTTTTTTAAACCATACCTCCTCTACAACCTAACAACCAATAGTAGTACATGGGGATCTGTTTATCAAGTATACAAAAGTAGTATTTGCCTCAGCCCAAAAATGTTGTCATAAGTATTGTTGCTACCCTTTCTATGTAGAATGCATAAAAGAACATAGAATACTTCATGAAGCAAATACTCCATATCATGCCCAGAAATCATAGAAACTCAAAAATAATCATATGACAACATAGATCTACTCTACTCAGCACTACAAATTAGAGAATAAGAACCATAATGCATAAAGCATGCTATAAATAGAATAGATACACTAGAAATGATGGTGCCAACTGCCAAATCCTTCATATTTCGAAGTAAATCCATCATATATCAAAAGTAGACATCAGAGATGATCCGATAGATAAGAAGGATACACGAAAATGCCTCATCAAGTCACGATTTTACAACTACCCAAAAACTGCACTTCATGAGGCAAAGAAATTCATGAGACAATTAGAGGCTACCTCACACATAGAACTAACACAACTAAGGTCTAACTATGCTAAGGACATAATACATTATCAATATACTATGAGACCATGACCATGGCTAACACCTGGCATAGCCCAGTGGATGGCTGGCACAGCCATGACACGAACCCTTACATGATATATGAAGTGCAAAGGCCTTATCCAAAACTGATATACCTAATGAGAAAGATTATGCCTTACCCACAGCCTTTCATCGTAAAGTAAGTCATAGAGAAAAACCATAAGTAGAGCCTCTCTAGTAGGGTACTTATAGCCTTCTACTACAATTGCATAAGCCCCCTCAAGAGACAATCAAATCAAAACATAAAGGCATAATCATAGAGGCATACATGCCATAATTTGATGGAATTATGATAGACAAAGAAAGAAACAAAGTCTAGCAGTTGGAACATCAAAATCACTCATGAGCTAGTAGGCTCATGAGCATCATGGCAATCAGTAACTAACTACTCCTAATTATGCTGCTCATGTGATCCAAGAGGTAAAACATCCATATCATGAATCTTATCCACTGTAAGCTCCCTGATCTGCACCTGGTTATGAATATCACGCAATACATCATTAATATCATTCTTGATAACATCAACATTAGAAGATCGATTTTTAGCATGATCAATCTGCTTAACACTTTGCAAAGGAGTAACCATTGCCACAAGTCTATGATACTCAACCTACATTTCATCAATTTTCTCCTTAAGAGCATTTTTTTCATGAATAAATGCTTCCATATTTTCGGACACAAATGTCTGCTGCAAAACTGCATAGGGCCGAGATATAACTTGAGACATTCAAGAAGCAATACCTACCCACTGGTCATGCATTAAACTAGTCAATATAGTCCTCATAGATGCTAAGTCCTACTGCATAAAAACCGATCCATCAAGATCAAACTCCATATCACTCAAGAGTTGCTTTTCCACTTTAAGAAGAGGTTGCAAACGAGCATCCAACAATACTCTATCAACTTTCAACTTAGCATTTTCTTTAACCAACAAATCAAGCTCACCACGGAACACATACATCATAAACTACTTTCCTGTTAGAAGACATATCACCACTATGCTACATAGAATCATTGATCTTGGGCATAGGCATAGTCTCCATTTTGATTTTGGAGAAATGAACCTTCTACCCCTGTAACCACTACATCCTCATGAACATCAACATTCCTAACATCATCATTTAGCCATTCAGAAATATCTAACTGCATAGAAGCTCCCAAAGTACTAGCATGAGAGATATCATGAGAAGAAAGTTGCATAAATAAAGGATCCACAAAATCCTTTCCTTTCTCATTATCCACATGAACCGAAGCATCAAGATGAGAGAAATCATTGTCATAAATGTCAACAAGTATCCCATCCACCAATTTTTGCTTCTTAAAGGTAGTGACCTTATCCATCTTTGGAGACTCCCAAAGAGATGGATGCAATGTCGGACATACAACTTGCAAATGTGCATGTAACCCAGCAAGCATAGGACCAACCCTACTTTTCTGCTGTTGCTTCCAAATAGTCGGAACATGAACTTCTTGCATCAATTTGTCATAAAGAGTCCCAGGCCAATTTGGCATTCCAATATTTTTTGCATACCACATAATAGCAAAAGTGTCTTTGGTGATTACATCCGCCTTGATAAACAATAAAAACCGCTACATGAACCACTTGATAAAGAACCTTCTCTTCGGGTCTGCATGACGAAGAACATACTGATTCCGAACAATTATAAAAGGCCCAAATTCTTGCTGCATAGCCTCATCGGTACACCGCCAATGTTTAGGTTGATCATTCAAGTCAAGAGAGAAGACTTAAGCTATAAGAGAAGGAGTAAGCTCTAACTTGCCACCAATCTTTCCACTTTCCTGAATCAATATGAAGGTGATTTACCGGAACCAATGATGGAGCAAAAACTGGACCTAATTATGATGCAACTTCAAGAGGAATGAAGAGCACGTCAAACTTTGCAAGCTCAACTGGCTACTCTTCAACGATCTACTGTCGATCAAGATGGACTGCAACCCGAAGATGTTATATGACGTACGATCGATGCGACACTCGAAGGACAATCTATTAGGAAAGAAGCCAAGATAAGTAAAAGAATTTTCAAATTTTGTACTTTTAATGGGCTACTTGACGGAAAAAATTGTTCTTGCTTTTATCAGTCAGTTTGATGATTATTTCCATGAAGAACAGTATGTTGAAAAAGATAAACTCAAATGTGTCACAAACCATCTAGTGGACAAAGCATCATTATGGTGGACTGTTGTCCGCAAGAGTATTGATTGTCCTACTACTTGGGAGGCTTTTCAAAAGAAATTTTTGCAGAATTTTCTTCCATCTCAATTCCATGAAAAAGTAATTAAACAGTGGGATCTTCTGCAATAAAGAGATCGTGAGCCTATTCCGCAATACACTGAGCGTTTCTAGAATGCCTTATTGCAACTTCGAATGCTTGAAGATGTACCTAAGGCAATTGTTGCAAACTGTTGTAATTTAACTTGGTCCCCAAACATATTATTGAAGCCACTTGCCACCCACCTTGTTTCAAATTGTGCAACATGACAATCTAGATCCTCCTTCTTTTGCCTCGAAAACTTTGATGCCCTAACTTTAGGGTTGAGTGGTGGGTTGGGATTCATGGCTTTAGGCTTTCTCTTCTTTAGTGAAGGCAAGGGATTAAAAGTAAGAGACTTCTTTGTTGTGATAACCCTACTTCTCAATAGGACAGTACTCCCCAGCACCAAATGCTGCAGCCTCTCTACTGCTCTATCAAGAGGAGTTGCAAAATACTCCAATTTAGGTATTCCATTATCATCTTCAATGGGACTTGGAGGATATTCATTCGATGTAGCAGGAGAATGATATGCTGTAATGGTACCAGCATAGGTATCAATATCCTGGACCTCGTCTCTAAACAAGGAAAGCTCCTCTTCATCTAGGATGGGATTTCCTCCTGCTTCACTATCTTCATTTTGCCTTGACCCCCATTGTTGTCCTGCCAATACTTCTCTGAATTCCCTAGATTTGCTTCGGGTTAAAATAACATTTGATGGATGACACAAATGCAAAGATACCAAGGTAAATCTTTAATTTGCATCATGCTGCTTCAAGCAATTTGCCAATGCCCCAAGAAGCAACTAGATTGTCAAATACATATCATCAAAGATAAGTATCATGCCTGTGCTTTAACATCTGAAAACAAAATAACAAGACTTTAATAAGCTTGTCTCTAAGTTTTCACTGCTACTCCCAACCAAATTCTACTTCATCCAGAGAACTGCTTCATGCAAGCAACTACTACTTCATGCAACAAATTCGAATTTATGGCCTCAAACTGAGTCATTTTCAATTGTGCCATCCATCACATGATCAAAAAAATGAATGACACAATCTATATGTAGAAAACCCTTTGAATTGTATACAAAAAATTAGGTTTTCTTGCCAAGAATAATGTCGTTATTGAAAAAGCTTTCAACCAAAGGTTTGGATCTTGACAATGGCAGGATCGGCAAAGTGTTGCTGCCCTTTCTATGCAGAATGCATAAAAGAATAGAGAATACTTCATGAAGCAAATATTCCATATCATGCCCAGAAATCATAGAAACTCAAAAATAATCATATGACAACATAGATCTACTCTACTCAGCACTACAAATCAGAGAATAAGAACCGTAATGCATAAAGCATGCTGTAAATAGAACAAATACACTTGAAATGATGGCACCAACTGCCAAATCCTTCATATTTCGAAGTAAATCCATCATACATCAAAAGTAGACATCAGAGATGATCAGATAGATAAGAAGGATACACGAAAATGCCTCATCAGGTCACGTTTTTACAACTACCCAAAAACTGCACTTCATGAGGCAAAGAACTTCATGAGACAATTAGAGGCTGCCTCACACATAGAATTAACACAACTAAGGTCTAACCATGCTAAGGGCATAATACATGATCAATATACTGTGAGACCATGACCATGGCTAACAAGTATTCCTGGCTAAGCATACTATGGACCCTTTCTTGAATCATAATGTTCACACGCTCTATAATACCATTTTGGGGTGAAGATGAGGAGCAATCAATTGATGCTTAATTCTCCGCTCGTCGAAAAACTAATCAAATGCTTTAGAGATATATTCACACTGATTATTTGATCTTAGGCATTTTAGCTTATACTTAGACTGGTTTTCAATAAGAGTAAGCCATCACTAAAAGGTAGCAAGTACATTGATTTCAGCTTTATGGGATATGCCCAAACCTTATGCGAATAATCATCGATGAAAGTCACAAAATACTTCATGCCACCTAGTTACTAATAGGGCATGAACCATATACATCAAAATGAACAAGAGCCAAAGGTTCACCCATGCACATAATGCTAAACTTCTTACGAGAATTGCATGTATGTCTATTATAAAGACAATGATCACATGAATCAAAACATTTGTAGTCAAGGGGTAGAGAATACTACAAATGAGGAAGCATTTTCATTCCTTTTAAGGACATGTGCCTAAGGCAATGTTGCAATAAGATACATGTGGTATGCCAACCACAACCAAAACATGGTTAGTAGACCCATATACAAGCAAGGGATAGAGGTTGCTAGCCTTGGTACCTCGAGCAAATACAAGATTCCCACGAGTAATCTTCCATGCAAAATCACCAAAAGAATGTGATATCGTGCATCATCAACCTGTACAACAAGCTTTTGGTCAAAATTGAAGCATGGCATAGATTATGCAAAACAAGTATTGCTTGAAGCAAACTATAGGCTGATATCACCAATGCCAATAATATCCAATGCCAAGTCGTTTCCTAGTCTTACAAAACCTGTCATGCTATGATAGGAATGAAACCAATCCCTATGCAAAGGTAACATGGAAAAAAAGCCATTGAATCAAGCAGCCAACATTGAGAAAAAGTAGATGAGGCATTAGCCAATTGACTAGCATTAAGAGAAGAATATGCTAAGATGCAATCATCATTAAACTCGTGCTCCAAGGCACTAATCTCCTCAATTTTCATATTGGACTTACTAGAAACAATGCTACAATCATCAAACTTATTGTGCAATTCACCCTTGCCTTTATCCTTGTGCAATCATCTTATGGCACTATGGCCCAATAAGACCCTACTTCCCACAATAATGACAAGTCAATGAGGACTGATGAATATGGGACTTACTATGAGATTGCCCAAGTGATTGAGATTGAGACTTTTGAGATTCTCTACCACAGTGATCATTACTGCTCTTACCATCTGATTAGCCCTTGAGAGTCAAAGTATGATAATTATGAGAAGTATCCATATTCTTTTAGTTGATCTCTTCTATCAATAAAGCACCCTCTACATCATGCAATTTTAGGCTATCCTTGGGCATATTAGCACACATAGTAGTATGAATAGTGTTCCGTGACCCTGGTAGTATAAGCAAGAACTAAAGGGGTAGATTCTCATTGAACTCAATGCCCTGCAAAGTCAAGTGGCAAAAAATCAAATGGAATTCATTTAGATGCACGAACACACTAGTCCCTTCCTTCATGCGAAGGCCCATATATCTACCCTCATGAAGAAGTGAAAATTGTGATTACATCATTACTATAATAAATGCAATAGTATGACAAGAACCAATTGTGGCAAATTGACTAAGAAAAGCCAAGCTCTCACTACTAGGAATATTCAAGAACAATCAAGATATGTAAAAGCAACCAATAGTGAATAGGCATACAATTGGTATCAATACGCGTCATAACATCAATGTGTCAGTACAACCATACATCTAATAAGCATAGACACCATGAGTGTAGTAGATCTTAGGGATAACAAAAGAGAGCTACCAAATGCATAACAAACTGAGCATAGAGTAATGAAGCTCAATACATAACCAAGGCACATGTATACATCACTGACATCATGCTGATAAAAACAAGTGGTAGGTCCAAAGCATGTATCAAATTAGCCCCCTAGTAGGGTAATTGCATCCAATGAGCACCAAGAGAGCATGTATATAAGTCCAGAGTCCCACTATCTCAAGAGATCAAGCTTAACTATATAAAGAATCCAAAGCTCTAATGCCAATAGCAAGTAGCTACCACTGAAGAAAATCTGAATGCCAAATAAGCAATGCACATGACCATCCAAAATCCACGATATATCAAGCATATAATTAGGAGCATAAAACCTTAATAAATCTTCAAGCCCATTTGTAAGAGATCCATTATAGCAATTGAAGCATGTAGCCAAAGCACTAAGACATCAAATGCGGCTTAAAATCGAAGCCCAAAGCATTCCATAGACATACCATCAACGCTAACCATCAAGACATCCAAGTGATATACCCATGTATCATTAAATGATAGTAGACATAACTTCCTAGATAAGTAGCTTGCTGTCAAGAACTATTCTAGTAGTGAAATGACTATCAAAAGTATTGAGCTATGGTAGCTCAAATCAATCCAAGAGCATCCCAATACATCGACCAAACATTTACCAATGATCTAACATCAAATAATCATCAAAAGAAGCATGTATGACCTCCAATGACCTCCAAGCAATGAAGAAAACCACTATATAGACTTGTGTACAGCATGTAGCTACTGTATTCAGTAAAGGCTGGAGGCGTATGAGCTTTAGAATAGTGGCCAATGCCAAATACCAATGCCAAGTAGTCTCTTGGATGATTGCCTATGTGTCCAAGAGTGTCCAGGAGCTCAAGAAGAAGTGGTTGACAATGTCAGGAATGGGGCGAGCAACAACATGCTCAATTTATGCTACTACTATTGGGGTTGTTGTTGCTATGATTAAGGTGAATGGGGCACAATGGAAGCTCAATGAAGTCCCTACAATGCCTTGAAGAAGCCTTGTATAAGTTGGGAAGCGGGAGAGACCAAATGGTTACCTTGGAAGCTCGTGCCCTAAATGAAGTGTTGTAGGTATTTGAATTTAGGTTGAAGCACTGGTGGGTGAAGCTCCTTGATCTCAGCTTTAATACCAGTTGAAAGGTGGAGCTCGAGGGGAAGCATGAGTAAGTGGTAGCAAGAGAGATGTGGGTTATGGTGGATGGAGCAAGAGAGCAAGAGAGAGAGACGTAGGATGTGGGAACTCCAATAGTCAAAATGTGTGATCGGCCTTCCACTTAATCAATAGTCACTAAAAGAATATAGAATGAAGTGATACTGATGGGTGGGCTGCCACCTGTAGTGTATAGGTGCATGACCACTCTATACATAGTAAATGTGGGTAGTGCATGTACATGCGCCTTTACTCCCAACAATGCATTGGCAAGCAACTTGACAATAGCTCCCTCTTTATTATCATTTTCCATGGTTCCTTTCCTAGGCCACAATAGGTGCAAATTATTTTTCCTTCTCGCATGCATGATCACTTAAGTCTTCTTCTCTAACTAATTTTTGAGGATTGCAAAATGACCGACGAATTGATGATAAACATAGAAAACTTCTAGAAAGTTTAAGAATCGGACTCCACACACCAAATCAAGACCACTCTTCTCATGGATTTCCAATACATTGGAGGTTCATCCCTCCTATCCCAAAGTGTGCATGCATGTTTCTCAACCTCAGGAGTAGAAGGGAGAGGGGCACATAAAGGAAATTGCCAAGGGTAAAAGCAAGAACTTAAACCTCATTCTCAAACACAACATGCAACCTAGGAAAAGATACCCACACAGGACACTCTGAGAGTACCACATCCTTAAGTAAAAAGGTTGCAGACCAAGGCAAACAACGCACAACATCACCATGAAAACCAACGTAGTAGGCAAGGATCCCATTCCTTTTAGCTAGGGAGCCGATAACGACCTAATAGAAACCTTTGCCAATAAACTTAAACTAGACCACACTGTAGAGAGCTTGGTAAGTGGTAAGAAACCTTCAGGAAAACTCATCATTTGTGGGGACATGCCCCATGAAGTAGACGTAGAGGCCAGAAGAAGAAAAGTCATAGTAACGTTGGTAGGGGCTCTCCATAGGGGGCTCCATTTCCATTTTGTGTACCTTCTTAGTATTAATAGATTGCATTGCTTACCTTACACATATCAAAGGTGAAAAGCATTGGCTATGGCTTGCATGTCGGTACCCTTGTATTTCGTGTGTAAAGCATACGACTCTACCTCCATGCCTCCATCACCACAAGATTATTGGGATGTGGATGGTTCTCTTGTTGTAGTGTCTTGTCCACCATGCTTGGCCTGCATATTGAAGGTACCACAACAACAAGTTGACACGGTATTTCTCGCCACTCCCACCCACCACCAGAGCTCCAAGAACTACAATCTATCATTATGATTGTATTGGCTCTGAAAAAGTTTTTGTTAGTTAACAAGAGAAACTACTTTGGAGAAAGCATAAAATTTGTATTGATGAAAGGAAAGATTTGAAAAAAAAAAAAGTATTGATGTATCATGTATCATGTAAGGAAATATTTAATTAAAAAAAACAAAACGAAAAAAAAAAGACCGTCCCACACTTCTTCTGGAAATATAAGCAAGGAAACTCCAGAAACCTTGTTTCTTTCGAACTTCACAGCAACCATGGCGACTTCCTCGCCACTGGCAAAACCTCCTGAGTTCATGGTAAATCTCGGGTTTCGTCTTTCTTCCATCCCTGTCTGTTTATTACGCTTCTAGCCTTACGCTCCTAAACCTCCTATTCGGAGTTTTTATATGTTTGTTGTACTTAGCCTCTTGATCCAGACAACAAGGCGAGCCGCAGGAAGAAGGCCAAAAAGAAGAAAAGCAACTTAACCTTGGGAACTCCTCTGGAGAAGAACAAGTCGAATGTAGTGTATGTTGGTCGCATACCGCATGGATTCTATGAGGGAGAAATGCGAGGTAAACCTAACGCAGGGTCCGACTAAAGCTTATTTCCTGGCGTTACAAACAGAAGCAATTTGAATTATCTCTTTCGCTTAGATGACACCGTGCCTGCTTGTTTGTTCAAGTCTGTATTATACAGCTGATTGTACAGTGCTCTTATTCTTCCATGTACTTTAATTGCCTTGCACACCTATATATGTCAATGTGGATGCGTGCCTACACAGTGACAGAGTTGTTGAAGTTTTACTTTCAATGTTGCAATTAACTTCTACCTGGACAAAAATTTCGGTGGTTTCTGTCTAAGGTTGCTCTGAGGGCAACTTCACTGTCCTAGTTAGCTTTGTGAAAACCATGTATTCCTGTATGAATTTCATGCTCATTGAAGTACTATGCAGGTTTTTTTAGTCAGTTTGGGAACATCAGGCGCATTCGCATGTCCCGAAACAAGAAGGTACAGGTTTCTCATTTTCAAATTGCACTCAGCACATTATCTTGCTTACATCTATTAATTTGCGTTTTTTGTACAGACAGGAAAATCCAAACATTATGCATTTATTGAGTTTGAATCTCCAGAGGTATTTACTAGATTGCAAAGGCTTAGCAATGCGCCATTTAAGAAATATCTCAAGATAGACATGACATTGACAAGAAGCTCATGAATTAGGTAGCAGAGATAGTAGTGGACTCAATGCATAATTATCTGTTGTATGAGCACTTGTTGCAAGTCAAGCTTGTTCCGCTCGACAAAGTCCACAATCGAATGTAAGTTAACACTTGTTTATTGCCAACATAGTGGGCCACTTTCAATAGTTGACACGATTCAATCTTCACACAACGGCCATGATTCATGTTTTTATAATTTCAATTCTTTTATGTAAGTAGGTGGGTTGGCTCTGGCCGAGTGTATAAACCTCCAGATTGGAAGCGATTAGAGCGCTTGCGTCATAACAAGGTATGGTTTGGACGCCAGGCATTATATTCCATTTTCATAAGGTTTTGTTTGCAAATATTTTGTGTGGGATTGGAGAAAGAGCCAAAGGAACTATCTCACACTTTCATACTTTTTTGTTTGTAAACGTTTTGCATGCCATAGGAAAAAGAGCCAAAGGAGCAGGAGCATATGCTTATGTCAATCCTAAAGAGGGAGAGGAAGCGCAAAAAGAGAATAGCAGCTGCGGGTATTGATTACGAATTTCCAGATTTGGTAATGCTTAATAAATCAATAACCTTCTACGTTTGCACAATAATGTTCTTGCTACACATACAGAAATGAAATTCTTTGCTTATAGCCCAACAAAAACTTATGCGTGACAGCATTTCATCCACAACTCCCACACCATCCCTACCACCCACACCCACACCCCCACACAAACCCTCCCCCCCAAACTGCCACACACACACACTCTCTCTCTCTCTCTCGCGCACGAACGCACGCCCGGCGCCCCCCCCCCCCCCCTGCTCCAAAAAAAAAAAAAAAAAAGAAACCCTTTCTTCCCCCTTCTGTTCTTTTCTTTCCTTTTGTAATTTGATAGTGCTTGTGAGGTTGTGCTTTAAATTGCATAGTGAGGTCTAAACTCATTTGTTTCAAACATGTGAGATTGCAGGTTTAGAGGGGGCATCAAAGATGAATTTGATTACTCCACCCAACCGGGTGCAATCAAATTGTGTGCCTCATGAATGACACCAATGGTGTGAGAGATATCAATTTGTGTTGTACCCATTGTCCATGATAGGTCTTTTTTGATCATGACTTTTATCAATTGAAGTGAGTGCCAATTTGTGCTTGTACTAATTGCTGCACAAGAGCCAATGTGCCAATCACATCTTCCTTTTGCTTCATGCCTGTAGCATTGTTGTTTCAGCAGCCTATGTTATTTCCAGTTGGTTGTGATCAGATTTTGCACCATGCGCTTCAGAATTTCAATCGCAGGCATCCTTGATTGGCATTTGGCTGTTGCATGACATCACCCTTGGATCTAGTTGGCTGCATCTATATCAGATTTGGTGGTATTGCTTCACTCGGGAACCATGCATGAAGGATGACACTCTCTAGTATTCTTTTTGGCATTCTTCGATTAGAGTTGCTGGTTGCTATTGGACATCTCCGCTCCTTGAGCGTCACCTCTATATCATCTTCTTCACTCATTCATGTTCAACATTCATTCATTCATTGGATTCTATTCTTCTCTGTTAGCTGCCATTTAAGCAGTTGGTCAGCTTGTTGTGAGCTCCGTTAGACTCTGACGGAAACATTGGAGCTCAGACCATTTTTAATGCATTTAGTTAGTTTGCATTTCTTTTCAGTGAGTGTCAGGTGTGTTCACAACATGTAGTACACAGTTTCCAGCTGCTTTTGTGGGCAGCCAGCCTAGACATCAGTGATTGAAGTAGGGCAGCCTGCTCGCTAGCTTGTGTTGTCATTTTTTCGAACCCAAGCAGCTGGTCAACCAGTTTATGGCTGGCTGACTGCATTCTTTTTTTTCGAGACAGTTGGTCGGCCAGTTTCAGCCATTTATGGCTATTTATATCTGCCTTAATCTTTGGGTAGATAATCTCATTTTTTTGCTGGTTGTATACTTCAACATTAGACTCCTTCTCCATCTTGAGTTTTGTCATTGTCATTAGCTTGATCCCGTGCCCTCGCTGATGCTTTGGGCTGCTTTGGGCTGCATACAGGGACCGATCAGTCTATCATTGTATTCAGCATTCATTTCAGATTTCTCCTCTTCCTATTGTCTTTTCTCTGTATTTATGTTTCTCTTTTGTTGCATAGTCTCACATGGATTCATCTCCTAAGTGAGGGTATGAAGGTTCCAACCAGAGGAGACTCCATTGTTGCTGAAAACACAAATTTTCAGCCTGTTGTTTATTGTAGAAAACCTAGAGTTTTTGCATTGTTCAGGTGCTTTTGACAAAGATGGGACACCTACTACTGTTATTTTTTAGTTGCAACCGATTATTCTCTCCGTTTGGGCTCTTTTACAGCAAAATGCACCAGATTTAGTGAGTTTGTAGGTCTAAAGAGATAGAGTACCATAGATTCAATGTGTTTGATGACTCTTATGAGGCACCTATTGATACTCCCTTTGATAGACATTGTGATTATTCTGAAGATCAGAGGCCAGGGCCACATCTTGAACAAATGCAGGTTGAGCTAAAAATTTATCATCCATTGATTAGCTCTTCAAAACAGCCCTAAAACAACAAATTACCAAGAGTTTCATTAAACAAGGAGTGGTTCTAGAGAGTTTTTGTGTTGCATAGCAAAACTGCTAAATTATAATTTGGGAGGATCCTTCCATGTCTAGAAATAGATAGGTTGCGTATCATTCAGGCCCATCTTGTTTTGTAGGTTTTGATCATCAATCCTCTTCCACTAGCTATCCAAACCCCCTCTTTGCTTCTCCCTTCCTCTTCTCTCTTTTCCTTCTCTCTCCCTCTGCTCTTTCTTCCTTTGATCATCATCATTACTATCATCATCATCATCATCTTCTTCTTCTCTCTCCCTCCCTCTCCCTCTCTCTCTCTCTCTCTCTCTCTCTCTCTCTCTCTCTCTCTGCTTCTCCCTCCCTCTCTTTTCCTTCACTCTCTCTCCTTGTGTCTACTACTACGTGGTCAATAGTTGTCATCCAACCTTCCATTGTTGCCGATGATCAGCTGCCAGCAGCTTTGGCCAGTTGTTTTTGTGTTTTTAGTATCTTTCTTCATCAAACTCTACTTTGATTGGCGATTAGTGCATTGTTGGGGAGCTTAGCTAAGAGAAATGGAAGTTCGAGGAGTGAGCGTAAGAGTGTGTGTGACGGTTGGAGAGAGAGGAGAGTCAAGTACCATTTGATAAGAGTACCAATAATGTATTGGTATACAAAGAATAAACTATATTTATACTTAGGGTACGTAAGGGTGCATTCACGTGTACAATGTGTGTGTACTATACACGGGGGTTAAACCAGGCCTTTATTCCAACAACCTTCCACTTAAAGGTCCAATATGAACCTCTAACCAACTCCCACTAGTTGTATGCAATGCTTGTGCTAAGCTTTGCTTAGACTTTTAGTGAGAACATCTACAGGGTTGTCTTGTGTTTTGATCTTGGTCAATGTGATTTGACCATCTTCTAGAATCTGTTTGATGAAGTGATATCGCACATCTATATGCTTTGTGTGTGAATGGTACATGGCATTCTTAGCTAGATACATAGCACTCTGGCTATCATATCCCAAAATTGCAATACCCATAGACATGTCAAGATCCTCTGCAAGTCTGCTCAACCATATAGCTTCCTTAGAAGCTTCAGTAGAAGCTGATATGTATTCAGCTTCAGTGGTACTGAGTGCAATGATGTTATGTAACTTGGAGCACCAAGACACAGCCCCACCAGCAATTGTGAAGACATACTTGTTGGTGGACCTACGAGTATCCAAGTCACCTGCCGTGTCTGCATCACGGTAACCTTGCAAACTGAGTGCACTTTGCCCATAGCAAACACTTTCTTTGTGTACCCTTTAGGTATCGAAGAATACACTTGACAGCCTTCCAATGTGTTTTGCCAAGATTTGACATAAACCTGCTAATAACTCCCATTGCATGAGCAATGTCTGGACGAGTAGCAACAGTCAGAGTGCAGCGGTGCGGAAGCGTAGGACTGAGAGAGAGAGAACGCAGAGAGAGAAGGGAGAGAAAGAGACAGTGGACAATGAAGATCTGCTGTATAAAGAATGCTGAATACAAAGATATACAATGGCGCAGTGCGCTGGACTGCGTGTCTCCACCTCGACGATGCGACCTGCTGTCCACCTCGAAGTCTGCTGCAGTCTGCACTGTCTGCTGTCTGAAATCTGTGAACAGAGACAGAGACTGCGCGTCACCGGTCTGTAATTTGCGTCAGAGATGAGTGTATCAGACTGCTGAGAATGTCAACTATAAATAGTCGAAATCTGCCACGAAATGGGGCGCCAGAAACAGGGCGCAGCCTGGAAATAAGTCGGCTGCATTAAATGCAGCCGACTGGGCTGCAACTAGTCGGACTGCCACGTGGCAGTCCGACTGCACAGTCCGACTGTGCAGCTACCCTCCAAAACAGGCTATGATCTCGAACACCCCCTCTCAGAGCCTGGACAGGGCAGAAGCCTGAGGGATCTGGAATGTTGCCGAAGTAGAGCCTGAGGAAGCGCCTTCGTAAACTAATCCGCAAGATTGTCCTCCGTCTTGCAATACTCCACAGTGATGGTCTCATCCAGAAGCTTTTCTCGGATGAAGTGGTATTGAATCTCAATGTGCTTCGTCCGGGCATGAAAAACAGGGTTCCTTGCCAAGGCAATGCAACTTTCATTGTCACATCGTAGCAATGTAGGACGAGACTGGGGGCACCCAAGCTCCTCCAATAATCTCCGAAGCCACACAACCTCGCATGTGGTGGAAGACGCAGCTCGATACTCCGCCTCAGTAGACGAAAGAGCTACCGTGGGCTGCTTTTTGCTACTCCATGAAATAACACCTGCACCCAAAGTAAAGCAGTAACCTGTAGTAGACCGCCTGTGGTCCATGTCACCGGCCCAATCCGAGTCGCTCCAACCTGCAAGTACAAGATCTGACCCATCTGTCCCTGCGGGGTAATGAATCCCTAAATCAGACATCCCCCTCAGATACCGAAGTATCCTCTGAGCAGCCTGCCAATGCACCATCTTAGGTTCACTCATGAACCTTGCCAAGAGCCCAACAACAAAACATAGATCAACCCTCGTGTTGAGAAGCCAAATCAAAGACCCAATCAACTGTCGATAGCGGGATGCATCCGCCAAAGGAGAAGCTGAATGGGAAGTGGCCTTCCAGTTCGGATCCATAGGAGTAGAGAGGGCCCGACAGTCCTCCATCTCAAAAGACACCAAGAGCTCCTGTACATATCTCTATTGGGAGAGAAAGATCCCCCTCTGAGACTGATAAATCTCATGGCCTAAGAAGAAATGGAGTAGACCCAAATCCGTCATCTCGAACGTCCGATGTAAAGCTGACTTCGTCTCCTGGACCTGCTGTGCAGCATCACCTGTGACAATCAAATCATCAACATATAATACAAACAACACACAACCATCCTCGGAAGTGTGAACATACAGCTGCGGATCGGTCTTAGACCGCCGATATCCCAACTGAGACTGAAGGAACGAATCAATCTTCTCGTTCCAAGCTCGCGGGGCCTGCTTGAGGCCATACAAGGCCTTCTTTAACCTGTAGACTTTCCCATCTGAAGAACCAAAGCCAGGAGGCTGCTCAACATAGATCTCCTCCTTCAAATCACCATTCAGGAAGGCCGACTTCACATCCAACTGATAAACAGGCCATCTCCTATGGCCAGCCAAAGCAAGAACAGTTCTAATGGTTGCCATGCGAGCTGTGGGGGCAAAAGTGTTATGACAGTCAATCCCTGGGCGCTGGGCAAAACCTTTAGCAACAAGGCGAGCCTTGTGCTTATCCAAAGTACCATCACTGAGATATTTGGTCTTGAAGACCCACTTGACTCCAATCACCTTCTTCTTCGGGGGGCGTGGCACGAGTGACCAAGTGCCATTCCTCTCAATAGCCTCCAACTCAGCTTCCATAGCTTTCTTCCATGGGGCGGACTGTAAAGCATCCTTCACGGAGGTGGGCTCTCGATCCTGCATAACACGGGACATCAAACAATAGTTGGAGCAAACAAGCTCCGAAGAATGCGCCTGGTGCCTCCGTGACCGCCGCGGACCATCCTGCGGTCCCCACTCCTCAGGAACCCCCTCGATCCCTGAATCACGGAGTGTGTCACGGGCCCAGCGAGGAGGAGGCCGAACCTCCCCTCGTCGTTCTCCATCAGCAGAAGACTCTGGAATATCCACCGGTGGTAACTCCTTAGAGAGGTCCGGTGGAACAGTAGACTCTCTGTCAGAAACAGAATCATAATCAAAAGGCACGGGCTCCAGTGGAACTGTAGAAGGAGTCCAACTCTCCCCTGGATCTCCAAGAACGGGATGCTCCTCACCCGTTGAAGTAGCCGGAACCTCCATAAGCCGCACATCACGGCTAGTGTAGACATCCCGCTTGACGGGATCATACAGTCGGTAGCCTTGGGACTGGGAACTGTAGCCAACAAATACCTGTTTTCGAGAAGCCGCTTCAAATTTATCACGGTGAGCCTTGGGAATGTGAACATAGGCATCACACCCAAAGACCCGAAAGTAAGAAACATTTGGCTTTGTCCCAAAATAAGCCTCAAATGGAGTCATCCCTTCCACGGCCGAAGTAGGGGATCGATTAAGGATGTGGACTGCAGTAGCCACAGCCTCGGCCCACAGAACCTGAGGTGTCGTGCTCCATCATGGTGCGCGCCATCTCGATCACACTGCGGTTCTTCCGTTCAAGAATACCATTTTCTTGAGGAGTATTGGTATTGGCAAACTCCTGGTGAATTCCTCTATCTGCACAAAACCGAGCAAACTCATTAGACACAAATTCACCTCCCTTGTCGGATCGCAAGGTCTTCAACTTCCGGCCTGATCGGTTCTCCTCAAAGAGAAGCCAATCCTTGAAGTGCGAGAAAGCTTCTGACTTTAGTGCCAAAAAGTAGGCCCATGTCATCCTGCTATAGTCATCCACGATCAGCATGAAGTACGAGCTCCCTCGCAGGGACTCATTCCTCATAGGGCCACATAGATCCGTAGATACTAGCTCCATCGGTGAAGTAGACGGCCGCGAAGCTGTGTGGGGAATGGCATCCCTATGCTGCTTCCCCCGAATGCAGGAGACACATGGCTGCTGGCTCACCACTATATCTGGCAACCCTCGAACAAGCTGTCCACGTGACGCCCTCCGAAGATAGTCATAGTTCAGGTGACCAAACCGAGCATGCCATAATTCAGACTGTGACTGTGAGGTAAGAAGAAAAATAGAGAGGGCGGTGGAAGACTTCAGTTTGTAAATGCCGTTCTCCTCATATCCGGATGAGAGAACCTTCCTCGATCCACGATCAAGGACTCGCACAGTAGAACTGTCAAACTCCACCAAAAGACCAAGGGAGCAAATCTTATGAACTGAAAGGAGATGGTACCCTAATCTTGGTACATGCAAAACCTCTGAGGTATGGGTGCCACCTCGTCCATCCGGAATAAGCTGCATCTTACCCCGACCTGCAACAGAAACTGAAGAGCTGTCTCCAATGAGAACCTGCCCACGCGAAGGTCGCAGCTGGGCAACACCATCTGATGAAGGAGTCATGTGTCGTGAGGCACCACTATCAACAATCCACTCTCGAGCTTGGGGAGCCGTCATCGCAGCATCAGAAGCATTCGGTGAAGCGTCCTCAATGACAGCTAGATGAAGAAATGCAGCTGATGAGGATGCAGCCACTGCTCCAGAATCCTTGGTTTCCTTCTTCTTGGTGTCCTTCGTGTCTTTGTCAGGGCAATCCTTCTTCCAATGGCCAGTCTTTCCACAAATATGGCATGTGGAGTCTTTGTCCTTGTCCTTCTCCTTGTCCTTCTTGGACTTGTTATCCCCCTTCTTCTTCTTTTGGTCCTTCCCCTTCTTCTGAGAGGCTTGACCTGTCAGCGCCTCCGACTTGGAAGCATTCTGTCCCTTTAACTGTTCCTCTTGGTCCAAGACCATAGGAACCAACTCTTCCCACCGAAGAGTAGACTCTCGCCCAGAAGCAATGAGGGCAGAGTAAAATGTACCGAATCGTGGCGGCAGCTGGGACAATAGTGTGATCGCCATGTCTTCGGAGGAAATCGGCTTCCCCGCATTCTAAACTTGCATCTGTAGCTGCCTGAGCTTGTTAATGTGCTCCCGTAGCGAAGAAGACTTATTTACGGACAAGGTCCGCATCTATACCTCCAAAGAAACCCTCTTCATTAGGGTCATCCGATTGTACATTTGATCAAGCTCCAACCATATCTCACGAGCCACCGTCAGGTGCTCGATGTGAGCGATCACGGCTGTAGTGCATGATAGAAAGAGAAAGGATCGAATCCTGGCATTCAGTTTGTCCCAATGAGACTGGGCCCTGGCCAACTCCGCACGAGCATCGGAAGAGAGTTTGGACTCATCTCTTACCGAGGGCCGGTCAATCTCCTCCTGTACCAACTCTGCCAAATCATAGGACTCAAGGATGGCCAACATCATGACACGCCAAATGCGGTAGTTGTCGCCGTCGAGCTTCTGATCTGTAGGAAGAGCCGGTAAGACAGGCACCTTCCGGTCCATAATCGCCTGGAACTCCAAGTCCATCTCTGTAGACATCTTCACCTGCAATGCCTTCTCAAACGCAAAAGCAGCCCCCTCTGGCTGGATAAACTCAGCCTGCTAAGGCTCTTCCGCGTCCTGAAGCTTCTTCACCCGCCGGAGGCGATGAAAAAGCAAAACCTGCACTTTTAGGCTGAAAACTCAAACTTCCTCCGCGTCAAACAGCAGTAAACAGCAGCAAATCCACCACCTGTACTCCTTTCCTGTGCGCCCACACTCGTTTCAGCCTTGTTCCAAGGCGCAGCCCTCCTGTCTGCCCTTAAACGCAAAAAACGCAAATTTGTGTCGCGACGGAAACTCCTCTTCAGGTTGATTCTGCGCTCAGTCAGCCCTCAAACACTGCTCTGATAGCATGTCAGAGTGCAGCGGTGCGGAAGCGTAGGACTGAGAGAGAGAGAACGCAGAGAGAGAAGGGAGAGAAAGAGACAGTGGACAATGAAGATCTGCTGTATAAAGAATGCTGAATACAAAGATATACAATGGCGCAGTGCGCTGGACTGCGTGTCTCCACCTCGACGATGCGACCTGGTGTCCACCTCGAAGTCTGCTGCAGTCTGCACTGTCTGCTGTCTGAAATCTGTGAACAGAGACAGAGACTGCGCGTCACCGGTCTGTAATTTGCGTCAGAGATGAGTGTATCAGACTGCTGAGAATGTTGACTATAAATAGTCGAAATCTGCCACGAAATGGGGCGCCAGAAACAGGGCGCAGCCTGGAAATAAGTCGGCTGCATTAAATGCAGCCGACTGGGCTGCAACCAGTCGGACTGCCACGTGGCAGTCCGACTGCACAGTCCGACTGTGCAGCTGCCCTCCAAAACAGGCTACGATCTCGAACAGCAACCATAGCATACTTAAGAGAGCCACAAGCTGATGCTAAAGGGACTCCTTTCATAGCATTTGCTTCCACATCATCTTTTGGGTTGTTGGCTTTGTTAAGCTTAAGGTAAGGAGGTAAGGGTACCCCAAAAGGCTTAGCTTCAACCATGTTAAATCTGTCTTGTACCTTTTCAATGTACTTTTCTTGAGATAAAAACAACAATTTCTGCATTCTATCTCTATGAATCCTCATGCCCAAAATATGCTTTGCATTCCCCAAATCTTTCTTGGAGAAGGCTGATTTTAGCTGATTTTTGAGAGCATCCATGCTAGTCTTTCTTTTCCCAGCTAGCAATATATCATCCACATACAAAACAAGTATGACAACTCAATTGTTCACACACAGCTTGGGTACCGCCTTTTCATTTCCAAACTTGAAAACCAAATAAAAACACATAAAAATAAACATAAAATACCAAAAAACTTTAAAAATTCATTAAAATTTATTTAGAATTCAAATAAATTATAGGAAAATTTCTTAAAATTTTTTAACATTACTGAAATCATTTACAATATTTTCTAAAGTGGGAATTCAAGAAAATAAATTGCAAAAAAATCAAAACTTCAAAATTCTTTCAAAAATACATGTAAAATGAGTAAAATTCATTAGAAATTAGTAGAAATTCAAAAACACTTTTAGGAAAAATTTAGAAAATTTCACAAATCCATTTGCCCCTTTTTCCACTAATTTATCAATTATAAACGCTTCCATAAATTACCAAAGTATTATTTGAAGCCAAAATCCTAAATTTGATATCTGCATGGCTGCGTATAAACTCATGAGATAGCATAAAAGTGTCAAACTTTTTGTACCATTGCCGTGGTGCTTACTTCAGTCCATACAGGCTACGTTTGAGCTTACACACCATCTGCTCTTTTCCAGGAACTACAAAGCCCTCGGGCTGTTTCATGTAGATTTCCTCATCAATGTCATGCAAGAGAGCTGTTTTTACATTCATTTGATACAACTCTAAATCTAAAACAGCAATGAGAGTAAAAAGCACATGTAGAGTGGTCATCTTCACAAAAGGTGAAAAGACCTCTTGAAAGTCAATCCCTTCCTTTTGTGCATACCCTTTGGCAACTAGCCTTGCCTTGTACTTGGGTTTTCCATTAACTGTCTTTACTTTGTACACCCATTTGTTTGGAAGTGGCTTCCTTCCCTTGGGCAAAGACACAAGATCCCAAGTATCATTTGCATATAGAGATTTAATCTCTTCTTGCATAGCTAGCTCCCACTCACTGTTGAACTCACATGACTTGGCCTCTTTGTATGTAAGAGGCTCACCCTCATCTGTGAGCATCACATAATGCAAGGAGGGGTCAAACCTATGTGGTTCTCCTTGGGTCAAACCGATGTGGTTGCCTTCTTACGCGTGTAGACCTACGTAACCAATGATCAACATTTTCAGGAATTGGGTCTATATCTGGAGGTATATTATTTTCAGCATTTATTGGCTGCTGTAAGCCATTTTCAGTATGTTGTTCATGCTGTACAGCACCTTCATATTCATTTCCAGCACCTGCATTTTCATAATCAGTAAGCCTATCTTGTTGTTCGTGACCTCCTTGTGCTCCCATTTGCTGTCCATCATCATCTGGCTAAAAAATAACAGGTGATCATTAGTTTCAGCCTGTGGTATAGTACCATGAGGCTCATTTTTTGAAGTCATAGGTGGCTGTAATTCTGAGATTTCACCTTTTTCGTATCTTCATTAGAGGTCAAAGTACCTTTCAGTAATTTTGTCTCATTAAATACAACATTACGGCTGCAAATAATTTTCTTGGATTGAGGTAACCACACTCTGTAGCCAAATTCACCCTTATCACCATAGCCCATGAAAATGTATTTGGTGGATTTTGGGTCAAGTTTGTTCCTTAGCTCATCACTAACATGCATAAAAGCATCACAGCCAAATATGTGTAAATGGTCATATGAGGCCGATTTGCTAGACCAAACCTCCTTAGGGATGCCATTATTTAAGGACCTGTTTGGAGAGCGGTTGCAAATGTGAACCACGGTTTTGAGTGTCTCTCCCCAAAATTCATGAGGGAGATTTGCAGTCGACAACATGCACCGCACTCTTTCACATAAAGTCCCCATTATATCTTTCAGCCACCCCATTTGAAGAAGGGCTGTAAGGGGCTGTAAGCTCCCTCTTAATACCATGCATGTTACAAAAGGACTTGAATTCAGTCGATATGAACTCATCCCCATTATTAGTTCTCAAGCATTTCAGCTTTCTACTTGTCTGAGTGGTCACAAATGCATGAAAAGTTTTAAAAACACCAAACACTTCACTTTTCTTTTTCAACAAGTATATCCAAATCTTCTTGGAACAATTATCAATAAAGGAGACAAAATATGCAACACCACCCAACGATTTCACGAGCATACGACATACATCAGAATGCACTAAGTCCAAGACATTGGACTTATGAGAGACACCAGAGTAAAAGGAAATTTTTATTTGCTTTCCAAATTGACACTCATTACAAAAGTCAAGTTTAGAGTCTTTTTCTTCAACCCTCTTCAAAGAGGTAAGGACATCAAGTCCTTTTTGGCTCATATGGCCTAATCTCTTATGCCATAACTCTTAAGTGGCTGCAAATTTCAGCAACTGCCAAAAACTTGCCATTCAAGGCTTTACAGTGCAAACAATACAAAGTGCCGTTCTTGGTTCCTTTTGCAATCAGCATGGAACCCTTTATTACTTTCCACAAACCACCACCAAACAGTGTGGTGTAGCCATGCAAGTCAAGCCGACCAACAGATAGTAAACTCTTTTTAATGCTAGGCACATATCTGACATCTTTCAACACAAGCTCTTGACCATTGTCTAAAGAGAAGTGTGCAGTGCCAATCCCATCAATGCTACAAGCATGGTTATTTCCAAGATACACCTTTCCATAACTGCCTACATTGAACATAGCAAAACACTCTAAGCAAGGAGTTACATGGAAAGAGGCACCAGAGTCTACAATCCAAGTCTGAGTGACACCATCATCAACTGACGAGAGTGCATCAATCACATCAGCCTTGGTAATTTGCATATCCTGCATGTGATATACAAGGGCATCATAATCAATTGCACATAATACATCAGCCTTTGTATTTGAAGGCTTCTCTATGACCACACTGGAGGCCACATTGGCCTTTTTTTTCCCTTTGGTTGCCTCAGATGCATTTGTTTTATCTTCCCTCTTTTTTTATCTCCTGCATTCTTCTCTCTCTCTTGTTCCTTCTTGTAATACTTGCAATCATGTTTCTTGTGGCCCTTCCGACCACAGTGATAGCAAGTAATGTCACTCTTTTCTTTTCCTTTGCTCTTGCTCCTGTTTCTTTGTCCTGCATTTGCATTTTTCTTTTCAGCCTTGCCTCTTACATTATAAGCTGAGTTACTGCCTTCTCCACTAGACATACGTCTAATTTCTTCATTCAAGATAAAACTTCTCACCCCATCATATGAGAGATTAGGGTTATTGCTGAGTGAAATCACCAAGGTCTCCCAAGAGTCCAAATTTGCATCTTTAAGCTGATTTAGAATCCCTGTAAATGCACTCAAATGCTCAGCTGCAAGCTTTGACTCATCGAGTCGCATATTCACCAACTTGCGCATTAAATGCACCTGACTAACAGGTTTGGTGATCTCATAGGTAGTTTTCAGCTTCTCCCATATTGCATAACCTATATCTAAACCCTTAATGTCAGTCAAGATGTCATCAGTGACACCCATCTTAATGTAAGCCACAGCTTTTTTGTTTACTTTGGCCCAATCTGCATCAAACATTAATGCGGGTTTATCTTCCTGCAAAGCATCCTCACAATCCTTTAGAAACAAAATGCCTTGCATACAGTCTTTCCGAAGGTCAAAGCCATGACCATCAAACCGTTTGATCTCCATCAAACTCTTGATGTTTGAATTG
This sequence comes from Lygodium microphyllum, assembly GCF_053477565.2. Lineage (NCBI taxonomy): Eukaryota > Viridiplantae > Streptophyta > Polypodiopsida > Schizaeales > Lygodiaceae > Lygodium > Lygodium microphyllum. Next base: position 17,186,850 of record NC_141141.1, on the reverse strand, counting down.
GAAGAAGTTGCAGCCATTTTATCACAAACAGAAGGGTAAATGCACCAAATTGCTGAAGTATAAGCTGAAGCAACAAATACACTACTGTTCTTTCTCAACTAGAAATAAATCTTTGCTGTTTGTACATGAACCAGCCACACACAGGCAAGAAATGCGGAAATTTACCAAATGTTGTACAAATCCTCAAAATTTCAAGTCCAAAATTGCATAAATGTTAGCCAATTTGACCCAGTTGAGCAAAAATTTACCAATATATGAAAAGCCCCAAATTTTTGGGATTTAATGTCAAGAAATTTTGCTCAAAGGAGCAAAATTTTGACTAACTTGGCAAAATTTCCAAATTAATTGAGGTCACCACATGCATTGTCTACAATTTCCGACTTCAAAATCATAGTGGGCATAAGTAGAGTCAATTTTGGGAAAAGTTCCAAATTTTTGGCTCAATTTTGCACAGAATTGGCAATTGTGCTTTCACGCGTGAACCCCCGCCAAGAGTAAGTGATGGTATTGAGAGGAAGATTTGATTTAAAAAAAAAAACAAAAAGAACATTACGTGATCTAATGTGGGTCCATTGACCTATTAAGTAGGTCGTGTGGCGACTGGCCGTCACAGTCCAACACCGCGTCGGCTGCTACCCGGTCCCTTCCATGTGCCACTGCCCGTTGCTACCTACGACCAACACGCTTGGTCGCTTCGCCCACATGTGTGGTCTTTTGTTTGCCGTCAGCCCGACACACCATCAATTGTGCGCGCGGCGAATTCTTGTCTGTCACCACACCAAGTCGCCTCAACTATTGTTTGCGCTAGTCCACACCTGTTTGTTGGATGCCGTCCCTTGGTGGTGGAGACTGGTCAAGTGGTTAGCAGCGTGGTCGCCAGACTTGCGTTTGGTCACGAACTCCCGTGGACTCCTTGCATACTTGACAATCTTGTATTATAGGCTTTGATACTAGTTGTTGGGGAGCGCATCTGAGAGGAATGGAAGTTCAAGGAGTATGAGTGTGACGGTTGGCGGAGAGAGAGAGAGAGAGAGAGAGAGAGAGAGAGAGAGAGAGAGAGAGAGAGAGAGAGTCAAGTACCATTCGATAAGAGTGTATCAACAATGTGTTGGTACACAAAGAATAAAATGTATTTATACTTAGGGCATGTAAGGGTGTATTCACGTGTACAATGTGCGTGTACTGTACACAAGGGTTAAACCAGGCCTTTATCCCAACATTGCACTTGGGATCTATATCTGGTAGACGACACACGTCGATACCTCCCTCAATCTACTCCCCTGAGAGCCATTGGATATTGAGTAGCCTTTGAGCATCTTGTATATTCTTTCTTACAACATTGATTCATTCACTTCAAAGTTCTCTTTTTACTATGTTTATGTTTGTGTTTTATGTTTTGTGCTTTGAGTTTTGCGTTTTATGTTGAGGATTTGAGTTTTGCACATCACTGTCTAAGTCATTGTGTTTTAGTCATACTTGTACTTTTTGTGTTTTCTTAGTGCAAATCCTAGCGTATCTTCACACGGTATCAGAGCTAGTACTCTTCTAAAGAGTATTATGCGGTTATTGTGGAGGGTGTTTTGCACATCACCGTCCAAGTCATTGTGTTTTAGTCATGCTTGTACTTTTTGTGTTTTCTCAGTGCAAATCCTAGCGTATCTTCACATGGTATTGGGGCTAGTGCTATTCTAAAGAGTATCATGTGGTTATTGTGGAGGCTCCCACAATGTCTTTTTAGGCTTCTCCATCATTGGATGCTGTGTGGAGGCATTATTATTATGTCTATGGATTTACCGAACGTTTTTCCAATCCAATTGTTACTATTTATATTTATATTTGTGTTGTTGAAAAAGTTTTATCAATTAATTATCAATGTAATTCAATTTCTTTTAATAATAACCTTAATATAAGTTAAAACCTAAGTGTGTTTTTAGATCTGATATTACATGAGCATGTTACCAGAGGGACTTTTGTTGTTTTGCAGAACCTTAGACCATAGAATTGAAACCTTGCCCAAGTAGCCATCTTGTGTTGAGAAACCCTTACATGCAGTTTGCGTTCTGCTTTTTGCGGTTAGGGTTTTGCGTTTAGGGCTTCACAGTGGGCAGCCCAAAAAGGGGTTGGGTGCCCATAGTGGAGCGCCACCCTAGACAGCTGACGCCCTTTCTTCGGGTGCCACCCTAGACAGTCTCTTGGCTATTCATTAGTTGCCTTTGTCACTCATTCTTTACGACTGATTCATTCAGTCCATCACCTCTTCTCTCCAGCCTCTCCACCGCCCTCACACCCCTTAGGAGGACATTGTGGTTCATGGTTCGTTGTTGTCTTCATCATCTTCCTTGTGCTACGGCACCCTTGTTTCCTTGTATCACATTCGCTCCATGATTCAGGTCTTCATCATTCCATTCATCAGAGTTTCTTCTCTCTTCCCTTCTCTTTTCTATATTTGCTGAGTTCACTCCGTGTCTCTTTCCACAAACCCTACTGTCTCACTGGTACGTCATCTTTTGACATGGTATTAGAGCTGGATCTGCTCAAACAGTGGCAAAGATCCTCTACTCCAGTGAAGGCAAAGACCGGTGGTGGTTCGGTATTCACTTCTCTTCTTCCGTTGCATCAACATTCTAACTGGCGGTTGCTCCCTCGTGTGTTTGTTGTATTTCAGTGTGTATTCAAAGCTGCTGCTGCCACCTCCACCTCCTTGCTGTTGGCGGCTGTTCTTTGCAGCCTGGCTTGCTGCTGTTTTTATCTCCTCAGCTTGTCGCAAGCAGGTTTTCTCTTTCCTCCTTGCTGCTGTTATTGTTTTCTCTCTCCACATCCTCCTTCCACTGGTAGCTCACTTCCAGTCCTTCCACTGCCCTCCTAGCCCTTGAGGCGGACATTGCAATTCATGGTTTGTGGTTGATGTCTTTCTTCTTCAGTAAGGCACACTGGTACACATGGCTTCTTTATCAACAGATGACTAGACTACTGGATGCTCCTACTGTGGCATCATTGGACACACCGACGATGCTTGCCGACTTCGACCTTTGGTTCCCCCCCCTCGGGAGTATATGCATCTTCCACTGGGCACTCCTTGTGCCACCTCTCCTTTCTGGCCACAAAGATTGTTTTGCACCAGCTATCAGAGTACTACGCTTAAGGCAATAAAGACGCATCCAATGTGCACTAAGTCCTTTTGAGCGCATGGAGAATCGATTGGCACTATGACCTCCTGGATATCGTTGCAATGCCAACAACATTCTTCTCCCACCTATTTTCGGGTACAGTGGCTACTACAGCCCGCGGTTGTGCAGTCTGCTCTATTGAGAGAGTGATTGTTTGATACCGTCTCTTCCTCAGTCCGCTTCTTCGAGAGCGAGTGGTTGCTCAACTCCTTCCTCTTCTTTGGCTTTCCGATCTGCTCCATTGAGAAGCAATGACTGTTGCCCACTCATTGCTTAGTTTGGACCCTACCCTTCACCCTCGCCTACTCAGGTTGGAGAGGCCATCTCTAGAAGTTCTTCATTACCCTAGATACCTTCTTCGGTACGATCGGTGGCACTTCTTTCATCCTCAGAAATCTCAGAGTCCGTGATCCATGAGTTTTTGGATTTCCTATCTATCTCAGAGGGGGATGATTTTTCTTTGCCTTCTGAGGGGGCATCTACATCTATTGCGACTTCAAAGGGGACTCCTATTTCTCCAATTTCAAAGGGGTCCCCACCCACCGCTCAATCCTTCGGACACCCTAGTGGAGGCCTTTTACCTTCTTCTTCTACCCTTGGATGGGGTGGCTTCCTTCCAGCGGTCATCTCACCTATTGATACCCAGGATCTAGAGGATCTACGATATCAGGGCCCTTGGGTAATTAGGAGCGACTTGGTGGCTAGGCCTTCGTATTCCTTCCAACATGGAGTCGTGGAGCTAGTGGCTTCTCTCCCGAGGTTGAGTTTCGGGTTCTACAGCTCATCTAGTCTCTTGACTATCTTCAAAGGTCTCCTTTCAAGTGGTATTCTCACATTACAAGGTGGATCTTTTTCATCCCCTGATCAGCATGGAGCCAACAGCATGGAGTCAACTCCCAAGATTGAGTACGGGCATATCCTTATGGTTCTCGGCACCACACAAAGTCCGAGATTCCTCCTATGCATTGCATGTTTTCATCATCTTTGTACTAGGGCACTTGGGCAAGTGAACAATTTTCCCACGAGGGACACTGTCCAAGTGGCACCTGTTGCACGAGTATTCTTCAGTATGTAGCATTCCATCTCCACCTCACTCTTCTCTTCTTTCACTTTTTGGGCTCAAGAGAAGGTGTTGAGAAACCCTTCACATGTAGTTCATGTTCTGTGTTTTGCGTTTAAGGTTTTGGGTTTTGCGTTTAAGGTTTCGCGTTCTGTGTTTTGTGTTTAGGGTTTTGCTTTTAGGGTTTCACAGTGGATAGTCCCAAAAAGGGGCTAGGCGCTCACAGTGGGGCGCCACCCTAGATAGTTGACACCCTCCCTTTGGACGCCACCCTAGACAGTCTCTTGCCTATTTATAGGTTGTCTTTGTCACTCATTCTTTACGGTTGATTCATTTAGTCCGTCACCTCTTCTCTCTAGCTTCTTCACCGCCCTCACACCCCTTCAAGAGGACATTGTGGTTCGTGGCTATCTTCATCATCTTCCTTGTTCTATGGAACCCTTGTTCCCTCGAGTCACATTCACTCCATGATTCAGGTCTTCATCATTCCATTCATCAGAGTTTCTTCTCTCTTCCCTTCTCTTCTCCATGTTTGCCAAGGCAAACTTTGTGTTTCTCCCGACAAACCCTATTGTCTTGCTGGTATGTTATCTTTTGATATCTTGTCTTTGGGTAATCTTATATGTTTAGCCTGAAAGAGGAGGATGAGATAGCTAGGCAACTTGAAGATTATGTGACTAAGGCTTATATTGAGTCTTGAGCCCAGTAAACATGCATGGGGTGTGTTTGTCTTATCACTAAAAAGGATGGTGGCACGATGCACTTCTATGTTGATTACAAAGGGCTTAAAGTTAACCATCAAGAATAAATATTTGTTGTTGAGGATGATTGACCTTATATATTGGCTTTGTGGTGTATACTATTTGATTAAAATCAATCTAAGGTTTGGATACCATCAGATACATATAGCTTCGAAGGATATTTTGAAAACTGCGCTTCAAAACACAGTATGGACATTATGAAATTTTGGTTCTATCTTTTTGATTGACCAATGCTCTCAAAACTTTCCAATAGACGATGAATGATTTATTTCGTTCATATCTCGGAAAGTGGATAGTTATTTTTCTTTATGATATCCTTATTTATTGTAAGTTATCGAAGGAGCATGCCAAGCACTTGTGTATTGTCTTACGCCTCTTAAGACATACCAAATTATCCAAGTGTGAATTCTTTTGCACAAAGTTATACCATGACCCTTGTTATACCTTGGTCATGTCATCTTGATTGACGGCATTCGGGTTGATCCTAAAAGGGTCGAAAAGTGCTCTTGACCATACAACAAGTAAAATCTTTTTTAGGTTTTACTGGGTTTTTTCAAAACGTTCCACCATACCATTCTCAGACGATGTATAGTGGCCTACGAGTAGTGAAGGTGTTGGGCTAAAAATGCATTAGCTTCACTTAAACGGCCCTAAAACATGTTTAATTAAGAAAGAAACCTTGCTTATTTAAAATGAAGTGCATTCTTAGAGAGTGTCTGTATCCCATAAGCACAAATCCACTTTGGAGGACCCAAACTTTCTATAAACATGCATGCTGCTCTCCATTAAGCTTTAATCTCGTTTTTGTAAATTTTAGGTATTTCAACTTGCTGCTCACACCTTGGATGTGGAGGACATCGCGGTCCAAACTGGCCATTGCTGTCTACAACAGTTTGGTGCCTATTTCCAACCTACCACACATTATTTGGAACTAATTTCAGCATGTTGACTGCTGCTGCTAGTTTTAATTGCTTTTTTAGTATTTTTCTCTCCTGTAGCTTGTGTTTGCTGTTTTTTCTCGTTTTCAGCCAGTGTTTTTAGTATTTCTTTCCTCATCTTCATTTTTAGTTTTTCTCTTCTCACTTGTGTTTTTAGTCTTTCTGTCTCCTTACTTGCTTTTTTAGTCTTTCTCTCTTCTGCCGTTTGCATCGGATCCAGTCTTCCTTGGTTGCGTTTGTTGTGTTCGACACTCAGGGGCTGCATTGTTGCGATTTAGGATCCGTTTGGAGTACGATACACTCTCTAGCTCATTACCTCTGCCTTGATCCTTGAGATACAGAGTTCGAGGTACAATATTCATTCACTACATAGTGTGTTTGCTGCATGAGTATTGTATATTCAATAGTCATATCATTTCATTCAATCTCTGTGTTCATTGTCTCTGAGTTACCCTAACCCTAATTGTGTTCTTCTATTAGTCTGTGCTTTGTTCTATGTCGTTATTTGTGTTTTTTGTGCTAGGGTATTTTTTCACATGGTATCAAAATCGAGTTCTTTGAGAGAAACCTAGGCCTTGATCTAAAAGCTCTATACAAGAAGCAAGAACAACAAAAGGGTAGATGCCTTTGAACACTACTTCCACACCACTTCTCACATCCAAGATAAATCCATTGAGGAATGAGTCGGAGTGGGCCTCACAGCTTGCTTCATATGCTCTCAACATGGCCGAATAGAGATTGGACTACCATGGAGTTTCATGATTTTGCGAGATCATTGCAGCTAGAAGTACGATCTCATTTTGATGCATAGAGCCTAGCAGCTGATAGAAGGTAAGTTTAAATTTCACCCTTTAGATTCGGCATACCGATCTATTGACTATGCAAGAAGGGTAGAATCTCCACTTAGGACTTGCCATGCGCAAGTGAAATTGGCATAGAGTACACTCCATTGCTTGAGTACACTCCATTGCTTTCATACTTATTGTCTCCGATGCCAAGTATATCTATCATTTTAGATTTTGTTAGTAATGATTCCCCTTCTCCTATTGGTATGGATGATTTTCACGATGGACGTATGCAATACAATTTCCGATTTATGAGTAATGAGGAAGACATATATTTCCTTATGAACTCAAGACTAGGTAAGCAGTTGCAACAAGAAACTGTGAGTACTTCTTTCTTTTCTTTTTCTTCAAACAATTTTGTTTTCAAAGATCAAAATGAAGTAGGTGCATCTTAATCATCATTATTTTAATTTAATACGTTTAATGGACCGAAGAAATCCACATTATTTTTCATATCTACATCTATCACAAATCCATTTAATCTCCCTCCCATCCTAGACTCTTATTCCACTGCCACATCCTTTTGGTCTCCATTAAGTGTGTTGTATGTTGCCTCTCATGTAGGATCACGTGTGCTTTTATTCATCACACCAAGGGATTCTTCAAACTTAGTTACAACCGTTAGGAATTCATCTCTTCTTTAGTCGGCCGGGTGGTGTCCCACCTTTTCCTCATATGCTATCGGGATCATTGCAGCTTGGATATTTCTCTCAGTCTCTCTTGGGTGTGGATTAGTTGATACCATAATTTGCCTCTATGACAATACCTAGTGGACCCTTTGGTCATTATGGGCTTATGTGTTCCAATGTCTCCACCTCTACCGGCACCTTATGAAAATATTTATGTTCTAGTGCCTTTGCATCAATCAACACTCATTGGACACTTGCAGTCTATTACTGCCTACCCATCTCTTCTTCCTTCTCATTAATAATCAGACACCTCCATCACCACCACTACCACGATCTTATCCTCCACATCCATCTTACCCCACATTTTCGAGACCTCATAGTTCTACCTCATCTTCTGCCAAGCATCCATTCAATGACAAGACTCATTGTAATGGGTTAAACTTTACCATTTGGTCGAACTTGATGAGACATGTCCTTGACTCACAAAACCTATGGAATCTTGTGTAGTGGTTGGAACCCCAACCCAATCCTGCACTTGTTCCATACGAGGTTGTCCGCTCATGGACGGCTAGGAATGCTTCCGCTATTGTCAAGTTGATACATGGCTTACTGTCTAAGTTTCATTATTAGTTTTAATATTTTGACTTAGTGTGAGAAGAGAGGGCACACTTGACTGAACGTTATGCGGCTTGGGATAGAATTGGTCGAATAAATCTTAACCATGAGCTTTAGAATTCAAAATCTTTGATCGAGATGACTTGAGGGATGACTTGAAAGTCAAGTTGGTTGAGTATCGGCATCTCCTTGTCGAATTTTCCACTCTAGGACTCTTAGTCCTTTGAGAATCAGGTCACATTGTTTCTTAACAAGCTATCGCGTAAATATTTTAATTTTATGCAGCAAGTGGTTTCTTTGTTGTTGGAAATAAAGGTCATCGTGTCTTTTATATGTACACAGGTGTGAACACACCCTTAGCACATTGTACTTTCATATATATATCTATCTAAAAACCTAAAGTGGTACACTCGTCATTGTACCTAAAAACGTGTTCACTCTCTACTCTGCTCTCTCGCACTCTCTTTGTCTCTCTCACTGCGCGTAACAACTGTCTGCCTCGATCTCCGTGCCTAATCGAATCCTACAAATTGGTATTAGAGCTGGCAAGAGACAACCAAGGTATTGCAAGAGTTCGACGAGTAGCAGTTGAGAGGCAGTCGATAGGAGCAATGGGCAGGTTGCAGGTAGGCTCGTGTGTTGCAGGAGTTCGACGAGTAGCAGTTGAGAGGCAATCGACAGGAGCAACGGGCAGTTGATGGGCTGATGAGTGTGCGACGGGCTGGGTGAACAGGCGATGAGTTGGACAGGTCTGTGGGAGCTTTTACTCGACCACCAAGACACACGGACTGCTTATTGTTTCAGGTGTTCCAAGCCGAGCACTAATGGCTACCTCTCACATAGCTGATGCGCCATCCACATCTACGGATGTAGTGAGCTTACCTCCATGCCGATCGAGTTACCTCCTCTCTCGCGCACTCCGGTAGCTCCACAATCCTGCAAGCAAGCTTCATCCTCAAGCTTCACGCTCCAAGCTCCATCGCTGCGAGTAAGGCAAGAGGAGAGAAGAGAAGAGAAGAAGAGAGGAGAAGATGGAGAGTTTCTCCTCCTCGGTCCCTCACCCTCACACACTCACCCCCTTATACTCTCACACTCCCTCTCTCAAGCACAAGCTCAAGCAAGCAACAAGAAGAAGAAGAATAAGAAGAGGAGACCTACTTTTGGCCACACACAAGAATGAGCTTCTTATTCACTTTTCAACTTTATGTACAAAACCCTAAATCCCTTTTGGGCGGTCATCTCCTTATCCCCTTTTTACATGGCCGGCCGTGTTTTCCATTGTCCTTCTATCTTCCTAGCTTCCTTCCTACCGCCCATCTACCTTTACAAATTGCACGGCGCTCTTTAAATTAAATCACGATGCGCTTGCGCTCTTTTACAAAAGTATTGACTTGCGCTTTTCCTTGTGCGTATTTTCTCTTATTTAGGACTTTTCTGCGCTTCTCGTGTTTCTAGATTTTTCTTGGCGCGCCTTCGTCTTCCGTTTCACTTTGCCTTGGCCTTTGTCTTCTGCTTTAGCTTTTCCAGATTTTCCACCTTATTCGTCTGATGGTTAACATTACCCCCCTTCTAGACGAGTGCCAGTCCCATGGCACTCACTGTCGTAGGTAGCAGGCTTTAGCATGCACCGAAGACATGGGTGGTAAGGACGCCTGTGGTTTCCGTGGAGGAGTGTTGGTGGTGGTGGGGAAGAAGGTCCTTGGGGCCACGTTGGTGGCCAAGGTGGCTTGTGGAAGGGTTGTTGGAGTTGGTGGTAGGGCTGTTCTTTGTTGGGGATTGCATTGATAGCCAGCACAAGTGTTGGTTTGTTGGGGATTTTGAACATGACGATTCTTTGCGGGCTTGCAGGATGGTAAGGGACAAGCATTCAGAGTTGAGTGTCGATAAAGAGCGAACGACATTTCGTTGGAGTCTTCAATATTTGCAATTTGAAGACCTCTCATAAGTGGTCTCTTCCTAGGCATAGTTCTAGTTTCCTCTATCGTGCATAAGACATAGTTCAATTAGTTTGGGAGAAAGGTCGAACTCTAAGCGAGCTAAGAGTATTATCCTGCACTTGAGGACCCAAACTGTGTATATATTTTGGTGCAGATATTATGGGAGTGTTGGTGCATACGTAGATATTACGTAGTTAGGAGACCGCAGGCTGGTTTCTCATAACAATGTGTGAATGAAGCAAAGTTGTCAATGTTGAGAAGTACACGTGAAGGTGTATGCGACATCTATGCATTGTGACTGCACGACGTAACATAATTGAATACAGGGACACTGTACTATCGGTAGCTGGTAGCTATTGGACCTGTGTGATGAGGATAGTGTACTTTTCATGGCCATTTGTGCGGTGCTTACCACAATTGATTGCAATGGTATTAAGGCAGAGTACAAGAGGGAATCGTGTGAATGGGTCAGGATGACATGTCTAACCATAGGCGAGACAAGCTCCCTAGGTATGTCCTGCCCTTGATGTGCCCTAAACAATTGTGGGTGATGCTAAGGGGCTAGGGGACTAGGGACGGAGCAAGCCGATCAAGGTCACTGGACGCACCTAATTTGAGCACCCCTAGGTGCTATGCTGTGATCGTGGGTGCTTCCTATCTTTTCATTCTTTTCTTTTATTTTTTCCTTTTCTGTTTGCTTTTTTGTTTCTTTTTCTTATGCTTTTTTTTTTTTTTTTGACTTGCCTAAGTACAACCATTGAAATATGTTAATGCTATCAGTCTTTCAATGGGTTGGGAAATGCCAAGCTTTGAAGGCTAAGAAAATGGATATTACAGTGATGATTGTGCCCTAGCCTTGTTGTTAGAGAAGCAGTTATTGAGATGGGGAGATACACTTGAGATATTGCAAATCTCTTTGCAACACGCGATGTCGGTACAATTGAGGTAACAACTGTCGTGAGCCAACTGTAGAGCTTGACCCAAAAAGAGAGCGTAGCCCATGACTATGCTTTGGGTCATGTGATGTGGGCACTGGCAAGGGTGATTTTTCACGTTCGGCAGCGTGGCTTTGTCGCGGTTCTTTGTGAGGTTGGTGGTCTTGCGGTGTCTTGGGCATTGAACACGTTCGCACGAAGACCTATGTCATCTTGCATTCACTTGTCACTTCATGAGTGTATATGCAAGTCGCATGTGTAAAGTACAACGAACGAATGCAATCATGTCAAGATATTGCTTTTTCAAAATCCTATGATGCTGATTGTGATGCCTATTCTGGTGCTTGTTAAAGACGTGGCATATATTAGCGATAGGTAAGGGAAGTGTGTACAAGTGGAGAACCTGTTCCTTTAACCATTTAAAGATAAAAAGTTATGGCAAGATGGCCTTTGTTAAGTTGCTTGTATGTCATAGGGGCTACTCGATTTGCACGAGACGGGGTGAGTCTGTGTAGTCAGGCGACTGAGGCTTTGCTGGTGAGGGGATCTTGTGAGGTTGGGCAGGGAAGATGTTGACCGGGACTTGAATGGTGTAGTCTCGTGCCGCAACCGTTTCCAAAATGCTTTTGAACAATGTATCAAAATTTTCGTTGTCTCGAGCTGCCCTCTCCGCTTTCAAGCACTTAGTGTCCAAGCGTCTGTTGGGGGCCTGCATAACCGGTGTTGCCACGCCTTGTGTGCTTCCTTGAGCTTCTATTCCCTTGGCTTGGGGATTTTTCGACCTACGTCTAGGGCGGTGTCGCTTGGGGCCTCGTTTCTTTGCATACCTTTTGAGGCTAGGCATGTAGCGTTCCAGCGGAGGAGCTTGTGCTGCATGTTCCCTTCGACGGCAGAGAGCATCTTTGTAAGCCAGCTGCATTGGGTGCTCCGTGTCTGCTACGTAGGGGGATCTGCAAAATGCGAACCAAGGATTAGGCCTTGAGACAGGATAAAACTATTCGCATGGAAGGGATTATACAGTGGGATTATCAAGCGCATATGACGAGGAGGGGAGAGGTGAGGCATGCATTGGTTGTAGTAGAGAGATGGCCCCTATGATGATGTTCGTTTGACCTCCAGCCATTAGCAGATCTTGGCTTATTCTAAGTTGCGTCGGTTGGTTGTCAGGGAGCGGGGTAGGGCTCATCCTCGGAAGGATAGACCGTAAAGGGGAAGGTGTATAGGAAGGGACGGTGTACCCTGTCCACACTCTCAGAGATGTTGGTCAGAGCTTCCTATGGTGGTGATGAGGGTTACATGCCCTTCACTTGGAGGTGGGAATGGTCACACGACTTCTAAATGTGTGATGAGAGGAGGATGTGAGGAGCTTAGCCTGTCAAACCCAACTCTTCTCTTTGCGCTTGACTATCATTGCTTGTGTGTGTTGATATTGTCTATACAGGGTCACACAAAAATCATTGTTTATTTATATACATATTTACGAATCCACGTTACTTCATGAGGATAAAAGCCAATTGTAGAACTCCGGATTGTACTGAAGTGTGGCACACACATCTAGTACTCGTGGCAGCTTACTCAATACCGATAGATATTTTGCAACATCGAGTAGCATGGAACCTTGTCCGAGTCTACTGGCAACATGTAACTCCTCCTCCGTGAGAACCTTATCAGCCAAAGAGTTCTCTTGGTTAATTCCAACTAAGTCCGCACCCCGAATGACAGTCAGCACTCGAAAGGAAGTTGGTGCCACATAGGTTGGGTCTCTTTGAGACCGCCATTTGGCCAATTGCTTTTCTGAGACTGTCATGATTTGGGTTCCTAGCTAGGCCATTGCAACACGGTTTTCAAACCAACGTTTCTCGAATTGACTTCGATCCTCTGATTGTCGTTTTAGCTGCTCTATCTCTAAGAGATTTGGTTGGTAGAGCACATCATTGAATGTTACAGTCAAGCGTAGTTCGTCGGCTTTCTCGTCAGAGATGAGTCGCATGCGTTCATGCAGGAGCCTGTCATAGTGCTTGTTAAGATGTTCTTGCTCTTCCCAGGATAGGGGAAATGGCAAGTATTCTTTAAGCTGCTCCTTAGGGAATGTGCCCATGTCTGCCAGGACATAGACACGTGCGAATACTTTGAGCTTAGTATCCAACTTAGTTAAGCATTCTGTGACATTTCTATATTCAACGAGGGCTTGCTCGGTTGCTATCTCATGCAAGGTTCTAGGAGTTTGCCTAGGCTTTAGCATAGCTGGGGGCTCAGGCCTAGATGAGCAAGATTAGTCAACACTAGGATCGCCTATGCTCTCGGGGTTTGTGCATTTTTCCTGAGGTTTTGCTACTATTTTGTCACGGTTCTCCTCGGATGTGACCGGTTTAGATTTGTCACCTTGTTGTGACAGCGTTGTATCCACTCTTGATTGGTCAATGTGAGTTCTGTTGTTGGTGGATTGGGTGTTGCAAGCAACTGTTGATGGCAATGGCTGCTTTGATTTTTTAGAGCACACGGATATGTCTGAGATTTCACTGCTACTAGGAGAAACATCAATGGGTTCATTGGTGGATGGACTCGATGCTTTATTCCTCAGCTCTCTAGCGCTCTTGGTCTCAATGTTCTTGGGGTCCACAACCACCTGTAACTGCTGTTGTTTTCGTTGTTTTCTTCTCTTTTTTTTGGTCAGTGAAGGTGCATCTCTCAACGACTCAAGACCCTGGTCTAGTTCAACCGCTAACGTGCGTGGTTGGGCCTCAACATTCTCTTTCTCTAGTGTGTCCTCATGGGACATAGCCGTGGCCTGCTGAATAGCCTTGCTAGGTTGTGAGGGTACAGCTGCCTCCCTTTTTGGAGAGTCCAGTTCTTCAGCCAATTCCCTTCTGTTTAACTCCTCTAGCTTAGGCTTTAGGCGCTTTGGAAGTGCTAGAGTTGTCAAGGAAGTTGGTTGCGACACCTCCTCCACAAGTGAACTACTAAGGACACGCTCCACCAGGGGCGTAGTCACGGCCAAGGGCTGTGACTGCTGTGATCCTTGATTGGAAGTAGTAGCGGCTAGTCCAGTAGACTGGCTACTCTTGGTGGATTGCCGTGTCAAGTCCCTAGGGTGATCGGAAGTGGTCGTGTCTTTTGTTGCCCTTCGAGCACTCACCTGTGTAGATCGAGCATGAGTTGATCTAGTCACATTAGGTCGCACAGGCATCTCCTTAGGTTGAGAGCTAAGGGTGGTGTCATGTCCTGCCTCTCGGACATTTGGAAGCTTGGATGGAGATAGAGATTGGGATTGAGCAGCCGCCCTTGACGACTGTTGTTGTGCTTCCTGTGTCCGTTTGGGAAAAGAGGGTGTAGGAGATCTAGGACTCTTGGGTGGACATGGCATTGGTTGAATGATTTGCTCAAGGCTATTAGACGATTGTGCCATTTTCTTTGTTGAGCAATCAGCCTTCTCACGAGCAACGTTGTGCCTCTGGTGCTCATTATCCTCTTGGGAAGTCAAAAGCTCCTCGAGCACTAGTGGTCTTTGTGCACGCTCAATGGTTACATATGACATCTGGTTATTAAGCATGCTAGACTGAGGCTCTTTCTTTCGATCACTCATGTTTGGTTTCTTGCCTCGAGACCTGGAGTTTCTCGTAGATTTCCTCCTATGCTCCGTTGCTTTTGATGCAATCTGGCCTTCCTCTGATAGAGGTGGTTTAGCAGGGGGTTTTGGTACCCAAATCCATCGGTTACTTGCATCCCCCTTGAGCACGTAGCAACACTTTGGATATTCATCTCGGCGTTGTATTGGCTCTCCATTGATGCCTTCGTCTATAAGGCTTGGGCTTCTTTTGGGGTCTTCTACGATATTTGTAAGTCCAAAGCCCGTCCTTGGCATTGTCTCTTGACCTTCTTGTTTCAGGCATGGCCTCACTCGTTGGTTCTTGTTGTTCGACCTGTGCTTGTATCAACTCTTTAAACAAGTCCTTGCCCTTGTTAGTAGGCTTGATTGTTATGTCAGCACCTTCTTTGCCTTTCCCTCGAGGTTCGATGAGGTCACCCTTGCTAAAGATAATGACTATCCTCACACCCGGTAGTGTCAGGTGTATCCTCTGTGCTATATAGTCGGTCTCACACTTGGTTGTCCTTTTGAAGTGTCTTCCTAGGAGGGTTTCCTTCCCGTAATTAGCACTATTTGGAGGAACATGAAATAGGATAGACAAGCTCTCATTTTCAATTTTTGCGAGGATTTTGCACCTCCCCATAAGTGCTTGTGGGTGTCCCCCATAATGACTAAGAGTTGCATTAGTCGGTGTGAGCTCTGGTTGGCCTAGTAGGGTCCATGCCTCATAGGTCAAGATATTAAAATCTGCCCCTTCATCAATCAGAGCATCGATAGTATGCTCTCTCTTCGCGATGAGTTTGACCCTAAGATAGTAGGTGGTACTATGTGTTCGTCTTCCGGGTCTTGGCTTATAAATTTAAGCCTTCTGACAAATGCCCTTGAGTCCCTAACTACATGACCAGATGTGGATTTTCCACTGATGTCTTGGATCGTCAGTGCAGTGCTATTCAAGGAGCATCTATCGTCAGGACTGTCATATCTAGTCATTCTCGCTATTGTAGCTTGATGTTGTTGCTTTCTGCTTTGACTAGATGCAATCCGAATGCAACACGTATGTGTTTTTGCAGTGTGGCCTTTTTGCCCTTGTTGGCTAGATGGGCCCATTGAGGTTCTAGTGTCTTTGTTTGTCTCTGTTCGAGTACGGGCTTTTGGTTGCTCTTTTGCAAGTGAGAATCCATGCTCGTGTAGAGTCATTACTATAATAGGGTCTGTTTTGAAGGACCTATCATGGCGTGCGTTTTCTCTCCAACCCCTCTGCGGGGATCCCGGGGGGGGGGGGGGGGGGCAGTCCCCCTCGGCCCGCAGGGCCGTTACGGTAAATGCCATACGTGATTTGAAGACTGTTTATAGCCAAATTTTGAATTACTTGCTCTAAGTTTCAGCCCATTGATTGATCTATGATATGGTTTCAGCTCTATATGGTCTCTTGGTTCGTTTCACTGTCTTTAGGTTAAAATTTGAAAAAAATCTAAGTATTTTCCCAACAGGTTCGAATTACAGGGGCCGAGTGTCCGATTCGGACCGTCCGAGGGCCAAGTAGAGAGGGCCGAATGTAACTGGTCCGAATGTCAAATTCGGCCAGTCCGAGTCTGGTCGTCCGAGGGCCGAGTCAGGTGGGCTGAGTCAAATGGGCCGAGGGCCGAATTTCAAAGTTGGTCTGAATACTCAATTCGGACGGGCCGAGCGGTGGGTGTCCGAGTTGAGTGGGCCGAGTTGGCAGGGCCAAGGGCTGAATTTCCGAGCTGTTCGAGGGCCGATTCTAGGACTCGGCGGCGCGTTTTTTCGCCGGACTTCACGAAATTCGCTGCGTCGAGCGTTGGAGGCCTTCCCCCTTGTCGAGCAGCTTGAGATCCAACCTACTCATGTAGGGGAAGGTGTAGAATTACCTAGGCTGGGCAAATATCTCCCGAATGGCAAGATCGAAGCGGATCCACTCAACAAGCTTTCTTCCTCTCTCCTACTCTCCTGAAATCGTGCAATGCACAATGTGGCCTTTCTTGCCACTCTTGGCCCCTTATCACCCTGCCCAAGCATGTACTCACCTTAGTCTTGCCGCCCTTACTAACATTTAACCCAAAATTTCATTTTTAGCCCTTCTTTTCCCTGTTTCAGCCTGTTATACAGTAACAGAAAACCCCAATGTTTTGCTCCTATCCTTCGTAAATGCAAGAAAAAATTATAAGGAAAATACCTACACTACTCCACCATACTTTCCCAAGTCCAAAACAACAAAAACCTACTTGCTAAGGATATCGAATACCTCTTCAAACTCCCTCGCTTCCTACCTATCTACCTCAAGCACCGGTTTGGGGAAAACCCTACTTCGATGCTCGATTCGAAGCGCGCAAGCGCTCAAGGCTTGAATCCGTTGGTCCCGACAACGGAACCAAAATGTGGGAGCTTTCACTCAACTGCCAAGACCCACGGACCGCTTATTGTTTCAAGCGTTCCAAGCCGAGCACTAATGGCTACCTCTCACATAGCTGACGCGCCATCCATATCTACGGGTATAGTGAGCTTACCTCTATGCCGATCGAGTTACCTCCTCTCTCTCGCATTCCGGTAGCTCCACGATCCTGCAAGCAAGCTCCATCCTTAAGCTTCACGCTCCAAGCTCCATCGCTGCGAGCAAGACAAGAGGAGAGAAGAGAAGAGAAGAAGAGAGGAGAAGATGGAGAGCTTCTCCTCCTCGGTCCCTCGCCCTCACACACTCACTCCCTTACACTCTCACACTCCCTCTCTCAAGCACAAGCTCAAGCAAGCAGAAGAAGAAGAAGAAGAAGAAGAGGAGACCCACTTTTGGCCACACACAAGAATGAGCTTCTCATTCACTTTTCAACTTTATATACAAAACCCTAAATCCCTTTTGGGCGGTCATCCCCTTATCCCCTTTTTACATGGCCGGCCGTGGCCTAATCCCTTTTTCCCATTGGCCTTCTATCTTCCTAGCTTTCTTCCTACTGCCTATCTACCTTTACAAATTGCACGGGTGAGAGCCCGACACTCTTTAAATTAAATCACGATATGCTTGCACTCTTTTACAAAAGTATTGACTTGCGCTTTTCCTTGTGCGCCTTTTCCCTTATTTAGGACTTTTCTGCGCTTCTCGTGTTTCTAGATTTTTCTTGGCGTATCTTCGTCTTTCGTTTCACTTTTCCTTGGCCTTTGTCTTCTGCTTTAGCTTTTCCAGATTTCCACCTTATTCGTCAATTAAAAAAAAAAAACTCCTCTCCTCCGAGCGTTCGCGTGTGCAAGCACAGTGTGCAGATCTGTGCAAAATTGAGATAGAGATTTGGGGCTTTTCTTGAATTTGGGGATCTCAACACAATATTGGACTATCTGACTTAGAAATTGCAAAGTTGGTACATGTTTGCCCGGGAATTTTGGGGCTTTTCACATTTTAGTGAAATTCCTTCAATTTCACTGAAATTAGTGCACGCAGGACTTGGAAAATTTGGGGATTTGTCCGATTTGATGCGAACAAGATGCAACCGTGATATCTAAATCTGAAATTGCAGGAATTTGTGACATATTGTCCCCGAGATTTGGGGCGTTTCATGTACATGCACAAATGGGGCTGAAATTCACCCAATGTCTCGACATTGAGGCACATTGGACCCTGTGCAATTTGGGGCTTTTGCAATTTGGGAAAAATTTGTGCAGCATTTGGTCATTTTATGTACATGTAGGTTGAATTTTGTGCAATTTGGACATCAACACTAGTAAAATTTGGGGGTTTTGCTGAATTGCTTTATTTTGGCAAAATTGGATAGTCCTATGCATGAAAGAGGAAATGCAGATGTGTGTTTGACGCTTTGAGCACAAAATTTTGGGGCTTTTGACCATTCGTGTCAAATTTTATGCCCGTGGGTACATGTACAACAGAAATTCAGCTGAAATTTTGGAATTTCTCATGTAATGTGATGCACATGCCCTTGGAACACAGCTGTAATCAGTTGGATAATGCTGTAGCACTTGGTTTGGTGCTTCTGAAAACTTAATTACAGATCTGAAATCTGTACTTCTGCGTGGTCATTTATTGCTGATTGGTACTTGTTTATATCACTTGGATGACAGTTTGGGCCTGCATTTGCTGGTTTTTTGGTCACATTTGGGCTGAAAAACATGGCTGGCAGCAATGACAGCAGTAATCTGATGCACATAAAGACACTTCAAGGCACACATAACTTTGCAGTTTGGCAAAAGCAGTGCTACAATATCCTGTTACAAAAGAAGCAGGCAAAGCCAATCAAAACCAAAGGGGCAAAGTTTGCGGACATGGATTAGGATGATTGGGATGAGTTGAATGAGCTTGCATGCTCAACCACAGAGCTATTGATTTCTGATGCCTTGCTCTTCAACATTGAAGGTTTGGATTCTGCATATGCTATATGGACTAGATTGGAAGAACTGTATGCACAGAAGAGTGCTGTAAGCAAAGTGTATTGGCTGAAAAAGCTTATGGATTTGCGTATGAAAGAGGATACAACAATGTCTACTCACATGAGTAAGTTTAACTCGATTTTCAGCCAGCTGGTTGCCTTGAAGTTCATGATTGATGAGGAATTTAAGGCTACTTTCTTTCTTTGCACTCTACCAGAGAGTTGGAATATATTTAGGATTGCTATGAGCAATTCTAATGTGATCCTTTTGTATGGTGATGTAGAGAGTGCTCTACTTATGGAAGAGATGAATCGGCAGAACAATGCACTAGTAAGTCTTCCAGTGCTTTGCATACTCGGGGCAGATCACAGCAAAATGACAAATATGATGGCAAGGGATGCAGTAAATCACGTGGCAGAGATGTTGAATGCCATCATTGTGGCAAGAAGGGTCACTTTAAATGTGACTGCTACAAATGGAAGAAAGAGAAAAGAAAAGGCAAGAAGACAGATGATAGCAAGGAAGAGAAGAAGGACAGTCAGCCTAAGAAGAGCAGTGTAAAAATTGAAGAGGTGAATATAGTCACTCATGACAGTGACAGTGGGAGTGATGTACTCTTTGTCTCTTCATACTTTGATGCACATGCTTTATTTGCAGATACAGATGATGACATGCATACCTGGATTCTTGATTAAGGTGCTTCCTTTCATGTCACCTCTCATCGTGAGTGGTTTTCCGCCTATACAGGGGGTCGACATGGTGTTGGGTCCATCTTGGGGACAACTATGCGTGTGAGATTGCAAGTATTGGCAGTGTGCAGTTATAGTTTCAGCATGGCTGTGTCTTTACACTTCAGCATGTACGGCATGTATCTCAGCTCAAGAAGAGCTTGATTAGCACAAGGAAGGTAGATGATGATGGTTTTCATACCACTTTTGGTGATGGAAAATGGAAGATCTGTAAGGGATCTAGGGTTATTGCCAGAGGTTGCAAGAGTGATACCTTGTATTCACTTCATGTATCTAGTGTGTGTGACCATGTTGTTGCCGTGACCGAGCGGCGAAGCGTTTCTTTGCAGTAGGAGTGGTTAGCAGATACATAGCAACCCCTGGCAAGAAGAAGCATTGGGATGAAGTGAAAGGTATTATGAGATACCTCAAAGGCACAAAGGAGTTGTGCATCTGCTTTGGAAAGCAGAAGGCATCTGTTGTTGGCTTTACGGATGCAGACTATGATGGTCATGCGGACTGCAGGAAGTCCACTTTTGGGTATGTGTTTACTTTCATATAAGGAGCAGTCTCTTGGATCTCCAGGCTACAAAAGTGTGTTGCATTGTCTATTACAGAGGTAGAGTATGTGGTTGCCTCCACTGAGACATGCAGGGAGGCTTTATGGCTTTCATGTCTTGTGGGAGAACTTGGCATCACTGAGTTACCTGTTCTCCATTGTGATAGTCAGAGTGCTATCATACTAGCACAGAATCCTGTCTTTCATGCAAAGACAAAGCACATACAGGTGAAGTACCACTTCATTAGAGATGTACTTAATAGCAAGAGCATTGAGCTTGTCAAAGTGTATACAGATGATAACCCTGCAGATCTTCTTACAAAGGGTCTTCCAGCAGAGCGGTTTGCTCATTGCCGACAGATGATGGGAGTTGAATAGATATATTTATTTCAGCTTTGTACATACTTAGACTTAGCTGATTCTTTTCTCCTCTTAAGGTACATTGCCTTTAGGTAGGAGGTTGTTGGAAATAAAGGACCATCGTGCCTTTTATATGTGCACGGTGTGAACACACCCTTAGCACATTGTACTTTCATATATATATATATATATATATATCTATCTAAAAACCTAAAGTGGTACACTCGTCATTGTATCTACAAATGTGTTCACTCTCTACTCTGCTCTCTCGCACTCTCTCTGTCTCTCTCACTGCGCATAACGACTGCCTACCTCGATCTCTGTGCCTAATCGAATCCTACATTTGTTCAATTTATCCACATTTTATGAATTTGAGTGATAGCTATTGTGTTATGTACAACTCTTTGGTTAGTTTCATATGAATAATTCCTTAGAGAGAGACTCTTGTTACTGATTCTCAGAAGGGGCAGCAAGGGAAGGGTAAACAAAATCAAACCTCAAATCAAAATCAAAATAAAAAACGAGCAGGGGAATCACAAGGAAATTCCCTGTCTGAACTCAAACTTGGGTGGTAGAATGTAGTTAAGAAAAATAGATATTGTCAACATTGTCAAAAGGTTGGCCATTTTGACGAGGAGTGTTGATCAAAGGTCCCTCTC
The DNA here is from genome assembly GCF_053477565.2 of Lygodium microphyllum. Lineage (NCBI taxonomy): Eukaryota > Viridiplantae > Streptophyta > Polypodiopsida > Schizaeales > Lygodiaceae > Lygodium > Lygodium microphyllum. The sequence goes on along the minus strand of NC_141141.1, from coordinate 17,165,685 downwards.
AGAAGGGAGTCGTAGAGTATTAGAATTGGACAGTCATGGAATTGACGCGCTCTATGCTGTTTGGAGTAGAGCTTCTTGAGCGCCTTTGGATTGAGGTTGCTAGTTCTCCAGGGTATATTCTCAATCGATGCGCGACTGCGGCTCTTCCTTAGAAGATCTTGCACGAGACATTCTTTGGCTCTCAGCCTATTATATCTCACTTTAGAGTCTTCAGGTGTTGTACATATACATATATGCTTGATAATAAAATATGAAAACTTCTTTGGTTAATTCATACTAGGCCAGACTTAGCTTACTCGGTGAGCATTTTTAATGAGTATTTCAGAGCACCTAGGATGTTACATTGGATTGTATGTCTTTGTGTGTTGCCTTATTTACGGTGTACTTATTTTTATGGTCTCACTTATGGTTTTGGTTTACGTTTGTAGGAGATTATGACACTTAGGGATACACTGATTCTGATTGGGCAGGAGATCATGACACTCGGCGTTCCCATGGCGGCTATCTCTTTACCTTGGGTACGGGTCCTATTTCTTAGTCCAACAGTAAGCAAGAGATGGTGGCAGCTTCAACGGTCGAGGTTGAGTATAGGACTCTCTTAAATGACACCATTGAGGCCATCCACTTGAGGAGTTTATTGGCAGTGCTTCACTTCCCTTGTGACTTTTCCACCATTGTCTACTGCGACAAGTAGAGGGCCATTGCCCTTGCAGGCAATCCGATCATCACACTATGGACGCGGCATGTGGGAGTCTACTTTCACTTTTCTAGAGAGCAAGTTGAGTAGGTACTATCCGCCTAGAGTTTGTGCTTTCATTAGACAATTTTGTAGACATTTTGACCAAAGCGATTAATCGGTTGGTTTTTTAATACCTTTTACTGAGGATCAGTTTGGGTATACTCCTATTTCTTCAGATTGACGAGGAGAGGGTGCTTTCCTCTTGCTTTCCCTTCCAGTTTGAGAGGGAGTGACTACTTATCTTGATAGTGACAGTGATGATGCTTACAGTTTTTTCATTCATTTATTCTTTTATATTATACTTATGGACATTGTAACTTCATCCGCACTGTTAGGATGACATGATTGTAAAAGGGCACTTGGGTAAGTGAACAATTTCCTTGTGAGGGCATTACCTAAGCGGCACCATTGCATTGCATTTTACGTGAGCATGACATCTTGTATCTCTCTTTGCGTTACCCCATGCATTGACATTCTATTTATGTAAATATGCATCTGTGCGCATTTATGCCTTTTCGGTCTTTTGGAGTGGTCAACCTTGGATCCACCATATTTGTGGCATTGCACATGGCAATCTCCAAGGCAGTTCTTCCTAACTTGCTTCCTTTCTTTGCTCGTCTTGCTTGCTTTCCATCTTTGCTATATTGTCATCTACACCTTAGCGATTTTCCTTCACCGATACCTAGTACTAGTAGGGATAGTATGCTGGTTTTGTGAAGGTCTTGGATTTGACCATTTCTTATTACTCTCCCATTTGGGACACGGATACTAAGTAGGACGAAAACTGATTTGAAACCCTTACTTAATGTTAAATCTATAAAAGCTACAAAGCTCTAAAACTTTAAGAAAAGCCCTTACCTGATTTCATCCACCTTTGCAAGACTTGGTAGCCCATTGGAGTTGACATGTATCCTTTGTTTGATGCCCTCGCCTCTTTGGGGTGATCACTTGGGTTCCCTTGGTAAGATAACCTTCGCCTCTGTAGTCTTAGTAGGCCACTTGGCAACCGATGTGCACCCTTTGTCCGATGCTTTGGTTGGTTTGGGGTGGGGCGCCTTAGGGTAAAAGATTAAAAAAAAAGGCTTAGTTGTGTTAGTAGAGTATGTCAACTCATGTGTGAGTCTGAGCATGTATTATGGGTTGGGCACATTACCTGACATATTTTATGGCATTATTCATTCCTATATATTTTAGGCTCTTGTTTCTTAGTCAGTTGAGTTCACCAATTGGAGGTCCCATGGAGAGAAGAGTTAGTGCTAGTGCCCACGCAACTAGTGACTCATTGTTTTATGCGATAGTCTCATGTCTGATATATGGATTCCATTTTCCAAGCATACATTTGAGTTCTCATTTGTATTGCGTTTTTTATTTCCCTTTCTCTTTTGTCTTGTGTTTTAGCAGTTTATTACAGCATATGTTTACGCTTCCATTGTTGCTTTACTTCTGACATGGTATTAGAGCTCAAGATTTGTGCTCCTGCTGTGTTTTCTTGCTGATTTTAGGACTGTTTTCACCCTTGCTAATCAAGTGACTGCTGTTTCATATAAGCGACCTGGTTTTACCTGCGTATCTACAGATTTGCCATCGTCTGTTGTCTGCCGCCCCTCTATTGCCTGCGTTTTCAGTTTTCAGACTATTGCAACAGTTTTTCAGCCTATTTGTGGTAGTACTCAATCTGTGTTTTGGTGTTCTTGACTCCTTGTTGATTGGGCGATTGTACCTTCAGGTCGTTTTTGCCGTTTTTAGCAGTTTTTGATTGATTTTTTGCTTTTTTGCAACAGTTTTTGTTTTCTTTTGGTTAGATTTTAGATTATATTATGTGTAAACTCTTGTTTTTTGCAGCATGTGCTTGGTTTTGGGTGTGTTCCCTCTCCAAATACCTCCTTTTCTCTACTTGTCTTCTAAATTCTCACAAATGGCTCCTCCATGTAGATCCACTGATGACAAGTTCCATGGTCCTGATTATCACACGTGGAGTGCGTGTTGAAGGCTTGGCTTATCCAGAAGTGGTTATGGTACGTGGTTTGCGGAGCTATTGCACGTCCTCAACGGCTTTCTCTCGTTCCAACTGATTTTGATGAGGATTACCATGAGAAAGTAGTGCTTACATGGGATTCGGATGATGCCCGTGCTTACTCGGCCTTACTCATGTGTATTTCCAAAGAAGTCCTACTAGTGGTCATCTCTTGCAGGACAGCTTCAGACGTATGGTCGAAGTTGTAGTTGATGTATGAGACTCATTTTACCATGAGAGGCGTTACTCTCTATAGCCAGCTCCAACAACTGAAGTTTGAAACCAAAGATACGATCCAATCATTTCTACTTCAAGTTACCCAGATCCAAGACCAGCTTGAAACTATACAATTTGCCCTATCAGAGGCACATCTTGTTGATACGGTACTCGACGAGCTTCCTCAAGAGTTTGATAGAGTGGTGAATGCTTTAGGGACACAAACACCTATGACTCCTGTCAGTTTTTTTTCATATATTCTCGATGTTGCTTGAGCATGAGGCGAATTTGCGACTATAGGAGTGGCTTCTGTCACATTATGGAGGTTCAGGTGAGGCTCTTGCAGCTTCAGAGAGGGGTTTGAAGCAATGTTACCAGTGTGGCAAGAAGGGCCATTTGTGGAAGGATTGCAAAGAGTTAGCAACTTCCAGGAAGAAAAATGAGTCGAAGACGAAGAGGGATGCGAACTCCTTTGATGAGTCATCATCTGTCTCCAATTTCAACTCAAATCTTGCGGCCAAGGTGAAGTCCAAGGTGTGGAAGGGATCCTCTTCTTCGGATCGCGGGAAGGGCTTGGTGGCCTCTTCTTCAATTGCTTTCTAGTGGTGGTGGTGATGTCATCCCTCATAACTCTCCAGTGCTAGTGTGAGAGGGTGGTGAGATGGGACAGCCGCGCCTCATCTATATTTCTATACAGATGCACAAGATCCAGAGAGGGACGTCCCTGACGCATCGACCAAAGTCTGGCAGGTTCAAATATTGGAGCTAGGATTGGCATCCAGGTTCATGTTGGGTTGGTTACTTGTGGAGCGCGGGTGGCTTTTATTCAAAGCTCACATGAGGGGACACTTTGGCAGTTTGGCCAAAGAAGGGGGATCCATAGTCATTTATGCGTTGTGGGGCATTGTTGATAAACATTGAGAGCTGCTATGATCTTCTCTATCTTCAGGAGTTGATATGATCGACATCCACATTAGGTTCTCGTCGGGGCACCTTGGTGGTGGCTTGATTACCCATTTCTTGGGACCCATCCTTGGTTCTACTCGGTGGTTCTATATTGTATGGACTATGGTGAGTCATTTATCGTTGTCTAATTGTATTGTATCAGATCACCCATGATTTGAGAGAGGGTGTTAGTAGAGTATGTCAGCTCATGTGTGAGTCTGAGCATGTATTATGGACTGGGCACATTATGTAGATATTTTAGGCATTTTTATTATGTAGTATTTTATGCTTTATGGCATTTATTGTTGCTGATCGGCCAACATTAAATGCCGGACGACTTGACATATTTTATGGCATTATTCATGCCTATACTTTCTGGGCTTGTTTTTCTCAGTCAGTTCAATTCACCACTTGGAGATCCCGTGGAGAGAGGAGCCAGTGCCAGTGCGCACGCAGCGAGTGACTCACTATTGTATGCGACAATCTCGTGTTTGATATATGGATTCCATTTTCCGAGCATACATCCGAGTTCTCGTCTGTATTGTGTTCTTTCTTTTTCTTTCTCTTTCGTCTTGTGTTTTAGCAGTTTATTACAACATATGTTTACACTTTCATTGTTGCTCCACTTTTGACAAGTTGGCCTACATCTCATGGTATCGTTGGGCTTGAGAGGGGGTGTTGAGCTAAAAATGCATTAGCTTCACTCAAATAGCCCCAAAACATGCTTAATTAAGGAAGAAACCTTGTTTATTTAAAAGGAAATGCGTTCCTAGAGAGTGTCTGTATCCTATAAGCACAAATCCACTAAGAAGAGCCCAAACTTTCTATAAATAGGTATGTTGCTCTCCATTCAACTTTAATCTCGTTTTTGCAGATTTCAAGTATTTCACCTTGTTGTCCACACTCCAAAGGTGGAGGATAGTGGTCCAAGCTGGCCATTGATGTCTACAATAGTTTGACACTTGTTTCCAGTCTACCACACATTGTTCAGAGCTGATTTCAGCATGCTGATTGTTGTAGCTGGTTTTTCCTACGTTTTTAGTATTTCTCTCTTTTGCAGCTCGTGTTTGCTGTTTTCTCTCTCCTGCAGCTAGCGTTTTTGGTATTTCTCTCCTCACTTGCGTTTTTAGTATTCTCTCTCTTGCACTGTCGTCTGTATCAGATTCAGTCTTCCTTGGTTGCGTTTGTTGATGTTGGATATCTAGAGACTTCCTTGTTGCGATTCCACATCCGTCTGGAGTACGACACACTTTCTATCTCATTACCCTTGCCCTGATCCTTGAGATACTCTAGTTTGAGGTACAATATTTATTCACTACATAGTATGTTTGTTGCATGAGCAATGTATATTCACTAGTCATATTGTTTCATTCATTCTCTGTGTTCATTGTTTTTGAGTTACCCTAACCCTAACTGTGTTCTTCTATTAGTCTATACTTTGTTGTACGGTGTTATTTGTGTTTGGGTTAGGGTATTTCTTCATAGAAGGTTTAATGTTTAGCAATGGCAATGGCGGGGGGAGAGAGAGAGAGAGAGAGAGAGAGAGAGAGAGAGAGAGAGTGGAAAGTGAGAGTGAGATGCATGATGCGCGGGTACAAAGAGTTGTACCACTCCTAGGTTTTTGTGATAGTTATATGTAAAGTACTAAAGTACAAGTGCTAAGGGTGTGTTCACACTAAGCACGTATAAAAGGCATAGTGGCCCTTTATTCGCAACAACCTTCCACCTAAAGGCAATGTACTTAAAGGTTGAGAAAAGAATCATCTAAGTCTAAGTACAAACAAATTTGAAATCTACGTACTATCCAACTCCCATCATTTGTCGGCAATAAGTAAATTGCTCTATTGAAAGACCCTTCGTGAGAAGATCTGTAGGATTATCATTTGTATGTATCTTGACAAGCTTAATGCTTTTGTTGTTAAGTACATCCTTGATAAAGTGATATTTCACACGTATGTGCTTCATCTTTGCATGAAAGGTGGGATTCCGTGCTAGAATGATAGCACTCTGACTATCACAATGGAGGACAAGAGTCTCAGTAATGCCAAGCTCTCCCACGAGACGTAAAAGCCATAAAGCCTCCTTGCATACCTTAGTGGCAACCACATACTCCGTCTCCGTAGTAGACAATGCAATACACTTTTGTAGCTTGGAGATCTAGGAAATTGCTCCCTCTGTGAAGGCGAATACATGCCTTGAAGTAGAAATATTGCAGACAATATGACCAACATAGTCTGCATCTATAAAGCCAATGACAGATGCCTTCTGCTTTCCAAAGCAGATGCATAAATTCTTTGTGCCCTTAAGATATTTCATGATATTCATTACTTCCCAATGCTTTCTACCTTGATGTGGCATGTACTTGTTAACCTCTCCCATCATATTGTTATGTTAGGATGTGTAGCTACCATAGCATACATCAAGCTATCCACAGTTAAAGCATACGGGATTTTTGGCCATTTCAGGCTTTTCATCATTAGATGTAGGGCTCACATATGGAGGCAATGGTACATTGATTGCTTTCTTCCCCTTCGGATTGAAACATTGCGAAGTCTTTTGGATACATACTCTTGCTGTGACAGTTATAAAAGACCTTTTGATCTGTTTTTGAGTATACCATGCCAAGAATACGATTTGCTTCACCAAGATTCTTCATATCAAAGTTGTTATGTAGGTTCTACCTCAATGTGTCGAGCTCTACCAAAGGTACATCTACAACACAATGAAGAATCAGCCATTTATCAACTTTTTGCTAATCTTGTTGGTTGTCTTCAATTTATTGGTTTAAACACAAGACCAAATATTTTATTTGCATTTAACTTTTTGGGACAATATCTTTCTTCCCCTTCCACTATTCATTGGAGTGCTGCAAAACGTATTCTTAAGTACCTGAAGGGTACTAAGGAGTTTGGTCTTATTTATTGTCGTCAAGAGGATTCTTCTTTATCTTCTTCAACTTCTCTTGACCTTATTGGATATACAGATACTGATTGGGCAAGTTCACATTTATCCATGCGATCTACAAGTGGGAATTGTTTCTTTGTAAATGGATGTTTGGTTTCTTGGTCCAGCAAGAAACAACGATGTGTTGCGGTTTCTACAACTGAGGCCGAATATGTTGTTGCATCATTAGCAGCTCGCAAGCTAGTTTGGCTTCAACAACTACTTGCAGATTTGGGACATCCTTCATCATCTAGTACACCTCTTCGATGCGACAACCAAAGTGCTATTAGTCTTACCAAAGACTATATACAACATAGTAAATCAAAGCATATTGCTACTCATTATCATTATGTTCGACATGAAGTCAAGAAAGGTTCCATTATGGTGGAGCATTGTCCCAGTGATCAAATGGTTGCAGACATCTTCACAAAAGCTCTTAGTGAAGCTCGCTTTAGTTCATTAAGACATGCACTTGGTATTGTTCCAAGTTCTTGTCTCACTGATTGAGGCATGTATCATTGTATTCAAGAAAACTTTATAGTAAATCATTTTTGTATCGTAAGTATGTGTAGGGGCTCGGGTTTTTCCCTTGTTCTCCCCAAGGGTTTTTTCACTCGCAGCCAGAGACCTTTGTTTGAGTGGGGATGTTACAACTATATATATCATCTCTCACTTGACTTGGGTCTCACCTATATATACTAACTCTACATCAATATGAATCATTCTTTGGGAGCATGTCTTGTGTATCTCTCTCGTACTCTCTCTATCTCTCTGTTTTTTTTTTTGAGCATGTTGAGAGATAGAGAGAGTACGAGAGAGATACACAAGACATGCTCCCAAAGAATGATCCATATTGATGTAGAGTTAGTATATATAGGTGAGACCCAAGTCAAGTGAGAGATGATATATATAGTTGTAACATCCCCACTCAAACAAAGGTCTCTGGCTGCGAGTGAAAAAACCCTTGGGGAGAACAAGGGAAAAACCCGAGCCCCTACACATACTTACGATACAAAAATGATTTACTATAAAGTTTTCTTGAATACAATGATACATGCCTCAATCAGTGAGACAAGAACTTGGAACAATACCAAGTGCATGTCTTAATGAACTAAAGCGAGCTTCACTAAGAGCTTTTGTGAAGATGTCTGCAACCATTTGATCACTGGGACAATGCTCCACCATAATGGAACCTTTCTTGACTTCATGTCGAACATAATGATAATGAGTAGCAATATGCTTTGATTTACTATGTTGTATATAGTCTTTGGTAAGACTAATAGCACTTTCGTTTTGCAGCACTCCAATGAATAATGGAAGGGGAAGAAAGATATTGTCCCAAAAAGTTAGCTGCAAATAAAATATCTGTCTTGTGTTTAAACCAATAAATTGAAGACAACCAATAAGATTAGCAAAAGGTTGATGAATGGCTGATTCTTCATTGCGTGTTGTAGATGTACCCTTGGTAGAGCTTGAAAGAATGGAAGTGTTGGCAGAGTGCGCATTTGTCAACCCAAACTTCTTAACAATATCATTAATAAACTTTGTATGGCGAAGAAGAATAATGCCTTGTTGTTGGTGTCGTTGAACTTGAATACCCAAACAAGAATGTATCTCACCAAGAAACACCATTTCAAATGCAGTCGATAAAAGCTTTTTCATAGCATCCAAGAAAGCAATATTATTTGACACAAGAATAATATCATCAACATATAGAGCAAGAATAATAAAACATTTGTCCTCCCTTTTGATGTAAAGATTTGGGTCAACAAAACATGTAACAAAACCTTTAGATGTGAGGAATTGATCAATCTTAATATACCAAGCACGAGAGGCTTGCTTCAATCCAAATAATGCACGATGAAGCTGGCATACAAGATGCTCCTTTGCTGCAATCATAAAACCTTCAGGTTACTCCATATAGATTTCTTCTTCAAGATCTCCATTGAGAAAAGCCGTTTTAACATCCATTTGGTGAATTTCTAGATCAAGTAGTGTTGCAAAAGCCAAAAGCATACGAACAGTTGTGAAGCGCACAATGGAAGAAAATGTTTCTTAATAATCTACTCTTGCAATCTGCGAGTAACCTTTTGCAACAAGTCGTGCTTTGAACTTATCAAACGAGCCATCAGCTTTGGTCTTGGTTTTATAAACCCATTTACATTTGATAGGAACACGATTTGGGGGGAGTTCAGTAAGAATCCATGTACCTTTGGAGATTAAAGAATCGTACTCAGCTTGCATAGCTTCTTGCCATTGATCCCTTTGAGACGAATTGATAGCTTTCATATACGATATTGGATCCTCTTGGACAGACATAGCATCATCAAAGACATCATATTCAATAGAATAGAATCCATGCTCTATCTCAATAGGAAGATCGACATATATCTCCAAACTTTCATTAATCTTCTTTGGAGGTGAAGGAGGTTTATGATCATCATAATTAGTAGACTCACAAAGCAAGTAAGGAAATGCACTAGCAAAGACTGTGTATCATCTGAAACATCTGACGACCATGTGCCACCCATAGTCTTCTCATCAAATATAGCATCACGATTAATGATAACCTTTTGAGTAGAAGGATCATAAAATTTGTAACCTTTGGAATGATCTGAGTAACCAAGAAAAATAATCTTCAAACCTGGAGGATCCAACTTATGTCGAGTGTCCTTGGGCACATGAATATAAGCAATGCAGTCAAATGTGCGAAAGTGAGAGACTGAAGGTGTCTTCCCTGTCCAGATTGTTATAGGAATTTTACCAGCAGGTGCAGTTGTTGGAAGAAGATTTTGAATAAAAACGGTTGTTAGAAGTGCTTCAGTCCAAAACTTTCGAGACAAACCAGAGTGTATAAGCATGCAACGTATAGCATTAAGAATAGTGCGATTTTTGCGCTCAGCAACTCCGTTTTGCTGAGGAGAATAAGGAACTGTAAACTCATGATGAATACCTTGATCCTTACAAAATTCATCAAATAGATTGGATACATATTCATCGCCATTGTCACTGCGAAGAGTCTTTATAGAGAATCCAGTTTGAAGCTCCACACTTATCTTGTATTGTTTAAATATAGATAAAGCCTCAGACTTATGTCGAAGAAGATAGATATGTGTGTACAATGAGAAATCATCAATGAAAGTTATAAAATATCGATATTGAGACTTTGAGGCAGGAAAAAGACCGCAAATATCGGTATGAATCAAATCCAAGAGAGCAGATGAAGTAGAAGTGTGGAAAGGCGAACGATGGTGTTTTCCAAGTGCACAATACTCATATATTCCCATACGTGGATGAGATTTAAGATCCATACCTTGCACAAGACCATGACGATGAAGATCAAGAATTTTGGCAAAATCAGAGTGTGCAAATGGCTGATGCCATAATTTGCAATCTGCATCTCTAGGAGCAGTAACAACATTTGCAACCGTATCGTTCAATGATAGCTCAAATAGATTACTATGTCGAGGAGCCACTGCTATACTATGTCCGTCTTTCTCTATACGACATTGATTATGATCAAAGCCAACAAACAAACCAAGATCAACTAGACGAGCAACAGAAAGAAGATTTCTTTGCAAATCTGGAACATGAAGAACTCCTCTTAATATTCTAGTGGATGAAACAGTCCCCAGTTATAAATCACCCACTCCTTTGACTTGATAAGTCGTATCATCCGCAAGGTAAACAAACTTCTTGACAGGAAGAGAATGATAATTGTGAAGCCACTGCGATTGGTATGTCATGTTTCTAGTGGCACCTGAATCAATGATGAATAGAAAACCATCATGAACATGAAGTATCTTTTCTGGAGAGATATCATGATGGACGAAATTGAGCTCCTGATGAGTATGATCATCATCAGTTGTAGTTTGTTGAACGATATAAGCTCAAGGACGTTCTTCATCATATCTGCGTTTATAACAACGACGAGATGGATGATCTGTATGTGCACAATAATCACAAGGAGGAAAACTTTTGGACGAGTGAGGTTGCTTTGTAGTAACTCCATGCTCCTCATATATTGATGTGCCCAGCAATCAGAAGCCACATGGCCTTTCTTATCACAATAAGAACAATGTTTGTTAGGATAAGCAATACGAGAATATTTACCACCTTGATTAGGGCGTCCACCCTGCTGAAAACGTGAAGCAGGACGCTTGCGAGCAACAAAAGCAGCATCAAAATCCCTTTGTTCACGAGGGACCAAAACAACATCAGATTTTTCCAAATGATGCTCATGACGTTGAGAATATTCAATAAGAGATATACATGCTTTGTCAAAGTGGATATCATCCTTGTTAGACAAAATAGTGATGATATTGTCATATAAAGGATCTTTGATGGTATGAAGAAGTTGAGTAACAATCTGATTTTTAGCAATAGGAGCGCCGGCAGCACCAAGCTGATTGATAATGTCTTTAAAAGCCTCGATATGAGAGTGCATAGAAGTACCAACCTTATATTGAAGATTCTTCAAACGAGTTTGGAGATATAAAATTTCGGTGACCGATTTCTTCTCAAACGTTGAGATAAGATATTCCCAAACAGCATGAGAGGTTTCCAGATGAAAGACACCCAACATAAGTGAGTCAGGAAGTGCAGACAATATATAACGACGAGCCTTTTTGTCACGACGAATCCAATCAGTATGATCAATTTTCCATTGTTCAAATAACGGCCCATCAGTAATCAGAGAATTGCCATTCATCACATCAATAGGTTGAACTGGGCAAGACAGGTTGGCCAAAACAATATTAAATAATTCATCACCTTCAAGAATTAGCATCATCTTTGGTTTCCACCCAGGAAGCCCTTGTCCTTGGAAGAAGGGAACCGAACGTTGGCCAGACGGATATCCGTTAACAATTACGCAATTGGCCATGCCTGTATCTCGAGAGAAAACAAATAAGATGAGATCGCAGAATCTGCAAACCATGAACAAGACGAGCGTAGTTGAGACGCGTGACAATCAAAATAGGGAGATGCATGTAAGAACGACGAAAAATATTGAGTGACTAAAAAGAAAGCCCGAAATAGAGAGACGTAACGTGCAAGACGAGATGGCGCGTATACGAAAAGTGCTATTTCGGTTGAACAAAGAACGTGAACGAGAATAAAACATCGCTAAAAATAGCAAAATGTTTGCTTGTCGTAATCAATGTCATTAACGAAGACGAGCGATTAACAAACTGTAATTAGGGATTAACGAACTGTAATTAGAATTACAGTTTTAAATAAAGAATCGCAGATTCGAGCAGAATTGTTGTCTTGAATTATGAACTGTTATAACTTTTGATCCAGAACTCCGATTAACAAGGGGTTTTGACAGGATTCGAGAGCACGACGAGAGCTACGCACCCAGACCTGGTTTTGTTTTTAAAGACAAAATTAACTAATACTTCTAATTTGAACAAGTTCATGTATCAAATCATCACTTGTGCAAAGAATTCAATCAAGTATAAACAATGAAACAACTTATCTTCCTTGTTGCTATGCATCCATAGCTCTGATACCATGTTGAGAGATAGAGAGAGTACGAGAGAGATACACAAGACATGCTCCCAAAGAATGATTCATATTGATGTAGAGTTAGTATATATAGGTGAGACCCAAGTCAAGTGAGAGATAATATATATAGTTGTAACACAATTTACTGTGTTGTTCCTTATGTATGTGTACAAATGTCAAGTAGCCAAACACTCTCAAGTTTGTATACGAAGATGGCTTGTCCGGCCACACTTCTTGAGGGACTCTCTCCCCCAAAGACATGTTTGGTGTTCGATTTATCAAGTGTACGGCTTCCATAACAGCTTTTGGCCAAAATCCATGAGGTAATGTAGCATGAGACAGCATGGTACAGACCTTCTCGTAAATAGTCCTATTTATATACTGTGCAACATCATTTTGGGGCAGATTATAAGGGATAGTGAGGTTCCTTTTTATCCCTTTGTTGTCACAAAAGGCTTGAAAGGCTTTGGACACATATTCTCCACCATCGTTAGAGCGAAGATACTTTAATGTATTGCTAGTTATATTTTCAATAAGTGCCAGGAAATTTTTAAACTAATCTAAAGCCTCGTCTTCACAATGGATCAAATAAACCCCTTACTTTGCGTGTGGCATCATCAACAAAAAGTGATAAAATATTTCTTTTCCCCTAGAGACAAAGTTGACATCTCACATACATGTAAATGTACAAACTCTAAGGATCAAGATTTTAATGAAGGAGACTTTTTATGTAATGTTTGAGCATGCTTTGCAAAAATACAGTGATCACAATGATCAAAATCAGCATACCTCAAACATGATAAATAACCCAAACGAGAAAGTACAATTTTAGTTTGACTCGTGTGTCCCAACTGGCTATGCCACAAAGAGTCACTTGGCTGCTTCGTTATGGTGACAACATGATTACGCATGCTAGATACACGTAATGGATACAAAGTATCACTTTGAGCCTTTAGAAACAATCGTAAAGCCCTCACATATCTTCCATTTGCTATCCCCAAAAGTGGTATGATAGCCTTCATCATCAGCTACGTTGCAAAGTGAACATTGAACGATGCTGAAATGCCAACTGCACATTGTCAATCCTTGCAATGTCAAATTCATAATTGTTCCCCAAGTGGGCAACACCATGTCTACCACTAGTGTAGTCAGAGAGCCAATCACGGTGTGGTGTCTCATGGAATGAAATACTCGAATCAAGAATCTAGGTGTGCATGTCATCATTAGAATTTGCAATCAATGACTGTGCACTAAAAGAAGAAGCAAAGAGTATATCATTGCCACTATCACTCTCGTGACTGACTACATTGACTTCCTCTATCTTCACACTACTGTATTTTGGTTGTCCTTTTTCTCATCATTATTATCATCAAAGTTTTTGACTTTGCTCTTTTCTTTCTTCCACTTAAAGCAATCCCGCTTGAAGTGCTCTTTCTTGTCACAATGATGGCACTCCACATTTTTACCATGAGACTTGTTGAAGGGGATGCAATGGCAGTGGAGAAGGAGAAGAGGAAGATGTGGGAGAGAAGAGCACACACAATGTAGGTGCCATCAAGAATGATATGACAGCCTTATTGCACTATCTCATATATATGAATAAAGAATATGGGCGGTCAGTGTACACGGGCAGGCCGAAGGGCCTTTTACCCCAACAACCTCCCACTAAAAGGCCAATGGGCTAGGGAGTGAAAAAACAAAGAAAAAAGGAAAAGAGACAAGGTGAGGAATCATGACATCTCACCCAACGCCCAATCGGAAAGCGAGCTGTGCAATAAGCGGGAACCTCTATAAAAGAAGAGTCAAGCATTCCCGAGTCCATGACATCCAAAAGATAAGTGATCTCATAGCTCCATACAACCTAGCAATCCAAGAATGCTTCTCATAAAGCAAGCACAACTCATGAGTGCAAGGCTGTAATGCATAAGCATCAGAGTAGTGCATAGCATTAGCGTGGCGCATAGGAGACAGCTGAGAGCACATAGACTCTCCAAAGTCAATCATAGAAGAAGGGCCAGCATCCCAGGCACATGTTAGCCGGGGTCTCAAGATAGTATGCAGCCTCAACGAAGCGGAAGACTGACATACGGCTATAGCATCAACCATAAAGCACACTGAATGCGCATCAAGAGGCTTGAGAGATGTCTGTGTCTCATAAAAGACAGCATGACGGTTGCGTATAACCTAGTGGGCATCCAAATCCCATAACCTGTAAGCTTAAAAGTCACCATTTCCATAACCAAGGAGAATGCATTTATGTGATATAGGCATATTTGGCATACATATAAATGCCTGGCAGCTAAACATCCTCAAGTAATCATAGGAGGGTCTCATGCCACTCCATGCCTCGTGTGGTATAATACCATCCAAAGTCGGACACAACGTCCTATTAAGCAAGTAGATTGCCATCATAAGGGCCTCAGCCCAAAAGCCATAAGATAACCCAGCAGTGGTAAGCATAGAAGCAACCTTTGCCTGTAGAGTCAAGCACATGCCATGAGCAATCTCGTAATACCGTGGGCATAGGAAATCAATGCCAGACTGCTGACAATAGGATTGAAAGCTGGGAGAGATAGCATGACTCTCATAATCCATCTGTAAGCACCTAGGCCTACAACCAGCAGAATCCATAAATCTGTCAAGCATAACTGCAACATCCTCAATCCGTACCAAGGGAAAAGCCCAAACACGGTGGTGGGTAGCATGATCCATGAAGGTCACAAAATGTGAAGCTCCACCAAGTGACTGGGTAGGCATAGGTCTATAAACTGCACAATGGACAAGACCTAGAGGATCATGCCTCACGATCACCATGAGCCAAAAGGGCTCTGCAAGGGCCATAAGAATAATCAGGGCAAGCATCAAGATCTGCATGTGACATAGGAGGCATCAACGAGTTTGAACAAGACAAGATCTCATTCTCTCTGTGGTGCATATGGCCTAGGCGATAATGCTATAACAATGCATGTGGTATCTAGATAACTGCAACCATAGAATGTCCCACATGAGAGACATGCACTGGGTAGTGAGAATCAACTCTAGAACCCCTGGCCAAAACCAAGAAACCACGGTAGATCTTCCATGACCTATCCTGAAGAGAAATAGAGTAACCTGCATCATGCAACTGACGGATAGACATCAAGCTCTTACTAAGGATAGGAATATGTAATACATCATGGAACACAAGAGAAGTCCCATCAGGCAAAGCTAGGTGTATGTCCCTTGTACCAACAATAGTATAAGTTTGCTCAAGGCCCAAATCAATACATTTGTCATCCTCCTTGTAAGAAGAGAACCATGCTCTATGAGGGGTAACATAACAATGCCATAGAGTCCAATAGCCAATCTGAGGTGTAGGCCGTATCATTGAGCAAGAAAGTTGTAGGGAAACTAGATGACAGGAGTACATGCTCAACTACATCATCATGGGTAATAACATGTACCTCACCACTAGTAATAGTGGTAACACCCGTTGCATCTCCTGTATCTCTGACTCTCTGCTCATGTCGAGTCCGTCTTTGTCTCTGTTGCTCTCTAATCCATCTAAAACATTGTCTTTTAACATGCCCAAGCTTCCCACAATGGAAGCATACATAAGCATACTGCTGCAAGGACTCATCCATCCGTAAGGGAAAAGGGAACATATGCAGAAGCTCCCACATGAACAAACCTCGTAGCATGACATAGCCAACCACAGTAGCATAAAGCAAAAGACATTTATCATAAGAGCATACAGATCTCAGCCATAACATCAGCCCATAACTATACGCATAAGCATAGCTCTGCAGTACATAATGCCATCTGGGAAAAGCCACGCTAAGCCAAGACCGGCAAGAGGCAAAAAATCATGCAAGAGTCAAGCTCTAGGAAAAGCCCAAGTATCTGTAAAACAACATCCAAATAAGTGGCTCTGTAAAGTACATGAAATTAGACAAAGTGCATAGCCGGGTAAGCGTTAAGAGCAACTGCTCTCTGATCTATATGGGCAAAAGCAACCCAACTAGTATAGAAGCTAGGCAACACAGAAGCAACAAAGCCATAATTGCTAAACCCAAGCACTGTCAAGAAGTCCATTGATCAAAGAGTAGCCCGCAAAGAACCAAGCATCAATAAGCAATGAAAGCTCAATAACCAATTGCCAAGACAATGGAGCAAGCTTTGCTCAAACATGTATTTGCATCCAAGTAAATCCAAGATCCATAATTGGGACATTAAGGGCTAGATAGCATCCAAGTTGCATAAGTGATAAGCCGAGCAAATGCAAACTGCTCCACAAAATTCTCAAATGCAAGTTGATTCAAGCCCAAACATTTGCCATATTGTAGCCGAACCCAAAAGCATCCACATCAGACATCAGTCCCATAAGAAAATGACAGTGAACTAAGAATTCAGCTACTCTTTGCTCAGGAAGCATCCGGGAGCATAAACATCAAAGTGGCATCATCCAAATACATCAACATATCATGTCGAGTAGTTAAGAGCATCTGTAGACCATAGGCATAACCAAACTAGAGGTAAAATAATCTGTCAACCAAGGTAGCATAAATCCCAACCAACAACGAAGTGTCCGTATCCAAATCAAGGCTTAATAGCTCTCAAATAGCATATCCGGGCATAAACCATGATGACCAAGCATCAATACATCCAACAGGACACTCCAATGTCAACAAAGAGCATTATGCATAAGCCTGTCCCTAATAAAACCTTGCTGCCCAAACAATATACAACAGTAAATCCTTGCATAAATCAAGCCATGGAAGCTCAAACCAAGTCCCAAAGCATCTCAAAACATTGGACAAACATTCCCAAAGCATTTGGAAATCAAATACCAAGCCTTGGGAGCATCACATAAGCTAAGAGCATGACATTTTCTTGTTGCAAATTAACTCAAATCTGTTGCAGAAAATTCTGTGATTAGAATTTGGCAGATTTGACAGCACCATTGCGTTCGGAGTGTTCCAAAACTCCAAGTTAGACTCTTACCTTGCCTAAATCGGGTTTTGGATGCTCGATATATGAGAAAAAATGGGATTTTTGAGCAAAATTTTGAAATAGGCACAAAAAAAACGTGAGCTGCTATTGTGGGGCGTGTTGGTTATCTTGAGGATAAGGGGGCAAATGGGGGTAAACAAGGTGCCCAATGAAGCCAAGGAACACCTGCAAAGAGCCTATGAGGGCCGGGGAGAGGCGAGAGATGAAATCTTACCTCGGGGGGAAGAAGCCATGGTTGGCATTGAAGCTCCAAGCTCTAGGTCTTCTATCCAGGTTGAAGTAATGCTGGGGCCAAGCTCCATGATCAAGCTCTGATCCAAAGCTCTGATACCAGTTGAAGGGGATGCAATGGTAGTGGAGACGGAGAAGAGGAAGATGTGGGAGAGAAGAGCACAAACAATGTAGGTGTTGTCAAGAATGATATGACAGTCTTATTGCACTATCTCATATATACGAATAAAGAATATGGGCAGTCAGTGTGCACGGGTAGGCCCAAGGGCCTTTTACCCCAACACTTGTTGCATGCTTTGTTGTTAGAGTTGCCTTTCTGCTAGGATCTTCCTCTAGTATGCAGTGCATTGGAAGACTTGTTTGCCGAAATATTTTGGCTATTGAGCTCCTCCATGAGTAAAGAGCTTTCCACATTTGAATATAGTAACATAGCATTAGAATTACTCATTGCTGTCCTAAAGTGTCCCAACTTTCAGGCAAAGTGCATAGCAAAAAGATTGCCATAAACTCCTTATCAAGGTGAAATTCCGAAGCAATCAGCTGGTTGAAAATAGAGTTAAACTCATTCAAATGTATAGACGTGACCGTACCTTCCTTCATCTGAAGGTCCATAAAAAATTTCAACCAATAAACCTTGTTGGCTGCACTTTTTTGAGCATATAACTCCTCAAGTCGTTGCCACATATCATAGACATATTTTAATTTCTCTATTTTGAAGAGCAAAGTGTCTGACATTGAAAGCACTATAGTAGAGCGTGCAAGCTCATCTAACTCATCCCACTCATCTAGATCCATGGTTGCTGGTTTCACCCCTTTTGTTTTTATAGGCTTCACCTGTCTCTTGTGCACCAAGACATTACAGCACTGTTTTTGCCACATAGCAAAGTTGTGTGCACCCTCAAGCTTCTTAATGCTCAAAAGGTTGCTGCTATCATTGCTGCCAGCCATGGTTTACAACTCAAAAGTGACTCAATAATCAACAAATGTGAGCCCAACTGTCACACAAATGACCAAGGTCCGAAGCAAGTACTAACTAGCAATGAAAATTCAAGTAATTGCAGATATTTTAGATATGCAAATAAATTTTCAGAGGTATGAAATGTGTGTTATAGCACACCATAAGCAATTACAGTTGTATCACGGGCTAATACATGAATTTCATGAGAGTGCCCCAAATTCTAGCTGCAATATTTGCTCCAAATGCATTCACAGGGCACAAATTTGACTCCCATGGTTAAAAGCCCCAAAATTTCTTTGCTCAAAGTGCTCAAATGATATTAAAAATAATTTTTAAATTTTACGAAAATTTCACAAATTTTGCGAAAGCCTCAAAATTTTTTGGGGTTCTATGTGCTCAATTTGCATAGAAATTGCATT
Source organism: Lygodium microphyllum (assembly GCF_053477565.2). Taxonomy (NCBI): domain Eukaryota; kingdom Viridiplantae; phylum Streptophyta; class Polypodiopsida; order Schizaeales; family Lygodiaceae; genus Lygodium; species Lygodium microphyllum. The sequence continues at coordinate 17,146,717 of NC_141141.1, read as the reverse complement.
GCAAGTACATACCAATACCAAATTTGATTTAGACTTCACGAATTTTGCAAAAGCCCCAAATTGTACAGGATCCAGTGTTTCGAAATTTCAAGAATTGTACTTGTCCCATTGCAATTTTTGTATGTACGTGAAAAGCCCCATTTTTTGAGACTCGAGAGTGTGTAAGAATCTACAAAATTTACTTGGTCAAGTAAAATCTTTACGCGTACGCCAAATCCCTAAATTTTGGGAGTAGATGTGTGCCCAACTATGAGATTTGTTGAGCTGTGCTTATGTATGCGTGACAATCCACAACGCACCAAGGGAAAAAGGAAAAACAAGAAAAAAATCGTTAAAAAAAAGAAGACTTGGCCAACACTCGACTTGCATGTCGCTTGCCCCCATTGCCTACCACTTGTGCATCCCTTGTGCTGACGCTGTATGCTTGCACACTTGTGCCGCTTGACACTTGGGTTGACAAGCACTTGCGTTGACTTGCAAAGCGTGTGATGACTATCTTGTCTTGCGACTTGTGACTTGAACGTTGCCTACATGATTGGGGCTTGATCAAAATTGGCGACCTGCTATTGGCACAACTCGGATTGACTCTGGGAAGTGCGCTTACAATAACCTTCAGCTCTGATACTAGTTTGTGGTGGCCTATGTGTAGTGAAGGTTTGATGTTTAGTAATGGCAATGGCAGAGAGAGAGAGAGAGAGTAAGCAATAGTAGAGAGTGGCATGCATGATGTGTGGGTACAAAGAGTTATACAACTCTTAGGTTTTTGTGATTGTTATATGTAAAGTACTAAAGTGCTAAGGATGTGTTCACACTTGAGCACGTATAAAAGACATGGTGGCCCTTTATTTATTCCCAACACCTTGTGCTCGGATGGAGAACAATCCACCCAAATATCATGATCCTTGTAAAATTGAGAAAATATGTTAGGATAAAACTCACCGTGGTGGTTTGCATGTACACTGTGAACTTTTAAAGAGGTTTGTGTTTCCGCAAACACCTTCCAATTGTAGAAGTGGGAGTACACCTCGCTCTTGTACTCTAAGAAGTAGGGTATACATAACTAGTAAAGTCGTCAATAATCAATATGAGATACTTGGCCTTCCCAAGGAAGGCCATGCTGACAGGTTTGCAAAGGTGGGTGATCCAACTCTAGGACTGTCGAAGCCCTCTAATCAGCAACTTATGGATGAGGTTATCTATGTTGTTTGCCCCTCAAGCAATTGGGGCAAATAGTGTGAATGAGAGGAAAATCTGAAAGTCTCTCCACCATCTTCTTCTGAGAAGCCTGTCTAATAGCCTCTAGGTTGAGATGCCCATAATGAGCATGCCAAAGTAGTCCAAGCTCATGGAAAATCGTGTAGTGAGGATTGTGAGTGTGTAAAGTCTACCCTCTTGTGTACCTGTCCAAAGAGTAGCTTGAGGAGATGCATCCTCCATGATAATTGCATCCTGGGTGAAAATTACTTGGCTACTTGGTTGTGTAAGACCGTAAATAGACAAGAGGTTAAAGCCTAAATTTGGTACACAAAGGACTTTCGCCAAAGAAGTATGTTGATCAGGCAATTGGGGAATGGTCTCCACTCCTCGGATGAGGATGGAAGAGTTGTCACCAATGGTGACAGATCCTTATTTGGATCTCATGACTTGAGGCCAGCCTTGATAGTAAGTCATGTGGGAAGAGGCCCCACTATCCATGAGCTAAGGCTTCTCCTTGGAAGAAGTAGCAAGAATTGTATCCTCCACCTTGAATAAGTGTACGAACATAGACTCAGTGATAGTGGGTGTAACCTTCTAATCCTCAGACCCCTCCTTGGACTTCAAATGGGGTTACTTTTGCCAGCACTTCTTCTCCTTTCCCCAAAACTTGCTGTAAAAGCCTTTGTGGAGCCCGATCTATTGGCACCTGTATCTATGAGCCACTTCTCATGCTCCAAGTCTAGTGAGGCAAGGTCCTCCCAAATAAGAGTATCTTGGGATCTCGAAGTTAGAAGAGTGGTCTAGAAAGCCAAACTTCGGAGATGATAGTTAAGTCAAAAGAATCATGGCCATGTCCTCCAAAGATATAGTCCATTCGAGAGGTGCAAGCTCATCTCTCATGTCCTCCAATTTGTTAATGTGGTCCTTCATGGAAGAAGAATCATCGACATTGAACTTTTAAAGGTTCTTTTGAAGGGATATGTGGTGGGCAAATGTCTTTTGACGGTACAAAGATGATAGCTTCTTTCACCCCTATGTGGCAGCCTTCAGTATGCAAATATGCACTAGGATAGAATCCTATAAGCTCATAAAAAGAAAGGATTTAGCTTGTGAGTTAAGACGATCCCCTAGGGTGAAGGTGTTGAGAATGGACTCTACCTTACATGACCACAATGAATAGCTAGAACCATCCAAGCGGTCCTCTTTGGGCAAAGAATGAAGTATGGGTACTTGCATGAGGGTGCCACAGGAGGCATCTTAAAGACCAGGGTGATAGGTCTTATTGGAAATGTGGAGGGTGGGAGAGGAGAGGGCTGCTGTACAAACTGACTTGGTGACCTCAGTTCTTCTTGGCCTTAATGATAATCATCGCAATAATCTCGCTGCCTTTCAGAGGATAGCCCCTTGAACACTGGAAATCAGCTATAGGTTGACAAGGAAATCAATGTAGATGGTCCACTTGGAGGAGATCAGTTGTCGCCTACACAAAAAACTGCTGCATTTGCACAAAATCCTGATGCAGACTATTGCCATACTGATTTGGATTGTTGCCTACACTAGAGAACAATTGTCTATAGGAGAACACCTGTGTTTCAGCAAAATGCTGATATGGATGGCTGCGATTGCAGCTAGGAGGGTCACCTCAGCTCAAAACAGCTGTCCTCTCTTGTTTGGCGGTGACACCATGTGAGGATGGGGAATGGAAGAGGAACACTAACATAGATAGAAAGGAAGAGAGAGAGAGTAGGAAAAGTAAGAAAGAAATCTGCGATGAATGCTGAATACAACACTTTGGACAGATCAGTCCTTGCACACAGCCCAATGTGTCAGTGAGGGCACCAGATTAGGTGAGAATGACCGCAGCGAGTATCAGAGATGGAAGGGAATGTCAGAGACGAAGTGTGCTCCTGAAACTTGCAAAGGAATGAGTGAATTGCCAAGTGTGGGGGGCAGCTATAAATAGTTGAAAAGCTCCAAGTCTGGCCAATCTAGAACTGGGGCCATAAATATGGCTGCCCTAGCAAGGCAAACCTAGGAAATGCACAAGAAGTGTGCTCAAAACAGAGGGAATGCATGGAAATGCACACTAAACTATTACAACTCCAATGTCTTTGTTAGACTTTGACAAGAGCTCACAACCAAGAGATGATAGATTGACAAACCTTAAAATAGGGAGGCTAACATCTCTTGTGTGGGAATGTAGATCATGTTGATATCCCTTGCATGTGATCTCTCTTTCACAGAGTGATAATCTATCTCAATGTATTTCGTACGAGCATGGCACATAGAATTCCGTGCTACTACAATAGCACTTTGAACGTTAGAAATAATTGGAGTGGTTCCTGTCAAATGAACATCAAGATCAACCAATACATTGTAACTAAACACATTTGATTTTCACTGTGAAAGCTGCCTTGAACTCAACTTCAGAATATGAGGTAGCCACAATAGGTTGTTTCTTGCCAAGAAATGCATTACTCACCTAGAAAGAAATAGAGTCCATTAGTATTTGGGGATCACTTTTTGAATTACGTTCACATTATTCACTCAAGGTGGGTTTATTACACTTATTGTGTTCCTCTATAGCTCTGGTGTGAATGCTCCTCCCTTGTTTATGGGCAGTTTTGACCTTCTAGTTGGATAAGGGTTTTTCCTCTTGGGAGCACTCATTAGTGGGTGTGGTTCTTTAGTACCTTAGGGATTGTACTTGCATCATCATTCTCACATAGTGGATGTGACTTTCCAACAACTCTCTTTTCTTGCTGTTCACTTGTTCACTTTGAGTTTGTTGTATGATGTATATGCTCCTATCTATGTACTTGTAAGTTGTAGTGCATGTTTTGCATGTGGCATATGCCATAGGGGTTTTGGCGTGTTACCCTCAAGTATTCATCTTATATACTCTAAATAGTATTGCTATTTGGACTTTAAGCATCTCTTCTCTCATCTTTAGTCCCCAAAATAATCAAGTGTTTTTTTTTAAAATGCTAACATCATACCGTACTTAATAAAATCTTAAGGTACCATTTAGTACCGTATTTTATCCCACCGCATGGTATCATACCTTCACACCTAACAAATATGTTGCCACCCTTTGATCCATTCCATCTCCTTTGGCCTTTTGCCACATCCAGGAAATAAGAGGGGGTGTTGGCAATCATGGTCATTTCTTGCTCTTGAGCTTCAGTCTGAGTTAGACTAGGACATTTGGAGCTCGGACATTGTGCTTGTCTATCATTTCATCTATCTTAGATGCTTCAAGTGCAGGTCACATTACAACATTTTATTTTTGTCAGGGTGGACACATTGACATATGGGTGGATTATCCTAGGCAGTCATATTTTGGGCCTTGACCAGTTAGTTTGCAAGTTGTGGCATCAGTTTGGCTATTTATGGGAGGCCTCCTCTTGCTGCATTCAGTCACTGATCATTCAGCCGGCCCTTGTTCTTTTGTCTCATCCTCTTGCCTCCATCTAGCAACCACACTGATGCTCTTAGCTGCTGTTCGGGCTGACTATTGCAGCCTTGTATCATTCGGTTTTTTGTCAGTCTGTTCCTTCATTCTACAACGTTTCTCTCTGTTTCCCTCTTCTCTATTCCCTCTGTTTTCACTTTCCTTTTGTTGCATGCTCACAGACTTTTCTACAAGTATCAAGAAGTGTCTAGGAAAATTGACACTTTAGTAGATACGTCAAGAATTCTCTAGAAGGTTGCAGATATTTGTACCTTGCTTAAGGTCCATAAAGGACCTTTGATTAATGAATCTCCATCTAATCAAGTGAAGTGAGTTGTGACATTCTATAATTGGGCCTCAAAACTCTTGCTCTGTGTGTGCGCGCATGCGTGGGTGTGTATAACAGACACTTGGGTGATTTTTTAAAAAGCTTGGAGTACAGGAAATAGACCAAATATGTAGAATTAGTACTGCAACAAGGGAGTTTGAAACAAACTTGATTCAACAAGTTTTATGATTGTTATGTAGTTTTAACAGTTTGAATTTGTGCATTTCTTTCTAGTATCTGTAGCATGAAATTTGGATGAGGTGTTTTCAGTGTATCCTGGAATTCTTCAAGATGGCTCATTTGTATTTGTACAGCTTCCTTTTAACAGTGTTCTATTTTTTCCAGAAGTCTTTGCTACCACGAACTCCAAAGAAGATCAAGTTTTCAGATTAAGTGGAGGTGAAGAGGGGCATCTGATAAAGTAAATATCTTTGGTAGAGATATTTCTGGTGGTTGTGCTGGAATTGACTGCCTTGACGAAGCAAAGAGGCACTTAAAGATGCCAATATAGCTTCTTGGGAATTTGGAAAACCACCTAACCTTGAAATCTCTGGGTGGTTTTGCCATAGCTGAATAGCTGAACTTTTTTGGGCTTGGTGTAGGCGACTGACAAACTTGCAAGCCTTGTACATTTTTTGGTGATAAAGGATTTTTTGAGAGCTGTATGAACTGGCATGACTACAGTAGCCTCACAATGTCCTATTTAGGACAGGAAGCATATTTTTCAGAGCATATACTGGTGTAATACATTAACAGATCAGTATGGTGTAGTACCTTACATGGATTGATGTCTTTCCCTACTAGGATGATTTGCAGGGGCTGCTCTTAAGATTGTAGGACCTCGGTCTATCCACAAAGAAAAGCAAGTGGCAGACAATGATATGCTTCTGCTTCAGGCTCTGAAGAATCAGTTTTCCTCTACATAGTACTAAATCAATGTTTGTCCCTCCCAAACACAAAAATGATCATATGGGCCAGAAGGACTAGTTTTGTTGGGGGAAATTCTGATGTGGTAGAAATAACTTCAAGATAGGCATATCTTACAAATCTGGTGGACTCAGATGAACTCCTAAATTCTTCCACTATCCAATAGTAGAGGTATCGCACGCACCCCTGTTTTCAAGAGTACTAGCATGGTAGGAACAATCCAAGATGCCTTAAAAGGCATGTTCCAAAAATTGAAGGCTTGAACCTTGGTGTGGAGAGAGAGAGAGAGAGAGAGAGAGAGAGAGAGAGAGAGAGAGAGAGAGAGAGAGTACATCTACTAAAGACCAAATCAGCCTATGAGACATATTCGTGCACAGAGAATATCCTCATGGTATCAAGGAAGTGAAAGTAAGAGATCCTATCTAATGTGCAATGAGTATGTGCTTCATTGTCTAGGTGAGGCATTAGTGTATACAAGTATGTCCATTTAGGGATGTTAGACTCATTGCCATGTAGACTTAATTCCATCCAATGATGGGGGGGGGGATGTAAGATGTGATAACAGTTTGGTGTGGTGGGCCAAGTACATCTCATGCATGCTATTGTTGAATCAATGTGACCTTTCTTTGGTGTGAGATGGGCCATTTGCTGCTAAATTGCTAGGTTATGTGACTTCGATCTCGTGCCCTTTGTAGGGATACCCCCCTTGGTCTTAGTCCTTGTGTTTGATGTTGCTAATCAACGCCTCCTCCTAATGAAACTCTTATCAAGGTTGTCTATTTTACTTTGTCTTGTGTACTTGCCACTAGTAGGGATGCTTTGACTTTGGATCTCACATTAGTCTTTTTGTGGAGGCAATAAGTTTCAATGTTGTTTCTCTTGGCACTCAATATTTGCAACCCTCTAGTTTCTTCATGCCATTTTACAAGGACTCTACTTGAGATGTGTGGTTGGTTGGTTTGTTTTATTTTTGTTTGGAGTTGGTTGGGAACTCATGTACCTTAGAGAAATGTGCCATGGAATCTAATGTCATCGGAGAGCCGGGCTCTCTTGCACCATTTTGATTGCATTTTTCACTATTGCTTTTGTGGTGCTTCAAGAATACTTACTTAGGCTATCCATGGCACTACGAAACCCCATTGTCTAGAAGTACAAAGGCTATTTTCAAACTTATTCTTCAGAGTAGAGTATGAACAAACCCCATCTCTTGCTACAAAACTTGTAGTAGATGCTAAATGACAAAACTCACAAAGCAATCATGTTTACTTGGGCTATTTTCGATTCTTTCTATGCATTGTCTAGCAATACAAAGGCTCTTTTCAAACTTATTCTCTAGAGCAGAGTATCAACAAACCCCATCTCTTGTTCAAAACTTGTAGAAGCTAAATGACAAAACCAACAAAGCTACTATATTCATAACTCGGGATCCACAAGAATATTAGTTATTGTTCTTTTGTTTAGTCACCAAAGAAAAGTGGCTTACCTAAGGTGAGAGGTTGCAATATGAAAAATCATTATGGAGCCATAATTGGAATAACATTCTAGCACAGTGATTTAAAGGCCAAGGGTACCCTCGACCCTCAAAAGAAAAGGAAGCCTAGGTGAAATAGAGCTTGGATAAATATTTGAAGTTGAAGAGCCAAAGTCATCGTCAAGCAAGGATATATGCTTATTGCTTCCATTTGGCCTAATTTCTAGTTTGACGTTCAATTTGCACAATGATTGAAGAACTTGCAAAAGGTACATGACTTACAATGTTAGAAATTTACACCTAGTTTCATAGACATTCAGATTTCTTGTAAGAGGTTAAGAAAATACCATTGTAGGTTTCCAATTATGCTTTGTTGGAATTCAGATGGACATGCAAGTGGAATTCTTTGCAGATCAAATGTAAGACCCCAAGGTATAATCTATGTTGGAATTTCTCGCAAATCATTTTATGAATAAGATCAATAATAGCTATAGCTCTCTGTGTATCCTTAATAAGAAACGATGCTCTACATTGCTTGCCATTAAGATAAGGCGTACTCTTGGACACTTCTTAAGTTCAACAATACTTGATGAAAATAGGCAAAAGGGGAGAGAGGTGAAGCAGCCAAGAGCATATACATATAGAAGCGCTGGAGGCTTGAGAACACATAGAGATAGGGTTGAAATCTTCTTCCACACAAAAGAACCAAGTCTATAACATGATAAAAGACTAATATGAAAGCACCACAATGTATGTACATGTGGTCGCTAAGTGTGAACTTGCTAGGAAAGAAGAGGTGGCACAATGAATGTGCCATAACCAAGGATAGACTACATTGGTGTAGTTGAGTTGTAGAATCATTGATGTATCCTCATGTTGGTCACCTACTAACACCAGTGAATACTATCATGCCACATCACCAAGGCACATAGTGGATGCTAGCTTATGTAGAGCTTGACATCTCAACACTGCCCCCCCTCGAGCCCAACGTGAGCCCTTTGTGAACTCCAAGCATAGTCTTGAAGCATTGAAGCTTCTTAGCTCCCAAGACCTCGGCGAAAATGTCAGCAGCTTGATCCTCTATGCAGATATAAACCAAGTTAATATCACTTGCTAGAACCCACTCTTGAATGAAATGGTAATGGACCTCTATGTGTTTGGTCTACACGAATGATGATACACTGGGTTCCTAGCCAATTGAGTGCACCGTCATGTGCACTAAGCTTAGCATCAACATCCAAAGATATAGAAATATGCTTGCAATAATCCATACCATACTTCTGCTTAGAGCCATCAAAATTAGCATCAATATGAGAGAAACTTGACGATACATCTATCACAATAGGTGAGTCCCCAACTTTCTCTTTACCTTTCTTGATATCTGTGATATACTTGGTGGAGTAACCTGTGATCTTAATCTGCCACTCCAAGGTCTAGTAATAGAACCATGCCTAGGAGAATCTTATGGTTCACTCAATGTTTGTACGTTTGACTTGTTTTTTGTATACTCATCAACCCCAATTGCATTCTGCACATTGCTATATTAGCTACTCATTCCATAAAAAATAACATCCTTGCTAACTCTCAGGTCACGTGTAACAATGTTATAGTTTCTATATCCCTTCTGCTCAAGAGAATATCAAACAAATACACAATTTTCTACTTTGGGATCCAATTTACTATGCAACTCATCAGGAATATGCACATAAGCAATACATCCAAATACTTTCAAATGGTATAGACTTGACTTTCTACTCGTAAACTTCTCTTGAGGTGTCGTACTATGTACAATGGTAGTGGGTATCCTGTTCATAAAACGTATATAGTAGCAGCAAGCCCAATAATAATGACACGTTTCTTTTTGATATCACTGCATGAGCCACCTCTACAATATACTTGTTTTTCTGCTTATTAGCAACTCCGTTTTGTTGCGGAGTATGTCTACATGTATAATGCCTTTGTATACCATTTTTTTGCAAAAAATTTCACTTCATCTAACCTTACATATTTAATATGAAACCTTGCCTCCTTCTCAACCAAAACCTTTTCTCATAAATAAAGTAAACCCATACTTTGCGAGTATGATAATCAATGAAGGAAACATAATACTTGCAAGCATTGAAAGTTGCGGTCTTTGTAGGTCCCCTTCTGGTATACATGCTTTTCATTTGGAAATGCATGCCTTGCTTGCTTTCCAAATTGGCATGCTTCACATACTTTATGTATCCCATCAACCCTAAACTTGAGCAAGCCATCCACAATTTGTTTTGACTATGTGTCTTTTAGCCCGTTGTACATTCACATGATCAATTCTCTTATGACAAAGTTCAATATCAGTCATAATACCTGAATCTTGTGCAAACATGATAGCATCCGTTTCAAAATAGCAAACAATCTACCACCATGTTTCCCTTTTGCAATCAACCTATAATCATTCTTGAAATCTTCTATAGGACAACCATAAGATGTGAACCGCATCCGCAATCCCTGTTCTACCATTTAACTAATAGAAACCAAGTTTTTTAAATATTTGGCACATGCAATACATTAGCCAATTACTTAGTTGTGCCATCCTTCATACTCAAAGGAGTATTTCCAACATGAGTAATTGGGTGAGCTGTATCATCCCTTGTCTCCACATAGCCCGAAGACTTTGGACTATGCATCTCTCTAAACGACTCTCCTTGAGAAGTCATATGGTTAGAGGCACTTGAATCTACATATCATACATCATTCTTTGATGAACCATCACTAGTCATAGTATCCATAAAGTGCTGCATAACAAACACCAATTCACTTCTATCATTGTTGTTGTTGCTATTGGATGCATAATTAACTTGCTGTTTTTTTCCATTTCAAATTGCAGTCTTCTTTTTGAATCGTTTTTTAGAAATGTGGACTTTTTGACCATAATGCTAGTACTCTCTGTTATCACCATAATTTTGTTGTCTATTAGAATCTCCAACTTGCCCTCTTTGACTCCCCCTTCCTTGGGACTATCCTTCTCTATTTTATTATGCATAATAACCTTGATCACGACTACCACATTGGTCTCTATTGCGACCTCTACCTCTCTTGGTAGAGTAAAACACCTATTCAGTCTTGTTTTTGATTTGAGAAGAAGAGAAATCCAAGCCAATGTTCTTCTCCTCAAGTATTAGCATAAAAATCAAGTTTACAAGATCATGGATAGATCTAAGAGCTTCCACAGTACTCTTAATATTCAAGGCATAATTATTAATGGACATGTTCCCTCTTTTCACTTGGTTCAACTCTGACTTGAGTTGAAGGCTCTCCGGCCTCTATATCTACTTCGAACAGTCTTGCCAAATTCTTCCATCCAATAGTGTGGGTTTCAAGTTTCTACAAATAGTTGATCATGCTATTTGTGACACTGACAGATAGCCAATACATGACTTTACTATGTGTTTGCTCCCAATCTTCCTTAGCCTTTACTTGTTTTGCAGTATCATTTTGTGTAAGAACTTTAGGTGCTACTACCATATCTCCTTAAATGTAATTGCAAACACCTTTTCTCTTTAAGAAATTTGTCATCCTGAACTTCCATGCATGATAATTGTTGTTACCAAGATTTTCACTAACAACCTGGTTGAACTTGTAAGACGTTTTGACAAAACAAAAAACCTTCATGAAATATGATTGAAGTTGTAAGACATTTTGACAAAACAGAAAACCTTGCTGACAATTTGGTTGAGGTTGTAAGACATTTTGATAAAACATAAAACCTTTCACAATAATTATTTTTATCAAGCTTCTCATTGATAATCTGGTTGAAGTTGTAATACATTTTGACAAAACAGAAAACCTTGCAAAAAATAGCAATATGCAAGCAAGCTAATACTAGGTGTACCACAACTAAACAACAACAACAATAATTGCAATTTTCAATCTGTATGCAAATGCCATTTTTTCAACCCAACACACTCTCGAAACCTTATAGATTTGAAATCTATAACATGTGCACCTATAAATGGTGGACACAGTCAATACTACAATATACGCAAAAATTGATGTGAGGACCACTTGTAGGTTCATAATAGAGGCCAAAATGACTTCAAATGCCAAACATCCCATTGAGAAGGCCCTAAAGGACCTATCTATAGTATATACATCACTCTTTCTACTCACAAGTTTCACTTCAATCGGAGACTATAGCCCCACTAGCCTCAGGAGTCTCCTATAGCTATAACATGAGGCAAATTGCGGAAGGTGGAATAGCTTCTTACCCATTTCTTGATTGGTTACTTCGATGTTCCAACACCTTCACCTCAACCTTCAATCAAGCTTTGCACAGCCATGGAACAGCTCTGATACCATGAAAATAGACAAGAGGATAGAGAGGTGAAGCACCCAAGAGCACACACACACACAAAAGCAATGGCGACTTGAAAACATAGAGAGATAGGGTTGAAATGTTCTTCTTCTTCTTTCTTATTCTTCCACACAAAAAAACTAAGTCTACAACATGTTAAAAGGCTAATATGAAAGTACCACAATGTATGTACACATGGTCACTAAGTGTAGACTCACTAGGAAAGAAAAGGTGGCACAATGAATGTGCCATAACCAAGGGTGGACTACGTGGGTGTAGTTCAATAGTAGAATCATTGGCATATCCTCATTTCGGTCACCTAACATGCCAGTGATTAATATTGTGCCACATCAGCGAGGTGGCATGTAGTGGATGCGAACTCATGTAGAGCTCGACATCTCAACACTTGAAACTATGCCAAATCTGTCAAGCTATATAGACTTGGAAAAAGGTAAGTGTCCATATCCTTGAAACTCCTTTGCTCTTGATGATAAGTGCCATTTTCTTGGAGGAGAGGATGTGCTTGGTAACCTTGATTTGAATCACAAATACTAAAACTTAGAGTACATACGTTCTCTAAAACAAAAATAACAGTAGAAAAAGTTGAAAAATCAAGAAAACATATACCACATTGTCTTCTCAATGGTCTTACTTGTGGCTTATCTTTAATTAAGACTCCTAATATTGGACCTTGTCACTTGGGGGCTAGTCTTGAGCTTCAAGAAATTCGGTTGTAAGAACTTGCACGGTATATTTTCTTGCAAACCTTCTCTAAAAATATTCATATCATGTTTGAAGTGGGCTCATCTTGTAAGGCAAAATTCTTTAATGCTAATATTCACAAATGAAAGAAATGGTAGAGACCTTTATTTCCAAATGGTAGAAAATTACCAATGTCTATCCCCCACTTTTAGTCAAGTCATTTGAGTCGCGTTATTAACATATATCACAAGTTGCAAAAATCATGTAAGTTCAATTAGTCACTTGCACTCTGAGAAGTTGTTTTGAAAGAGGGGTCATTTTATTACTCATAATATTGAACTTGAGGGGTTTTTAAAATATCATTGAGCTCATATGATATGTAAAGTTCTTGCCCCATGTGCGATCTATGTAGCATGCTTCCAATCATGTATGCATTATAGTCAATAAATTATTTGTTGCATTGGGTCTTTATGTTGTGTGTTTATGGCCTTCTCATCTGCATTTTTCTTGATCACCTTCCACATGCTTTAGCTCTACACCTTTTGTGCCTTTTTCGAATGTGTAATTTATTAATCTTCTTCTTCTTCTTCTTCTTCTTCTTCTTCTTCTTCTTCTTCTTCTTCTTCTTCTTCTTCTTCTTCTTCTTCTTCTTCTACCTCATATTGTCTATTGTGAGCTTACTCGACTTCACTTTGACCCCACTTTCACTTGCGGTGTGTGTTTTTAGTACATGATGAGATATGCTTTTGCTTTGGGGTCATTTGTTCTCCTCCTCCTATTATGGCTATCAGCTCTATCATAATGGATGGATTGACACTTTGTGAATAAAAACACTATACAACACACTCTTTCACTCAATAAATGAGCTCGATGGACAAGCAAAAATTGATATGGGGATAAAAAAAGAATAGGATAATGGCTTATAAAATCATAAAAAAACAAAATATGGGACACCGCTTGAGGTATCTCAAATGTGCCAAAGTAGGGGAACCCAAAGACTAAAATGGAGCACCTAGAATGAACCTAGACATGATAATTCAATGCATGCAATTTTTGACAATGATGATGTTTACTAATGGATAAAGTTGCATAAGTGTGAAATTCGGGCTAAATCTTGTTAACGTAGATAGTAAGCTGAAGAAGAACAAAACTCTCAATAGTATTCATAGAGACAATTGCTTTATGTAGTCAACTACACATGGGCTACACTGCCCCTACATAGATGCATGGGCCAATATTAACACTGACTTTCTCCCCCAAGCTTAAAGCCTCACGGATTTCCTAGTGTCCACCCAAAAATGAACTACCTATTCAATTTAGCACCAAGCCACTGAGGTAGCTGATCACTCCTAATAAAAGCCTTGGTAAATGTGTGAGTACATTTATCCTTTGTAGCACAATGCTCCATCCCCACAACTCCATCCTTAATCAACTCTTGCACATTGTGGTATTGAATCACTATATGTTTTGTGTGAATCTAAATCATGGAGTTCTTTCTAATTGCCATGCAAAGAACCCTATGCTTTTCTCTATATAGAATCTCTATATGTTTTTTGTGAGTGCCAATCATAGAGATCTTTGCCATGCAAATGTGATTGTGATACTTTGTGATTGTTGCCCCTTTGCTAGAACTCACATATCTCAAAAAGTACTCTTTATCCAAATGAGCTCACAAGTAGCAAGGCTTGATGTTTTGTACTTGCCCTCTATAAAAGGTAATGTGGTTGTGCATCACTTCTTATTTATTTAAGAGAGAATTTTAAACCTAAATGAGAAGGGTTATTTGTATTGATTTTTGGGAATCATTCTCTCCTTCCCAATTTGGTTTCCAAGGTCTTACTCAATCTATAGGTGATGCCATAGTCCATTGTACCCTTCAAATACTTCTCATAAGGCTCATTTGAGAATTTATGATCCCAATTTCTTGATTAAGTTATGGTTGGATGTTATGTGCATCTTCATCATCTGAATTTTGCTAGTTTGTGTGCTTACAGAAATTTGATTTGCTATCCCGATTGTCTATTCTTGAGACACCTACCATTTTTTTTTTCAAGGGCAACATATTGTGTAAAATGCAATGCATTTTCTTGACAAAAGATGCTTTAGCAAGAGCTATTTGTAAACTACAGCTTATGCACATTGATGTTTGTGGTCCAATGCAAACACCATATTTTGCTAGCTACCTATACTTTGCATCTTTTATTGATGATTACTCTAACCAAATTCTTTTGAACTTTGCCATTGCTTCTACATATATAGGCAACACACTTCCAAGAACCTAGTAAGAAAGCACAAAATGAGCAACTTTTATGGCTCTCAAGATTCATATTTAATACTCAATTTCTATAAAAATGTGGGAGCAACAAAAAATAGACATTCCAAAACCAATTCATAGAACAAATTGACCTCGCAAATTTCCAAAAGTACAACAAACAATAATTAGCACTATAGTAACTTTTGTCACCACACTTTCTTCCATGACAACCATAGTGGCTATATTAATCAAGCAAAACATGGAATATGATTATGTTCCTTTTGGCCCAATGACATGATTATCTAAGTTTCATAAAAATAAAAAGAGACAATTTAGATTCGATAATATGAAATAGACTAGATGCTTATTAGTTATAGAGGTTTTCACCCACTCTCTCATCCACCTCATCACCAATACCAAAAGAACCAAGATCTAAACTTCCCGCTTGTATGGCTTGTTCTAACAAATGGCTATGTGCAAGAGGAAATAATGTTTTTGTCCATATCTAGGGATCCATGTGTGCAATCGATTCTGATTCATGATTTAATGGTTGCAACGCCATAATCCATTTCAAAGCATATACACCCCTTGGGGCATAGGAGCTCAAGAAGCAAGCCATGAAAGTAGGGTTGCTCCCTATCCTTGCTTGTCAATCTCCACCATCAAGTCTCTTGTCCCTTGTTGGGGGGGCATATAGTGATGCAAGACACTATTAGTTGAATGCATGTGAAGGTCTTGAAAGAGTAGCATGCACTTTGCCACATACACATTGGGGCCTACCTCATGAGCAATATTGATGTGCACACTACAAAAATATAAGGTGTATTAGAACATAAATGTATAGTAGAAATTGAAGAGCCCATAAACATAAATGCATAGTAGTCTATCTCTCTCCCTCTCTTCTTCTCTTACTCCCTCATTGCCTATCTCTATCTCTCTATCTCTCTCCCTCTCACTCTTCTCTCCCTCCTTCTATCTATATCCTTCTCCTTCTCCCTTTCCCTCTTCTCTCCCTCCCTCTATCTATATCCTTCTCCTTCTCCCTTTCCCTCTCTCCCTCAACACGTCTCTCCAACCTCTCTCTCTCTCTCTCTCTCTCTCTAACAGTCTCTTCCTAGCTACCCCTATCTCTATCTCTTCTATCTAGGTCACACACACACACACACACACCCCTCTCTACCTATCTCCCTCCCTCTATCTGTCTCCCTCTCACTCCCTATTCTATAACCCTGTGTGTGTGTGTGAACATCTATTTGTCTCCCTCTCTCTCTTTATGTATTTCTTAGTTCCTATCTCCGACCCTCTATCTCTATCTCTCTCACTCCCTATTATGATGTGAATATCTACCCAATTCTCATTGTCCATACAATATGAACTAGACCTCCCATTGATATACTAGCTATAGCACATCATCCTAATTGCAAAAAACACAAACATTTTGGTGCTCCAACATGATATCAATAGGTTCAAGAAAGTAAACAATAGTGCTAGCAACCAACACATCATAAGACATTGTTCAATATAACATGCTGGCATTGCTACTAAGCACATTATAATGGTACAATAGGGTGCACAAAGATATGATTAGAAAACATAGATAGGAATCTGAAGACTATAATCTCGTGTGTTGTCCTTGAATTTTGGATATCCACTTAGAAATCCATCATGCAAGTTAGATGTTTCCATCTGATTCTAAAACAAGTTAGTGTATGTAAGATTGATGGAGAAGCCACTCACAGCTACCTTTTGTTTTATAAGCATGTTATCTTGAAGGCTCTAGCATATTATGAAGGAACGAAAAGTCATTACATGCTTCTACTTTGCTCATGAGATGGAAGTGTGAGAGCTCATTGTTATGCTAAATGATTTCTACAATGGCCGCTTCAAACAAAATGCATATTCTAACTTGTCCATGACTATATCTGGACCTTTGTTTGAGTGTACACACAACCAACCACTAAGAGGTCAAAGCATGGACTTCGTTTGAGTATTCTACAAGCAACAACATTCATTGTCTTGCTTTAATGTGTGACACATATGCCAAAGAACTCATCAACATACTACACAAGGTATTTTGAGATAAGCTTCATAAATTGACCATGCCAAAGGGAAAACAACATGGTATATTGAATTCTATCCATCTTGACACGATAAATAAATACCTCTAGGGAAATTTCCATGGAAGCATAAAATGCTCATAGATAGAGATTGTGTTGCAACAAAGCCAGTTAAAGCTATCAAAAGGTGTTAGGGAGCTATGCATGGAAGATGTACTACTAGCCTACTCTAGGTCGAGTTGCAAGGGGAAACCTTCTGGAAGACGTATGACTTCCCCCCAATACTAGCATTCTTTGACATAGTGCAATGGATCTGCACAATTTCCTGCACATGAATTTGCCACCCTAATCATTGTCCCGAGCGTATCCCCTCCCCTCCCTTCCCCTCCCACCCCCTTCACCACCCGCCTCCACCACCCAATATTCAATAATAAGTAGTGTGCCCTCCAACGTCAAGGAGCATCTCCTCCTCATCATTGCCATCGCCAACGCGGGCACTGCATCATCAAATGCCTTCTACAAGCGCAACATCTCCTTCTTGGGCTGGCTTGCTCATCATCCTGACCGCATAGCTACGACATTAGTGCTGTGATGCATATGTAGGTTCCACACCATTCAAGCTGCACAATTAAAGACTTTGATGCGTTCAATGCTTTGCTTGTTCACGCCATGCATCTTAGATGTATACACCCTCTCAAAAAGCATAATTGATTTATACATGGCTTAGTAGCGTGTGCTATTCTAAGGCTCCATGGGCATGCAAAATGGGACCCCATTATGTGGGCGCATATATTTCTATGATGGTTACTACCCTTACACACAGGGGAGTACTTGACAACTTTTTAATGTTGAAATGGCAAGTAGATTGTGTCCACTGCCCACCCACTTGATTGGTAGATTTCTTTCTCTTCTTTTTCTTTGCATGGCTATCATCACAATCCCCCATCATCGGCCAATTGATGTTCTGTCACGAGCCATGGGACCAACTTGTTAAGAGATGACTTATCAATGAAACTCATTTGACTCTAACCATGTTTAGTGTTATGAGCCTCCATTTTTTTACTCGTCACATATGGAACTTTAGTTTTGACTATTATAAACCTACATTTTTTCAACCAAGTCCTTTAGGGAGGCCACATAGCACAAATTTATGTGCATGAATTCCTAATTGTAAGGTCTGTTGGGTTAAAAGGAATCCATTGCCTATTAGCTCCTTCAATTGCAATAACTTGTTGCATGTAGACCATAGATTGTTACTATTTGAAAGGGGGATTATTAGTATTTGAGAGTAATTGTTGGTATTTGAGACAGGGTAATTGGTCAGCTTAGACTTCTAGTGAGACTCGATCTTATGAAATTTTTCATGGATGATTTGTATATAAGCTAGTGCCCTATCTCTCTTAGTCCACCTCTATCTCTTCATCTCTCTCCCTCTATCTCTCTCTTTGTTTCCCACTCTCTGCCTAGCTCTTCCTCATGTAAAATGGCTTCCTTTGGCTCTATGATCAGAATCTGATAACTAAAACCAAAACTTACTATATGGAGGTCGTGCCAGTGCAGCCTCCTCCATGCACATAATTAATCTCTTTGAAAACTAGCATGCTTCAAAGGAAGCATGACACATCATGGAGAATTTTGTTTGAAAAGAGTCCATTAGAAGATGTTGAATGAATGTGGAGACAAAAAGTAATGTTATTTGTGGTAACTTCTATTCTCAATGCAACACATTTATGACCTTGAGTCTAGAAGTAGTACACAAAGCTTTTTTATTAGAAGATAAGAGATTGGTTACATTGGACATTACATGGATCAATAATAGTAACTCAGTACCCTTAAAAGACAAATTCAACAACCTTAGGGTTTGCCTTAAGATTTACATTGACTGTAATTCGAGGTTATCTCTAAAATATGCCATCATTACAAACCGCCAAGGAGCCCACTCTAATTCCTTAGAGATATTTCACAACTTAAATTGGATGTTGGAAGTGATCTCTCAAAAGAAAACCATGGATAATGATCAGAAACTCTAAGGGGAAAAATGAAGCCGTGGCTCTCTCTGTCCTTCTAGAACATTTTTAAGGAATCTTTAGAACCTCTCTCTCTCTCTCTCTCTCTCTCTCTCTCTCTCTCTCTCTCTCTCTCTCTCTCTCTCTCTCTCTCTCTCTCTCTCTCTCTCTCTCTCTCTCTCTCTCTCTCTCTCTCTCTCTTCTCTCTCTCTTTCTCTCTCTCTCTCTCTCTCTATGTGTTGTAGAATATCTCACGTGAGAATTACATATCTTCCTACTATCTTGAGAAATAAAGTTTATCCAAAACAAGATTGACAAGACAAAAACACAATCTATTTCATTGGAACTCAAGGAAATAAGCAAGATAAGAAAATAGGTTAGTTCCGAGCATTAAGGTTTTCAAATCAGTCAAATAGCATCCAAAGCAATATGAAGGTCACATTACCTTTGAGTTACCTCCTCTCGTGATAGTAAACACGTCATGTATGGAATAGAGCAAAGAAATGATTACTACCCTAGACAAAGTGTGTGACTTCTTATTGTGATCTTTTTGATAGTGTGGTTTAGCTCAATAGGTGCTCACCATATTTGAGATGTGTCAATGTGGATTATTCTTTCTATGTGATATTGCACTATCAAAATGAAATCCAATGCTCATCCAATGGTAGAAAAGGTTAGAACAAGTGTGCCAAGTTGGGCATGATTATTCAAGAATATGGCTAATTACTATGTAGATATTGTGGAGAAGTACCTCAATGTGTTTCCACATGCCTTGTTGTTATTATCAAGAGAAAACAACAAGGTATATTTTCCATCTTGGGAGTCACAAGAACCATCATTATGAGGAGGGTAGAAACTTGATGGAAATAGGTTGCATATTGAGAGAGTGGAGGAGAGGCTAATCTCTAAAGCTAAAGACAATCCTTTCACTGCAATAGAGAAATTAGAAATATGTATTACAAGGGACATGATTTTTGAGATTCCAATAGGGGAGACTAGTGCAAATGGTACTAAGATTGAGGAAGGGGAACTAATAGAGATTTTCAAATGTGCCACACCATTGTCCAATAGTAAGAGAATGGAGAACTATATGGACTATGCCAAGTAGACACAAAGTATTATATTGAAATGTTTGGAGACTATGCTAGATCTTAAAACTAGGTATAGGTATCCTTTCATGTACAATGTATTGTTCATGAGCCAGTCGGGACACTACATACCAAACTCATGTTTTTGATAATGTTAACAAAGGGCGTAGGTGTAGAGGAAGCTCACGCTTAACCTCCAAGACCCACGGACTGCTTATCATTAGGGCCAAAAACGCTTCAAAAAATGCACTTTTGTTAATCACGGGATTAAGGAAAGGTCCAAAGAGATTTTGCCACGTGTGCAAGAATATGGTATTCTTGTCTCCTCCTTTTTGGAGATAGTAGAGTCGACTCCATAGTTCTCTTCTCTCTTTTAGCCAAAATCTCCAAACTCTGACATGTTTTGATGGTCCCGAAGTCCTTATTTAATTATAAAATCTGACAAAACCGGTTATGATAACGATGTTGTGAAGTTAATACTAACTTTTTTGAAAGTCGAGAGCTTTTGGCGCCCCGACTATATTTTCATTAGTCTTTTCACTATTTCTTCTTTGTTCATTCGTCTTTCTCGGTGAGCTTCTTTCTTTGCTCATTTGCCTTTCTCAATGAGCGTTTTTCTCTGCGATTTCAATCTAAGTATGGCATCCAAAAGGCGCCCGTATCGTTTAGTAAACTCCTGCACTGTCTATGGCCAAGGAGTAGATGGAAAATGGGAGCCCAAAACCTTTTGCATAAACGATTGGGTGACCATGTTGCCCTCTTGCAAAGGCTCTCACAAGGTCAAAAGAAGAAAAAGAGAGGATATAAAACATCACTGGAAAGGGCGTATCATTGCTTTCAAAATTACGCATGAAGGGTGGTTAGTTAAAGTGCAACATGTTTACATGGCCAAGGATATGCACTTATCTCCTAATGAACATGTTTGCCAGCAAACACATTGTAAGTCTTAAGTTGATAACATATTTGATTTTTTTTAAAAAATTAAGCAAGTATTAATATTGAATTCTTCATTGTAGATATATTTCCATCAACAAGTGTTGAATGGCAACCTATGGAGAGTTTGAGTGGAACTTTGAATGCGATTCATAAGGCATTTGCAAACATTATAGATGGATTTTTATATATTATGCACAATATGTGGTTCCATCTAAAGAGGATACATATGGATATATCGAGGATTTGCCATTGCCAAGTCTCTCCTCTCTTATTTGGGAGGTTCTTGATAAGGCAACCATGAATAGTTTTAAATTCAAAATATGTCAAGATATTCAAAAGTCCATGATAGCTGGAAGGATCTCAAGAAGAATACGCCTGCCATGGTTTATCCCCTTACATATCTTTGTGGGTTGCTTCAAAATAGCAAACTTACAGAGAACAAAAGTATCTTATATCGTCAATTAGCAAATATGAAGCGAGAAGGCATCGCTCGTTAACTGGTTGCACACTTTCGCGCGGTATCGTACTTTCACTCATGTCTGAACCTAAGGATGTTGTAGGCTCCCAAGAGTAGGGTATCCCTTCTAAAAAAAGAAGAAGATTGTCATCAGGGTCAACAAGAGCTTCTGATTGTGCTGCCTTCTCCCCTGAAATTCCCACAACTTCCTCCCCTTGTTCAGCAGCAAGTGTGGGAATGCCTAAGAACTCTCCAATCAAAGGCAAGTCACCATTGACGGTTTCTGGATTGTCTCAGATCACAGAGGTTTCTCCATCTGAAAGGCTCCTAGACTTTCTTCTTCAGAATGGCATGGAGTTATTTTAGTACGGAACTGCAAAGGATATTTTCAACCATGACTGGGATATTGACCATGTATTGAACTCATGTAAGAAGTTTTTCTTGGAGGATTTTGCTGAGTTTAAAAGTCTTGCATTTTTGGTGGTTGAAAAGGATGCAAAGGAATATGTTCATATACCTATTAGGAGCTCACCTTCAGAGAAGGCTTCATTTTCAAGAAAGTGTACATCTCATTCTCTTGACCGGTTTTGTACCTCAGATTTGTTTTGTTCTACTCATTCTAGGAAATGCAGGCTTATGTCCAAAACAGCTGCATTCATTACGTTTTCTCTTGTTAAATATCTTGTGAAATTTGATGAAAAACAATTAGAAGGTCCAAAATGTTCCAGCTTTTGCCTTTTGGACGAGGTAGCAAATGACAAGGATGTAGGAGGAATGTTTGGACCCTGTGCAAGAAGCAAATATTGCTGGCAAACTAGATGTTGCCCAATTCAAAGCTGAGACCATTATTCAAGAAAAGCATGCAAATGTAGATCTTGTTTGTGACTCTTCTTTTTATATTGTTGCTTCACTTCCAACTTTCCCTATCAAGGACAAAGAATACATACTGCTAGCAGACATTCAAAGGCTCTTCAATCTTAGGGAGGATTATTGTTTAGCCATCATTGCAGAGGCTTCTGATGCTGCAAATGGCATTGTTGACGTCGAAAATGAATCAAAAGAAGAGTTGCTTAAACTTGACACTGAAATTACGGACAACAAGTTTATTGAAGCAGGGGATGCCCTTTCTCTTTGTTTTTGTAAGGCAATGAAGAGTATGGGATTACTGAAGAGGAATTCCACGGTCTTCAAGACCAACTTGGAATTTCCCATTTTGGAAGAGAAGAGTCGCAATATGTTAAAGAATTGGAAGATACCAATGAGACACAATCATCAATTAACATATGGAATCCAACTAAGCTAGAAAATGATGAAAATCAATTGGTACTATTATCTCAAATTTTGTAAGATGTATATACATTAATATGTTTGATTTAAACATTCATTTGACATTTATCTTTTTTCACAATTGGAGATCGAAGATTTTGATAACTTCTTGGGACGGGGTAAAGGGACAAGCGTTGGTATTAGTTCACATAAAGATGTTGCACTTGGCCATTACTTAGCAAGGATTGATCTGCATATTTTCTTGGTATTTCATAACATCTTCTCAGAGGAATCAACATGACCTATACTATGTATTAAGGCACTTACAAGGCTACTTGGTTTCTTTGGGTTACAATACAATGCACACAAGGTGATGCTTTTGGAGAAGACTGCGGCAATTAGGATTTTTGGTTATGGTCCTGGTTTCTCTGCTTCTAGAGCAGGATACTTTCTGGCCCTCTCATCTTATGCTTTGGCAGCAAATCGAACTGATATAAAATCAATAGTTGGCTACAAGAGAAGAAAATTTCTGCATTATAGAGGAAATATCCCGAAAAGGGAGGATGAAAAGGCTCCTGAGAGCTAGCTTTGTACTTTCCTTTCTTGAATTCTCAAGTTGAAGTATTCATTCTTTGAAGTTGTCGTCGAAAAATACTATGAATTCTTAAGTTGAAGTTTTCATTCTTTGAAGCTGTCGTTGAAAAAACCAATTGAATAGCTCCTCAAGAGCATTGCTTTTTGTAACTCCACCTCCATGTCTTGTGCTTTGAAAAAAACTTGTACGTGCTTGATAGTGAGATCTTTCCATGCCTTGGCCACTATAAGTTGTGAGGGGGCCTTGCTCCTCCACAAAGTAAGGCCCATGGATATGAAGGATATGCTACAAATTCATAAGAGTAACAATTAGTTTCTGCCAATGGAAATTTTATCGAAGAAAGCTTGGATTAAATATTCTCTCTTACCAAATAAAAAGTGATATCTTTTTCTCCCCATGCCTCCTTTATTGCATGAACAAGATTTGTAATCGAACATTTGAACTCCTCTTGATACGTGTACGTTTTCGTTTGTTGCTTGAGGAGCTTTAAGAAGACATCAACGTGTCTCCAAACCTCCATCCTTAGAAATGCAAGTCGTGGCGTGGTTGCAACGTTTGTCGTTATCCCACTCAGCTCTCTCCAATGCTCCCAAGTAATGCTCACCTGTTTTCCTGTATGGTTACCTAAAAAACATCTAGCTTTTGAGCCTCCCATTGAGACATCAGCCAAGACATCTCTTGTTTTCCCTGAAAGTGTTGGATCTTTTCTTAAATGAACTTGACCTCCATGAAAACCCATTTTGGAGAGTAATGCCTCACATTTTTCAATACACTCATTCGATAAAGACAAAGGCTTAATTGAGTATGCAGAGTCAAGATGCAACCTGAGAAGTTTATCAATAATTCTAATCTATGCATGCAAAGTACATACATGAACATTAGTAAGAGGAATTGAAAGAATTGCATCCCATATATCTTCCTTGTTTTTTTTAAAACTTAGATCTATAGAGTCTCTAGTTGGGGCTCTTCTTACAAGGCACAAGTTGCTCCAATTTTTAGACCCAACACTTTTCATGCAATAAATACAAGGATATTTTGCATTTGCTCCATTACATATTCCAAGCATACATTTGATAGTTTTCAAGTCAGTGCTCATATGCCATTCCACATTAAAATTATCAACCCCATCAACAACCAACATTTCTCCTTCACTTTGAGACTTAATAATGTTTGGAATACATGTATGAGTAAACAACCATTTCAGTGTTTCATGATTCTCAATTGGTACCTGAGCTGCACCAACCCACCAAATCTCCATCTCAGACTGGAACTTATGCATTGGTGCTTGACCCCCACCATTGCTGTATTCCAATGCCCTGTTCATGATGCAAATGCTGACTCTTTCCATCTTTTGTCCTTTTTGAATCTGTGCTTCATCTAACTTCAAGGCAAACTTTAAAACACCGTGACATTCCTCTAGCGTGAGTCTATACATGTGAACCATTGCAATCTGCACTCTTCTTAGATCAACCCATATATTACTAAATACATTGTATTCAAAACTAGATTTTCTTTTTGTATTTTCATATGGCATAGATGCTTCAATATGAATGTATTCCTCGAAAACTTGTGGAATCTTACGATTCATGGCAGTCCTTTGCAATCGACACTTGTAGGGCTCGAGGTAATCCAAATGTAGTTATTCTATTACATTTTAGATTTTTAAACCATAATCTTGAGATAGCTCGATAACCTTTTCGACTAATGCCCAGAGTATCACATGTCTCTACAATTTCGTTTGGTTTTACTGTGTCCTTTAAGTCCTTCACTAATTCTTTGAGAGTTGGGCCTCTCAAATCCATATTTTGAGGTGACCTAAGAATCCTCAAAATATCATTCTTATTCATGGTCTCTTTTAAAAAACTGATTCTCTCCTCACTCTCTCGAATATTTATACCCGACATGTTGGAGACATATTTTTTTGCAAGATTCAATCTTCTTTTCTTTGCTCTCACACACGAGCTAGTTATATTTTTTATGGTCTCTTTCTCTCTCTTAATCCTATTGGAGTTTTCTTTAAATGTCTTAACTTGTCTTGTAATGACTTATTAGCATTTTCCAAAACATCAATCTTATACTCTCATTTCATTCATTTGAGCTATGTATGTGTAAGATACAGAGTATAAGCTTTTACAATACCCAAGCATCCCATTATAACATTCCCCAACATATCTTACGTAGTCATGAATATTAAAAAAATTAGGAGGTTTACCTGTTGAAGGATCCTTTGGATAAATATTTCCATCTATCCACAAATCTATATGTTTATTTCCTTGAGTTCGCAATCTATTGGCCTCCATCTCATCTATTAGTACTCGACGATGTATACTTCTCCAAGATGAATAAATTGGATCTAGTTAGATAGTAAGTTTGTATTTGCATGTGCTCACATTTGTATCACTTGCAGAGGTGTTGCTATGCACCTAACTTGAGAATCCCTAAGTATAGTGGCTATGGCCTACATGTGGTGAGATGATTCGATTGCTTTTCTTGTGATTTCCTTCTCTTTTCTTTTCTTTTTTCTTTCTTTTTTCTTTCTTTTTTCTTTCTTTTTTCTTTCTTTTTTCTTTTTTTTGAATTACATAAATATAACGAGAAGCTAATCTTCATCATCTGAGTCGTGAGAGGGTGGTTCTGGGAGCTTAAGAGATTTTTCAAGGAATTTCTAGCATTACTTAGTTTATTTTAATGTGTATACATTCCAAAGAAAATTGATTTATGTTGCTCATTATGAAGATAATAATTATTACTAATGAGGTATTATATGCCAGTTCATGGAAGAAAGACTTGGGAGATCCTCCAAAGACTAGCTTATTAAAACTATGTTTGTAGTATAGAACAACAAAAAGAACTAGCCTAGTGGATGGTCACTTGGCAGTTAAGTGCACTCGGGTGATGACACTACCAGGATGGGTGACCTCCCGGAAAGATTTTCATACAAGATGATGGGAGCTTCTCACATGCAGTCAACGGCTCCAACAAAGCCTTCACAGCCTGTTGCGAAGTGGCCAAGATACTCAGGTCTATGCCTTAGTTGCCGCCTTGGTCATAAACCTTGGAGTGACAACCTCTCTGACGTTATCAATGATGCCATTAGAAATGCTAAAAGTCTCTTTGTTATCAATGATATCATCAAAAAACTCTAAAAAAGCAAGCGTCCTCTCTTTTATCCCCCCCTCTCCTTGCAAAACTATAAATTGAGGGCTTGGGGATAACTAGGGAGAGAGATAGAGCAATCTTAATGAGGATGAGGTTCTGATTGAGAAGGAGGAAACTCTATTCCACGAGACAAAGAGACATCATTCCATTCAACCTAAGAAAGGGGATATACTAAAGGTCTCTCGTCCTCTTTTACTCTAATCCGAGAAGAGAAGACATTGAAGGACTTTATCCTTAGAAGTCATACCTCTACTCTCATTCCTATTCCATCTACTGGAGAGAGAGAGAGAGAGATCATACCTATTCTCTTGCTCTTGCTCTATACTAGAGAAAGAGCTACCCTTAGTCTTACCGTTGGTTGCCAAGGTGAGAGAGAGAGAGAGAGAAGTATTGCTCTCCACGAAGCAAGAAGAACCATCCACGAGGCCTACATCATCGAATCCTGCAATAACCATCATCATCATCATCGTGAGTCTTACACCTTTGCTAGCTGGTATTATTGTCGTGTTCTTCTTCTTCTACGGATCATATTTCCGTCATGGCCTTGAAGAAGAAGAATTCAAAAGCGAAAATCATGAATGACCCTACTAACGTGGAAGCAACATTTGGAGTTGCGAGCACGGGAGTCACTAACGGAGTCACGGGCATGGATAACAACCCTTCATCAATCATGATACCACAGGTTTTTCTAAAAATGTCTATTCTAATTCAATAGAAATAAGATAAGTCTCTTAAGAAATACTGCAATCTTAGAGCATTCACCTAGTAAATTATTAGAACATCTTATAGGCTAGAAACTGTTAGGGGAACTATGAAAACCTAGAACTCAAGAGATATCATGAGGAATTTTAATGTTAACCCCATAGAAAAGAAGACTAGTGAATTCAAGACGAAATTACTAAGAACGAAACCCTAAAAAAACTAGCCAAGGATATAGTTTAATCTATAAGCTTTGATAGAAGATTTTAAGCCCAAAAATATCTCTAAGTTGAAAAAGCAGACTTAAGGCCAAGAAAATTTGGTTACAAGAATGTCATTATAAACCTTAAACTGAGAGGTTAGAGACCCAAAAATCTGGATACCCTAGGGAAAGAGCTCACTGTGTGAATTTCAAAGGTCGATTGTTACAAGATTAATCATCACTTGAAAGTTGCATGATTGATTGAAGCCATAACTGCTTGAAGACATCAATCTTGTTTGTGATTTTCTAGATTAGATCCTGATTGAATTAAGTATTGGAACATAGAAAAATTGAGAAGCCCTATACCTCCCCCAAGGATAGGTGCTGAATCCCCATACCAAGAGGGGATGCTTTTTACCGCTGTGGAAGCATGGACCCCCCAAGCTCCAATGGCGAGAGGTCTCCTAGTAGGGATCATATTAAGTAGGAGGTGGATAGGGTGCCAGGGGGGTTCTGGTTAGTAAATCCTTTACGCACCTAGGAACTACTTGGTCGCCTATATGGCCCAAGTTCTACTTGAATTAGGAGACAAGCAAGCTGATAGTGATCTTCTCACAACGCTAGTGACCACTCCTATAACTCTAAGCCTAGGAGATTTGCTTAGGCAACATCCGATGCTATGGTGGGAGTTAAAGAAATGGGTTGAGAAATCGATGGAGCAAGCTGCCATTGACTTGCAAGACCACGACATAGTAACACAAATATTGAGCCTAACGCTACACTCAGTATCCAACTCTTTGCATGTTAATGCTTTCTGGAAAGGCACTGAAATGCACAGAGTCTTGCCTCCTAGCTCTAGGTGATACCATGAGGAAAGGGATCGTAGATACGAGGGCATGAGTCAGTGTACTTAGCCATGTAGTACTCTAGGCTTGGAGTAGCCCACCTGACTACTAAGAAAGGGAGTGCCCCAACCCAAAGCACCAACACTTGAAGCCATAGAAAAGGTCAAGGAGTTGGTGAGAGAAGCTTAGGAACACCTAAAGGATGTTGAGCTCATCTTGAAGGATGAGATCGATGATCTCTCTAGTGTGAGCATACCAGTCTCCCTCACACGATTGAGAGATGTGCCCACACCTCAAATCATGCCACCTAGACAGAGCATGAATGACATAGGCCAGCAAACCAGTCAAAAGCCCTAGACTCCCCCCCATTACTAAAACAGATTACCCACTTTCTCAAGGGTGACCATCCAAAACACATGCCACTGTTGTTAAAAAATGGCTTTGGAAGGGGGTGGGTTTTGCAGGTATATCATGGTGTTGTTAAAAATGGTTTTCGGAGGGGGTGGGTTTTGTAGGTATATCATAGTGTTGTCTACAAAATAAGGAGTAGTATTGACTTTAAACTTTACTTGGTTTTGTTCTACATGTGATTCCTTATACCCAGTGGTGAACCCTCACATGCATGGCACCACAAAGATGTAATTCTAGGATGTGTCTATATTGTATCATTTCTTTCATTGAATAATATAAAAATATACCTTACTCTCACATATTATGTTACCTTTCTATGTCATCTTGAGTGAGTGATTAAACACAAAGTGTATTACACTTAGTATCAAAGCAACTCTTACTCATAGTTGAGGAGTGCTCACAAAAGCAAGAGAGAAGATCCAGTGCCTCGAAATTGTGTCATGATGACCCACATCATAGCACCCCAGTAGCTTGCCTGCTACACAACCACTTCCCGAAGGCAAAATGCGGCTTTCTTGTTGTGAGGACCTCAGAGCCAAGTTGTGGTCCCCCTACAACATACCACTTAGAGCTAGGGTGTGGGTTCCAAAAACACTAGCTATAGGTGGATTTGATCTTGGTGATGTGTAGATACGCTAGATGAGGCAGCACATGAAATTGTAATTTTTCTCCTGTATGGGTGGGAGAACACACATTATGGAACATAATCAATGAATTTGTTTTATTCTGATTGTATGTCCGTGAGTAAATTACACAAACAAAAAATTATGCATAAAATAATTCTTTTTAATTAAGGAATCTATTTTTATATGTTTCACGTAATGTGGTAGGTAATTAGATAACTAAGAACTTCCATAGAGGGAAGCAGGTGGATGGATTCCCGACGAATCCAGTCCTATGGCAGGGTGATCTTGGTTAGCCAAGAGGTTTCCCCAAAAACAAACGCTGGGAAGAAACTCTAGGAAGGGCCAATTCGCTGACTTACCTAGGGTTTCGTCTCATAACCCAAAGTATAAATTATCTTAAGGGAAAGATATGACGGCTATGCCAGATAGAGCGAAAAGAAATTAAAAACTTGGTAATTGTAGCTTGAGATATGAGTTGTTTTTCCCTTCCCTTGCTGATATGTGTTTTTTTTAAAATCTTACCCAAAGAGACGAAGATTGGGAGTGATTCCTAGTCTTCCGAGCAATGTTTACATCGGCAATGCATTCTACAGATTATGGATGGAGAATGCAAGTAATACGGATACTGGATCGCATCTACAATCCTTCTCCACTATACTAGGAAAGACAATGGATGATAAGTGGTGGATATTGTTATATCAACGCAAGCCGTCTTGCCTTCCTTCATACCAATAAGATGGATGGAAAACCTTAAAGTTGTGAAGGTTTATTTATTCCATGAAGCCAAAGTGAATTCAACTTTATTGACTAGAGGCCAATAGGTTAAACTAAATCGATATACTTACGAGGAAGCGATAAAGGTCATCCCAGCAAACCAAATTATAGTTGTTGGTCGCTCTAATGCCGCAACTACGTCAAACATGGATTTCTTGATCTTCCTTTAAAGTATCAATTTTTAGATCTCCATTCTTCAAAGCCCGATTATTACCTAATGGACGTATCCAAATGCCATGCTTAGATTGTATTAGGGGAATATTCTCTCCCAAATAACCAGCCATCCCAAAATAAACTATGTATTTTTTCCCTACGACAAAAGATATTATTTTGTCTATCCATTGAATGTGAAATTGGTTACCATTCTAGCAATTAAGAATTACGAGTCAATAGATATGAAATCCATGGTTAAATTCCTTAAGTGAATTCGAAAAACTCTTTCATGATGTAACATTCGTTGAAAATTTAATATAAAGTATTTCTATCATTCTAAAATGATTTCTCTTTTTGAAAAGATACGAGCAAATTGTATGATAACATTCGTAGAGCTAACTAGAGAAAATCTTACAATACCACAGAAGCTGTTCCTACCCTTAATGTTGGTGAGATCCAAGAAAAGAAGTTCCTGCTTAAGCAAATCAAACCACGTGAGTTTGATGGCCAAGGCAAAAACGTCAAGGTTGAAGTAGAAATATGGGTCGAGTCCATGGAAGATTATTTCATTGCTGCTCGAATTACCCCAGCTAATTAAGCAATGATCAGCAAGTTAAAGCTAACAAGAGAAGCCCGAATTTGGTGGAAATAATGGTGTAAAGACCAAGGAATCTCCGAAGAGACCAAGGAATCTCCAAAGTGTTTGTTAGTTGGGACGTATTAAAGGATGGAGTGCAAGGCTGGTATCTTCCGCCAGTATGCCACATGCAGGTGCTATTATTGTAATGATTGCTAGAAAACTAGGCATAGACACAATGCATGCACTTGGGCTAATAGTTGAGTTAGCTGATGGAAAAGAAGTTTTCTTGACATATGATTTTTAATGCTGAGAAGTGCTTAAAAATAGCCAAAAATTCTAAATTTCAGGGGAAAAATAGACTTCGTCGAAGGCGCCAGTGGCAATTAGTATGATTTTAAGCGGCAATACCTAAAAGTGCTTAAGAGACCCACTAGACGACAGTTGGTGAATTTTCATAAATTTTTGGCGTATCAGATGAGACCTTGGGAGATGCCCAACAGTGCGGGACTTCAAGACGGACACCTAGGATTTTTCAGACTTTGAAACGGACACTAGACGAGGAAATGGGAGCGCCCGGGAGGCCAAGGCCAAGGCCAAGTGGGAAAGGACTTTAGAAGTCCAAAGGGCATGCCTTTTGGGGGCCGCCTTTAAAAAAAAAATTGATAGGGGGGAGCATGGTATGTTGTATTTTATGAAAGAATTTTGCTTGTTTTTTATCGTTCATGGTCTAAATGGTGTGCATATGGGCTGAAATTTTATTTGAATGTTCCTTGCATTATGTTTGAGGGCTGCAATCACTGTTATGTAGAACCCGTATTGATTTACAACAATTATAAATTTTCAAAACTTGAAAAAACACTAATTTTTACGAAAAATGATAGTTTCTTTGATTTTGAGTGGGAAAAAATGAGTGGATATGGGATAAAATAAAAAAAATGCTGAGTTTCAGTTCCAGTGATCATTTATCAGAAAAAAATTAAAAATATCTATTTTCTATTAAAAATAAATAGAAAAAATAGAAAAAAAATGGGTTTCTTGCGTTGGGAAAATTTGGAAAAATAAGATCTATGTATGTGAATGTCTGACGGGGCTAAAGCATGAGGTTAAGCCTTAGTTTGGCCTTGTCCTTTGTGTTCAAGTGCGTATTTATTGCTTTTGCATACAAAAAATGACATAAAAATATCCTCTACACCTATGCACCGCAGCAAAATTTAAACGGTGAGGGGGAGGATGATGTTATACAATAGTTTAAACACTGAAATAATAAAAAGTATGATTTATCTCTTTATACATAACATTTAGGATGCAATTTATTTGAAAATAATGGATCTAGCAGCACGAGGTTTGCCTTGGTGCTATGTTCCTACAACGCAGCATTGCATATTAGCGAAAATTCATTAAAAGGACTGTTTTTACACGACACATAGACTGATTTCATACCATAATTGTTTGTGCACAATCATCCACCATTGCATGAATCATATACACATGGTATCTATTACTAGCATGCATAGCACTTGGTTGAAGTATAAATGACCCACGCTGGAGAGAGTAAGGCATCCAAGCTGTAGGTCTAGATGGTGGGTCCAAGGGGACAAGTAAGTGAGGATTGGTACATTCCTGGAATGATATAATATTGGTACCAAGAGTGGAGTACATTTCATATGTGTGATATGTAGCGACGCATAGAGGGGCCAATCCCTAAGGTGTAGGAGGGTCGCAGTGGGGCCGTGGCATTCAGCCGAGGGGCACCTCCTATGTTGTTCTACGTGGTGAATTACACCAAAATGTGTAGAGTCTCCCTCTGAGGAGTTTGATAAGGTTAAGGATTGGACTACAAAACATGATACAAAAGCAAAATGTACGTACGATGGCAGGGAAATGTGTCCTATAGATGCTCCTGATTGCGAGGCCGTGGGGTTGTCTTGTGCATGTTAGAGGTTCAAATTAAATAATATTGAATAGGATAAAGAATTCAAAGATGAACTGTTGTGGCTTAGAGAATATGCTGGCATATTTCCTGAAGAATTAACTAAACTTCCACCATAGAGAGAAGTCGACCATAAAATCAAGCTAGTACCAGGAGTTGTACTAGTTGAAAAGCGACCATATCGAATGTCCATTCTGGAAGCCATAAAACTAAAGGAACAACTCAAACAGCTCTTAAATCAGGGATACATTAGACCTAGTAACTCACCTTGGGGAGCTCTAGTGTTATTTCAGAAAAAGAAGGATGGGACTCTCTATCTTTGCATTGATTATCAAGGGCTAAATCAAGTAACGATCAAGAATAAGTATTTGATTCCAAGGATCGATGAACTACTTGATCGATTACAAGGAGCAAAAATTTTCTCCAAGATTGATCTCAGATCAAGGTATTACTAGATCAGAATCAAGCAAGAAGATATCCCAAAAATCACTTTTAGCACAAGGTACGGTCATTACGAGTTTATCGTAATGTCATTTGGATTTCTGTGAGGTATTTGAATGGGCATCCCATCCATTCCAACCCCTTCTCTAGCTTGGTAGATTGGAGAAGGGTGGAATGATTTTAGTCCTAGAGCTAGATCCCCAAGACTAAATGTTGAGATAACCTATGCACCAGTGACCTTCAAGTCGATGTAACTGTCAACGTATTTGGTGTTCAAGTTCATGAGGTATTTGAATGGGCATCCCATCAATTCCAATCCCTTATCTAGTTTGGTAGAATGGAGAAGAATGGTGGAATGAGTTCAATCTCTACCCATCAATTTTAATATGCACTTTTCCAATAATGAATGGGGTTGACCTGTGTGGGGATGCAACTTGGTGTCAATTGGCTACAATAGTGGTTGACCCAATTCTCTCCCATAGCAATAAAGAAAGAGTAGTGAAATTGACACCCTCATCAATGGGTGCATCAATGGTCACATCCTTAGTTACGATCAACTAGATGCAGAGGTAAGTGAGTGGAATTATGAGGTCATCCTTTGATCCTAGGCTAGTGGCAATCACTGCCCTAATATTAAAGCTTATGGAAAGAATGTTAGTTGAAAGTTGTCTCATTGAGTGCATTGCTCCATTTGTTCATACCATGTTTGTTCAGCTACACTCATGTAAGAAGTACCATAGAAGGTAGTAATGTTTAATGTGACTATCATTAAAATGTCCCGACTCAAAGCTTTCTAACTCCATTAACTATCCTATTGATGACACAAATGTAATATGAGTTGAGACCTTGAAATTTAAGTATTTATTTATGGCCTTTGACTGAGTACCATAGCACTATATCACATTTCTCAAAAGATCACTACTTTGCTGATGTGTTTATTAAACTAGGCCTTTCACTAGGCTTTTGCTACAAGTAGGGCATGGGTTGCAAGTAATCGTGTTTCAATAAGGCATTCAAGTTTCATAAGGCATTCAGCCTAAGATTTTGTACCTTCATAGCATTATTGCACCACAATGCAAGACTAGGGATAAGGAACTCCATTGGCATAAGTGTCCTAGTCTTATAAGTCATCCTAAAGGTGTTTGCCTCTTAGATATATTGTAAGCAATATGGTATGCCCTCCTAGTCTAATCAAGAAGCTAAGACAATCCTAGTTATGACACTAACGAGGATCTTATTAGTTGGCTCTGCTTGCTAGACTGTAGATGTAGGTCCAGAATGTGAAAAGGAGATGTTTGATGGCTTCATTTAGAAAATAGATTCCTTAGCTGATAATCTCGAAGAGATAGCCAAAAAGTGATTGACTTGATCTTATAAGAATATTGCCATGGTTTTAGCATCATTCTTTTATGTACTCCTAGCTCTACCCACTTAGTCATCTAATTAGTAGTGGCCACTATAATGTAGCATGGGGAGTGTTGGGTAGCATGAGTAATAAGTCCCATAAAGTATGTACCACACTTTTCAAAAGGTTGGTGATCATAAGTGTACCCCACTTCTCAAAAGGTTGGTAGGCAATCACAAGAGAGTTCTATTTTATCCTTCCTAATTGGAAGTTTGGTTTGTTGACACTCATCGCAATATGTAAAACCTTCCTGGTTGTGGCACTTACTTGTGCAACTAATTTAGCATTCTCTTTAAACTCTTGTATACAACATCCACTTGCATTGAATCTAACTTCATGTCCTAGAGACTTGTATATGCGAGTCCAAGTCCATTTAGAGTGGTAGAGACCAAATCATCATCATCAATTGGTGCATTTATTGAAGTAAGATTCTCTATAACTTGTTTTATTTCTACCACATA
The DNA here is from genome assembly GCF_053477565.2 of Lygodium microphyllum. Classification (NCBI taxonomy): domain Eukaryota; kingdom Viridiplantae; phylum Streptophyta; class Polypodiopsida; order Schizaeales; family Lygodiaceae; genus Lygodium; species Lygodium microphyllum. The sequence continues at coordinate 17,111,960 of NC_141141.1, read as the reverse complement.
GTCATTGATGCTTCTATTTCCATGCCATGCACCATGTATCTCTACTTTAGCTGTATCTTCCTTGCCTTTGTACAAGTGCCATATATCTTCTCAATGATTTTCCAAGCATCTTTGCATGTGCTTGCCTTTTTAATGTGTGAAATCAATGTCTCCAAGATACACATAGATATCCAATGCAAGACCTTCTTGTTTTTACCTATCTAATCCTTACGCTTCTTCTATTCTTCTATGAGCTCATTAGGAAGTTATGGGTATGTATCTTCACTTGTAATGAGGTCCTATATACCTCTCCCCATCAAAATATTCTCTATACAGTACATTGTTGTCCTCAGTCAATTTGTCACCCATAATTTGCATAATTTATGTAATTTTTTACATTTTGATGGCTATAAATTTAGTGAAACAAGCAATGTGTAATGTGCCAAATCAATATCCAAGTATGTCAAAAATTTTGAGCACCAACCGCTCCAAAATGAGACTAAAAACCTTGCTACCATACATCCATTTGTAGCCTTTCATGGCTCCCAAAATGCATTCCAAGTGAGCAAAAATGCTCAAAATCTAAGCTCCAATGGCTCTACAATCCCATATAGTTGTTTCAAGTGGATTAGTTGAGGATTTGTACCTCATTTAATGACAGACATCAAGCTTTCAATTCAATGTAGACCTTGATTTGTCGCACTCCTCGATCCAATTGTTCAATCCCACACTCTTGCTTTGATACCATCTGAAAAGAATGGAAGTGGATGCTTAACGGAAGGAGCAATGCTTCAAGATATGGAGGCTCAAGAAATCATCATCTTCATTCTCCTCTGTCTCTCACTTTGTCAACTATGTACACACAAAGTATCCCCAAAAGTGATAGATGCCTTTTGACCTTTAAGTCACTTTACACACAACTTCTACTTTATATATGCATAAAGAGGATAAAAGCTTAGACTATGTCTTATTTCTCAACATCTTTTAGTTCCTTAAACATTACTGAGAACCTACTTCAAATTTTTTAGCAAGGACATGAAATTAGATTCAATGGAAATGGATGTTTTGTACAAGAGTTTAAAGAGAATGGCAAACTAGTTACACAAGCAATTGCCACAACCAAGAAGGTTTTACATATTGTGATGAGTATTGACAAACCAAACTTCCAATTAGGAAGGATAAAATAGAACTCTCTCCTGTGATTGCCTACCAACCTTTTGAGAAGTGGGGTACATACTTTATGGGACCTATTAGTCATGCTACCCAGCACTCCCCATGCTACATTATAGTGGCCACTTCTGATTAGATGACTAAGTGGGCAGAGGCTAGGACTACGTAAAAGAATGATGATAAAACCATGGCAAGATTCTTATAAGATCAATTCAATCACTTTTTGGTTGCCCTTTTGAGATTATTAGCTAAGGAATCTATTTTCTAAAGTGGTTTCATACTTTTTAAAGCTTTTAGGACAAAAGGAGCCTTTTAAACACTAGCTACAATAACTATACTATAACCATAAACAAGGGAAACATATTTAAGGATTAAAAAAGCACCATGGTATTGCCTATACTTAATTAAATTTTGGTAATACCTTCATTACCATAATGAATAATAAGGGAGAGAAAAGAATAGGTGTTTTTTTGGTTGTTTAAAAGGGTTTAAGGGTTCTCGTCACTTAGACAAGTAGTTCTATTATAACTAACATTTTTTTTCTTATAGTGTGCAATTTTAAATGGCTTGATCAGGATTTGGGATGGATTCAGACTCTTGAGATTACTAATCGAGTATTCAAGTAGATGGATAGTGAAACCTGTCATTAGAGAACATAATACTTATCAAGTTATGATACTAGGAAACAACTTGAAATAACGACTTAAGGCAAACACACTAAATCTAACATAAAAAAACCATGACCCTAAACTTGTTTTAAGCATCCTAACAATTTAAAGTAGTTATTTCATTTAGAAATCAATCCCATATTATAGTAAAAATATAAGCTCATGATTGCACTTTGGGCGTACCATATTGCTTACAAGATATCTAAGAGGCAAACACCCTTCAGGATGACTTATAAGACCAAGACACTTATGCCAATTGAGTTCCTTATCCCTAGTCTTGCATCATAGTGCAATAACGCTATGAAGGTACTAAAGTTGAGGCGAATTCCTTATTGAATGCCTCCAATAGGCTCATCACCTACTACAGATCATCTCTTTGCTATGGAGCATGTACTTGGTAGTATGATATACCCTCCTAGATAGGATGACTAGTTTTTGGATTCAAGAGCAACAAACCATATGATACACCGTGCAGAATGGTTTGATACAAAGAAAAAAATGAAATTAAGGAGTTTGTGGCTATATGAAATGACACATTGCATAAGATAACACATATTGATGGTGTTCCTTTGGGGACTAGAGACGGGACAAAAAAAAAGCTTGGGGATGTTTTGTATGTACCTACTATCACTAAAAATTTGGCTTTAGTTGGTCGAATGGATGATGAAGGGACATCACAGGCATTCCATGATCAATTGTACAGATTGATTCTTGCTCATGCCATATGAATCCACACCCCATGTGAATGCACCCTTAATAGGATATCCTCGAGCCAACCCTGTGAACACACCCTTGCCATGTCATCATAGAACCTTCTTGAAGATATGCCATGCTATCACTTGCATCATTGATGATGTCATCATAGAACCTTCTAGAAAATATACCATGTCATCACATGCATCATCGATGATGTCATCATGAAACATTCTAGAAGATCTTTAGTTGCCCTCCAATACCTATAAAATGAGAGGCTCACCATAGAGCTCCTCATTCTTGCCAATGCTAATCTTGAGAGCTCAAGGAGTCGAGACCTCCAAGTAAGTAATTTCAAATTCCCGTTCCAGTTCTTATCTAGTCATGGTATCTGGTCTTGTCTTGTCTTCCACTATACTCATGTTGCCTTGTCACCTTGGAATCTCATAGTATGAGATCTTGTCTATTACTATCTTTTATCATGTTCATCCCCGTTGAGGGAGATCTTGTAATTCTGATATCTTATAACCATACCTATGGTCCTGGGTTGTGGGATTTTCCATATCTTGTTAAGTTATCATTGTACCTTGTTCCCCTATGTGGGATTACTTTGTAATTAGAATTCTTGTAACAAATCTTGCATCTTGTCTAGTGCTCCCAAAAAAAGTTTGGCAAGATTACTTTCTAGCCCCATTGAGCACCATGGAGGAAACTCGTAAAAGAATCGTGGCCTCCCTTCAAACCTCCAATAACAAATTCAAGACTTGAATGAACAACAAGAGTAACTTCAAATAGAGCACCCTATGCATCTAGGCCATGCACTTTAAGAGATGACCAAATATGAGACTTGCAAAACAACAAAAAAAGTGATCAAATGATTCTGTGTGTTTATCAAACCCCAATAAAAGGATCCATGATCAACATGCCAGAGAATTTCAATGGTGACTGTTCGAAGTTTAGGGGATTCTTGCAACAAGTAAAGCTCTATATCCTCATGCAACCAGATAGGTATTCGATGATGCTTCCAAGGTGGGATTCATTGGGACTTTGCTTTATGGTCAAGCTTTATCATGGTTTGCCCCAATCTTAGAAAAGAATATACCAGTACTTCATAACAATAAGGTGTTTCTTTGTGAGCTCACTTCCACATTTGGAGATGCAAACATTGGTCGAGTAGTAGAAACAAAACTTCAAAAGCTACAAATAGTAACCACCCTGTCTCTGCTTATGCATCTAAATTTAGGCAATTAATATGTGACCTCGCTTGGCATGAGGAGTATTTTATCAGCCAATTCAGATGGGGTATTCAAGATGACATCAAGGACCCCATGCTCACTATGCCTGAGGCAAAAACACTCAACAATTATCTCATGCAAGTGGTCCAGTGTGATAGTAAATTGTTCGAGATGAAGCAAGAAAAATGAGAAGAATTAAGGCCTCACCAATGGAACCTAGCTCCAGTTAGAGACCCAATTAGAGAAGAAACCCAAACCGATGCAAATAGATAATACCAAATTCCAACCCTTAACCCCATAAGCAAAGCAAAGATGAAGAGAGAATCATCTATGCCTATATTATGAAACCTTGGACATATCGCCCTAAATTGCCCAAATAAGAGGGCAAGAACCCCAAGAGTTGCTACAACCATCGTTGAGCAGGAAAATGAGGATGTTCGGTTGTAAATGAGACTGTACAACACCGGACCTTGATATAAGAAAGGGTCTCTTGATTCCAGCCACACCCATGGAACTTTCCTTGTCATAATCTAGATGATCTTGCCAAGAAAGACCCTTTACCTTAAAGCCCTAGTCGACTTCGAGCCTCTGCATGTTTCATTGATAATTGCTTTGTGAATAGATACTAGATTCCAGTACTCCAAAAGACCAATCCTGCACCAACTGAAGTCGTGGATGGAAGACTTCTAGCATTTGGAGATATTACCAAGGAGACACAACCACTCATGGTAACTCTTGGCAATCACAAATCTCATGTATACCCACTCCCACAAATCCAATCATCCTTGAGATGCCTTGGCTAAAGAAACACAATCGAGAAATTGATTGGGTTAAGCAAAAGATTACACGTTATGAAAATCAAGGAAAGTTGGTATATCTGGGAGCCAATGCCGATGTCTTTGAAAAAAAGAATGCAGATCTCTTGCCTAAGCATAGACCATATGATTGTGCTATAGAACTCCATGAGGGGGCTCAACCACCTTTTGGACCCATCTACAGGCTATCCCCTCATGAACTAGCTGAATTATGCAAGAACATTGATGAGAACCACCCAATGGGTATCAAAGGCTCTCCTATGCATCCAAGGATACTATCAAGGTTGTAGATATATTTGGGTCCCTAAGCAAACCATGCCCTTGCAATTGTACTACCAAGATTTGTTTCCTTGTCCTCAACTAGCCACCATGCATACTCAAAGATAGAAAACACGTCAACAACAACAACATCCCCATACCATTGATTTATCTAAAGAAAAATCACAAGAACATCATGCCAAACCCAACCTTGCCACCCAAGCCTTAGAGATAATCTCACTAGACGATGCACAAGACTTCCACAACTATTGACCCTGCCAAGAACTCTAGGCCTATCGTACTTTATAAACCTAAGAACCCTACTGTGAACCCTTTAGTTCAATGCCTACAACACCAAAATCTCTGTGCCTAGAAGACAAAACAACATTGCTAGTCACCTAATACTTGCACCACCACTATCATGAACCAACCAAACTCATACTACACCTCCAACCTCAATTGCTTTACCTAAGAAGTAAGATCCTAATGGGTCTCCCATTAGGATCAGTGATGATTGCAAGCCACTACCTCTTGGTCATTTAGAAAACCACCACCATTACTGCTCAATCTACAAATGGTGGAAGAAATGGCCCAGCAAACCAAATGATCTTCAATAAAATGTTTTTTACAACTAGACTCAACCTTTGGTATTTTTGCCAAACTCCTTGCCATGATGTATTTGGGTCTCGCTTATAATGGTATGGTTATGCTTGCATCCCAATGGCATTCCACATGGGAAGAGCAAGAGAATTTATGTCGCAAAAGAATTCCTATCTAAGAGCAACTCTCATTCAAACTCTCCAAGAAACTACTACAAAAATGTCGAGTACTTTCCACCTACTCACCTCCTACCAAACTTACCAACACAATCAAGGTCAAAGCACTCATGCAACAATGTATCTCCCCCATCTGCTTCATACGAGTTGCATTCACAACACTATTATGGCATGGCTACTAAAGGCAATCGCCTCATCAATTTGGTTGAACAACGTCATACAATTAGTTTGGTAAGATGTGACCCTACATATTGTGAATCCACTTTTGTACAACATATCATCGAGTCCTACAAAGCAGACACACTAAAAGAGTTATTTCATTACTTGCTTCTAAATAAGGTCCTAATTGAAGTGGAGCTCCACATCACCAGTCACTTTGATAGATCCTTATTGCCCAATGACATTACACCTTACCTATGCATACTCATAGGTCAACCTTTCAAGTTAGATGTTCTCATCAAGCTCATGTATAATCCTGATTTTTACGACTAGGGGTTCCCTAACACAATTGTTATCTACAAATCAAACCAATCTTGTTGTAATACTAATAAAATTTTCATTCTTAATTGACCCAAAACTACAAAAACTCAAGCACACACTTTAACAAGTCCCTAAGCTCAAAAGCTTGCCTTCTTTTCTACAAGGGAGGAGAGTATAAACCTATTCTCCAAACCTTCTAGCCCCTCCATATGAGAGAAATTGATCATCGTGAAGATCCTAACCATCCACCTGCAGTAAAATTGTTGTGATAAAAGATTAAATAGGCAAAGATGAGGTAAATTAATTAAATTGTATTCTTCTTTGATGGAGAATTATCTTTTTTGCAGATAGTATCTCAACAAGCCCCTTCAATGCAAACCACACCTCTCCTAATACTAATTACAGGCCTATTTAATGAAGATAAGCTGGGTTTTCAATACACAACAAAGGAAAGCATTTGGCGGTCTATCCTACGGAAGGGTGGTCTCCGTTAGCCGAGAGCTTTCCTCAAAGGAAATGTTAACGAGAAATGTTAGGAAAAGTCAGATGATGACCTTAGACAATGTTGGTTATAACCCCGATTCATACCGTTTTAGGGGACCAGAATGGGACTATGCCCTACGGGCAGAGAGGTCGAGCGATGCATCCCTTCGTTTTCCATTCTATTTGAACCAAGTGCAGTATGAGTCTACTTTGGTCCAGTTGTATCTGCACAAAGTGGAGCAGTTGTAGACCAATGCTAGAAGGTTGTTAGGAAGACTCGACTATGAGGAACCCGGACTTCAGGTCGATCCTAGTGGAAACCGCTAGATACTTCCGCGCGGGGCAGACTCGGGAAGACCTAGATCGCAAACCCTGTGACATTCCTTGCGAGTGCCAGGCGGCGCTTTCTAGACTCTCTTCCCGATGGGCTGCTAAGACGTATCCCACAAGCGGACGAGTGGACACGTTACAGTTGGTATCAGAGCAAAACTTCATGATGATACATGATTGATTAATGTTCGATTCATAGACATATCCTAAACAAAAATAACCTAAGTGGTATGGCTTGATTGAGGCACCTTCTGTACCCATGAATGCTAACATGCAAGAGAAGAAATTTCTTCTCAAGCAAATTAAGGCACCCGAGTTTGATGGAGAAGGGTTAGACATCGCAGCAGAGGCAGAGATATGGATTGAGACGATGGATGACTATTTCTCTGCTTCAGGAACTGCCTCCATGAATCAAGCAATGGTTGGAAAATTGAAGTTAGTTGGCCATGCTCGGTTATGGTGGAAGCAATGGTGCAAAGATCAAGATATTTCTGAAGCCGCTGTTACGTGGACTCAGTTGAAAGATGTTGTACGTGGACGATACCTTCCACCAACCTACCAAACCTTGAAGATGAATGAATTCTTCAAGCTCAAGCAGCTGGAATCAACCCTAGAAGCTTACTACTCAAAGTTTGTAATCCTACTAAAATATGCGCCACGTATGGATATTGCATAGCAAGTATCCAAGTTTTGCCATGGCCTGAACACTCCTCTGAACCACCATCTTGAAGAAATACATCCAACAGACTTGCACGACGCATTACTCCAAGCGAATCCAATCGTCCAAGAACTTAAATCGGGCAATTGTAGCAAAGATGACTATGGAGATCAGGATAAGAGATGCCATACGTGTAGAGAGATTGGGCACATCCGTAGGAGATGTCCCTACAGTCAATGCTTCCATTGTAATGAGCTAGGACTCATCCAAGCAGACTGCCCTGATCTAAGTCCAGAAGACATTGAGCCTCCAAGAAAATGAAGCTACACAGGTGCAGTCTATGGATATAGAGAAGAATCAGATGAAGACGAAGATCTAGAGCCCACTAGACCTTATTAGGAGGACTAAAATTCCTAGAAGCTTAATCAACATGTAACACGATTGAGAATAAATCCTACTCTTGTACCTATGGTCAATTTGAATAATATGAGTGCACTACTTGAAACATTAAGAGTAGCGCAGTGGATGCATGGTGGGTCTTAACCCACAGGTCGTAAGCCCCATTATTGCTTGTCTTCCCCAGGTCTTCTCAAGATGAGGACATCTCAATTCCTCTAAGGGGGAGAGGATGTAATATCCCCCGTGCCTCCCCCCATGAGACCCCCCTTCAAAAAAATTTCAATTTTTTTTTACTCTCACTCTCTCTCCCCCTGTCGTCTGCATGGCGGGGAGAGAGAGAGAGAGTGAGTGAGTAGGGAGTTAATGCAAAGGGGGGGCATGCAGCACCCCCAGATGGAGGGTGGCTCCTTTTCCCGCCCCCCCCCTCCACCTTATAAGAAGTCCTCCCCCCCATCGGAGAGAGCGCCCCCCTCCAGCTTCGTCAGCGGCAGCACGTTCCCCCCCTCCATCTGGACAATGCCCCCCCCTCCGACTACAACACGGCCCCCATCGTCCTGGACATCGCAGCCCCCCCTTTTTCCGTGTTCATCGTGAGGGAGAAAGAGAGAAGGAGAAGAAGAAAAGAAGAAGAAGAGGGAAAGAGAGAGAGGGGAAGAAGAGAAGAAGGAGAAGAGGGAGAGAGAGAGAAGGAGAAGAAGAGAAGAAGAAGAGAGAGAGAGAGAGAGAGAGAGAGAGAGAGAGAGAGAGAGAGAGAGAGAGATGGTGAGTAGAGAAGGTATCGAGGGCCGTGCTCGAGAAGCCACTTTCAACAAGATTCATCCATTGCCGCACCCACGAAGGGACCTCCTTTTAGCCACCCCCTCATCTGCGAAGGTCACCTTACTCGTGGCCTTTCCTTTCCCAAGCCTATCATCTTGAAGGTCTGTTAAGGTCAGAACTATCCAAATTCCGCGTGGTGAATGGCTCCCAAAAGGAGAGTAGCGGGAAGTGTAAGTGCCAGAGCTACCAATGGTACCGGTAATGCGGAAAAGGCGAGCGAAGCGACCAACGCAACAAATGTCCCTACGATCACGAATCACACCCAGGTCCTTTTGATATCCTAGGCTTTATAATTAATTTTGGTTAAGCATATTCTGTATTATTTCAAGAAGAAGAAATAAAGGGGTAGTTACATGCATGGAACAAGAACGAGCCTTAGGATTTTTGTTTACTCCAAGTGATGGGTTGCATGCATGAAATGGTAGAGCATGGAGTTCGCATAAGTTTATATGCATAGAATGATAGCTTTTACACACATAGAATGATAAGGTTTTCATATTATTTCACATAAAATAATAGTTTTTTAACCAGTTCAGTGCATGAATAGTCATTTAGAATTCATGCTTCGCAATCATGATTAAAATAAACACATGAAATGTTAGTTTCCGTTCATAGGATGCAATTGCACTGATGGATAGAAACCTAGACTTTCACATACACAAGTCACATGAGATCCGGTGCATTAGGAATAAGTATTCATTGCCAGGTATGAAAAGAGTTAAAGGTCGTTTAGGATGTACTAATATATTAAACGCACCATGTGCATGATGGGTAAGTTTGATTGGAAATTTCTGCATAGTACCGCACTAAGAGAGATGGAAGGGACATATGCATCTAGACTATATCCTGACGGCCTAGATGAAAAGTCTTGCGTTGCCAAGTGTGTTAACTAAACTTGGTCAGAGGGAGATGAGCAAAGAACTGGAAGAATAAAAGACCCTTGGTTGGGTTGCGAATAAGGCTTGTCCGTTGCCTTGGTTGACCAGTTAATGCTTTGAGTTAGGGTTAAGATACCATAAGGTAAAACCCAAGGGGAAGAGCAAGTCAAAATAAGTTAAATTACCAAGAACATTTGCATGCATGATCTTGCTATAGTATGAATGGAAATTTTCCAAACAAAACATACACTCATAGCACTTGCACTGCACCTAGGGGCCCTCAAGTTCATGATGCTTGGTGGCTATGGCCAGCCAACTATTTCCTTAACCCCATATCCCTCTCCTTTAACCCCACACATCCTTAGTGCACATCACCAACATATCCAATGAATCTTTGAGTCAATTGCATAATTCCTTCCCATAAAATTTCATTTGCTCATTTGACATGCATGAATTAACTCCAGAGTCAAGTCCGGGAAAAATACACCATGCAAATGGAGGCTCTCATCGTAGCAAATGCCACTCCAATTGGTAGTTGACTCAATATGGGGATATGCACACCAATGCTTCATTTGGATATCAGAACCACAAAACTCTGTTCAAATAGCTGTCCTTCTCAAAATCTCATTTTTCCTTGCTAAATAAAATAGAGTATACACCATAGGCAAAAAACTATTAGTTACAATAGATTAAAAATCTTCATTAGTATTTAATCAACATCCGAGTACAAATAGACACAACAGTTGCTCAAGATCTAAGATGTGAAGAGACAACATATGTTCAATTTATCCATCTATGCATCATGATATCTTATGGTTAACAACCTAGGAGGGTAAAGAGTACCTAGTGTTTGACCCATCTCCCTATCTAGAATGTATTGCATTTGCACTTTCTCAGAGGGAGTGTTTGCATGAGGTTGCAAGTATTCGAATGATTGGAGGACTTCAACTCTTCACCTATCCTTGTCAACAAGTTTTCCACCCTCTAGTTCTTCACAATTCCTCTCTTCTTACACCAAAATTCATCATCATGCAAAAAAAGCAACATTAACTCAGTGAACCACCCAAATAGTGTTGGTCTTTATTTTAATCTCTTGGCTAAAACATAGATCCCTCATCATTGACTGCAATTTACTTGCTCTTGCCCAACCTCAAACTACTTCCACATCCAACAACAAGGAAACCTCGAGCTAAAATCCTACACCTCACCTATAACCACCCTCCAACATCAACGTGCATCAATATTCCTAGCCCTAGCATTCTTCATCTCTAATGTGCACTAGAACAACACTTCCTACAACATTGAGTGTCAAAGAACTAGCACTCATATAGCATGGAAGGTAATGTTACTCAAATTTGGTAATAAAAAGTAAAGCTAAGGTGGAACTAGAAGAAATGTAAAAAGTCCTGAAAAGATGAAGAATAGTAAAGGAAGAAAGCAATTGCCAAAATAAGTAGCGATTGAAAATAGCAACTGAATGTTAAGCAAGAGTAAAAAATGGACCCATGTAGCTTTTCGAATGTATTTTAGGCTCCATTTTGGAAAATTGTAAGACTCGTTTATTCAAAGTCCCTCAAAGAGCGATATGCATACAAATGTTAATCTAAGAGCCAAGCTCTCTTCTTTATGCACTGTAAAAACCTACAAGCAGTCTCAAATGCGTGTGGGCACTATAAGTAGACAATATAGTTTAGTGGAAGGGTGGAAATCCTAAACTTCAAACCCTAAGTATTTATGGTTCCAAATTAATGAATGAGACTCATTATTATGGATGCAATCTAAGCTTTTTTTTCTCGTATTCTCTTCTCCTCTAATATCTATGATTGCTTGAGCTTGAGAGTGAGTGTGCAAGTGAGAGACTAAGAACTTGAAAGCTTGAGAGAGGAAGAGATATCATGTTCATATTTCTTGAGCTTCCTTCTCTTCTTCCTTTCCTTCTTTTTGCCCGACGAACATGCATAACACATTATCCAAGTTTGAATAGTTGAATCTAAGCATACCATTAACTATGCCCTTATACTAGATAGCCCTTTAACTTCTAAATATCAATATGGCCAATCCACTTATTCCATATTTCCAAGCCTTATACCACACATATACCATAGGTGAATATTCAAACTTCCAATATCACTATGATTACATGTAAAATTAATATATTGCCATGTTTACCCCCCTTTAGCGATGAGTCTACAATCATTAGCGATGAGTTTACAATCATTGCCAAACTGTTCAATAAGCACAAATACTTAATAAATCTCACTTACAGATTTTGTGTATACTTTTTAAAATTGATATATGGAGAATTATGAATAGAAGGCAATGGATTGATGAAAGCTTGGAGCAATGCTCATAAGATCAAAGACCATCATAAACTTCTTCCCAACCAATTGAGCTAAAATGGAAAGAAAACAAATCATGGCGAGTCCTTTATTCATCTCTTGACCTTTTAGGCTTTTTGCATACTCGTAAGTAGATGTAGGAAGGCAATAGCAGATTGAGTGCAACTAATACACCTTAGGTGAGATAAGAGAACAAAGAGTAGAGCAATAGTCCCCATTATTGACCCTTGTCAAAGTGCACATCATTTCTGTGTTGGATCAACATTGGCATTATACACTATCAAGGTCACAAAATAATCCTTGCACTCAATTAATATTATGCAAATTCCATTATGCCATTTGGTGATATTTAGACAATTGTGGGTTGATTCAAGGATTGTGTGGCAACAAGCATGGTGACCATACAAAAGAGCCCCATGGAAGATAGCCCATTCATGAGTCTCACTAAACATTTCAATCTAGTTCTAAGGTTCTCTTTGATAGGTTGTTCCTGCATTATCATCCTTTGTTGATACTTGGTAACCATCTTAAAATTTGTCACTATTATCCATCCCTCACAAAAGTAAAATTAATGACCAATGTATTGACATTGGGCAAGGTTAATGATGCTCATGCACGATGAAAGAAGATAGCTTCAAAGCTAGCAAATTGACATAGGATGAAAGGGCAAAACAACTCATAGGATAACATAAGTTGGTTGATGATGCCCATACAGATTGAAACAAGACACCTTAGTGGTTAGCAAAATCAATGATTGTGTTAACACTAGGCAAGGTTGATTATATTTCCATGCACATTGAAAGGAGTTACCCTAGTGGCAGCAAATTGACATAAGATTGAAGCGAAAAGCAACTCACAATTGGATCTACTGTACCTACATTGTTTTTCTCTTTGCTTTTTAAGGGAGGGGGGAATGTATGTTCATGCACACGAGTATTTGTGTGCAAGTTTGAGGCTAAATAATACATGTCTCTCTAGAGAATGTGCACACGTGCATGCAATACTTCTCTCTAGAGAACATGCACTCGGATGCAAGTGTGAGGCTAAATAGTGTCTCTCTCTCTCTCTCTCTCAGATAAAAAGAATTAGATGTATACACTAAACTAGCAAGCTTTGTACAAACAAATCCTCCTATTAACCCAATTGAAATAGTTTTGATCATCTTTCTATATATGACTAGACTAACTTAAGAGGACCTGCTCACAGAACGAATACTAGAGGAGTTGTTTGTCGACTAAGAGCACGGAGAATTGGTAAATACCGAGAAGAGAAGTATCTGCAGCAAACATTTTGTTCCCACGTGGAAAATTGAAAGAATCTGGAGGCAGGCGTGTGATTGATTAACACTTTGTCTCTCTTTCTGTAAGACGGTGTGAGAAAGGTAACGCGATCAATTTGGGTGTTATTGTGCTACCTTTTGCTCAGTTTCGATGCATGATCCAAAGCTCACCGCGCGCAGATGCTCTAAAGACTAGCAAAGCTAACTTAGCATGACTATATCGATATACACTAGACAAGTAGCCAATGTAGACTGGATAGCTAGCCCTCGATCTCACCTTCTTCTGTCTGTATCCCCACTAGATTGCACTACAAATTCCCTCTTGCGAATATTGGTATGTTACTTAGATTGTAGATACACGAAGAATATCTCTTAGCCTGTACTTTTATCGTCTCTATTTGCTGGTGACCCTCACCCAATGCAGTTGCTGACACATCTCCATGGAACTCGAGAGAAAAAACTGCACCTTCATTTGGCCACCAATGGAATTTGAGAGTGTGGGTACCTGTATCTAAGGTAAATCCTGTCTCATCGTCTCATATGGCAGCAGCATGTACTCTCCCATGTAAGTTCACACAACAAGCCAGTAGATCAGATTGGTTTCATGTTACCTTGCCTTTCCATTCCAAGGGAGGGCATCATGTACTCTGCCATGCCAAGCCAAGCCCACACATGCTAGTAAATGAGGCTGGTCTGGTGCAACCTTGCCCTGTAGGATTCGCAGTGCTGGAGAGATGGTATTCCAAGGGCAGTGAGTTGAACGTAACAAAATCAGGTGATGATGAATACAGGCTCAATCTCATAGGAAGGACAAACAGCTCCATATACATTTGTCACTTAACAATATTGTTTAGAGGGGTCCAAAACAAATCCTGAGAGGTGTAATTTGCTTTTAAATAGCCTTTAAAGTATCTAGCATTTCTGGACCTTCCCAACAATGTCAATTAGTAAACTGCTTTTGCATTATCGGCTCGCCTCATGAAAAGCTAATTGCTGTATTTTCTTCTTTTCTGCTTTGCATCTCTCAGGAGAATTGTGTTCTTTCTTCCAAGATTCACCTTCACAAAAATTTTCCCCGCCTTGTGCAGCTTGTTAATCTTGTTTTGAAAGGAATAATTGATGCTCTTAAAACACATGAGATATCCATGGCGTTTACCTCTATTTGAGTATTCATTTCCCAGCATTGCTTGCCATGGGTGTCACAGACAGGCAAAGATTACCATCAAAAAGACCTTTCAGGTGATTGGATCGCCACAAAGGTCATAAGCACATACTACCCTTGTGGAACAAACTTTGGCGAGTTGAACGTTCACTTCAGTAAATATGGCATTTAAAATAGGCACACTAACCACCCAAAGACTCATGCACCATACTTGGATCAATACACACACATCCAGACTTTTATGGTTGGACATTCCTGAGTTCAATTCAGCCCTTTAAGCAACCATCGATTGAAGTAGAGCGAAAAAAGCAGTCTCAGATGTCGTGTGCATTGAGACAGAGTTCCACAAAAAGTGGCACACCCCTGCATTTGGTTCACAGCTGTGCTCAGAAACTAGATAAGTTATAGATCATAGTAAAATAACTTACACCACCTTGCATTTCATCCACTATCCAACTAGATAATGAGCAGATATTTGTCGCGACTTAGTAATAGAAAAGGGAAATGGCAACTTAGTTATAGAAAATGGAAAGCAGATAAGGTTTCATGTACTAACATCCTTTGTGCGACAACTTATAAAGCATGCACCTGCTGGAAGTGCAATTTCTAGTTTCACACAACACACCACCTATCCTGCCTAAATGAGATTTCCTTACTCCTCAATATTCTTCCCCATCATCTTCACCGTCACCTTCTGCAGACTCTGCTCCAACCTCCTCATAGTCCTTCTCCAAAGCAGCTAGATCCTCACGAGCTTCAGAAAACTCCCCCTCCTCCATGCCCTCACCAACATACCAGTGGACAAATGCCCTCTTAGCATACATGAGATCAAATTTGATGTCAATCCTTGAGAACACTTCAGCCACACTTGTGGAGTTGGAAATCATGCAAATAGCCCTCTGCACCTTGGCAAGATCTCCTCCAGGCACCACAGTTGGTGGCTGATAATTGATGCCACACTTGAATCCAGTTGGGCACCAATCCACAAATTGAATAGTCCTCTTGGTCTTGATGGATGCCACGGCTGCATTCACATCCTTCGGCACTACGTCCCCACGGTACATAAGGCAACATGCCATGTATTTGCCATGCCTGGGGTCACACTTGGCCATCATTGATGAGGGCTCAAAAGCACTATTTGTGATTTCAGCTACAGACAGTTGCTCATGATAGGCCTTTGCAGAGGAGATCACTGGAGCATATGATGAAAGCATGAAGTGTATCCTCGGGTAAGGTACAAGGTTGGTCTGGAACTCGGTCACATCCACATTAAGAGCTCCATCAAACCGTAAAGATGCAGTCAAGGATGAGATGACCTGCAAGAAACATTTTAAGTATGTAAAGGCAGCTAGAAAGATAAAAAACTGAAACCTCCTCAGGCTTGAAGGAATCTTTTGCTGTGGTGTACAAACATCCAGATGTACAATAAACAATTCAGCAAATCAAACATCTTCTGAAGTAAAAATTTCCCAAGGCTCACACTTCAATGGCTCTAAGAGTAAGGCCTATACCATAGGATGGCCAGGCAAAACACCTTCCATTTCATTTGGATGTTATGCCTTACATGGAAGAGACATAATGACTTTTACTCACGTGCATATATTTACTAAATTCCTGACTACCAGAATTTCGTACCTGCTAATGTTGTAATCAAACTAATCTACCTCCAGGTGATGCTCATAATAATATATTCCGCCACAGCTTAACAAAAAGATAATCTCCAGACCTTTCACTATCATTAAAAATCTCTAACATGAAGGGCAAAAGCTTGACACTCACTGCTGTACCTCCAATTGAAGCTTATAATAATGTATTTCTGCCACAGCTTAACGAAAAGATAATCTGCAGACCTTTCACTATAATTAGAAATCTCTAACATGAAGGGCAAAAGCTTGACACTCACCTGTGAAACAAGACGATTCAGATTTGTGTAAGTGGGGCGTTCAATGTCCAAAGAGCGGCGGCAAATGTCATAGATGGCCTCATTGTCCAATAACACGGCTACATCAGTGTGCTCAAGTAGAGAATGTGTCGACAATACACTGTTGTAAGGCTCCACAACAGAAGTTGATACCTGTGGAGATGGGTAAACTGTAAAGCCCAGCTTGGACTTCTTACCATAGTCAACAGACAATCGTTCAAGTAGAAGGGATGCAAGACCGGAGCCTGTGCCACCTCCAACTGCATGGAAAACAAGGAAGCCCTGCAGACCAGTGCAGTTATCTGCAAGCTTCCTGATCCGGTCGAGGCAAAGATCCACAATCTCCTTACCAACTGCAAAAGGCAAGGTTACATTTGCCACAAATCACAAGCTGCAAATGCCAATCTACTGCACAAAGACGAACCCACATTGCGCAATACATAATTTACTAGGCAGTATGATTGTATAAGTCCCTAACATAATATCGGGAAGAATGAAGCTACTAAGATGCAAAGATTCTTACTGGTGTAATGGCCGCGAGCAAAGTTATTTGCAGCATCCTCCTTGCCACTGATTAGCTGCTCAGGGTGAAATAGTTGTCTATATGTTCCCGTGCGCACTTCGTCGATCACAGTGGGCTCCAGATCAACAAACACAGCTCGAGGTACATGCTTCCCTGCCCCTGTCTCACTAAAGAATGTATTAAAGGCATCATCTCCACCTCCAATGGTCTTATCACTGGGCATCTGACCATCAGGCTGCACAATTAGAATTCAAACGTCAGAACAAATTCGCCTACTCATCTGCGGGACACAGGGATGATGGCAAACAAACAACTCCAGAGCATGCCAAGTTACAGGAAGAATGATAGGGTCAGCAGGGCAATGACATGTCAATACAGAATCCTGATTTAAAATTTAAAGTAACATTTGCAAACCTTCTGATATCTGCCATTGTACGATAACATCATCTAGAGCCTCAATCAGTACCTAGGCATCAACAGATTTGTATGCTGATAGACACATGTACTACAGTCTGATTAAGGACAAAGAAAACAGGGATAGCTGAATGTTGGTAGGTTCGTATGACAAGGCAAACACAATCAGACAGGAGATCCAATCGTGGCTAAATCAAACAAATCTGGCAATCTAAATCTAACAGGTCCAGTAGAGTATTCAAATCCTGATGCGGAACCATTGTTTAGACTGAATCGCACCATCAGGCAGAAGATCCAATGGCAACCTAAATCAAACACGTCCGATGGGGATCCAAATCCTAATAGGGTGCTGATGTGGAGCCACTGTTTGGAACGCCCGAAAAAAGCTTTAGACAAGCCAGATATGCAGAGCCTCCCCAACAGAAGCTCTTGACGTTGAAAACTATGGGGAAAAACCAGGGAAAAGTGCCCCTTTTGCCTTATGCGAAAACGTCAATAGGTTATTGTGAATCAATGGCAACCTGAATCAAACAGGTCCAATGGGGAACCGAATCCGAATGGGAGTGTCAGTGAGGAGCCACTATTTAGACCGCCTTCCATAATCAGATACAGCATCTAATGGCAGCCTCAATCAAACAGGTTATATGGAAATTCACGCCCTGATGTGGAGCAGGTAAGCCCGAATGGCATCATCAGACACACTACACACAATAACAAGCCAAATGAAGACAGGTCCAATGAAGATCCAAGGGATAATTACCTGGATTCCATGCTCGAGGCAGTAGAGCTCCCAGCAGGCATTGCCAACCTGGATGCCGGCTTGGCCAATGTGAACAGAGATGCACTCTCTCATCTTAGCTGCTGCTGCTGGCGCCGCTGTGGTGAGAAGTAGGCCTCCCCAAAGAGAGAGAGGAGGACTCGTGAAGACGTTTATGAAGACGCCTACACAGAGACCACCTCACAGGAAGGAGAGAGAGAGAGATGGAGAACTAAGAACAAGAGTCTAAACTCTAGAGAAGCCTTCCTCCTCGACTAATAAGCTGCTCTGCAGCAGTCCTTTTAATGCCATACCCCATCATGTGGCCGGCAGACCCACCCTCCGCCTCCCACGATATTTGCCCCCTTTCCCATCTTTCTCATATCCAGATTCCCTTCCTCTCTTTCTCATATCCAGATGGACAAGCACATCCAAAGATACAAAACAAGGACAAATTAGAAAATTGTTTTCGATGTTCTAAGGCTGGTTACACACCGCCATTGCCCGTTCCATCTATGCCCACTTGGTGGGCACAGGAAAAGTTGACTTAGACGGTCGCCTCTTGCTTACACCTTGGGCGGGGGATACTTTTCATTGTCAATAAGTGTTCATCCATCCGCAATCGTTTACATGCTAGCCACCACTTATGCATAGGACACTTCCCGAATCACATGTGAATGAAGGGACGCTATGGATGTTGATCAGTATTGACATAATAATGATTATTTGAATGCCTAATTAAACACAATCATTGATGCTAGATTTATAAAAAAACGACCAATAAAAGTTTAAAAAAAGCAACTAATAAAACTAGAAGCATTACAAAACTTTTTTAAAAATGGACTAATAAAACTAACACAAATTAGTAATGAAAAAGAGAGCAAGGGAGTTGATCAACCCCTTCACCATGCTGTTGAGGCATGGCTCTACCCAGCTCTCTGCAAATAGGTGGAAAGAGGGAAAATTTAATAGCACACCACCCCTCCCTCCACCTTTCCACCTGCAATGTAGATTCTACAGAAGTTTCCTCTACATTGTCTTTATCGTCGATCTCCTTAAAATCGCCAAAGATTGTTCTCACATTTGCGTTCTCCCTCTCTCGAAACATGGATCTAGCAACGTTATCTCTTCGAGATGCTCCCCCAGGATGGCTTGCCCTCGGTGTTGGCTCTACTGATTGAGCTCTTTGTATTGCTTGCGTGGTACCTGTGTTTGTTAGCATAACAACCTCTGCTAATTCATTCCTCAAACTATTTTGCTGGTCCATGTCTTAACAAGGTGCATTGGATGTAAGGTTCTACTGTGGTATGGTCAAACAATTGTATCTAGCTACCAAACTATGAACTATAAAGTTAAAGTAGCTTTTATGGAAACTAGCTACAATATGTCAAAACTTGTCAAGCAACTAGAATCTACATAGGTTTTTACAAAAACATAATGATGCCACCAATCTAATCCAAACGTATACGTTTGCATATGCTTTTTTAGTTAAACTTTGCATATGTGAAGCTAATCTTTGCTTAAAAGCACAAACCATCTGCGAATGTCATGATGAGAAAATGTCCCTGTAAATAGGTAGCACAATGGATACTATTTTCAACATATGTCTGCCATGATTTATAGCAACATTTGATGCTACATTCTCATTGGTATTATGCGAATTATGATAGCTCAAACATGCTAAAATTTGAAGCCATACACAAACCATCTATGAATGTCATGATGAGAAATTGTCCCTTACAAATAAGCAGCACAATGGACAGTATTTTTAGCATATCTCTGCCATGATTTGTAGCGAAATTTGATGCTACATTTGCATTGGTAGTATGCTAATTATGACAGCTCAAACAGGTCCCTACCAATTGGCACCACAATGCATACTATTTTTAGCATATGTCTGCCATGATTTATAGCAACATTTGATGCTACATTCGCATTGGTATTATGCTAATTATGATAGCTCAAATATGCTAAAATTTAAAGCCATGCACAAACCATCTATGAATGTCATGATGAGAAATTGTCCCTACAAATAGGTAGCACAATGGATAGTATTTTCAAACAGGTAATTATGACATTTCAGCACAGTGGTAGTATGCTAATTATGACAGCTCAAATAGGTCTCTATAAATAGGCACCACAATGGATACTATTTCTAGCATATGCCTGCCATGATTTATAGCAACATTTGATGATACATTCGCATTGGTATTATGCTAATTATGACAGCTCAAACATGCTAAAATTTGATTGGAAGCATAAACCATTTGTAAGTGTCACGATGAGGAATTGTCCATGCAAATAGGTAGCAAAATATGGTATGGGGATTTCGGTACCAAAAGGATTAACATCGAAAGGAAGAAAGGGAGAGTCTGAGAGAAGGGAGGAGGCCTTGGATGAATACTCACCTATGAAATGGATGCTCAGACCATTGATGCATACTCACCTATGAAATGGATGCTCAGACCATTGATGCATATGGAGAGAGAGAGAGAGAGAAAGAGAGCATACCTATGATAGATGAAGCCTGCAATCACCTGTGGTAAGACCACAACTACAAGCACTTGCAACCAAAAGCCATGCATTAGCATGCAATCCTAAACACAAACATGGATGAACTGCACATGCATCAGAGATTGCTTCCCACCTGATCCCCAAATGAATGCAAACATGGCGACCCCAAAAACGACGTTTATACGGCACCACAGCAACAAAGATGGACAATGGCTGCCATGCCATGGGAAAGAGAGGGACCCCCAGGCCGTGCTAATTGGCTAGCGTGATGGAGGAGCCCACACCTAGCTTGCAGACGAAATCAGATGGGGGAGATTCCTTTTTTCACTTTTGGTGCCTTCCTATTGGCCTCTAATCTTGCACTTGGGGGGCCGCATTCCGATGTGTAACCGCCCTAATATACAAAGAACTCGAGGTTTAACCTATGATTTTTTATTTTTTAAAGCAAGGAAACTTACTATCATTTTAGGGAGATATCACACACACTACTTGCTGTATTTTTTCGATATATTAACAAGTAAAGCGAGCCGCATGTGGCACCTTGTTTAAGCCTCATACTTTAATGGGTTAGAACATATGTAAAGCAAAGTATCCACCAATTAGTTTGAAAACAGCCAACCATCTGCTAGCATGTAGGTGGTTGGGTTGGGGTAGAAATGTTATAATCCCCACATTGGGATCCCATGTGAAGTTGCTCTAAATGGATCCAATTCTTAGCAGCTCATAATTTGGCATTGTCAAGGTAGGACATAGAGTTAAACTTTTATGTGGTTAACTTTGATTAAGAATTAAAGTTTTATGTGGTATCGTGTGCTTTGTTGAGGTGCAAATGTTGAAAACAGCCAACTAGCCCTTTCTTTTTTGCTCTTTTGTAACTCTTTTCAATTTTTATGTATGTGTAACTTGGATTGCTTACCCAAAGTATTTCACCGTCTAGCAAGAATAAGTTGACCCTTGGTAACTTATGCAAGCTGATCCTTGCACACAAGGACCCTTGTATGATTACATAGTTGCTTCTTATGAAAGCTCTTAAGTTCCATTGGAGCTTTGGGTACATGCAAGATACTCAACTTCCCATATATTATGGTCATAACAAGTTTAATCTTGTGCTCAAAACCATACTTGATGAAGCTTGCATGCAACTGACTTGGCCATGCAAACCATCTAGTCTAAGCCATTCAAAGATCTTCCTTCATAGAATTCTTCCTTTCTGATCCTAGATTAGGAGCAAGCATCTTTCTATTTTACATCTAGAGCTACATAGAGTGGGGAGACATTAGACATGCTATCCAATCCAAGTGTGAAAATTTATATAAGCTAAACTCTTAGCCTTTGAAAACTTACAACTTCCCATGACCTCCTTACTCTGAAACCTAGCAAGGGTTATATGTTATTTTGTACTTGTGCTAAAGTGGTCAAGCAAGTTAAATGCTTGTTTTAAAAAATGTTGCAATGGTGTTATGTTCATTAAAGTCTCTACATGTACACATTGCAAATATCCTCTTACATGGTTTTGAGTTGCACAAAATAACTCCTTTTTATAATAGTGCAAGTGAATCTTCCAAGAACATTCATAGTTGTCATAAAAATTGATTGGAAAGATGTTACAACAAATATTTTGGAAAAGGCCATTATTAGAGTTGCCTTTTCATTTGCATAGAACAACAAACAACAAATAATCCTTGGAAGATACAATTGTTCTCCATGTCATAGCATGTATAGGACTAACATGTAGCTTGAGAAATTTCTAGATCCATAAAGCAACTATGCTAAGATCAAATGAATGTGACTAGGCACTAGCAAAGTTGAGTCTTCTACTTGCTAAGGAGGATAAGTTTGTTATGAGATAAGCACACCAATTAGTTTCTCCAAATGCTTGATCAGATTAGAAGACTTAACCTAAATTGGAATGGAATAAACCTCAAACTACTCAAATGCTTATAAACATGACTAGATAAAAGGTGTAGAACATATGACATGGGATAAACTATGGTAATGATTCATAATTAGTAAAAAAACAAAGATAATTCATGAAGTGAAGCCTAGATAGAGATAAGAGAATCCTCCTAAAAATATATTATTGATTGTTTTTGGAAGACCAAGGGGATAATTTTGGCAAAAGGTTTTGCACAAGGTGGTGAGCCTAATGAAGAATCTTGATGTGATAGGAGGAAATTCATGAGAATACAAAGGGAGACCTTACTTAGGAAGTGGACTATATGTAGCAAAAAGAGATAAGTGGATTGGAATACAAAAAGAGACAGAGGACTATATAAGGGAGACATTATGAGCTTCAATTTTGGAGAATAGGGTTAATCATACAAGACTCGATTGCATAAGCCTTCTAGAGTGGGGAGTGATATGTCTCCATCACCATCTAGCATTATACTAAATAGAAAAAATCATTTTGGCACTACAGGCTAAACATATATCAAGTTCACGTACCTTATGTCTAGTAAGAAAAGGGCATAGAAGTAGCTAGCATGATCCAAGTGGAGAACTCAATAAAAGCAGCAATTTATGAGAATTTGACTTATCCAAGTTAAATAAATCGTTATTGATGCCATAGCTATTCAACAAAAGAGCACATGGATACATTTTGTGATGAGAAATTCTAGCAAACACAATTCGAATATGGCAAGCATGTTGTGTGGGAGGTTAGTACCAAAGGAGGAGATTATGGGCAGCCAGGGAGGGAGGTGGTGGGAGGTTGGTAGATATCATGAAGGCATATCAAGGTGGAGGAAGGTAAGAAATGGTAGAGAGAGGTAGAGGGGGCAGACAAAAGGTAGGCAAGGATAGAGGGGGCTAGCGGGGTAAGAGGGAGTTAATAAGCATAAAGAGAGGTAGGCAATGCTAGAGTAATGAAGGCAAGAGCATAGAGGTATTGGGGGCTAGAGGGGTAGCCAAGGAAGGAGGGTTTTAGAGCACATTGAGAGATTTGGAGAGAGGGATGGATCTAGAAAGAGGTGGAGAGATGTAGAGTAAGCACTAATGAAGGTGACAAAGGTTGAGATGGAGAGAAGTGGAAGCAAAGGAGGATCTAGAGGCATGAATGGACAAGTACAAGATTTGGAGAGAGGGATGGATCTAGAAAGAGGTGGAGAGATGCAGAGTAAGCACTAATGAAGGTCACAAAGGTTGAGATGGAGAGAAGTGGAAGCAATGGAGGATATAGAGGCATGAATGGACAAGTACAAGGGGTGAAGGGAGATAGATAGAGGGGATGGGTAGAGAGAGGTGTTTTTTGGGGGGGGGGGGGGGGGAGAGAGGCTGAGGCTAATAGATAGAGAGAATCTCTAAGCTTGCACCTTTATCTACCCACACCTTTGACTATCTAGCTCTACCTACAACTTTCTATCCATCTCTACCTCTAATAAGGTCCTACAATGTCTAGCTCCAGTATTTGGATTTAGGCTTACAAGAATGCACACACATAGTTTGTCAAGTTAATCTCTCTTGCATAGAATCTCTCCCTAACATAATAATAATGCACCACAATGTGCTTAGTATGAGCATGGAACACTGGGCTATGTGGAACTACCAACACACTCTAACTATTAAAGATGAGGAGGTGGTGATGGTGGGTGATTTGTCTAATACCCAAATAAGCTAAAAGAAATTTGAGACAAACACAATCAACCATAGTTATGAAAGCTACCCTTGTACTTGGCTTTACAACTAGAAGTGTCCACAATGGCCTACATTGTGCTCAACCACAATATGCATGAGGTCCCAAACAAGAAGAAAAAACCATGTGGATGCATAAGTGACATTAAAGCAGCCCATTCAAGATCTAGAAAAGCATGTAAGTTTGGTGGTAATGATTCCCCCTTGGAATATACAACCCAAGGTGTCATGTACCACTCAAGTAGCAAAAGATAAAATTCACTACCTACCAATGCTTGGTGCCTAGGCTACACATCTCATCTATGGCAGTATAAACTTAATGTCACACCTCATAATGCATGCAGAAATCAAGCATTCAACAACCTACACATAAAATTTCTCATTTATGGCAATATAAACTTAATGTCACACCTTGTAATGCATGCAGAAATCAAGCATTCAACAACCTACAAATATATCAAAGTACTCTTTGGCATCATAAATGTTCAACTTCAAACATGTCTCCATAGGAATAACAATAGGCTTGCAGTCTTTAAGACCAAATATTTGCAATAATGTCTTGACATACTTGCCCAAATAATGATGCAATAGGCCCAAATCTAACATGTCAAAAGTTGAATTCAACTCACCCTTAAAATCAACAATCTATGTCTCACTAAGACCAACAAGTAGCATGTCATCAAGATAAACCATAATGATTAGAGTGACATTACCCTCATGCTTAACATATGAGGTATTCTCCATTGGACTACTTTGAACCCAAGGCTGAAAAATATATGCTTCCTCATATAAATTACCATTTAGAAATGGGACTATGATGTCCAACTAACGTACATTCCAATCATTATGAGTTTTTTATGCACAAGGGTAATGAATTGTTGTCATAAGGCAAATGAGAGAAAATGTCTCATCAAAATCAATGCCTTGCTGTTGAATATAACCCTTTGCCACACATTTGACCCTAAAATGATCAAGAATATCATCTAGCTTACACTTTAATTTGTAAACACAGATAATACCAATGGCCTGTTTGCCATGAGGCAAGCCAAATAATTTTTTTTTTTCCAATAGCATCATATTCAAATTGTATAGCAGCCATCCAAATTTTCTAAGTTTTATGCCTCTTCAAGAGAAATAGTATGATCCTTATCACATAGACTAGAAATAGACAATGCATAATGATCAGATACATAAGAGGCATTCAGAGCTATAGCGAGTACAAGTAGACAAAGGTGCATTCGATTTATAGTCATCCAATGTTTATGCCAACCATTTTGGTATAGTCCTAGATTTCTCCACCTCTACTCTCTCTTCCAAAGTGCATCATTTACATCTGCATAAAGAATTGGTTGATCTATGGATTTATGAGAAACCTATGTATGCTAAGAAACTACCTTATTTAGTGCTACATGTGATTGCACATCACCAAAAAGAGGCAACAAAGTGTGATACTTATCTTATGAGTGTGCATCTCTCTCTTTGGTACATGAAAGTAAAGGTTCAACAACATATTTCATAAAGGCAGTATCAAGTTTACCAACATATGCTTAGGTTGTGGCTGGTATAACTTATAACCCTTGATTTTACTACTATAATAAACAAAAATGCATTCCACAACCTTATCATCCACTTTCCTTGCATTGGTATTAAAGCATAAGCTAAGTAACCAAAAACATGCAAGTGAGAAACATGTTGAGATAAAGGCGAATGGCCAATAGTTAGGTAGGCACCCCTTGTATAAGTACACACTACAGTCATATATAAGTGAAGATAACAAAAAATAAGGGCACCATTCATTGTATCCACTAAACTCTCTTATGTGCTCCTCTCTCTCAACCCTCTTATACTCCATAGCTTCTATCTTGAATCCCACTATTTCCTCCCTTTCAATTGATATCAAAGTGGTGTTTGTAGGAGCTCATGCTTTCATCAAGGAGTGCGAGGAGTGAAGCTTCATTATGAAGATTCAAGCTTCTTCTATGATATTTGTGCTTATTAACTACATCTTGAAAGAGGTATTGTTTTTATCATGAAGCTCTAAAT
Organism: Lygodium microphyllum; assembly: GCF_053477565.2. Taxonomy (NCBI): domain Eukaryota; kingdom Viridiplantae; phylum Streptophyta; class Polypodiopsida; order Schizaeales; family Lygodiaceae; genus Lygodium; species Lygodium microphyllum. The sequence goes on along the minus strand of NC_141141.1, from coordinate 17,085,737 downwards.
CTAAGGCAAATAAGTACTTGAGCCATTAAGGCTTAAGTTAGGGGTTGCAATAGCCCATTGTGGCACTATTTGGAAAGACGTTATCGGCGGAAATCGATGCTAGACAACTTGGCTTTTGATGGTTCAAAAGAGAGTTTGGTTCATAGTTTTGATGTATGCAAGTATAGGACCTGCTAAAGGAGGGGGACAACTTGTCATTTGTATGCAAGGGACATGCTTGCTATAAGCTAGGGGTTTAAGCAAAGATGTCATGTACATCCTTTGAAGCAAGGCCTTTAAGAGATGGGTTTGTCATTTTTATAGAGAAAGAAAAGAGAGAAAGAGATGGTTCATTTTACGAAAGCACTTTAGATGCACTCGCCTAATAATTAGGCATGTTCTATAGTAGATTGCCTTCATCTCAAACATACTTTCAGCCCCATTAAAGCCTTAACCAAAGGCTTAAAATTCATTCATTTGGTCTCATTCACACTAGAGCATACTTGAAGCATCTTCCTACTTTATATTGACTTTGGCATCAACCACTTGTCATCATGGAGATATATTTATGTTGTAGTATACCTAGTTTATGATAATTATGTTAGCTATATTGGAAATATAAAGGCAATGTGCATGTGATTGATCTCGAGTGGCTATTTAATGCTTGAACAATGGCCACAAAATACTTAAAATTTGCAAAAAATGCATATGATTTTGGAGTGTTAGAACATCAGTTTTGGGTCATTTTGATATTGATTTAGTCATTGCCTTGCTTTGCAAGGCACTCATATTGCAATCAATTAATCTCTTGTTGTGAAGCTGTATTTGGTCATATCGCGGTATTTTGGCATGTAGGACATATTGCAGCTATTATGGCTTCTTCGTCCACATTTGAAAATGCATTATTTAATATCAAAAAATTGGATGGACCAAGTTTTCTTACTAGAAAGAGCAAATGTAAAATGTGTTGGTTTAAAAGAAGTTAAGTAAAGCTAATCAGAGGCAATTGTATTAAGCATGAGGACATGGATACATATGTATGAGAAGAAATGGATGAGTTGGCATGTTCCACTATCATGTTGAAACTCTCAAAGCCTATATATTTTAATGTAAAAGAACATGTCAGGTGGAGCAACTTAGTATGTGAAAGAAGCTTGGTGACTTGTATGAGGAAGAAAGAGCTACTTCATAGGTTTATTAATTGAAAAAACTCATTATTCTCTACACGGAGGTGGGGGACTTCTATGTCCAATAATCTCAATGAGTTTAATACTATTTTTAGCTAGTTGACATCACAAAAGATCACGTTTCATGATTTAGTTAAGGCTATGTTCTTGCTGGTCAACTTGCCTAAGAGTTGGGACATTTTTAGAATAACCATTAGTAACTTTGCACTTGCAAGTGGTCTTATGAGTGCAAGCACACACACTCCCTCACTTCATTCCTTCACTCTCACACACTTGGATAACATAGCAGTAAGAGAGGTAGGAAGCAAAGTTAGGACACAAATGACTACCTTGTTCTCGTCTTTCTTATCCTTTTTATAAATTATTTTTAGGGTTAAGGTTTTCCCATTTCCCTTGGGCATCAAGTCCTCTTTGTGACCACATGACCATCTTCTCTCTTGGACCTTAGTTTTAATGAAATGATTAAATACTACACATCCTTGGTTAATTTGATACAATTTACACAAGAGGGAGCTTATCTCTCAATAAAATATATGTGCTTAATACAAAAATATCTTTTGAAATTTTATGTCTCTCTCTTTTTCAAAAAATCTAGAGCTTTTTGCATTTGAAGTTAACATTATGGCCCCCTCCTATATAATAGGGCCAGTCCCATGGCACTCATGCCAAAGGTAGCCTGTTGTTGCAAGGAAGGCTAGTAGGGGAGGGATGGTGGTTGATATTGAAGATCTTGGTAAAGAGAAAATACATTGCCCATCAAAGGTTGTTTGAGCTATAATAGGGTTGTATCAAAGAGTGGGAGAGTGGTGATTGTTTGGCGAATGAAGGCTTAATGGATCATGGTTGATGTGGGACATCGATGTTGAAGGGTTCGCATGATCCTAATGTGCTTGCTATGTTCATCTCATGCTCTTTCTAAGGGATGTATCTACCTTACTCATTCAATGAGGAGTGCATGTGCTTATGCAATTAGGAGTTGGGTCAAATTCTAAGTGAACTTGGAATGTATTCCGCACTTGAGGACCTAATAGATGTGATTATTTTATTGTACTGATATCAAGGTGACAAGTCATCCAAGCAAGCCCCAGGCATCCTACACTTGATGTGCCTTATGATTGTGATGTGGAGATGTGGGCTAGAGGTTTACAATTGGAACCGATTGACCAAAGCCAGTGGACATTTCTAACCTAAGGAACCCTAGATGCAGTGAATGTATGACATGATTTTCTTTTTCTTTTTCTTTTTTCCTTTTCTCCCCTCTTTTATGAAGCTAAAATACAAATGGATACATAGAAGGTAACATGTACATAGGAAGTGGTCTAAGTATTCTCTAGAGACATCATTTACTAAGAAGTTATTCCTTTACATATTCATACAATTATAACAATGACTCAGGTAAGAAAGGGTGTGTACGCATATACCAAACCCGCTATCTACCATATATTCTAACAACTATACACAAAATATGGATAACAATGTAGCTTTGAGGTGAAGCCTAACCATCACCACTCGATCAATATGTGCATGTGTGTCAGAAAACAGCTATAAGAGCCCATTTTCATATGGAGTAACCGATTATTGCAATAGCTTTATCTAGAGCCTAAGGTAGTTACATGTCATGATGAAGGAGGGGCCAAGGTAGGTGGTGAATTTTCTCACAAAATGACTAAAAGATGGCACTAGGTCTTTGGGTTGAAACAAGTAGGTCTTATTAATGTGAGTGGCTCTTATATTTGGAATCCTAGGGAAGTTGGATCTATCATATTTTATTTCTTCATACTCTTTGCCATGTCTTAGTGGTTGGATAAGGGCGATAGAGTGGATCTACCCTCTCATCTTCATGTGAGTTTCAGAAGGCTTTCCATGCCCTCTTGTTGTTTTCTAGAATGACTACCATCCTGGTAGACTTGGCCATGCTTCCCTTGGTTCTAGCTTGAGATGTTTACCCTTGCTTCCTTGTGTTTGATAAGATCTTCAATAGACAGGGAGATCTAGAGGGTCAAGCCACTTTCTATATTCTCTGCTACTTGTATGAGTAGCTACATTATTCGTAGTAGGGGTAGTGGTCTTGTGAACCTGCATTCCTTGCTCATCTTGAAGTCATGGACTACTAAGGTGCATGATCTTTGTCTCTCCTAGGATGTTTAAAAAGTTTCCTCTAGATTTTTCTCTTCTTCTTACAATAGGACTTAGGGGGAAGGTGATATTTTGTCACCTTTTGTGATTGTGCTCTTAGTGTCTGCATCAGCGTGGTGCTCTTTTGATTTACTTACATTGAGCTCTAGTGGTTCTAGGAAATTAGTAGAGGGATGATATGATTGATAGTGGCTCGAAAGGCAATGGGAGATGCTGGATGGGGTATTTTGGATGTAAAAGACCAACTACCTTCAGTTCATGATCCTCATAACCTTTCTTTCTGAAATAATGGATTAAGAATTGCTTTGTTTGCTCCATAGATATTAGATTGATTTCTTGGATCTACTCCATTCTCTCCAAGGTGCCAAACATTAACCCTAGAAAACTAGTCTAGGCTTGTAGCCCTCAACCGTCAAATTGATTTCTTTGACTTTGCCCGGTTCCTTGATTTGTCATTTTCATTTAGCCCTAAGAAATACCATTTTCCACTCTCCTTTTTTTAATGTACTAAACCGTTCAGGGAGATCTTGAGGTTTCTTCTATTTCTAAACATCAATACTTTTTGCAATCTCTGTTTGTTCCTCGTTCAACTTTTGCACCACATGTGAATAGGGATGTCCCCCTTGGTGCATCAAGTTTTAGTAGTGTAGGGATTTCTAGATCACTGTTTGAGCTAACTTTTGACTTGGAATTAAAATTACAACCTTCCTTGGACAAGGGTGTTTCTCCTAGCGATTATAGCTCAAAAGTGGTCCCAATTCCATATAAGTCATATAAGATTATTGGGCTTGCTTAACTAAGTCTTGCTTGCTCAAAATCTAGTACTTCTAAGTACTCTAACAAAGTTCTATCACAATCCATTATGATACCCCATCGACAAGCAATGCATGCATCTCCTTAGGCTTGGAGTTGACTACTATTGTTCAATCGCACATGCCCTTCCGTGTCATAGTTGATAGTTTTGAGTCTTGATCCTCAATCAATGTATACACTTTCTGTGTCTTCTATATCAGAAAGCTCATCATTTGTGCTTGTCCCTTCTTCCAACACAGCATTTTTCTTCAGGAAGGCCCAGTTGTAATGGAGGTTTAGGTCATCCACTTGGGTCCACTTCCATCATCAAGCTTCTAAGAGCTCTTCAAGTGGTTTGGTTTGCATTAGGGTTTTCATGTAGTCTCTTTTTCAAAAAGTCTAAGATCTTAATCAGCTCTAGCTTGTTTGTAGGCAATTGATAGGTTATGCTAGGAGCTATGTCAGCACTTCTCACCATCATACATATCAAAATTGGTCGTATGTGTTGGTCTAGGGCATTCATTGGATTTCTTCAGTCTTCAATATGAGTGAGTGTGGTGGCTTCTTGCTTATAATCCTCCTCATCATCTAAGAAAGGTAAGTCAATGGTAGCAAGGACATGTATCCAATCTCACTCGTCATCAAGATAGGGATGTATTTTGTGAGAAGTTCATAGTTTGGTGTAGTCTTGGTGTTGCCTTTTAACATGATGGAGATGGCATCTAGGTTAACATGTGAGGTTTTCCAAGTGTCCATCTCAATCCTTGATAGCCTCAATGTGGTTACTAAAGAACATTAGGCTGTTACCTCAATACTCAAATGCTCCTACATCCCTCATCCATGGTCAATCAAGTAGGATGTCATAATTGAATCAGTTCATGATAATAAAGTTTACTAAAAATTTGATACATGAGCTTTTAATAGACAAGTCCTTCAATATGATAAATGATCTAACCCTTTGTTCCATTGGCCAACGTGACATCAAAGTGTGCAATATCTATAGGTGGATTGCCTCAAGCTTGCAAAAATGCATGGCGAAGGACACTAACCCCTGCTTGTGTCTCCACAATTCCCTTTCTAGTGGAATCTCCCAATGCAATTATAGGAAGAACTGTGTGCATCTCGGTTCCTTCCCAAAAGGCATTGACCTATAGGGATGCTGTCGTAGAGTGTAGGGTGAAGTTAGGTATATGTGTGTTTGCATCATGGCCTTATGTAATCACTTCTGCTGGCTGCACCAATTCTTCTACCCATTTATTTACAGCTTTCTAGAGCATTGGGGGAGCTTTGCTTTCGCAAATGTTGTAATGGTAGGGAGACTGAGGTTGAGGTCAAGGTATCTAATAAGCTATCACCTTTCACATACCATTCAGAGTTCCATCTCCCATGCTCTTGAGTTGGCTAGTTTGTTGTAGAGTTCCATCTCCCATGCTCTTGAGTTGGCTAGTTTGTTGTAGCTACAATGATTAGATCATGAGATGGCATTTGTAGCATTCGATTTCCTTTTGATCCTACATATGTGGGTGAAGCAAGCAGGCACATGCACCTCATTATTCAAAGTACAAGAATAGATGTGATTGCAGAAGGGGGTCCTGACTCCTAGAAATGCAAATAGGGAATGCGATGTACCCGAGGATGCTCCTTCAGTCTCTTGGCAACCCTTGTCATTCGAATAACTTTGACAGTCGTGTCCTGAGGCCTGCTCACAAGCTTTGCCTCCTTGGAAGCTCATGTCTCTGGTCACCAGCTGCTGATTCAAGTTTTGGCCTGGTGGCTATGATGGCTGTAGAGCTCATCCAAAGCGTCGCTAGCTCTTAGTCGACTGATTGTCCTTGCGCGATGCCCCGTGTTTGATAGAGCAGCATGAAGGATTTGATTCGCCTGAAGCAATCCGATTGTGAGAAGGTGCTGGTAGGCTGATGCGATTGCAAGGAGTAGCAAGCTATGGTGCTTCAATCAGTTCCAATGGTGACCCATGAAAGGATTGCAATCTTGTTATCAAATGCTAATGGCACTCTGTGGGAGACGAGAATGATTGCGACGAGTCGCATTCTTCATTCATCACAGCATTAAGCACAAGGCGTGTTGCACTCGATTCCTCCGTGATCTCATGGCCTTTTATTCATGGCTCATGGAGTTTGATTAATGATCAAGATAAAAGAAAAGGCATTCATTCATCTTTATTATTTGGGCCACACGTCTTCTATGCAAGGTTGAGGAGTTTGGTTCCATGGCATCCAATTCTTCGGTCCGATGCATGTGACATCATGGCACTGAATCACACTCGATTCAAGGCATTTGGCTTCATGCATCCTACCATACAATTGCAACTCTTAGATAGATAAGCGTTCTGCTCAAGGCATCAAATCCAAGGCTGTATTGGGCATCCATTCGAAGGCAACGTCATCCAGATCATCATTCACAGATCAAGGTGTGCTTCTTTGGTTAATTCATACTTGGCCAAACTTAGCTTACTCAGCAAGTATTCTCAGTCAGTATTTCATAACACCTAGGATGCCACATTGGATTGCATGTCTTTGTGTGTTGCGTTATTTACAGTTTACTTATTCTTATGGCCTCATTTATGGTTTTGGTTTATGTTTACAAGGGTACATTGATTCTGATTGGGAAGGAGATCCTAACATCCGATGTTTCCATGGCGGCTATCTCTTCACCTTGGGCACGACTCCCATTTCTTGGCCATCTACCTAATAAGAAAATATTGGAGGAAACTAAGTTCTACAATATTACTAACCTTTTGGGAATACCTTGAAATCCATACCATAGTTAAGTTATCTCTTAACCTGGCCAAGAACCACTAAAATCTCTCTCTCATAGGAGTAGCCATTCCCAACAAGCACCCCAAATATCAAAATGTCACATTAGAACCAATCGCCCACTTGCATTCTATTTGATCTGATTGGATTTAATTCCGTTTGATTCAATTCTAGAGGATGGCTTTTTTAGCATCTGAAGCTTTTTGGCATGGCATTTGAAGCATGAGCGACACAACAATACATTATTCAAGAATGTAATGGTAGAGTTTAAGAATATGACTTTTCAACAACAAATTTAATTGTAATGCTATTGTGTAGGTTTCTTAGCTAAAACGAACAACTGAGTATTTAATGTGCCGCTTTTCAATAAGAAAAATGTTATAAAATTCAACATTAGTATATGAAAGTACTTTGAGGCTAGGCCACAACAATAGCAATTTGAGAGAGAGATAAAGGAAAAAAGAAACTATTAAAATGCTTTAAAAATCATTTCATAATTTGCAAGAGATAGATAATATATTTTAAAATAGAGATTTTCATCAAATAACTCATTTAAGAAGTCTTGTAGAGATTACATATATTAACCAAACTATGGATTCAAGGATGAGCCTACGCAACAATTCACTCGAATTAACATTGCAAAAAATCTATTATGTAAACTTTCAAAGAAGAAAGTTACACATCAAGGACAATGTTCTATGGTGCAAGGGGATGAGCTTATATGATGATTTATCTAGGTTAACATTGTTGAAAACCTATTAAGATAAACTTTGAAATGTCAATAATTGCATGGTAGAGGGACGGACTTGAGCTCTTGTGCCAAACACACAAGAGGAAGCTCACTCAAGAACATAAGAAGAGAGATGGATGCCAAAATGTTTTCTTGCTAGTTTCTTCTTCTTATTTTATATACAATACAATATATCCAAAGTATAGATAAGATACAACATGAAGGAAAGTAGCCTATTAAGTCAAACAGAGTATAACTGACTATACTAATCGACTAGCTTTATAACTATGCCGGCTATAGTAGGTGCAATAAACTAAATATAATAATCGATAAGTCATTAGCCATGTGAGGGTCATAATGACCACCAATGTGTTAAATGTAAATGTGTAGACTCATCTAGGTAAGTGGTCCATCATCAATGTCCACACATGTTAAGCTTGCCATCTCAACACTCCCCTTTCAAGCTCAACTGTATCTCTGCAACTTCAAGTAAGCTTCAAAAATTTCGAAGCTTCTTTGCACCTAATGCCTTTGTGTGAAAATGTCAGCTATTAGATCCTATGTGTTGATATATACCAAGTCAACCTCTCCTAAAAGTACATTCTCTCTCACAAAGTGGTAATGCACCTCAATGTATTTTGTCCTAGCATGGAATACTAGATTTCTAGCTTGGTGTATGCTACTCATGTTGTTAAAGTGAATGACAACTAGACCATCTCCTTGCACATCTAAATCACCCAATAACTTTTGTAGCCATACCACCTCACATGTTGCTATAGTAGTACCTTTGTACTCAATCTCTATACTTGATAAAGCAACCATAGGTTGCTTTTTGTTGCTCCACATAACTATTGCACTACCAAGGGAAAACATGAATGCATTGATAGATCTTTTGTCAAACATATTACCAACCCAATCTACATCTGTGTATCGAAATACATATATATCCTTACTTGTCTCATAAAAAAGTCCATAATATAGAGTGGACTTCACATACCTCAATATGCATCTAACTACATCCAAATGAGGCCTTTTAGGCATCTGTATAAACTGACTAATAAGTCCAATAACATCTAGCCTTGTGATAGTCATGTAAATCAAACTCCCTACTATCCTTCTAAACATGGTAGGGTCTTCTATCTCATCCCCAACATTAGTACTCAACTTCACACTTTGCTCCAGTGGCACTAAAAGAGGCTTACATGCTATTATACCATACTCAAACAACATATCCAAGCCATACTGCCTTTGGGACTACCATATTCTATCATCACATTTGATCACCTCAATACCAAAAAAGTACATTAGCTCATCCAAATCCTTCATCTCAAACTTCTTCTTCAAATGATTCTTGACTTCTGTGATCCCATGATCATTGTCACTCGTAGTGATCAAGTCCTCTGCATAGATTACTATGATAACCAAATCCACATCTCCCTTTCTCACATAAAGTGAGTGATCAACATCACAATCATAAAAGTCAACGTTGACAAGATACTCTCTGATCTTGTCAAAACCATAGTCTAGATGCTTGCTTCAACCCATAGAGTGCATTCTTTAAGTTACATACATATGTGGGATGCTATAAATCCTCATAACCTATTATGACTTCTCCATATATACCTATTTTTGTAATTTACCATGTAAAAAATCATTCTTTACATCCATTTGCTACAAGCTCCAATCTTTGGTTGCTATACCAAAGCAATCATACATCTAACAATTGCCAACCTAGCAATTGGATTGAATGTCTCTTTATAATCCATGCCATATGTTTGAGCATAACCTTTTGTAACTAGCCTATTATCATCATTCTTAGCATAACAATGGGACAATTGTACTTTTGTCAATATTCTTTAGGTGTTCAATGGTGATAGTCCACTATCACCCATGAGATTTCAAAAATTCACAGCATCTTTTAATATCGATCAAAGTATCAAATGTATCTTTGTAATGCAATAGCTAGTAGTGTTGGTGATGTCTTGGGTGAGTGGAGTGTTGGTGAACACACTTATTGTAATGCCCCCATTACTTAGTTTATTTTAATAAACAATGTTCGTATATATTCCAAAGAAAATTGATTTATGTTGCACAAATTATGAAACTGGCTGTACTTATGAAGATAATTGTTATGATTAATAAGGTATTATATACCAGTTTATGGAAGAAAGACTTGGGAAACCCTCCCAACACTAGCTTCTAAAAACTATGTTTGTAGTATAGAAGAACAAAAAGAACTAGCTTAGTGGATAGTCACTTGGCATTTAAGTGCACTTGGGTGATGACACTGCCAGGATGGGTGATCTCCCGGGAAGATTTTTCCTACAAGCTAGTAGGAGCTTCTCACGCACAGCCAACAGCACCAACGAAGCCTTCGTAGCCCATTGCCAAGTATGCCAAGGCCAGGATGCCAAGGTCTATGCCTTGGTCATGCGCCTTGGAGTGATGCACGCCCGATGCATCCTCACCCATAAATCCGTCAATTTTTATATTCGGGCTACAAAAATGGAGCCCCTTCTTGACGTTATCAATGACTTGTCAAAAAAATGCTAAAAGAAAGTGTTCCCTCTTTATCATCGATGACATCATCAAAAATGCTAAAAAGCAAGCGCCCTCTCTTTACCCCCCGCCCTTTTGCAAAACTATAAATTGAGGGATTGGGGATGACCACAGAGAGCAACAAGAGCAATCTTAATGAGGACGAGATGCTGATCTGAGACGGAGGAGACTCTGTCCGAGATACACTGAAGGTCTCTCATCTTCTTCTACCCTGATTCGAGAAGAGAAGACACTGAAGAACTCTATCCTATTCTATCATACCTCTACTCTCGTCTCTATTCTGTCATGGCCTCGAACAAAAAGAGTTCAGAAGCGGAAATCGCAAATAACCCTACTAACATGGAAGCAACAGTTGGAGTTGAGAGCACAGGAGTCACTAACGGAGTCACGAGCGTGGATGACAACCCTTTACCAACCGCGGTACCACAGGTGTTTTTTTCTAAAAAATTTCTATCCAAATTCAATAGAAATAAGATAAGTCTCTTGAGAAATACTGACTTAAGACCAAGAAACTTGGTTACAAGAACTGGGAAGTTAGAGACCCCAAAATCTAGATATCCCTAGTTAAAGTCCAAGGGAAAGATTTTATTATGTGAAACTCAATTATCGATTGCTTCTAGAATTAAGCATCACTTGAAATTTACATGGTTGATTGAAGTCATAACTGCTTGCAGACATCAGTCTTGTTGTGATATTCTAAATTAGATCCTGATTGAATTAAGTGTTGGAACAGATATAAATTGAGGAGCCCTATAACTTCCCCAAGGATAGGTGTTGAATCCCCATACCAAGAGCGGATGTTTTTTTTTCCGCTGCGAAAGCATGGACCAGCTCTGATGGTGAGAGGTCTCCTAGCAGGGATCGCATTCAGTAGGAGGTGGATAGGGTGCAAGGGGGGCTCTGGCTAGTAAATCCCTTTTTGCACCTAGGAACTACTTGGTCCCCTGTATGGCCCGAGTTCTACTTGGGACACCTATAAATGCTAGCTGTAGGTGGATTTGATCTTGGTGATGTGCAGATGCACTAGATGAGGCAACATGCAAAATTGTAATTTCTCTTTTCTCCTGTATGGGTGGGAGAACACACATTATGGAATATAATCAATGAATTTGTCTTATTTTGATTGTATGTCCGTGAGTAAATTATGTAAATAAACAACTGTGTGTAAAAGGATTTTAATTAATGAAGCTGTTTTTATATGTTTCACGTAATGTGGTAGCTAATTAGATAACTAATAACTTCCATAGAGGGAAGCGAGTGGATGGATTCCTAACGAATCCAGTCCTATGCTAGGAAGGTCTCGGTTAGCCGAGAGGTTTTCCCAAAAACAAACACTAGGAAGAAACTTTAGGAAGGGCCAATTAGCTGACTTACTTAGGGTTTGGTCTCAGAACCCGAACTGTAAATTATCGTAGGGGAAAGGTATGGCAGTTGTGCCAAAGCACTACAAGGGATTTTATAAATCCTTAGCCTGCTATACTGGAAAAAAGCATTGTACTCCATGAACCAAGGGTGATGGCAGTTGCTCGTTCCAGACAAGAAGCCTCTCGAAGGACACATTCGGATGTGAGTTAGTTATTGATAGGTGACCGTTAGGTCAATTAGGAACCTTCAGATCAGTCCTCCATGGGTAATGGCAAATGCTTCCCTTCTTGCGGGGTAAACCTAGGGTTAACTAGTTGGAAATCAAAGGCATGTACGTTACTCATCACGTAATCAAAGGCAGGTACGCTACAAGTGGTATCAGAGCGAAAAGAAATCAAAAACTTGGTAATTATAGCCTGATATATGAGTTGTTTTTCCCTTCTCTTGTTGACATGTGTTTTTCTCTTACCCAGAGAGATGAAGATTGGGAGCGATTCCTAGTCTTCCAAGCGGTGTTTACATCGGCAATGCATTCTACGGATTATGGATGGAGAATGCAAGTTATGCGGATTCTCGATCGCATCTACAATCCTTCTCCACTATACCGAGAAAGACAATGGATGATAAGCCGTGGAATTTGTTATATTGATACAAGCCGTCTTGCCTTCCTCAGAACAATTTGAAGAGGATAAGATGGATGGAAAACCTTAAAGTCGTGAAGGTTTATTTATTCCATGAAGCCAGAGTGAATTCAACTTTATTCACTAGAGGCCGGGGGGTTAAACTAAATTGATATACTTACGAGGAAGCGACAAAGGTCATCCCCGTGGACTGAACCGTAGTTGTTGGTCGCTCTAAATGCCACAATTACGCCAAAGATGGACTTCCTGATCTTCCTTTAAAGTACGGATTTTTAGATATCCATTATTCAAAGCCCGATTATTACCTAATGGATGTATCCAAATACCATGCCTATATTGTATTAGGGAAACCATCCCAAAAATAAACCATGTATTTATCCCCTACAGCAAAATAAATTATTTTCTCTATCCATTGAATATGAAATTGGTTACCATTCTAGCAATTAAGAATTACGAGTCAATAGATATATCAAAAATCCATGGTTAGATTCCTTAAGCTCCTTTGAAAAAACTCTATCATGATGTAACCTTCTTTGACAATTTAATATAAAGCATTTCTATCCTTCTGAAATGTTTTCTCTTTGAAAAGATACAAGCAAATTGTATGATAACATTCGTAGAGCTAACTAGAGAAAATCTTACGATACCACAGGAAGCTGTTCCTACCCTTAATGCTGGTGAGATCCAAGAAAAGAAGTTCTCGCTTAAGCAAATCAAACCACCTGATTTTGATGGCCAAGGCAAAAACATTGAGGTTGAAGAAGAAATATGGGTTGAGTCCATGGAAGATTATTTTATTACTATTGGAATTACCCCAACTAATCAAGCAATGATTGGCAATTTAAAGCTAACAGAAGAAGCCTGAATTTGGTGGAAACAATGGTGTAAAGACCAAGGAATCTCTGAAGCATCTATTAGTTGGGACGTATTAAAGGATGCAGTGCAAGGCTGGTATCTTCCACCAGCATACCGCACACAAAAGATGAATGAATTCTTTGTTCTAAAGCAACTTGGAATGACATTGGAAGCCTAATACTCAAAGTTTATAACACTTCTCAAGTATGCACCGTCTATGGACATTGATTGGCAAGTATCCAAGTTTTGTCATGGATTGGATGATCCCCTGAACACATGGCTTGAAGCAATGCGTCCATCTGACATGCATTAATAAGGTCAAAATGGATCGTACAGGAACTCCAATCCAAACCAAGAAACAATAAGCCTTGGAATAATAAGTTCCATAACAAAAATATAACTAGGGCCTATGCAAAAAGAGCCCAAGGTCAATTCCAAACTGCTAATAGCAAGAAGGCTAAGAGGTCGGCAGTGGAGGACCTTACTAATGGTAATAAGGATACTTTTAGGTGATATTGTTGTAACGAACTTGGCCACATCCAAAGGCGATGCCCAAAACTCGGACAGAATGAACACCAAAGCAATTTCCATAACAACCAAAGCCAGATAGCCATAGCTAGAGGAAGAGTTGCTCGCATAACCCTCAAGGAAGTAGAAGATGATGAAGGTCCCACCTTGGAAACTGACATGGAAAGAGCAAGAATCCATGCCTCTCAACAAGAAGGGACCAAATCGACAATTCTTAGTAATTCAAATACCATCAACCTATAAAGGTAAACCCTTTAAAATTTTGATTGATTGTGAAAGCACACATTCATTCATATCACCAAGGTGTGCTAGAAAACTAGGCCTGGACACAATGCATGCATCTGGGCTGATAGTTGAGTTAGCTGATGGAAAAGAAGTTTCCTCAACACAACAAACAAGTAAGGTGGAGTTTAATCTGGGTGGCAATCAGACCAACATGAAATTCAGAGTGATGAACCCGGCAACCTATGAGTGCATGTTAGGAATGGATTGGTTAATTCCTAATGACGCTCATATTCTTTGTGAAAAGGGCCAAGTCACATTCATGAATCTTGTAGGACAACAAGTGACCACACAAGGAGAAGCAGGAAAACCGAAGATTCAATTAGCAAAAGCTTCTCGAATTGTTAAAGGTTTAACAAAAGGCTCACCTATATACCTAATCAAATTAAATAAAACTGAACAGGATAAAGAAGACAAAGATGAACTGTCGTGGCTTAAGGAATATGCTGACGTATTTCCTGAAGAATTAACTAAATGTACACCACAAAGAGAAGTTGACCATGAAATCAAGGTAGTACTAGGAGCTGCACCAGTTGCAAGGCAACCATATCGAATGTCCATTCCAGAAGCCATAGAACTAAAGGAACAACTCAAATAACACTTAGATCAGTGATACATTAGACCCAGTAACTCAACCTGGGGACATATTCCAAGGATGAAGGAAGTCACGAGTCACAACTGTAGACAGTTCTTGAGACAATGCGGTCTCACAAGCTGTATGCTAAGAAGAAGAAGCGTGCATTCTTCAAGAAGCAAATCGAGTATTTAGGATTTATAGTTTCAACATAGGGAATTTCAGTAGATCCGAGGCAAGGATGTACAAGACTGGTCACCTCCAACCACTATAAGTGAAGTTTGTAGCTTTTTGGGTTTAACAGGATGGTATCGGGTCTTCATCAAGAATTATGCATTGATTGCTGCACCCCTCACCGACCTACTCAAGAAGCAGGTTGCCATTAAATGGACCCAAGTTGAATAGCCTATCTTTGACAGGCTTAAGCTAAGTTTAGTCACAGCCCCGATTCCTCAAACTACCCAATCTTGGCAAAGAATTCGAAGTGGTGACCGATGCGAGCTCTCTTGCTTTGGGATGCGTACTCATGCAAGAAGGACATCCATTAGCATATTCCTCCAGAAAATTGAAGACTCATGAGAGAAGTTATGCTTCTCATGACTTGGAATTGCTTGCAATGATCCATGCTCTTAAGTTATGGAGACATTATCTACTCGGGAAGAAATTCTCACTGGTAACCGACCATAAAAGTCTTAAATGGATCTTTACTCAACCAGATCTAAATATGAGGCAACGTCGGTGGATCGAAGTCTTGCAAGAGTATGATTTTGAGATCAAATATAGACCAGGCAAAGAGAATGTAATTGCAGATGCTTTAAGCCGCAAATCATTTCTCAATGCACTTATCTCAGAAAAACCTCTTAGAGCTCAAACACTAACCACAACGATATCAATGCCTAGCAATCCCATCATCAAGCTAGCCAAGGAGAAGGCAAATAATGATCCCAAATATCAACAAATGCTGAAGAAAATTCAGAATAAAGAACAAAATTCTAAGCTTAAGACAAAGCATCTTAACTTCTCTGTGACGAAGGGCTTGTCTACTTCAGGACAAGATTATGTATTCCTTCAAGTCAAGATCTTAAGAAGAAGATACTATGGGAAGCTCATGATTCCCCATTTTCAGAACATCCTAGCTATGCCAAAACTCTCAATGCAGTTAGGAAAAGCTATCATTGGGAAAATCTCAAAAGTGATGTACTTAAATACGTAATCGAATGCTTGAGTTGCCAATGAATAAAAGCCAAACGAGTTAAGCTACCAGGAAAGCTACAACCACTTGATATTTCTCAAATGAAATGGGAATTCATTAGTATGGATTTTGTAGTTGGATTACCCTAAGTTCAAGGAGGATATAACTCGATCATGGTAATTGTGGACATGTTGATTAAGGTTACCCACCTTATTCCGGTCAAAACCAGCTACAAAGCCTCAGATATTGCAAGGTTATCTGTCAAAAAAATATTTAGACTTCATGGACTACCAAAGAGAATTATCAGTGATCATAATTCTCCATTCACTTCACATTTTTGGAAGGGATTATTTGAAGCTCTTGGTACACAGCTTTGTTTTAGTACAGCTTATCACCCTCAAACTGATGGGTAGACAGAGCGTGTAAATCAGGTCATTGAAGATATACTTAGGGCATATTGTTGCAAAGAACCTAGACAGTGGATACAATATCTACCTTTGGTGGAATTTTCTTACAATGCATCCTATCATCAGAGTATTCAAATGACCCCATTTCAAGCTCTATATGGACAAGAATGCCTAACCTCCCTAAACTTCTCCGACCCTACCTTGAAGGTTGAAGCTTCTAAGAAGATGCTTGAAGAGATGGATGAACAAGTCAAAACCATCAAGAAAGATACATGAGTTGCCAATGATCGGCAGAAAGCCTATGCTGACCTACGGAGAAAAGAGTGAATCTTCCAAGAAGGGGACAAGGTTTTTATCTGTGTACGCCCAAAGAGGAGTTCTTTATCCTTGGGAAAATTCAAGAAGCTAAGCCCAAGATACTGTGGACCTTGCAAAGTCATAAAGGCTCTTGGACCTAATACTTATAAGTTGCAACTTCCTGAAACCCTAAAAGTTCATGATGTATTCCATGTTAGTCTCTTGAAGCACTATGTACCTAATCACGACCATATTCTTGATGATTAGCTAGTTGTAATGCCAAGCCAAGGTTTACTTGAACTTCAACGTGATAGAATCGTGAATGTAAAAGAAAGAATCCTTAGGAATATTGTTTACCGCAACACAGAGGAACGAAAAATGGAGTAGAAATGTGGGAAAAATGGAAGCCTAAAAATTTGAATGATTTGAATGACGGTGTCGCCTTGAGAAAAGAAAAGAGTAAAAGTGCGCCATTAGATATGAAGGCGCTCTCGAATCCCTGTAAAAAGAGTGCCGGGCTCACTCCTGTGCAAATTGTATGCATTAGTGGGAACGGGATAAGTTGGAACGGTGGAAAATAGGAAAAGAGGGCCTAGGCTAATGGCTGGCCATGTAAAAAGTGTGGATGACCGCCCAAAAGGTAGGGCATGTATATAAAGTTCAAAAGTGAGTAAGAAGCTCATTCTTGGGTGTGGCTAAAGCTTCTTCTCTTGCTTCTCACCTTTATGCTTGTGCTTGAGTGAGGGATTGAGGGAGTGGGAGGGAGTGAGGGAGTGAGTGTGTGAGAGTGAGGGATTGTGGAGAAGAAGCTCCCCATCTTCTCTCTTCATCTTTCCTTCCCTTCTTCTTTTCTCTTGTCTCACGTGGCTATGGAGGATGGAGCTTGACGGAGGGGGACTTGAGGTTACTTGAACTTGCCACAAGGATCGTGGAGCTACTAGAGTGTGAGAGAGAGGAGGGAACTCGATCGAGCATCAAGGTAAGCTCACTACACCCGAAAGGTAGGCATTGCACGTCGGCTATGTGAGAGGTAGCCATGGCCGCTCAGCTTGAAACGCTTGATCAATAAGCAGTCCGTAGGTCTCGGGGTAGAGCTCCGTAGCTCCCCTACATTTTGGTTCCATTGCCAGGACCGACAGAATCGAGCCTTGAGTGCCACACGCATCAAATCGAGCATAGTAGTAGGGTTTGCAGCCTAAACAGGTGCTTGAGATAGTTAAGAGATTTAGGAGGTTTTAATCCCTGGAGCAAGTAAGTATTTTGATTTGCTGTTGAATTTTAGAGTAGGACCATCTGTCTTTATTTCTGTTTTTGATTTCTGTTGCTTTAGGTTAAGTGTAGGATAAGAAAAAAGGAGGGAACAGAAGGGTTTTGCTACTGCTGGAGGTAGGAAAGTTGGGGCGTAGATTCACACATCTGGCTGGAAGAGTGTGCGAGATTAATCTCTGAGTCTACAATAGACTGAGACGAGGTAATAAGGGGCCCAAGGGACTAGGGGATGCCACATTTGACATCCTGCCTTCTGAGAAGACTGTGAGCCTAAGAGCCAGGGAGAGAGCGAGAGAGAGAGAGAGAGCTGCGAGAAATCGCGAAGTGCTGACCGATTCGAGCGTCCCATCGCTTCGAGGTATGCCATATGCTTCCCTCTGTTGCTCGCATCTATTTGGAAGGCACATCACGATTTGATAGAGTAGACATTGACCTAAAGGCGCCGAGCGCAACTTACGGGCCATCATCCACACCGTCAGACCAGTGAGTCTGAGTCCCAGAATAGGACTGTCCGATTTTGAGAGTCGGACAGTCTGACTCCCATAATCGGACCAATCGAAAAAACGGACCGTCGGTCCGATCCGATTGTTGTAATCGGACCAAACGTTGGTCCAATCCGATTCTTATAATCGGACCAGCCCATCAAAGTTAGGCCACCTATCCTAACCCCGGACTTGAACCACTCGACCCATTGTAGTAGTCGGATCACCCCCATCCGATTAGGGAAGTCGGACTTGAGTTAGATTGGACCCGCCCATCCGATTGCCATAATCGGACTAGCCCGTCCGATTCTTAGAGTCAGCCGGGCCATCCCATCCGATTCCCAGAATCGGACCATCCCGTCTGATTCCCACAATCAGACCAGTTCACCAGAGTTTGAATAGAAGGTTTTTTACCTGGCCCACAATCATGGGCACCTTGGTCACATCTCTGATCCCCCAGGGAACCCAGTTTAACCTTGGAAGCTAGAAACCAGACACGGTGGCTGAAGATTCATCCCGAATAGCTAGACACTGGGTAGACCAAATTTGGAATTGGACGTGATGTTCGGCGACCAACCAACCAACTAACTGTTGAGATATCGAGCTCCACTCGTGATACGCCAGGGTGACCGTTGTGTATTTATGTCACCGACTTGTCAGTTGCAGATGCGGTTGGTACACCGCCCCTGAATAATAGCTACATGATAGCTATCCTTATCTACTCTAGTTCGTGGCTCAGTTAGTATGCCACCTTAGTTAGTTGAGTTTGGTTTGAGACCCATATATAGGGTTCTTCTATTTCTTTGTACTTGAGTTCTTTTGGCTTACACAACTAAGAAGAGGAAAACTGTTTTCAGCCTCCACCCTTGTGTGTATTCCCCCATTGTGCAAGCAAGAAAACTTCAAGCGAGACTCCTTCCTTCTCTCCCACAGTCTTGACATGGTATCAGAGCCTTGTTCGTGGTAAGGAGCTCAAGAAAGCAAGCCAAGCTCGCGGTGTTCTGGTAAGAGGAGCAGTGTTGCTTTCATTCTTTGTTTTGGGAGCAGATCTCTACAGGTAGCACAGCCGGAAAGTGCAGGAGTGCATTGTCTCAGGTTGAGACGCCCTTCGCGGTGAAGCAAGAGGGCAGTATATGCTGCAGGGATGGGCTTTAGCCCTCGGCGACCTTGTTTTTTTTATTTGAGGCCATTTCGGGGCCTGTTTTGGAGGCGGAAGTTTTCTGCACGCACTCAGGAAAAGGCTCAGTTTTGTGCTGTGCAGTCACTGTTCTACAGGTCGGTGAATAGTTACTGTAAAAATTGCATTGTATGCTTGTGCGCAGAGACATTGGGAGTTACAGAATCATCCCTGTTGCCTGTTGATGCAAAATCGTCACTAGGAAGTGACTGTGTGGTCAAATACCACTTTCGCCAGTTTTGCAGATTTTCCCTTGTGAGGGTGAAGCTGTGATTTTTGCAGTGACAGAATTTTTTGCAGTCTTCTGTAATGGCATCTGATTCTCTTTCACAGATTGTCACTGAAAAGCTTGACAAGAACAACTTCCAAGCATGGAAGTTTAGAATGACGAATTTCCTTATGGGAAAAGGATATTGGGAATTTGTTGCAGGAAATGAAGAAGAACCAGTTCTTCCTGATGTTCCCAATCAACAACAAATGCAGGCATTTAAAGCATGGCATGAGAGAGCCAGGAAAGTTATGTATTGGCTGTCTATCAGCATTTCAGACTCTATGATTGTGCATATTCGGGATGCAAGTACGCCAAAGGAGGCATGGGATACTTTGTCAAAAATGTATAGCACAAATACGCAAGCCAGGAAAATGCAGCTTAAGCAAGAGTTGCACAATGTGCAAAGAGAAAATATGAGCATCAATGACTACCATATGAAGGTGAAGAAGATTGCAGATGCACTTGCTTCCATTGGGTCACCAGTGGAAGATGATGATTTAGTTTCTGTGACCTTGAATAGTCTAGGAAAGGATTATGCACAGTTTCGGACATCCATTTCAGTTCGTGAAAGATTTCTTGATTTTGAGGAGTTGATTGCTCTTCTAATTTCTGAGGAACAGAGAAATGGTGGTGCATCTTCTTTAGGAGGAACTTCAAAAGAAGCTGTGTTCTACTCAAATGCTGGAAGAGGTAGAGGCAGAGGTAGAGGAGGCCGATTTGCAGGCCGTGGTAGAAATCAGAATATGCAGCAAACTCAAGAAAACCAGTCCTATGGAGGAGGACGTGGTAACTCTAGAGGCAGGGGGAGCCAAAGAGGTCGTGGTGGATGGCAAAGAGGCCAAAATGCAAACAGTAATGTTGAATGCTACTATTGTGGTAAAATGGGTCATATGGCTAAAGACTGCTATAAAAAGCAGAATGACATCATGAATGGAAAACTGCAACAAGGAAATTATGCATCCTCTAGTAGACAGGGTGATGACAGAAATGAGCATCTGTTTATGGTGCAGCACATGAACAATTCTGTGACAAGTGTAGAAGAAAGCAACGATATATGGTATGTTGACTCAGGTGCATCAAACCACATGACAGGTCATGCAGAATGGATGGAGGATGCAAGGAAAATGGAAAAACCAGGATTTGTGGAGACTGGTGATGATACTGCACATCCTATTGTGTAGATTGGAAAAATTCCCTTGTCTATGCAGGATGGGAAAAAGAAATACCTGTCCGATGTATTTCATGTCCCGAATATCACCAAGAATCTGGTTTCTGTCGGTCAAATGGTTGAGCAGGGCTTGCAGGTCAGATTTAATCCTCATGGATGCTTTGTTGAGGATATGAAAAATAAAGGTCACTTGATAGCAAAAGGAAAGAAGAAGGGAAGAATGTTTACGTTGGATGCAGACATGTCTGAATTGAGTGCAGCAATGTTTGCACATGGGACCGGTGTAGTTGCAGATATTGATATCTGGCATAAACGCATTGGTCATGTTAATGTACAGCGACTTAAATCAATGCAGGCCCAAAATATTGTTGCAGGATTGCCAAAATTCAAGGTTGCAGAAATGCATAAGGTATGTGTCAGTTTGGAAAACAGGCAAGGAAACCATTTCCTAGACATGTTCAAGAGAGTGAGAAGCCATTGGAATTAATCCACTCTGATGTGTGGACTACTAAAGCTGCATCTCTTAGAGGCTGTCATTATTTTATCACTTTTATTGATGACTATAGCAGAAAAGTTTGGGTGTATTTTATGAAAAAGAAAAGTGAAGTTTTTGGGCATTTCAAAACTCTTAAAGCTATGGTTGAAAAAGAAACAAGTCTGCAAATAAAATGCCTGAGGTCAGATGGAGGGGGAGAGTACCTCTCAAATGAGTTTGCAAAGTTCTTGCAAGAGCATGGCATAAAGCAGCAATATTCATGCAGTTATACCCCGCAACAAAATGGAATTGCAGAAAGGAAAAACAGGCATATTGGAGAGGTATCTCGTGCCATGCTCAATGAAAAAGACTTGCCAGATTTTTATTGGGCTGAAGCAGTTGCTACATCAGTCTACATAATGAACAGGACTCCCACTGCAGCAATACATGGAATGACTCCAGAGGAGAGGTATACTGGTAGGAAACTAGATATTTCTCATTTGAAAATTTTTGGTTGCATTGCCTATGTACATATGCCAGATGAGCTGAGATCCAAGTTGGATCCAAAAGCTGAGAAGTGCATCTTTATTGGTTACTCTCTGCAGCAAAAAGGGTATAGATGCTATAACCCTTCTACTCGTAAGTTTACAGTGAGCAGAGATGTTGTTTTTGATGAGATGAGTAGCTGGTATAAACCAGTAAATGTGATTGATGATGTAGATGCACAAAATGGTAATGCTGCACAGAATTCACAGCAGCAGTCACAAAATATCAGTGGACCTGGAGCGTCCTCTAGCAGTGGTTCACATTCTTCGCCATGGACAGGCAGATTGAGATCAAGAGAATCTTCTCAAAGCAATGCAGATAGTGGTATGCAGGTATCACGAAAAGGAAAAGAGAAGGTTGATCAGCCCATGTTTGATGTGAATGCAGGTCACTCTTATGTGGATGGTGAATCCAGTGGCTCAGAGCAGAGCATTGATGATGAGTTGGGTATTCCTTCTATTGTTACACCTGGAGTAAGGAAGACCAGGGATGTTTTGAGAGCACCTGGGAGTGAACCTACTTTGCGCAGGTCTACGAGAGCTAGGTATCCTGTGGATAGGCTAAAATATGATGGATTTACAGCCATTCACTATGCATATATGGTCAAAGTGATACAGGAACCAGAACCCACTTCTTTTGAGCAAGCCATGGGAAAAGAAAAATGGGAGAAAGCCATGGATGAAGAAATGGATGCCTTGGAAGCAAATGCTACATGGGAATTGGTACCTTTGCCTAAAGGTAAGAATGCAATTGGCTGTAAGTGGGTTTATAAGGTGAAGCACAATGCTGATGGTTCTGTGAACAGATACAAGGCAAGATTAGTAGTCAAGGGGTATGCACAAACATATGGCATTGACTATGAAGAAACATTCAGTCCGGTTGCAAGGATGGCAACCGTAAGAGCAGTCATTGCTATGGTTGCATCAAAGGGATGGTCTTTACATCAGATGGATGTAAAGAATGCCTTCTTGCATGGTGATATGCAAGAAGAGGTCTATATGGAGCAGCCACCAGGTTATGTGCATGCTGTTCATCCTGAGTTTGTTTGCAGGTTGAAGAAAGCCTTATATGGCTTGAAGCAAGCACCTAGAGCATGGTCTAACAAGATAGGACAATATCTTGTCACTATTGGCTTTCAGATTTCCAAGGCACATTTCTCACTTTATGTGAGAAAAACAGAGAAAGGTATTATGCTACTTGTCATTTATGTTGATGATTTGATTATGACAGGTGACAGTGATGAAGATATCCTTCATGTGAAAATGCTATTGAAGCAGAAGTTTGAGATGAAGGATTTGGGAGAGCTGCGTTATTTCTTGGGCATTGAGGTGATTAGATCACCAAGTGGGATATAGCTCTTGCAGAGGCAATATGGATTGGACATGCTGTCCAAATATGGGATGACAGGCTGTAAGCCTATTTCAGTTCCTTTGGAGCAGAATGTGAAGCTGAGCGCAGATGCAGGTGAGCTTCTGGAAGACCCTACTATGTACAGACGCATAGTAGGAAGCTTGATTTATATGACTATTACCAGGCCAGATTTGAGCTATGCTGTTGGATTGGTAAGTCAGTTTATGCAAGCTCCAAGGAAACCACATTTGGATGCGGCTAGACGAATACTCAGGTATGTGAAGTCCACATTGCAGTATGGACTATTTTATGAGACTGGGGTTCAGATACAGTTGCATGGATACACTGATGCTGATTGGGCTGATAGTATTTCTGATAGACGATCTACCAGTGGATATGTGTTCTCTTTTGGGAGTGCTGCAGTCACTTGGAGCAGCAAGAAACAGCCTACAGTTGCCTTGTCGAGCACAGAGGCTGAGTACAGGGGTGCAGCAATGGCTGCATGTGAGGTAGCTTGGTTGCATAAGCTACTTTATGATATGCATCAGCCTACAGATGGGCCAGTTGTCATTTATTGTGACAACATGAGTAGTATACACTTGGCAAATAACCCAGTCTATCATGCTAGAACAAAGCACATTGAGGTGCATTATCACTATGTGCGAGAGAGGGTTTTACTAGGTCTTATTGATCTAGTTTATGTCAGCACAGAGGATCAGGTAGCTGACATATTCACGAAGGCATTGGGCGCAGAGAAGCTGCGCAAGTTTAGAGACCTGCTTGGTGTGCAGGAATTGGGATTGAGCTCGAGGGGGAGTGTTGAGATATCGAGCTCCACTCGTGATATGCCAGGGTGACCGTTGTGTATTTATGTCACCGACTTGTCAGTTGCAGATGCGGTTGGTACACCGCCCCTGAATAATAGCTACATGATAGCTATCCTTATCTACTCTAGTTCGTGGCTCAGTTAGTATGCCACCTTAGTTAGTTGAGTTTGGTTTGAGACCCATATATAGGGTTCTTCTATTTCTTTGTACTTGAGTTCTTTTGGCTTACACAACTAAGAAGAGGAAAACTGTTTTCAGCCTCCACCCTTGTGTGTATTCCCCCATTGTGCAAACAAGAAAGCTACAAGTGAGACTCCTTCCTTCTCTCCCACAATCTTGACACTAACCAACCCTGAACCAGAATAGAGAATGCAGCAGGGTCCTTCTGTAAGACTTTAGATTGGCCAGAACCTGCACCCAGAGCCACATCAGGCTACAAATGTAAGCGGTAGGGTGGGATCTACATTGGGCATTTCATGCATCCTCACCTCACCTTTTGATTTCATTACCTAGGGTGCACTACAAGGAAAGGAAAAGCCTGTTTTCACACTAAGCACTAGAAAGCACGAAGCACAAGTTGTGGATAAGATTGACGACGGTTTCCAATAACAAGGAGCTCATCGGGAAACATAATAACATCAAGGAACCCACTACTAGGAGAAGATCCCAAAGCATAGTTGGCTACTAGAGAACCCCATCGGTAGGGCCATAAGAGGACACGAAGATCCGGAGGGCAACAACATAGAGAATCAGACGCTGCCAGAGTTACTCAAGTTGATCGACGACCTTGTGGAGCTGGAAGTGGGAGCAATGTCAGGATCACAAGGTGGACAAGGAGAGGACCGACTGGACTTGGGAGAATTCTCAGTCATGGTGTAGGAGTTAGTTAATGAGTATGACTTGTTGGCTAGGATGGTAGTTCAGGGTAGGCCAGTAGAGGAAGTGGTGGAAACCCTAGAAGAGGAAAGAAAGGCGATCAAAAGGGCTTTAGAGAGCATGATCGCCTATAACCACGAGCAAAAGGCTAGGAAACTCCAACAAGACGTGGATATGTATGAGGCCCGGTGCGTGCTAGCCTTGGTGGGAGCAGCCAAAGCAGGACCAAATGCGGAGAGAGAGCGGGCAGTGGAGGCTGACTTATCATTAAGTGAACTTGTAGCCAGGCGGCTCATGGACAACACATTCGCTGAGCAGGGCGCAGCAGCCTTGGCCACATCATTACTCTCGGGATTAGGGGTCACACAAGGGGCAATCTAGGATCCCTATAGTGGCAAAACAATTAGACAAGTATGAACCTAGCAACGACCCATATAGCTTTGTGGAGCAGTTCGAACAAGTTTGTGAAGCAAACAGCCTCACAGACCCTGCACAATGCTCCCAAGCTTTTGGGCTGTGCTTAGGTGATAAGGGGAGGGTTTGGTACACTAGTCTAGATGCAGCCGAGCGCATGAACTTTGCCCATCTTAAAGATCATTTTATCAAGAGGTTCTCTGAGGCAGGATACTTTGACAACCTCATTGTCCGGTTGATGAATGTCAGTCAGAGGGAAAAGGAGGACGTGAGAGACTATGTCACACATGTACGTAGCCTCTTCAAGAGGATCCCGGCCAATGAGCAACCTAACGAGAAGGCTGTGTCTACAGTGTTTATAAATGGAATCCGAAACGAGGAACTCTACAAGGCCTTGGCTAGTAACTCCACCCTACACAGAGATATGCTAGCTAGGGTTTTTGACGAAGCAATAAGGGTGGACGATCAGCTTAAGGAGTGAAGCATTCAGAGCGGCCAACGACGTTGGGAGAGAGAGAGAACTCTATCACACGGGATAAGGGAAAGAGAGTTGACCAAGGCCAGGACCTGGTTGAGGTGAGAATGGAGCTTGCACGTTTGCAAGAACAAATAAGGAAGTCTACGCGAACTCACGTGCAGTGTATACACTGTGGTGGAAACCACCTCCCAACCGAGTGTCAAGATCCTAGATCTAGGCCGTGTTCGAACTGTGGTAGGTTAGGTCATGATGCGTTGCACTGCAGATTGCTAGGAGGTTTCCATATGTGCAGCAATACAACCCTCCTTATCTAGGCAACAGGCCATCTAACTTCCTTGGCAGGGGAGCCCAGCTGGCACTTCCAGCACCAAATGACACGAGACCAGCCATTCCTAGGCTAGAGATGAACCCAATAGGCATACCGAAACCACCAAGACCCTACGTAACCCAACCACCGAGTGACACTCCTATTCACTATGTGGAGGAACCTAGTGAAGAAGAAAGCTACGTAAACCCATACATCTCCTATGATAAGGAAGGCAATCCAATCCTGATGGACTATCGAGTGGTATTGGTGATGGCGTTGGGCAGAGGAAGAGGTAGAGGCTTTGGAGGACCAAGCCAGGACCCAATCTCATGTTGGACTTGCGGTCATCCAGGCCATATCTCATCACGCTGCTCGGGAAGGGAACAGGCAAACCAAGATAAGGCTGACCTTTGATGCGCCGAGTGTGGGATCACACACCTGTTTCCTGACTGCCCTAGACGGAAATCGTTAGCCAGTTCTGCCAATGTGCCCTCCATGCCCTTGGGACTATTTGGGGTGGAGACCTTTGGCGGGGAGGACACGCCCATCCCACTACATGTCATGATGCAAGCGCAAACAAGACAAACATGCATCTCACTGCCTGGGCCAAGTAACCTAGATGCAACCTCTCTGGGAAAGGAAAGCTAAAGGAGAAGGAGAAAGAGAACAGACGAAAGGATCACCCTTAAGACTGAGGAAGCTACAACCTTAGTGGGCAGGAAAGGGGGTCACTGATGCCGAGGCAGAGACCTCAGCTCCCAAGACGACAGAACTAGGTAGTGCCAAGGTAGGGGAATACCCTCATCCCAGACGGCAATTCGAGGCTATAGCCAAAGTTAAGGAATGGGTCGAGGACGCCCAAGAACACCTTAAAGATGTAGAACCCATACTGGAGGATCCGATGGAGGACCTTTCTAGTGCAAGCACACCCGCTTCGCCATCGTGACCTCAATCGGGGAATGGGCCCACACCACAAAAGATGCCACAAAGGCAAGACTAGGGAGAAGCTTGTCAACAAGCTAACCAGGACATGTGGCCAAAGAATGGTGACCAAGGAGGAAGCCAACTACCCAGCAACCTCCTCACCACCTTAGTAACCACCCCAGTGACCATGAGCCTGGGAGATTTGCTTTGGTAGCACCCTCCATTATGGCAAGAATTGAGGCACTGGCTGGAGGGAAAGGGGGAGCATGCTGCCACGGACTTGCAAGAGTAGCACGCAGTCACGCAAATTCCAAGCCTAACACTGCACTCAGCTCCAAGGTCACTGCACATTAACACTTTTTGGGAAGGCACGGAGATGCATGCAGTCCTGCCTATTTTAGCCTTGGGGGACGCAACATGGAAAGGAATTGTAGACACCGGCGCCGGGGTCAGTGTCTTGAGCCACGCAGTTCTACAGGCCTGGGGAAACCCACTTGTGGAAGTGGCTAGGTTTAATGTTACATTGGCCAACGGAATGAAGGTCAGACCATTCGGGGTCTTAAAAAATTGGCCAGTGAAGGTCGCAGGAGTGCAGTTTTCCGTGAACTTCATTGTCATGAAGAGTGTGGACTACGACATATTGCTAGGCTGACCCTAGATGAGGAATGCGCAAATGGTTGAAGATTGGGGAAACAACCTCATATTCTTGGGGAATAGGATGGAAGCGGTAAGGGTTGAGATGGACACCTGGAAGACTACCCCAGCCGACCTCGATGCTATCTCGACCATGCTAAAAGGTGATGCCTAGGCATGCAAGCCCTATGGGACACTAACCAAGTACATCCCCTGCCCTGAGGACGAGAGGGATTGGATGCATGTCTTGGCAACCGTTGACCTATCATACTCAGATGAGGAAGAGCTGTATAAGCAAGCTGCTAAATCACCAAGCATGCCAGCAAAGGAGCCCACTGTGTCACTTTACATGATGGCGGGAAGCTCACAGGACCCAGGGAGACCGGTCTCATTCCACATCCCCACCAAAAAGCTCGAGCTTCAAGAAATCATAGAATACCTGACCAATAAACTGAAAGGCAATAAGGCAGCTAATCTAAAATCCCTAAGTGATCTCTTGGTTCGGCCTGAATGGAAATGGACCAAAATTCACAGTCTTAACCTATTATACAACTGGGCTTTAATCACTGACGAAGAGGAGATTGGAGAGGAAAACCTAGGGGATGACGAGCAGTCGGAGGGGCAAGATTCCAATGATGAGGGGTACGAGCACTGTTGCTCTGAGACAGATGAGAGCAAAGAGGAGTTTAACACGATAGAATATGACATTGAAGGGAGAGCAATCGAACAGATCAAGGCAGACTCTAGGCCTAAAAGGGAAAGGGCAAGCAGGAATGGAAAATGAGTCATGTGGATGGAGTCCGATAGGACCTGGCTGGAGCAGATGGGAGCCATGGATTATGAGTAGGCACAGCGGTGGTGCAATCGCTGGTAGTCCCAATACTGAAGACGTATTCACCTACTGAACTACGACCCCCAGGCGAAACTCCTTCCTCAAGAGAGGGATGTGAGTTTAACTCGAAGTCTGAAGTCAGTACAGAGAGTGATCCCGAAATACCCCAACCCTCTAAGGTTAGACGCACCAAAGGGGACTTGCCAGTCCACTTAAGGCGCAGATGGATAAAGGAGGAGGCTAGGAAGCAAACTAGAGACTTAGAAGCAAAGAGGCAAAAGAAGCCGCAAGACCTCCCCAAATGCTTCACAAAGTTTAAGAAGGGTGATAGAGTGGTGGTTTTGCTAGGAGCAAAGAGACAATGGCAAGTCAGTGAACCAATTGAGGGACCCGCCAAGGTCAAGGAAGTCGACCTGGTAGGGGAAGGCAAGAAACCTCGACTTGTGTTCATTTTTGCTGATGACCTGAACCAAGAAGGAGGAGGCTAGACTGGTTGCTCTCCTGCGAGAGTATGTCGATGTGTTTGCCTGGTCCTTGAAGGAATTGAGAGGAGTCGATCCTAGGGTTGTGACCCATAATATTCCAATGGTCCCAGAAGCGGTGCCAACGAAGCAACGACTTTACCCTATGAATCCCAAACATGCCCATGCGGTGAAGGAAGAGATCGATAAGCTCATGAAGGCGGGATTTATATATGAGATCGAGCACACGGAATGGGTATCGCCCATAGTGATCATTATGAAAAAGAATGGTAAGATTCGGGTGTGAGTGAATTACAAGAAGGTGAATGCCGCTACGAAGAGGGATAACTACCCCTTTCCATATATCGAGCACATGCTGGAGAGAGTGTCAGGCAAAGAAGCTTACAGCTTTTTGGATGGTTTCTCTGGCTATAAACAAGTGCAAGTGTACCCTGACGGACAAACACAAGACTGCCTTTGCCACGGAGTGGGGTGTATTCACCTACATCGTTATGCCCTTTGGGCTAATGAATGCACCTGCAACCTTCCAACGATTAATGTGCACGATCTTCAAGAATATGCTACGACGCGAGCTAGAGGTGTTCGTAGACGACTTGTGCATACACTCTAGTTGGACCGAACACTTAGAGAGGTTGAGAGCTGTCTTCGAACAATGTCGGTTATACAAACTCTCGCTGAACCCCTTGAAGTGCCAGTTCTGGGTGAAGCACGGATGCATCCTAGGGCATGTAGTGTCAAGGAACGGCATTGCCCACTGACTTCTCAAAAATCAGGGCCATTGTCAACCTCCCACCGCCCATCAACTACAAGGGCATCCAGTGTTTCTTAGGCCACACAGGATAGTACCGACACTTTGTACTGAACTATGCCCTGATTGCTAGACCATTGTACAAGCTGCTGATTGTATTCGAATGGATTGAGGAATGCCAACACGTGTATGAACAGTTAAAGAAGGTTCTCACCACTGCATCAATCTTGCGAGCCCCAGGCTGGAGTGTAACATTCCATGTACACATAAATGCCTCCAAGTTTGCTATCGGAGCCGTTCTATGCCAGCCTGGTGAACATAGTCTTGATTACCCTATGAGCTTTGCCAGCAGGCAGCTCACCGAAGCATAAATGAACTATTCCACTACAGAAAGGGAAGGGCTAGCCATGGTGTTTGCCGTAAAGAAATTTAGGCATTACCTATTGGCCACACCCTTCGTCTTTTTCGTTGACCATCAAGTGTTGCTGTATCTTGTAAACAAGCCGTGCGCCATAGGTCGCATAGCAAGATGGTTACTTGTCCTGTTGGAGTTTGATTTCTTGGTGATTGTGCGTAAGGGAAATCAGCACTACATGGCGGATCACATGTCCTGCATACCCATAGGGGAAGCTGCTGGACAAGGCATACATGACGACTTACCGGACGCGCACCTCTTTGGCCTGTCTAATGAAAGGGACTTGTTTAGGGCTGATTTGATGCCATATTGGGTCGATGATGTTGTCCAAGTGTTAGAAAACGGTCTGCCTGAGAGGCCTATTGAGAAAGCGAGGCTAAGGAGACTTATCTTAAAAATCCACCCATACCAACTGATCGCTGGCCAACTCTATAGGTTGGGATAGGACGGGTTGTTGCATAAATGTATGTGTGAGCATGAGATGCACGATGTATTGAGAGAGGCGCATTGCGGGATAGCTGGCGGGCACTTTAGTGGGGATACGACTGCCCGTAAAGTACTACAATCCCAACTTTGGTGGCCCACCCTATTCTGTGACGCTGTTAAGGTTTCCATGCACAAAGATAAGATGGAGTTAACCCCCGTAATAGCGCGACAGCCCTTCAAAAAATGGGGCATTGACTTCGTCGGACCTATCAATCTTGCAGCGCAATACTCCCAGGCACGCTACATCATTGTGGCAACGGATTACTTGACGAAGTGGGCGGAGGCAAGAGGCACTAGAAAGAACGATGCTAGGACCACTGCGAAGTTCCTATGGGAACAGGTCTTTTCACGGTTTGGTTGTCCAATCGCAAGGCACACACTTCGTTAATGAAGTAATATCCCACCTGCTCTCAACCTTCCTAATCATTCATAGAAGGTCCTCTCCCTACTACTCTCAAGCAAATGGCCAAGCGGAGTCCACAAATAAAATCCTAGTCAACGTGCTTACTAAGGTAGTATCCACATCATGAAGAGACTGGGATAATAAACTGATGGCGGCCTTGTGGGCTTATCGAACGGCTTATAAGACGACAGTCAGACAAACGCGCTTTAGGCTGACCTACGGAACGGAGGCCATTCTACCTGTAGAGTTCTTTGTCCCTAGCTTAAGAATAGCAACATAGGAGCATTGGGAGGGAAGAGAGGCTTGGACTAACTGCTTAGTAGAGCTAGAGTGTCTCACAGAGACTCAACTTTTAGCCACCCACGCTCTGATCTGTGAGAAGGCACGACGAAAGCTGTGGTTTGACAAGCATGTCAACCAGCGCAACTTTGATCAAGGGGACCTTGTCCTATTCTACTCGGTGAAAGGGCACAAACAGAAAATGAAATTTCGAGGACTAGGACCTTTTCGGGTGTGTGCAATTAGTAGAACGGGCAATGTCGAGTTGGAGACGCTCGAAGGGGCAATTTCGAGGACTAGGACCTTTCCAGGTGCGTGCAATTAGTAGAACGGGCAATGTCGAGTTGCAGACACTTGAAGGGGAAGGAATAGGCTTCTTCAATGGCAGTCACATGAAAAAGTACTA
Organism: Lygodium microphyllum; assembly: GCF_053477565.2. NCBI lineage: Eukaryota > Viridiplantae > Streptophyta > Polypodiopsida > Schizaeales > Lygodiaceae > Lygodium > Lygodium microphyllum. The sequence goes on along the minus strand of NC_141141.1, from coordinate 17,054,188 downwards.
TCCTCCTTCCCATCCATTGCACGAGCCACCGATGCACGAAGCCCTTGTCAACATCTGCGTGGCCACAATTACTGAACTAACAGATCAAGATGAAGAAGCAGTAGCACCCGCCTACCTCCGAATCACGGTCACTGCAAAATGGGCATATTCTTTTGATGCCTTGATCGATGAAGGTGCCGACCGTAATGTCTTGACACATGACCATTGGACATGCATTGGTTAGCCTAAATTACAGCCCTCAAACACGAAACTTAGCCCATTTGGGGGCAACACTTACTCTCTCTTAGGAAAATGCCAAGTGGCTGTCTCCATCGAGTTTGAAAGTGTCCCAGTCGTCTTTTATGTGTTACCAAACACTAAAGGGGCTGGTGATAAATCACTACTAGAGCGCACTTTCAAAAAGCAGACAAACTGCAATGTGGACTACAACCTAGATCGCATCCATCTGACCGTGGGCAATGTGCGTATAGTAACTACTTTCAACAAGGGCCATCTTGCGTCTTCTACAACTGCAGAGCCACCGATAGAGACCCCCACAATCAAGCCTAAGGAGAAGGGCATGGATGTCTTACCCCGTGCTCCAACCACCAGAAGCAAACCCACCCAAGCCATTCACATGGCTAGGGAGCCCACGTGCATATGGGTGCCAAAACGGTAAGTGCCACCTCCTGGTAGACCGCAGAAGCACACTCCTAAAAGCAAAAACTATCAGTCGCAGCCTAAGAGGCAGCCCAAACGCCATCGACATGGGCGCACCACCACGCCACGATGGATATCGAAAGATCTCCTACGAGCATAAGGATACCATGAGGGCAACCCCTGGATATGGGTGCCTAAGGGTAGACACCGAAGAAGATCAACTCTAGTCAACCCCACTCCAGCTAGACAGGCTAGCAAAGGCAAAGCACAAGTCGCAAAGAATGTCGAATTAGCAACGGTGATGATTAAGGACACCCAACACATTCATCGTCCCAAACCAGATGTCCCAGCACCATCCAGGTCAGAGGAGATAGACCCCCCCATGCCCGCTCAAATAGAATGCAACACGCCTCCTATGGCACGGGATCCCGCTGTAGGGTTTCCAAATGCTCCAGAGAGTGCAAAGTCCCATGGACGACGCCTGCAAGGGAGTCACCACTGTCTGGCCCAACTGCACCATCTCCACCAGCAAGTCTTAAGCCTTCGTACAAAAGACGATCCTTCCTTTCAGTGGCCAAGGATCTCGCTGAGACCTTGGGGAATGACGTAGTGACATGCATCAAAGTTGGACAACACCTTCACTACATTTGCTAGAAGCTATGAGAGGCTTGACTTAGGACTTCTTGATGAACCCCTCACTTCTGATGTTCGCTTGTTGCCATGCACTTGGGAAGACTACGAGTTTATGACCATCAAATTTCCCAAAGTTGCGGCCGAGCTAATCGCTAATGGAGAAATCTCGAAGGAACAAGCTGTTCTCAGACGACTAGTCACCTCGTACCGCAAACCTGCTTGCTCTACTCCTGATGAACGAGAGTTGGAAGAGCTCACGCAGCTTGCCAGCTCTGCTTCTCTATTCTTGCAACTGTGGTATGCCTTACAACTCCAATGGGAGAAAAAAGGCCATCGGATCATGACCAATGCTGCTGAGCAAAGGAGGGCGATCAAAACAATTGAACGCGACCCTACGTACCTGGCACCTCTTTCATTCAGAGTTTTGGCCATTACGCGCAACTTACACTTAGATGATCAGGTATTGGCCCATCCATACATTGACCAGTTCCTCACAGAAGAGGAGTTGCACATTGCTAGTCGCCTCAACTCAGGGGACATCTTTCATGATGTCTTGACCTACATCACTCAAGCTTCCCTACAGCCATGCGAACTTGATCGTCATGCCCAGCTTGAGTACAACCCTAACCTTTATACCTGGCTGTTGGCCAAGTAGCTCGCCCCACACAGCCCATGAGAGCCCTCCCCCTTCCCCCGCAAATCCTGAAAAGGATCCCCGTACCACTTAGGAAAAAGGGGGGAAGAGCAAGTGACAACCAAGGGACTAATCAAGTGATGTAGCAAGAAATGTAAAGGCTGAAAGTGCTCAAATAAATTCAAATAGGAAAGAAAGAAAGGAGGAAGTAGATGTTGGTTGTGAATTATTTCTAAAGAAGTTTCATCCCTTTGAATCTGCAGGTGCATGATTTAAACTTGAGGTATAGTTGGGCTTTAGTCCCCAACCAACCAGAAGATATGTATCAGGACTTGGGAAACAAGGAGCAATCAAACAAAGACAGCTCTAACGATGAATATGAAGACTACTGCTCCTTTAGCGATGAGAGTGAAGGGGAAATAGACATTATAGAATATGAAACTGGGGGACATGTAATTGAACAAATATGAGTTGACTCCAGACCACGCAAGTAGAATGCCTTTAGGGAAGGGAGATGAATCATGCACATGGGACTGCGATTGAACCTAGTTGAAGCACATAGGCACAATTAACTATGAGCAAGTAGGCCTAACCCAACCAAGCGACACACCATTGCTAAGAATGGACTCACCTTCCGAGCTACGGCCACTAGAAGAGACTCCCTCTTCTAGCAAAGATGGGGAGTTCAATTCTAAGTCGGAACTCAATTCAGAGAGTGATCTTGAGGTACCTCAACCTCCAAAGACTAACCAAGGGGGACCTATCCGTCCACCTAAGGCATCAATGGTTAAGGGAGGAAATCTGAAGCTGCCTAAGGAAATGTAGATAGAAAGCAATGGAAACCGCAAGATCTACCAAAGCGATTCATGAAATTCAAAAAATGAGATAGGGTAGTGATCTTGCTAGGAGCCAAACAACAAGGGCAAGCAAGTGAACCAATCGAAGGACCCATCAAGGTCAAGGAGGTCAATTTAGCCAGAGAAGGGGAGACACCCCAACCTATTCTTATAGTCGATGACTTGACTGAGGAAGAGGAAGCAAGTCTCATTGCTCTCTTACAAGAGTATATAGACATCCTTCCTTGGTCACTAAAGGAGCTCAAAGGGGTAGACTCGAGTGTAGTGACTCACAACATACGCATGACACCAGACACAACACTGGTCAACCAATGATCGTATCCCATGAATCCAAAGCATACCCATGCCATGAAGGAAGAAATTGAAAAGCTAATGAGAGTTACAAGAAGGTAGATGCAACTACAAATAGAAATAACTATCCATTGCCATACACCAAGCACATGCTCGAGAGAGTGGCTGGCAAAGAGGCCTACAATTTTCTGGATGGCTCCTTTGGATACAATCAGGTGCAAGTGCATCCTGATGATAGGCATAAAATCGCATGGCTACTTAATGGACCATCTTTGCCTACATAGTCATGTCTTTTGGGTTGACTAATGCTCTGGCCACCCTCCAACAACTAATGTGCACGATATTCAAAGACATTCTTAGGAAGGAGTTAGAGCTCTTCATGGATGCCTTATGTGTTTACTCTACTTGGAGGAACACTTAGACAGACTCCAAGGGGTCTTTGAATGGTATCGACTATATCGTCTCATTGAACCCCTTGAAGTGCCAATTTTGGGTGAAGCATGGATGCATCCTAGACACATAGTGTCAAAGAATTGATTGTCATGTATTTCTCAAAGATCAGGGTCATTGTCGAACTTCCACCCCCAATTGATTACAAGGGCATTCATTGCTTCTTAGGCTATATAAGGTATTATCGCCGGTTTGTGTTGAACTATGCATTGATTGCTAGACCTCTATATAAGTTGCTGATCATATTCGAATGGACCGAGGAATGTTAATGTATGTATGAGAAACTAAAAAAGGCTTTGACAATGGCACCAATTCTACGAGTCCCAGACTACACACTCACATTCCATGTGCACATTGATGCTTTGAAAATTGCAGTTGGAGCTGTGTTGTGCCAGCCTGGTGAACATAACCTGGACTATCCAATGAGCTTTGCTAGCAGACAACTCATTGAGACCGAAATAAATTACTTAACCATGGAAAGAGAGGTTTAGCCACCATGGTGTTTTCCATAAAGAAATTTCGGCATTATCTTTTGGCTACGCCTTTTACCTTCTTTGTTGACCATCAAGCCCTGTTATATCTTGTTAATAAACCTTGGTGCTACAGGATGCATCACCCAATGGCTACTTTTTCTTTTAGAATTTGACTTCTCTGTGGTGGTACGTAAAGGGAAGCAACACTACATGCTTGACCATATGTCTCGCATTCCCACATGAGAAGTTGTTGGACAAGGCATTGTGGACAAACTATCGGACACACATCTATTCTGCTTATCCAATGAAAAATATTTTTTTAGGGCCCACATGATGCCATATTGGGTAGATGACATAGTCCAGGTACTTGAGCACAAACTACTTGAATAACCAATAGAAAAGGCCCACTTAAGCAGCTCATCCTAAAGATTCAACCCTATCAACTGATAGCATGCCAACTCTATAGGCTGGGGCAAGATGGGTTACTGCACAGGTGTGTGTGAGAGCATGAAACGCATGGCGTACTCATAGAGGCACAGGGTGGAATCCTAGGAGGACACTTCAATGAAGACATGATAGCTTGCAAGGTGCTGCAATCCCAGCTGTGGTAGCCCACTCTTTTTTGAGATGCAACACAATTTGTAAGGCATTGTGATGAGTTCCAACGAACTAAGGTCCCTATTTGTAAGGATCACATGGACTTGACCCCCATCATTGCATGACAACCCTTCTCAAAAAATAGGGAATTGAATTCATCGGACCCATTAGTCCCACCGCACAATATTCATAAGCGAAATACATCATTGTTGCCACCAATTATCTAACAAAGTAGGTGGAAGCACGTGCCGAAGAAATGATGCTCGAACCATTGCCAAGTTCTTATGGGAGCAAGTGATCTTTCAATTCAGTTGTCCCATCGAACTTGTTACAAAGTGATAGCTCATCTCTTATCCACCTTTTTAGTCATCCATCGAAAGTCTTCACCTTATTATCCTCATGCAAATATGTAAACGCCCCGAACAACGTAGTATGCTTAACAATTATGATATTCGCTTGTTTTCGAGATTTAATATAAAAGAGAATGAACACTTAAAGTTGAAAAATGAAAATTACTCACAAAATTACAGCCATGAAAATGTAAAAGTAATGGAGACAAGATTGAGGGTTGAAGATGGGCAACCCCCCCGAAGGAATGTATTTCTGCTCAACCCAAGTCCCTTAGGGAAGAGCTCAGTTACAATCAACCTGAGAGTGAGAAGAAGTAATTCTCACTCTCACAAGATCATGCAAAGATGTACAAACACACATGCGTTATCTATTATGCAATGATAAGAACTTATTTCTTTACAGTATGAGAGAAGAAAAAGGGGAATTCAGCCTTTCTCCATCGTTAATCAGCAGTACATAGATAGGGCTTGCTTCTTGTAGCTAAAATGGAAGAAAGAGCTCGAGAAGGAGGTGCTGTAATGAATTTACAGGCTTGCTGTCCTGTAAAACAACAGTGATAGAAGAGGGAATATGGAGGAATTTGATAATGGAGAAGTGGGGGATGATGATGGGGATGGATGGGGCCAGTTTCTGGCTATCTGTGGGTGGTGTACATGAGTTTACAACAAAGAAAAATGATGTTGAATGAAGAAAAACGAGCTCTTATTTATAGGAGAGGGGAGAGCTAGTACAAAAGGGGAAAGTGGAGTAGCACAAGACAAGTGTCCAGCCACATGTCATGAGATGTGACAAGTGGTGGGACACTTGGAAACTTGTGTGACAAGTGTCTTGACACTTGTCTCTTCTCTATGGCCTTCCTTTTTGGGTTGAATACTGTCAAGAATAGAAACAACCAAATTTAGTAAGCACAGTCAGAGTAACAACTTACTATTTTTAGAATGATATTCCTATTTTTTAGGACTAGCATTTTTAGGCTAATTCGAGGCTCCTAAAATTTAGAGACCTCCTAAAATTTAGGGATCTCCTAAAATTTAGGGACCCCCCAATATGGGTATCATATGAAAGCTTTTTCCGTGTACATCGCAAAAATGGTATCCGAATCTTCATGTGACTTTCCTCAAAGAAATGTGCATTTCAAGCTTTTAGCCCTCACATGCACATTATACAAGCATTTCATGATCATGCCATCTTGTTGATTGTAACTGTCTGTTCTGGTGGATCTAGCCCACACTTCAAGGCATCAATCCTTTCTGTGTGCGAGTCTAACCCTAATATGCGTGAGTTCTAGTCACAGGCGCCCAATCGGGCCATATAGGTGGAAGTGTGAACTATCTTTTCTCTAACCCACCGCATGGGTCCACCATAACCTGTGACCACTCATCAGTGGCCAGCTCCAATGCACTTTTCTTTATATCTAATTAGTGCAAAGGAAATAAATTTAATAAATCATTATATAGACAAATTAATGAAAAAGGATACAAATTCTGTTTCTATAGAGTTGTGACAGCCCTCTGGCTTTTATTCAGCTGTCCTCAGCTGGAAAGCTTCTTGATGTTGCTGTAGAATATTTGGGTAATCCTTCATGAATTTTTCATCTACCCACTGTGCATCTGTTGTGGGTATATTCTTGAATTTTAGTAAGAATTTTCGTGTCACAAGGCCACTTCTCGTGGTTCGATCCTTGAGAAACAAAATATTTTCAGGTTCCAAGAGTTGCTCTGTTTCTTCAACTTCTGGGGGATCTTCAATAATGGGTTCCTTTGGTTCTGGTCCTATGTAAGGTTTTAGCAAACTTACATGGAAATCATTGTGTATTTTCCAATGAGCAGGAAGCTCAAGTCGATAAGAAACTTCATTTATTTTCTCAATCACTTTGAAGGGTCCAAAGTATCTACTGGAGAGCTTTGGAAAAGATGAATTTTGACCAGAACCTTGTTTGAGCCTGCTTTTATCAAACTTTAGCAAGACATATTGACCTTTTTCAAAAGCCAAAGGTCTTCTTCGTTTATCTGCTTGCTTCTTTTGTTGCTCTTGGGAAACTTTGATAGTGGCTCGAACTTGATCCATTGCGGTTTTTAAATCTGAAGCAAACTCATCAGCAGCAAAAATCTTATCTTTAGTGAGAATAATTGGAGGAGGAATCACTTTACCCTGTACTATTTCATTTGGAGCTTTCCCTGTGGATGAGTGCACTATATTGTTGTAAGCAAACTCCAATAATGGAAGATATTTCTCCCATTGTGACTTATGTTCATTAACATAAGCTTTCAACATATCCAAAAGAGTGAGATTCATCATCTCTGTTTGGCCGCCAGTTTGAGGATGAAAAGCTGAGGAGAACTTTAAAGTGGTTCCCAAATTCTCAAATAAAGCACGCCAAAAGTTACTTGTGAATTTGGAGTCTCTATCTGAAATGATCTCAGAAGGCATACCATGTAATCTGAAGATATGTTGAATGAAAAGTCTTGCAGCTTGTGCGGATTTCAATGTTTTATGACATGGAATAAAATGTGATTGTTTGCTAAATCTATCAATTATGACCCAAATCATATCATGACCTTGAGGTGTTCTTGGAATACCTGAGATGAAATCCATTGTGATAGATTCCCATAGATCTTTGGGCACTGGAAGAGGTTGCAACAATCCTGGAATCTTCTGCCTATCATATTTGGATTTTTGGCATACCAGACAAGCCTCAATGAAGTTATGTGTATCTCTTCGTAATGTTGGCCAATAAAAGTAGCGCTCAATTGCACTTAGAGTGGCTGCCCTCCCTCTATGCCTTGCATAAGGGGGTTCATGACTTTCTTTAAGCACCTTTTGTTGAACAGGAAGAGTGACACAAAGGCAATTGTTCATGAGAAGGTAACCGTCTTTGATGGAATAATCTGGATGAGAATCTCCTTGCTGTAAATTTAACCAAATTGCTGCAAAATCAGTACCTTCATCATAAGTACTCTTCATCGTTTGAAAATCTTCATGATGAGCCACTGTAATAGTTGCAATGCGAGGCACTCTAGAAAGTGCATCAGCAACTACATTTTGTTTCCCTGGAGTGTACATAATTTGAAAATGAAACATAGACAAGAAATTTTCCCGTCTTGCATGTTTCTCCTACAAATGCTTTTGAGTCTTGAAATACTTCAAGCTTTGATGATCAGTTTTAATAAGGAATTCATTGCCTAAAAGATAATGTTTCCATATCTTTAAAGCATGAACCACTGCTAAGAGCTCCTTTTCATAAATGTCATACCTTTTCTCCACATCATTTAGACGGCGGCTTTCAAAGGCTACGGCATGGCCTTCTTGATTTAGCACTACACTAATACAATCACCCCAAGCATCTGCTTCCACCACAAATGGTTTTACCAGATCTGGAATGATAAGAACAGGTCCAAAAGTAAGAGCTGTTTTCAGCCTTGTGAAGGCTGCCTTCTCTTTTTCCTTCCATTGGAAAGAGATCTTCTTCTTTGTAAGGTCATGAAGTGGAGAAGCCATATGTGCAAAATGCTTGATGAAGCGGCGGTAATAAGAACATAAGCCAAGAAATGATCGCACCTCATGTACATCACGAAGATGAGGCCATTCTTGGATTATCCTGATCTTTTCAGGATCCATCTGAATCCCTTCAGAAGAGATGACATGCCCAAGGTAATTTATTTTATGCATGAAAAATTCACTCTTTTTACCATTTACCAAGAGTTGATTTTGTTGTAGTAATTGTAGAACAATTTCCAAGTGTTGATGATGATCCTCTTCATTCTTGCTAAAGACAAGAATATCATCAAAGAAAGTACCGACATATTGTCGATGCTCTCTAAAGATGTGCTCCATCATTCGATTAAAGGTGGCTGGTGCATTGGTTAATCCGAAAGGAACCACCAAGAATTCATAAAGACCGTATGAAGTGCGGAAAGCAGTTTTGTGTACATCTTGTGGTATTACCCTAATTTGATGATAACCACTCTTTAGATCAATGCGGCTGAAAACCTTTGAGCCTCCTAGACGATCCAAAATGTCGTCAATTCTGGGAATAGGAAACCGATTCTTCACAGTGATTTTGTTGAGGGCTCGATAATCAATGCACATCTTGGATGTGCCATCTTTTTTTTGAACAAGAAGAACCGGTGAACAAAATGGTGAGCTACTTGGCCTAATTAGCCCACGGTTGAGTAGGTCTTCGACTTGCTTTCTGATTTCTTCTTGTTGAGGACGGCTCACACGGTATGGTGCTATATTAGGAGGAGAACTGCCCGAAATAATATCAATATGATGGTCTTCTGGCCTTTCTGGGGGAAGCTGATAAGGAAGATCTTCTGAAAAATAATCTTTATACTTTTCCAAGAGCTGAAGTTGCCCTTGGTTTTCAGCATTCATATTATCTTTTACATCAGTGACATAAAGTAGACAACATTGAACACAATCCTTAATTGCTCTAGAGACTTGCATATGGCTTACCATAGGTATGGTGTCTCTAGAAACTCCAGCTTGGATCTCGTACTTCTTGCCTTTGTTGGTGAGTTCTACCTTCTTTTTCTGAGAGAAGATGGTTGAATCTACTCTATGATTCCAGGGCATGCCAAGAATCACATCGCAACCATCAAGGTCTCTGATACAGAAGGTATCTTCGTCATGGTAGCCTTGAATTTGAAACTTGAGCTTGCCAATGTAGGGTATCACAGTCTTCACTGTGTCACCTTCATCAGCATTTAAAGCTTGGCGAAATTCTGCCGGAGTGTCCATCTCTTCGTTCTTTAATCCAAGCTCTTTAGCTAATTGCAAAGAAATGATATTTTCATTCGCCCCAAGATCTATCAAGAATAGTGCTTGCTTACCTTGCAACTGTCCCCAAGCTTTTAATAATTTGCGCGTCTCTGGAGTGTGAGTTGTGTTTGCAACTACATCACTGATAGCATTGATTTTCACTGGCGACTTAGGCTTGTTGTCAGAAACCTTGCTTTGTCCCTTGTTTGGACATTGCTTCGCTATGTGGCCTGTTTGTCCACATTTAAAGCACTTCCCTTCTTTCATGAAGCGTTGCTTTTCTTCTTCGGAAAGTTGCTTTGCCTGTGGGTATAGATTGGAGCGAAATTGAGGAGCATTAGGAGGTGCATAGGGCTTCATCTTCTTTTGATTTGATGGCTGCTTTTGCCGAAGTTTTTGTCCTTCATTTGGGGCTGAATACTCCTCATTGTCAGCTACTCTCTTGTTATCATTCTTTTGGAATGATTTGTTACCATTGTGCTCCATTTACCATGTCTCAGCATGGTCAATGAGTTCCCTAAGACTAGAACAATGATAATGATTAAGAGCAGTACGAAGTTTAAAATGCAAACCTCCTTGAAACTTCCTAAGCTTTTCCGAACTGCTGATCTTCTTGAAATGTTGGACCTTCAAAAGTAGCTCCCAAAATCTCTTGGTATAGTCACCAAGTGACTCATTTTTCCTTTGCCAAAGCTGATCCCATTCCATTTTTACATCTCTTTTGAAATGAACAGGAAGAAATTGGCTTTGTATCATGCGAACAAAGGACTGCCATGATTTTGGGGCAGCATGATCATATTCCAACCCCGTCCACCAAGTATGGGCTAAGTCGGTTAAATGTAAAGCTGCAAACTTAATCTTTTCTTTTTCTTTATACTTGTCACGACCATACAAAATTTGAAATTGACGAATAAACTTCAGAAGAAGATCAAGATTTCGGGAACCATCATACATATTGAACTTGATCTTCTTTTCAAGTTGAGATAGTGACTTAGTCTTCTTCTTCTTCTTATGCCTTCGTCCATGCTCGGATCTTGAGGTTGAAGATGATGAAGTGCTTGATGGGGATGAAGATGGAGACGAGGGTGAAGAATGTCGACGCCTTTGACGATGATGAGGTCTTCCACGAGAAGGGTGTGACTCTTCATTACTAGAAGAGGATCCATCAGAATAGGCGCCAGATGACTTTGAAGAAGAGGATGAGCTTCGATGCGATCTCTTTTTTTGTCTTGAAGTAGAATGGGGCTGCCTCTTAGAAGTAGTTGGACTTCTTGTTCGGCTCCTTTCATTGGTATGGCTTTGTCTCCTTGAAGTAGATGGGTTTCTTTCCTTGAATTCTTTGGGATTCTCAACTTTTTCTAGTTTGAGAAGTTGCTCACGAATTTGCTGATTCTCCTCTCTAAGACTTTGAATGGCTTGAAGGATAGCACTCGATTGATCCATTGAGACTAAAGAAAAAAAAAATGCTCAAGCACTCAATGCAAGGGCTGAAAACAAACAAACTTATAGTTGTAAGCACTACCAGTGTTGGGGGTGAGGACCGAGCCAAAGCTCTGATACCACTGTAAACGCCCCGAACAACGTAGTATGCTTAACAATTATGATATTTGCTTGTTTTCGAGATTTAATATAAAAGAGAATGAACACTTAAAGCTGAAAAATGAAAATTACTCACAAAATTACAGCCATGAAAATGTAAAAGTAATGGAGACAAGATTGAGGGTTGAAGATGGGCAAACCCCCCCCCCCCCCCCTCGAAGGAATGTATTTCTGCTCAACCCAAGTCCCTTAGGGAAGAGCTCAGTTACAATCAACTTGAGAGTGAGAAGAAATAATTCTCACTCTCACAAGATCATGCAAAGATGTACAAACACACATGCGTTATCTATTATGCAATGATAAGAACTTATTTCTTTACAGTATGAGAGAAGAAAAAGGGGAATTCAGCCTTTCTCCATCGTTGATCAGCAGTACATAGATAGGGCTTGCTTCTTGTAGCTAAAATGGAAGAAAGAGCTCGAGAAGGAGGTGCTGTAATGAATTTACAGGCTTGCTGTCCTGTAAAATAGCAGTGATAGAAGAGGGAATATGGAGGAATTTGATAATGGAGAAGTGGGGGATGATGATGGGGATGGATGGGGCCAGTTTCTGGCTATCTGTGGGTGGTGTACATGAGTTTACAACAAAGAAAAATGATGTTGAATGAAGAAAAACGAGCTCTTATTTATAGGAGAGGGGAGAACTAGTACAAAAGGGGAAAGTGGAGTAGCACAAGACAAGTGTCCAGCCACATGTCATGAGATGTGACAAGTGGTGGGACACTTGGAAACTTGTGTGACAAGTGTCTTGACACTTGTCTCTTCTCTATGGCCTTCCTTTTTGGGTTGAATACTGTCAAGAATAGAAACAACCAAATTTAGTAAGCACAGTCAGAGTAACAACTTACTATTTTTAGAATGATATTCCTATTTTTTAGGACTAGCATTTTTAGGCTAATTCGAGGCTCCTAAAATTTAGGGACCTCCTAAAATTTAGGGATCTCCTAAAATTTAGGGACCCCCCAATATGGGTATCATATGAAAGCTTTTTCCGTGTACATCGCAAAAATGGTATCCGAATCTTCATGTGACTTTCCTCAAAGAAATGTGCATTTCAAGCTTTTAGCCCTCACATGCACATTATACAAGCATTTCATGATCATGCCATCTTGTTGATTGTAACTGTCTGTTCTGGTGGATCTAGCCCACACTTCAAGGCATCAATCCTTTCTGTGTGCGAGTCTAACCCTGATATGCGTGAGTTTTAGTCACAGGCGCCCAATCGGGCCATATAGGTGGAAGTGTGAACTATCTTTTCTCTAACCCACCGCGTGGGTCCACCATAACCTGTGACCACTCATCAGTGGCCAGCTCCAATGCACTTTTCTTTATATCTAATTAGTGCAAAGGAAATAAATTTAATAAATCATTATATAGACAAATTAATGAAAAAGGATACAAATTCTGTTTCTATAGAGTTGTGACAAAATAGCCAAGCTGAGTCCACAAATAAAATCTTGGTGAATGTCCTGACCAAGGTAGTCTCTGTTGCACACAGTGACTAGGATAACATCAACACGCAGTGACTAGGATAACAAGATGGCGGCCTTGTGGGCCTATCGTGTCAAGATTGTGGGAGAGAAGGAAGGAGTCTCACTTGTAGCTTTCTTGCTTGCACAATGGGGGAATACACACAAAGGTGGAGGCTGAAAACAGTTTTCCTCTTCTTAGTTGTGTAAGCCAAAAAGAACTCAAGTACATAGAAATAGAAGAACCCTATATATGGGTCTCAAACCAAACTCAACTAACTAAGGTGGCATACTAACTGAGCCGGAACTAGAGTAGATAATGATAGCTGTCATCTAGCTATTATTCATGGGCCATGTACCAGCCGTATCTGCAACTGACAAGTCAGTGACATAAATGCACAACGATCACCCTGGCATATCACGAGTGGAGCTCAATATCTCAACACTCCCCCTCGAGCTCAATCCCAATTCCTGCACACCAAGTAGGTCTCTGAACTTGCGCAGCTTCTCTGCGCCCAATGCCTTCGTAAATATGTCAGCTACTTGATCCTCTGTGCTGACATAAACTAAATCAATAAGACCTAGTAAAACCCTCTCCCGCACATAGTGATAATGCACCTCAATGTGCTTTGTTCTAGCATGATAGACTGGGTTATTTGCCAAGTGTATACTACTCATGTTGTCACAATAAATGACAACTGGCCCATCTGTAGGCTGATGCATATCATAAAGTAGCTTATGCAACCAAGCTACCTCACATGCAGCCATTGCTGCGCCCCTGTACTCAGCCTCTGTGCTCGACAAGGCAACTGTAGGCTGTTTCTTGCTGCTCCAAGTGACTGCAGCACTCCCAAAAGAGAACACATATCCACTGGTAGATCGTCTATCAGAAATACTACCAGCCCAATCAGCATCAGTGTATCCATGCAACTGTATCTGAACCCCAGTCTCATAAAGTAGTCCATATTGCAATGTGGACTTCACATACCTGAGTATGCGTCTAGCCGCATCCAAATGCAGTTTCCTTGGAGCCTGCATAAACTGACTTACCAATCCAACATCATAGCTCAAATCTGGCATGGTAATAGTCATATAAGTCAAACTTCCTACTATGCATCTGTACATAGTAGGGTCTTCCAGAAGTTCACTTGCATCTGCGCTCAGCTTCACATTCTGCTCCAAAGGAACTGAAATAGGCTTACAGCCTATCATCCCATATTTGGATAGCATGTCCAATCCATACTGCCTCTACAAGAGCCGTATCCCACTTGGTGATCTAATCACCTCAATGCCCAAGAAATAACGCAGCTCTCCCAAATCCTTCATCTCAAACTTCTGCTTCAATAGCATTTTCACATGAAGGATATCTTCATCACTGTCACCTGTCATAATCAAATCAACAACATAAATGACAAGTAGCATAATACCTTTCTCTGTTTTTCTCACATAAAGTGAGAAATTCGCCTTGGAAATCTGAAAGCCAATAGTGACAAGATACTATCCTATCTTGTCAGAGCATGCTCTAGGTGCTTGCTTCAAGCCATACAATGCTTTCTTCAACCTGCAAACAAACTCAGGATGAACAGCATGCACATAACCTGGTGGTTGCTCCATATAGACCTCTTCTTGCAAATCACCATGCAAGAAGGCATTCTTTACATCCATCTGATGGAAAGACCATCCCTTTGATGCAGCCATAGCAATGACTGCTCTTACGGTTGCCATCCTTGCAACCGGACTAAACGTTTCTTCATAATCAATGCCATATGTTTGTGCATACCCCTTGACTACTAATCTTGCCTTGTATCTGTTCACAGAACCATCTGCATTGTGCTTCACCTTATAAACCCACTTACAACCAATTGCATTCTTATCTTTAGCCAAAGGTACCAATTCCCATATAGCATTTGCTTCCAAGGCATCCATTTCTTCATCCATGGCTTTCTCCCATTTTTCTTTTCCCATGGCTTGCTCAAAAGAAGTGGGTTTTGGTTCCTGTATCACTTTGACCATATAGGCATAGTGAATGGCTGTAAATCCATCATATTTTAGCCTATCCACAGGATACCTAGCTCTGGTAGACCTGCGCAAAGTAGGTTCACTCCCAGGTGCCCTCAAAACATCCCTGGTCTTCCTTACTCCAGGTGTAACAATAGAAGGAATACCCAACTCATCATCAATGCTCTGTTCTGAGCCACTGGATTCACCATCCACATAAGAGTGACCTGCATTCACATCAAACATGGGCTGATCTACCTTCTCTTTTCCTTTTTGTGATACCTAGATACCACTATCTACATTTCTTTGAGAAGATTCTCCTGATCTCAATCTGCTTGTCCATGGCAAAGAATGTGAACCACTGCTAGAGGACGCTCGAGGTCCACTAATATTTTGTGACTGCTACTGTGAATTCTATGCAACATTACCATTTTGTGCATCTACATCATCAATCACATTTATTTATACCAGCTACTCATCTCATCAAAAACAACATCTCTGCTCACTGTAAACTTACGAGTAGAAGGGTTATAGCATCTATACCCTTTCTACTCTGCAGAGAGTAACCAATAAAGATGCACTTCTCAGCTTTTGGATCCAACTTGGATCTCAACTCATCTGGCACATGAACATAGGCAATGCAACCAAAAATCTTCAAATGAGAAATATCTGGTTTCCTACCAGTATACCTCTTCTCTAGAGTCATCCCATGTATTGCTGTAGTGGGAGTCCTGTTCATTATGTAGACTGCTGTAGCAACTGATTCAGCCCAGTAAAAATCTGGCAAGTCTTTTTCGTTGAGCATGGCATGAGATACCTCTCCAATATGCCTGTTTTTCATTTCTGCAATTCTATTTTGTTGTGGGGTATGACTGCATGAATATTGCTGCTTTATGCCATGCTCCTGTAGGAACCTTGCAAACTCATTTGAGAGGTACTCTCCCCCTCCATCTGACCTTAGGCTCTTAACTCATGATCATTGGACCCAAATTGGAAAACTACAGTTACAGTCCACTAACACTAAGCTTAGTCTGTATGGGAGCCGATCATACGCACTCTTGGAAAAGTACAAGGCTACAGTTTCTATCGAGTCTGAAAGCATGCCAATGATCTTTTATGTGTTGCCTAACACTAAAGATGTAGACACAGATTCGCTGTTAGGACAAACCTTTAAGAAGCAATCTCGTCGCAATGTCGACTACGAGTCACACCGTATCCACCTAGCTGTGGGCAACATCCGCATAGTTGTAGCTTTCAGCAAAGGCGGTGTGACTCCTTCTAAGTCCACAAAGCCACTGGTAGAGAGACCCACCATCAAGTCTAAGGAGGGGGTCATGACTTGTCACAGCCCGCCAAGCCTCAATGCCAGCAAAAACTGTTGAACCCAACACTGAAGTCCATGAACCCCAGCTCAAATGGGCACCTAAACATCAAGGACCACCACCTAGAACTAGAAACCCATAGCCATGCAAGGCTAATAACCCACACTCGAAATCTAGGAGGCCAAGACGAAACTATAAACATCCACATACAGTCAAGCCACGATGGGTCCCCAAGATATTATTGCAAGCGCAAGGCTACTATGAGGATAACACCTGGATTTGTGATAGATGATTTTTGATGCCGAGAAGTGCTTAAAAATAGCTAAAAATTACGAATTTCAGGGGAAAAATAGACTTCGTCAAAGCCGACGGTGGCAATTAGTACGATTTTAAGCGGCAAGTTCCTAAAATGCTTATGTTAAATTGCATGGAAAATAAAACGGTGGCGGATGGCCGGAGCTGGAGTTTTCCTAGATGCAAAACAACGTCATGAATCCAACGCAAGTCTCAGATCTCAATTCCGAGGTCGTTTGATCACCCATTTAATCCCCGCAAGGTTCGGGGTTGTGAAGCGGCTACTGGATCTGGAAGTTGAGAAGAGGGTGATGGGGTGCAGCTTTGTAGATTTCAATGCCATGGAACCACCCATCCAGACGGATCTCAAACCACTTGCAGTAGTGTGAAACCAACAAGCTAGAACTAGTTTTTTTTAAAAGTTTAACGCTTAAGCTAATAATGAAGGAGAAAAAAAAAACGTTTTTTGCATACGACCGGGGGGGGGGGGGGGTGGATGAGGCACAAATTTTTTTGCATCCCCTCAAATCCACAATTGATGCCTCCTAGAGGATGGGGGATGAAGAGAGAGAAGAGGAGCTTGCTGATCTACTCTGTGAGAGGAATATGATGGCTCCAATCTTGCAGAATATGATGGAGAATTGAAGAAACTAGTTTTTAGTCTTTCTCTCTCCTCCCTCTCTCTCCTGCATAGAGGCAGTTCATGTGCAAGAAATCAAGAAGAAGAGGGGCTGAAGGATGCTTGTCCGGCTGTGATCGGATTGCTTCAAGATAAAGAGGAGGCTGAGGAAAGAGATTCAGCACTGAAGAATGTTGCTAGCTACCCAGAATAATTATTAAAAAACCCGCAACACGCAAGACATGTGGTATGCTCCAATTTTATGAAGAAATTTGCTTGTTTTTGTTGTTTCATGGTCCAAATGTTGTTCATATGCGATGAATTTTTGTTTGAACCTTGTTTGCATCATGTTTGAGGGCTGTAACTAAAAAAATGCAGAACCCGTAATGATTTAGAGTCATTATTGATTCTTTAAAACCCGCAAAATGTCATTTTTAATGGAAATTAGTGGTTTTTTTCGTTTTTGAGTTGGAAAAAAGGGGTGAAAATGGAATAAACTCAAAGAAAATGTTAAATTTCAGTCAAAATAATAAGCTAACACAAATAAATCAAAAATATCTATTTTTCATAAATAACAAATAGGGGAAAATAGTAAAAATAGAGGAAATTGGGATTTTCGCGCTCAAAAAAATAGAAAAATAAGATTTATGTGCGTGAATGTTTGGCGAGGTTAAAGCATGAGGTCAAGCCTCAGTTTGGCCTCGTCCTTTGTGTTATAGTACATGTTTATTGGTTTTTACATACAAAAATGACACAAAATAACCATTTACACCTATGCAACGCAGCAACACCTAAACGGTGGGGGGGGAGGGGAAATGAAGTTTGTGCAACGATCTAATTGCTGAAAAGATACAAATTCTGATTTCTCTCTTTTTGCATAGCATTTATGGATCGTTCCATAATTAAATATAGGCGACTAGTGGAACGGAAGTTCCAATGCTAGTTCCTATAGCAGTGCAGCACGTAACGCCCAGTTAAAATTCATGAAAGGGCTATTTTTCACACCTCACACGGCTGTTTTTTTAAATCATAAAATGGTTATGCACAATCGTCATACACCTTGCATCAAGCATGCCACATGGTATCTCCTAGAATGCATTGCAATTGATTGATAAACTTTGACCAATGTTGAGAGGATAGGAAACCTAAGTCCTAGGTTAGACGGACGCTTCCGTTGGGGAAAGTTTTGTGAGGCAAATCAAAATCTCCTGGAACGCTGAATTATGAAAGAGTGGAGTTTGTGCGAATGTTATATTTGTTAGCAACGCATCTTGGGGCTAATCCTCGAGGTGTAGAAGAGTCGCAGTGGAGCCATGGCAATCAGCCGAGAGGTGCTTCCCTATGTGTGTATTACGAGGCATTATGCCTATATGTTATGGGATCTCCCTTTGAGGAGAAGGGAAGATGAATGTTGGACTATATATTGGGTACAAATGTAAAATCATCATAAGCATTTAGTGCAAAGTGAGTTTTAGATGCTCCTGGCCCACGAGGCCGTGTGGTGGGGTTGTCTGTCATATGCATGAGGTCCGGCTAGTGCTATAGCTAGTGCTGGCCCATTTTAGGTCCCATCAATTTGGCTACCTAAAGCCAAAACAACCAAAATCCCTACTCAAATGCCACCCTCAAGCTTTGACCACATGAAACATTAAGCCAGAGATACTCAAGCCACAAGAGAATCGGGCCGCTAAGTCCACAAAACCTCCAAAGCCTAGATCAACGCAAGGCCTAAACCGATCTATTGCCAAAAACCACAACCTGCTACTAATAAACCACCCAAATCTAGCCCTGATGGTGCCCCTCAGACCTCAAAAGTATCTAGTAGCATGACAACTTCAACTACAACCAAACCCATTGAACATGAGGCCAAGCTACAACCTCAAGAGCAAACCAAGCAGCAACCATTAGCTGTTGAACTCTCTAGTTCTATCAAAGCTCAACCACCTTACTGACTTAGACCCTCTTATGAGTAGCGATCAATTCTAACCTTGGCACTAGACTTAGCTAAAAATATGGGGGATGACTTGGTTACTTTCCTTAAATGCTTGGACGCGACTTTCATGACATTGGCTAAAAGATATGATCGACTAGACTTAGGCCCCTTGGAGGAACCTATAGCAACGGAAGTGCGAACACTCCCTTGCTCTTGGGAGGAGGAAAAATTTGTATTCATTAAGGCTTCCAAAGCAGCTGAGAGTTAGTTGCAATTGAGATATCTAGGGAATAGGCAATCAAACAACATCTCATTATGTCGTATAACAAGAACATGATCATGGCCACAGACCAAGAAATCGAGAAGTTGAAATAGCTTGCTGACAATGACTCCTCTTTCTTGCAAAAATGGTATGCTCTTCGATTGCAATGGGAACTAGAGGGATGCCAAATAATAACAAACACTAAGCAGCAATGCACAATCAAGGCATCAGAATATGACCCAACCTATGTAGCTCCAACTTTCTTTAGGGTATTGACTACCTTCATAATTGACCCCTCAAAGAACACATTGAGGAACATCCTTATTTAGATCGCATCCTCACTGAGGAGGAGCTGCATGTTGCTAGCTGAGTGGACTCCGGTGACTTATTAGTTTATGTCCTCACTTACATTACACATGTAGGAATCTGCCCTTTGGACATGGACAACTATGCTACTTTAGAATATAACCCGAATTTCTATGCTTGGCTCATGCGACAATAAAACACTAAGATTATGTGCTGAAGGCCCTTCATCCTCTAAACCTTTAATCCTAGGAAGGATTCTTCTCATTTTAGAAGGGGGAGGGGGTAAGGTGAATCAAACCAAACATCAAACACATAAGGAAAACAATAAAGAAAAAGCACACATGGGGGATCTCAATGGTAGGATGAAACAACTTTTGATTGAGGAAAATGTCAATGAAATTTAAAATCAATAGACTACTTGGAGGAAAAAGTCTAATTCTATACTAAAAACATTTTAATTAGCCAATCATGAAGCTTTTTTTCTTCCAACAAGTGATTGTTAGAGCAAAGTATGGTCTCTCCCTTGAAAATCGGGCATACAGCCAGCTTAGATTCAAGAGCATTCACAACATCGAAGAGGTGGTGACTAGTGAGGAGGCTGTTAGAAGATCGTATACCAGTGCAATCTTGCTAAGTACATTGAAAAGTTTGAGCCTGACCACACTAAGTGCGTGGAATTCCTGAGGACATATAACCCTGACAAGGAGTGTGGGACAGTATCTATGGGAAGTATAGAAGGAATCAAGCAAGTGCAGGTCCGGCTCAGCAAGGCCTTGGTGGAAAAGGCATTGGGATTGGAACAAAAGGTGGAGAAGATGTAGAGAAGAGACGTCTATGCTATGGTGGGGATGAGAAAGAAGGATGTCTTAATGAACGATGGCGTAAGCATCCAAGATATTCTTGACACAGAAGTTAGATTGCATGACAAGGTGATCCACTCGCTCTTCTCCAACCAAAGATACAACTCACTCATGCATAGGATTAGCGTGCCCGTGCTGGAAAAAATGGCGACTCATTCTTTGGATGAGGTAGATTGGAATGGCTAGGTGCGGAAGACCATAGACCAATCTGCTAAAGCACTAGCCCTTGGAAGATGTTGATTAGCGAGTGGAGCATCATAAGGAACTGATAGGAACAAGCCTATAGCCAAGCCTCCTTTATAGAGTATGGAGAAATTTTGACCACCCTTATCCAAGAGGCAATAAAAGAGGCACAGGACAGAGAAGTGGGAGTAGATGAAACATCGGATAGGTCACCCCTTCATTATGACAAGGAAAAATTGAGTGAGAGGATGGTTAGTGAGGAGGAGGGAGAGCAAGAAGCTCAATACAGCAGAAGGAAAGCAAGGACACCTAAGAAAAAGACGATGTAGAAAAAGTAGAAGGAAGAAAGGAAGAAAAAGGAGAAAGCGGACCTGCAGAAAGCCATGACGGAGTCAAAAAGAGCCAAGGAAGAGAGGAGGAGAAAGGCCGTTGAATAGGAGGAGTTGAGGAAGAAGGAAGAGGAAGACATTGAGCTAGCCAAACGCAGGTCAATGGAGCAGCAAGGCGAACAAGGCGAGATGGACACCTTGAGCGTGAGAAGAGGGGAGGGCCTGAGTTCAAGCACTCATGTACCTGAAGGCACACCAACCACATCGCAGGAGGGCAAGGGCAAAGCTCCTATCCATCCCATTCTACCCCTCATGGTGTCTACCCCCACAATGGCAATGCCCACACCCATGGCACCCCGGCCATGGTCGATGCCACTAATCTTATGGCCTGGGTGCAATATTTCATCAACAAGGAACTGGCTCATGAACAGACCATGGAAATTGAGACTGTGGGGAAAAAAAATCGACAATAGTAGTAGATGTCGAGTCAAGGTAGGACCCTTAGTAGCAAAAGGTGGGAGCCTCCATGACTCCCATCCCCACAACTATGATGCCACCCGCTAACTATGATGATTATATCGCGGAGCTACTTTCTCAATTGGAAAAGGACAGGAGGAAAAGAGAATAGTAGTGCCTAAGTTGGAAATAGAGAAAGAGTCAGTGGCAGCCTTCTAGCTAGAAAAAACTTGGTAGGTGGCCATGTGCCAAAAAGAAATTAGTGAGCTAAAGGCCAAGCTCAATGCCAAGGAAGAAAAGGATAAAGCTTAGCTATGTAGCGCTGAATGTGGCAACTCTGGCGATGGTCTAGAACATCCAATGCTCTCTGAATTTACATCATGGTGGCATACAACACTTTGTTTGGATAGGTTGCCTTGCCTTCCTCATTCACAGGTAGATTTCAGCTAGAATGAGAGAGCAAGTTATTGTAACTTGGTCAACGTGGAAACTTATGGAATTATAGGCTTCAGCAGCCTTTTGAAACTTGCAAGAGATTGTTTCTCTAAGAAGAATAGGGAGGTTTGGAAGCAATAAGGTTGAAAGGGAAGGATGCTATTTGTTCAAATCACACTTCATAGCTAGTGGTAATGAGGTATATAACAGAGATTTTGCTAAGTAGACCTTTTTGAATTATGCGTGGGAAATTCCCAATTCAAGAACCATGTCTAGAAGCTCAAAAACCTTAAAGGATTCACCTCAAGTTCTTATCCACTTCAATACATCTTAGACTATGTTACTCACATAAGAAGTCTCTACACAAGAGGATTCCAGTGACGGAGTAACCCAATGAGAGAGCAATCTCCACTGTAATTATCAACAAAATCCAAAATGAAGAACTCAATAAGGTCAACTAGTAATTCAAAATTGAAAAGGGATGTATTAGCTAGGGTCTTTGATGACGAGGAAATATGCATGGCTGAGAGAGAGAAGCTCAAGAGCCACATCACAAGAGAACACCACCTCTAGGAACAATGTGAGAACATCGTCCCTTAGTGAGTGATCAAGCCATAACATGAAAGATAAGAGAAAAAACATCGACCAAAACCAAGATATAGCTAACATGAAGTTAGAGTTGGCCAAACTATAAGAGATGTTGAAAAGGTCAATGCAATTCCATGTGTAGTGTGTGCATTGTGGTGGGAACCATCTTTGAGGAGAATATCTTGACCCTAGATCATAGCCTTGTGCTAATAACTATGGTAGATTTAAACATGATGCACTGCACTGCTAATTGCCAAGAAGGTTCCCATACCCACAACCCTATAGTGAGCCTATACTCAGCCCTATTATCTAGGTAATAGGCAACCCAACCGACTTTGGAAGAGGAGTTTCATTAGCTCTATCAATGCCCAATGACTCAAAGCTAGCTACCCCTAGGATTGATATCAATTCCACCAATATCCCTAGGCTACCTGGATTCATAGGGACCCATCCATCGAGCTACGCTTTGAAACACTTTTTTGTATAGGAGCCACTAGAGGATGAACCGTACATAAACCCCTATGTCTCCTGTGATGAGGAGGGTAATCCTATATTGATGGAATTTAGACCAATGCTAGTTATGGCTTTGGACAGGGGTAGAGGATGAAATGTATGTGAACCTCTATGTCTCCTATGACGAGAAGGGTAATCCTATATTGATGGACTTTAGATTAGTGTTTATTATGGCTTTAGGGCATGAGAAGAGTTAGAGGCCTAGGAGGGGACCCAAAAAACCAAGAGCCACTAGCATGTTGGACTTGTGGATATCCAAGGCACATTTTATTTGGTTGCCCCGAAATGGAGCAAGAAAATAAGGACAAGGACTACTTGAGATGTCTAGAGTGTGGAGTTACACATTTATATGTCGATTGACCTAGATAGAAACCCTCCAATAGTATGGTAATTGTGCTATCAGTATTGTTTGGACTCTTCAATGTTGAAACACTTGATGATGAAGCCACACCAATCCCACTAAACATCACAACCCAAGCTTAAAGAAAGCGGGCCAATATCCCATTACTTGGACCTAACAACTTAGATGCAACATTTGATGGAAAGAAGAGCCAAAGGAGGAGAAGGAAGAGGGTGGATGCCAAGATAACACTCAAAATTGATGGTGCCACCACATTGGCCAAAGGGAAACATGTTATGGATACAGAGGCAGGAACATCTACTTCTAAGTTAGTGGAAAATGGAAGTTCCAATATTGGAGAATACCCTGACCCAAAAAACTAATTAGAAGTTGTGGAAAAAGTCAAAGAGTGGGTGAAAGAAGGTCAAGTACACTTGTAAGATGTAGAGCCTATCATGGAGGATGAGATTAATGAGCTCTTTAGTGTAAGTCCAATAGCTTCCCCTACGTATTTGAGATCAAGAGGCACATCAACACCCCATGTAGCACCACACGGGTAGAATCTAGATGCCACAAACAGACGAACTACCCAAGACCGTTGGTAAAAAGGCCTCGAGTTAGAGGAAAAGGAAAAGATTGGCAATTTACTCATGACACTGATATCAACTCCTGTAACCTTGCCATTAGGATAATTGCTTAGGCAAAACCCCATGCTATGGCCAGTGTTGAAGCAGTGGATAGAAAGGCTCGATGGACATGGAGTGACCAACTTGTCGCAACATGATGCAGATACACATATATCAAGCTTAACCTTGAATCCATTGTCTAAATATCTACAAGTGAATGCCTTTTAGGAGGGCATAGAAATGCATGCAATCTTACGTGTTGTTGCATTAGGTGATGCCAAACAGAAAGGAATTGTGGACATAGGAGTAGGAGTTAGTATGCTTAGCCATGTAGTTTTGCAAGCTTGGAAAAACCCACTAGTAGTGGAAATTGCAGGGTTTAATGTTACACTAGCGAATGAAATGAAAGTCAAACCATTCAAATTGTAGGGTTTAATGTTACACTAGCGAATGGAATGAAAGTCAAACCATTCAAAGTGCTAAAAGATTGGCCTCTAAAGATAGCAGGAATCCAATTCTTGATTAACTTCATAGTCATGAAGGGAGTGGACATTAGCTATTCGCGTAGAGATGGGCACTTGGAAAACCTCACCAGTTGACCTTGATACTATCTTTGCAATACTAAAGGATGACTTACAAAGAAAGTGAAAATATGGACCCTTAACTAAGTATATTTCTTGGCTTGAGGATGAGCATGATTAGATGTGGTATTGGCAACCATCGACTTGTTATTCTTAGGCGATGAGGATACCTATAGGCAGTTGTAGAAGCAACTAGTAAACCCAATGAAGTCACAACTTTTGAGTTACCCAATAATGATGCTACATCATTAGTACCTTTGTGCATGATGGCCATGAGTTCCATCAGCCAACCAATGCCTATCACCTACCATGTACCAACTAATAAACTTGAACTCCATAGAATTCTTGAGTACCTAATAAGAGAGCTAGCTTGTAATCCAACTATAAACTTTAAACCTCTTAAGGATCTCATTGAGAATCCAAAGTGGCAATGAACTAAGGTGCATGACATAAATATGTTGTACAACTAGGCCCTCATTGTGGATGAGAAAAGTCCTATGAATGGGAACCATGGGAATGATGAATAGTCGGAGTATGAGGATTTCAGATGATAAGTATGAAGACTATTGTTCCAATGGTGAGGAAAGCGAGGAACACGCCGAGACCATAGAGTATGACATAAATGGATGAGTGATTTAGCGTATAAGGGAGGACTCTAAACCTCTGAGGCCAATGCTTTTAGAGTGGAAAGAGGAGTCATCAAGGTGAATTGTGATCGTACTTGGTTAGAGCAGCTAGACGTAGTGGACTATGAGCAAGCTAGATTAGTTTAGTCATGCACCACACCACTACTTGGAGTGGAATCAGTCTCGAAGCTATGACCACTAGGGAAAACTCCTTCTTTCAGTGAAGGTAGTGTGTTCAACTAAGTCAAAAGTCATCTTTGAGAGTGATCCAAAAACCCCATGACCACCTAAGGCCAAATGCACCAAAGGGGATCTCTCGGTCCATTTGAGGTGCAAGAGGTTCAGGGAAGAGAGAATGAAATATTCCAAGTTCTCAGAAGTTTAATGAAAAAAGAAACCACCTGACTTACCCAAATGGTTCACTAAGTATAAGAAGGGAGATCACATAGTGGTGTTAGTGTATTGAGCAATCAATGAAAAAGGTTGCTTGGTGTGTTGTTGTGCACTTGTTGTGAAAGGTTACGGAAGAATTACTTGCCGTCTTGTATCTTTTTTTGTGATAATGGCAGAGAACAATGGAAATCCCATTATTGAGAAGCTCAAAAAGAACAATTACCCTTCATGGAAGTTTCGTGTGACGAACTTTCTCATTGGAAAGGGCCTTTATGAGTTTGTTTCAGGTGAAGAAAAGGAGCCAGAGCTGGGTATCCCTTTGACTGCAGATGAAATAAAGGCATGGAAAGAATGGAATGCAAAAGATAAAAAGGTGATGTACTAGCTATCTATAGTCATTGATAATACTATGCTAAGACATATCAAGAAGGCAGAAACTTCACATGCAACAAGTTGGACAATTTTTGAGAACACGTTTTCAATAAATACAAAGGCACAAAATATTCAACTCAAGCAAGAGTTGAATACCTTGAAGAAAGGGAAAATGCCTATATCTTTTGAAGGTGAGGAGCATTGCAGAGGCTTTAGCAACGATTGATGCAATGCTTGATGATGATGATTTGGTCTCATCCACTTTGAGTGGCTTTAATAATGAGAAGGCATGGAAATCATTTGTTACTTTCGTATACATACGGAAGCCATTTTCAGATTTTGATGAGTTGGTCTCTCTCATGATTACTGAAAAGATCAATATGCAGGGTGACTCATCTGAAAGAAATGGTGAATAGGTCCAATCATTTTACTCAAGTTCAGGAAGGGAACGTGGTAGATCCTCTTCCAGAGGCCATGGTATGGTACGTGCTGGTGATAACCACCAAAACAAGTTAATCAGCAATTTGGTGAAATGCAGGTTTCAAGAGGCCAAGGAAACTTTAGAGGCAAGGGGAGCTCTAGAGGAAGAGGTGGATGGCAGAATAGAGGTTTTGAAAATTTTGCTATTGTTTGCCATTATTGTGGCAAAACATGTCATATTACAGCCCATTGCTATACTAAGAGGGATGATATTCGGAGTGGTAAATTGCAACAAAGAAACTATGCATCATCTTCACGATGGAATGAATACAAAAATGAGTGTCTGTTTGTTATGCATCATATGATGAATGAATTTACAGCAAAGGGGACACATGATGATGTATGGTATGTTGATTCAGGTGCATCTAATCATATGACCAGTCATGTTGAATGGTTTGGAGAGATGCAGGACTTACAAAATCTAGGTTATGTGCAGATGGGTGATGATTCATGCCACCCAATTTCACACATTGGAAATGTTTCCTTGTCCTTGCATGATGGCCAAACAAAGAGTTTGATAGATGTATTACATGTGCTATCAATCACAAAGATTCTAGTGTCTGTTGGCCAAATGGTAGAGCAAGGATTGCAGGTCCGATTCAATGCAAAAGGTTGTTTTGTAGAAGACTTTAATAATGAGTGTAGGTTGGTGGCAAAATAAAGTAGAGTTGGCCGCATGTTCACTTTAGATGTTGGAATTTTTGCAATGGATGCTGCTATGGATGCTAAAGAAAAGGAGTGGTTGCAAACATTGAAATATGGCATAAATGTATTGGACATGCAAATGTGCAAAGGCCAAAATTTATGCAGTCCAGAGGATTGGTTACAGGGTTTCCCTTCTTTTAGAGTTGCAAAATTACATAAAGTCTATGAAGCATGCCGGTTTGGTAAGCAGGCGATACAACCCTTCTCGCATGATAAAGAAGTGAGTAGAAATATACTTGATGTAGTACATAAATATATTTGGGAGCCTACACAGAATGTATCTCTTGGTGGTAATAAATACTTTGTCACATTAATTGATGATTGTTCAAGGAAGCTATGGGTATATTTCATGAAGGAAAAGAGTGATGTATTTGAGAACTTCAAATCTTTCAAGGTAGTTGTTGAAACAAAAATAGGCTTGAAAGTGAAGTGCGTGAGATCACATGGATGGGGAGAGTACCTCTCTAATGAGTTTAGTGGCTTCTTGAGGACTCATGGAATAAAGAGGCAATTTACTTGCAGGTGTATTCCATAGCAAAATGGGGTTGCAGAACGAAAAAATAGGCATATTGTAGAAGTCACACGGGCATTAATGGTTGAAAAGAATATGCCTAAATATTTTTGGTTTGAAGCTATCCATACTATTGTCTATATTATGAACAGAACTCCCATAGTTGCAATTTATGGGATGACTCTTGAATAATGCTTTACTAGTAAGAAGCCCGATGTATCACACTTGAAGGTATTTGGCTGTGTTGCATATGTTCATGTGCCAGATGAGCTATGAAAGAAGCTTGATCCAAAGGTTGAAAATGTTATTTTTATTGGATACTCTTTAGAGAAAAAAGGGTATCGTTGTTATAACCCTGTCACAAGTGAGTTTAGAGTAAGTAGGAATTCTATTTTTGATGAGATGAGTAGTTGGTATGCACCTGCTGCTGGTGATGTATTAGATGATGATAATGATAATGATAGCTATGTGCAGAAAGAAAAGCAAGAATCACAGAGTCTTAGTGGACCAAAAACATCATGTGGTACTACACCTACAATGAGCCCTTGGTCTGGGAGACTAAGGAGTAGCCCCATATCTTCAGGTGAATCTATAAGTGTTGGAATCAAAGACAAAGGAAAGAAGAAAGTATTGGATAGTAATGATGCATCTACTAGTCATTTGGGATTTGATGGAGATTCTAGTGGTTCAAAGAGTTTTGATGATGAGCTTGGTATTCCTTCAGTTAGGACACCAGGTGTACAAAGAACTCATAGTAATGTAAAGGCTCTTTGAGTGATCCAGTGGTACATAGGTCTAGCAGGGTTAGATACCATGTTAAAAGATTTGGTTTTGAAGGTTATGCAGCTCACCATTATGCTTATATGGTGAAACTAGTTGAGGATGTTGAGCCCACTTGTTCTTTTGAGGATGATGTTGGTCATGCTCATTGGGATGCGACAATGGATGAGGAGATGACAGCATTAAAAGCCAATAAGACTTGCGATTTAGTACCCTTGCCTAAGGGTAAGAAATCTATTGGTTGTAAGTGGGTTTACAAAGTCAAGCATAATGGAGATGGTTCCGTTAGCAGGTATAAGGCTAGGCTGGTTGGCATAGGCTATGCTCAAACATATGGCATAGATTATGAAGAGACATTTAGTCCACTTGCTAGGATGGCAATTGTTAGATATGTGATTGCCTTAGCAGTAGCCAAAGGTTGGAGTTTGCAACAAACG
This sequence comes from Lygodium microphyllum, assembly GCF_053477565.2. NCBI lineage: Eukaryota > Viridiplantae > Streptophyta > Polypodiopsida > Schizaeales > Lygodiaceae > Lygodium > Lygodium microphyllum. The sequence continues at coordinate 17,025,483 of NC_141141.1, read as the reverse complement.
GATGTTAAGAATGCCTTCTTGCATGGTGAATTGCAAGAAGAAGTGTATATGGAGTGGCTAGCATGCTATGAGGATTTAAATCATCCCATATATATGTGCAGGTTAAAGAAGGTGTTGTATAGGCTGAAGCAAGCACCTAGAGCATGGTCTGACAAGATTGGAGAGTATCTTGTCAATATTGGATTTTGTATTTCAAATGCTGATCACTCACTTTATGTGAGAAGGGGAGATGCAAGTTTGGTCATCATAGTCATTTATGTGGATGACTTGATTATTGTAGGTGATAATGACAATGGGATTGCTGAAGTTAAGGAATTCTTGAAGAAGAATTTTGAGATGAAGGATTTTGATGAGCTGAGATACTTTCTTGGTATTGAGGTGATCAGATGTGATGATGGTATATGGCTATCCCAAAGGCAGTATGGCTTGGATATGTTATCCAAGTATGGTATAATAGCATGTAAGTGTCTTTCAGTACCATTGGAGCAAAATGTGAAGTTGAGTGCTGACATTGGGAATGAGATAGAAGACCCTACTATGTTCAGGAGGGTAGTACGGAGTTTGATTTACATGACTATCACAAGGCCAAACTTGAGCTACGCTATTGGCCTTGTCAATTAGTTTATGCTGATGCCTAGAAAGCCTCATTTGGATGTAGTTAGATGTATATTGAGGTATGTGAAGTCCACTTTATATTATTGAATTTTTTATGAGGCTAGTAAGGATGTACAGGTCGTTGGATACACAGACGCAGATTGGGCTAGTAGCATGTAGATAAAAGATCTACTAGTGGATTCATGTTTTCCCTTGCTAGTGCATCAATTACATGGAGCAGCAAAAAGCAACCTACGGTTGCTTTATCGAGTACAGAGGCTAAGTATAGAGGTGCTGCTATGGGAGCATGTGAGGTGGTATGGCTGCTAAAGTTATTAGGTGATTTGGATGTGTAAGGAGATGGTCCAGTTGTCATTCATTATGACAACATGAGCAGCATACAACTAGCTAGAAATCTAGTGTTCCATGCTAGTACAAAACACATTGAGGTGCATGACTGTTGAGATATCGAGCTCCACTCGTGATACGCCAGGGTGACCGTTGTGTATTTATGTCACCGACTTGTCAGTTGCAGACGCGGTTGGTACACCGCCCATGAATAATAGCTACATGATAGCTATCCTTATCTACTCTAGTTCGTGGCTCAGTTAGTATGCCACCTTAGTTAGTTGAGTTTGGTTTGAGACCCATATATAGGGTTCTCCTATTTTCTTTGTAAGTGAGTTCTTTTGGCTTACACAACTAAGAAGAGGAAAACTATTTTCAGCCTCCACCCTTTGTGTATTCCCCCATTGTGCAAGCAAGAAAGCTACAAGTGAGACTCCTTCCTTCTCTCCCACAATCTTGACAATGACCACTTTGTGAGACAGAATGTACTTGCACGAGAGATTGACTTGGTATATGTCAACACACATGATCAGATAGTTGACATTTTCACAAAGGCATTGGGTGCAGAGAAGCTTTGAAAGTTTTGAAGCTTACTTGGAGTTGCAAAGATAGAGTTGAGCTTGAGGGGGAGTGTTGAGATGGCAAGCACAAGACGTGTGCACATTGATGATGGAATGCCTGGCTAGATGGGTCTGCACATCTACACTTAGCATGTTGATGGTCATTATGATACTCACATAGCCACTGACTTATCACTTATTATATTTAGTTTGTTACACCTACCTACAACTGGCAAAGATATAGCACTAGTTGATTAGTGTAGTCTGTTATACACTGTTTGACTCGTAGGCCAATTTTCTTTATGTTGTATCTTATCTATATTTCATGTACATTGTATAGTGTGTGGAAGAAGAAGACAAAATCAGCAAGAAAACATTTTGGACTCTATCTCTCTTCTTGTGTTCTTGAGTGAGCTTCCTCTTGTGTATACATTGTGTGTTTGGCACAGTAGGAGCTTAAGCAAGTCCCCCCACCACGTGATTCTTGACAAGTAACAAGTAAGAAGCTCTTCTATTCTTCCACTCTTTCTCTTGGATAGAGCGTATGGAGGCACTAAAAGTAGGGCACATAAAAAATCTCAAATTATCGCAAGATTTGGTATGTAAGAAAAGCGCCATATATTCTATAGATAAGTTCTTTAAGGCTTGCCACTACTTTTTTGGCCGCAGGGTTGGGTCCGATTTTTGATCTATAAGTTTGTAGATAATAGTTTCAGGGTGCACTGTGATTTTTGTAGAAAATGTCAGATCTAGAGCATGCCTATGGAGGTTGAAAGAGGAAGAGTGAGCTCATGAGGTAACATACATCAAGACCAAATGTCACACAAGTGAAATAGATTCTAAGATGGAAGCTTAGACTCATAAACACGATCTTGTGTAGTAGATTAACAATGACACAAACACTTCACTAGAAGTATAAAGTATTATGACATTGCATTCAAAATTAGAGCAAGTATAACGCTTTATAGGGATAGACTAGGCTGCACTTTCCACCATTGTGCATATGTGATTTTGTATCATGGGCCCACATTGCACCCTACAAAGAGGCTAAGCCAGGTGTGATTACCAATATCTCAACACCCCTCCTCAATCACAACGAGAGAAGTACAAAGTGTGTAGAGGCTTTAGTGAGCAACCACCTGCAAAGTGTGGGCACACCACAAACATGGTAAACACTAGAGGCCATCATAGAAAAGGGTGTGGGTACCAAAGGCATGGGCAACATCCAAAGATTGTAGCAAGGACCTCACAAAGTGTATAGAGGCTGTAGTACAAGGTTACATGAGGATTTTACAAGCTTATGTCAGAAGCATTAGGGCTAGGAAATACAAGGCTTAAAAAGTCTATCAGAATAGCAGGCCTAATGAGGTTTTGGTGGTCTTCTTCTTCTTTAATAGGAGCTAGATAGGCCTTTTGAGGCCTCTTCCTGGCATGAGAGAATTTCTATGTGTGCCCGATCTTTTTGTAGAAGTCACATACTAGCTAATATTTCTTGCCCTTGTACCTGGTGCCTACATGTATAACATTTGTTCATCTTTAAAGGTGCTTGGTTCTTCTTTGGATTTCATCTTATTTTCTTCTTCTAGTAGGGAGGCTTTAATGTCAACCAGTTTAGGACTAGGCATGTTGATCAATGTAGTTGACACATTATTATAGTCAGCAGATAGGCTTTTTAACAACATACCAATACAAATATCTTCATCCATCTTGAGATCAAATCCTGCATGCAAAGTTAAAGGACTTTCCATGTAGTTTAAGTGAGTTGCAAGTGATGTATTTGATTTCATATCTAGCCTAAAAAATTCAATCAGTAATCCATACTTAGATGACTTTGATTGTGCACCAAACAAAGTATCTAATCTCTTCCATGTATCATTAGAGGTTTCACAAGTATCCACATATGGTGGATGTAGCTGTCATCTAATTCTAGCTTAATGATGGCTTGTGCTTTGTCATCGTTCTTTTGCCAAGTAACTGCAAGGTTCACATCCCGAGGCTTCTTCTCCTTGCCATTGGTAATGGCCCAAAGACCCTTTTTGATCAGAATGAGCTTGATGCAGGTTTGCCAAGTGTGAAACCCGACCCCTTTGAATTGAATAGATAGAGAGTCTTTGCCCATGCTAGAACTACAAGTCAGTACCAAAAAACTTAGATTTGAGTAGCAAAAGATTTAATTATGTGAAGAGACCCAAGGAATGTAGTGTCAAATAACACTTGATAATTATCGATAGATACTATGCTTTCAGGCACTTGAGTTTGATGCTTTGATGCTTGGATTTCTCCCCTCCTTGCTATTTTGATGGGAAATGCGTGTTGAAAATAGCTTCAAAATGGCTTCACTTGATTGAGGTTGATTAGTAACCAAGTTGACTTGCATTGTGTTGAAAGACACAAGCAATGGTAGTATAAAATTTCACTATGCTTGATGCTTGTACTTTAGTGAAAGCTTCAAATCTTCAAAATCTTTCCAAGGCTTGCTTGTTGGATACTACAATCTTGCTGGAAACTTCAATTCTCAATGGATCAGAGTGGTAGAGGTTTGGTTTAAGTGGCAAAGAGAGAGAAAATGAAGGAAAAAATGAGCTTGAAGGTAAGTGGCTATGGTTGCCAGTTACGGTTTCAAGATAATAGCCTAATATTTTGGTTGTGGCAGCTCACCCAGTGGAACATTTGAGTTGAAATTTTGTGAGGCAGTAGCCCATATGATAAAATTCAAGTGCCCTATGTTAGCCCTTGATTCTTTGAGGCGTGATGATGGCGCCATTAGTTGAACAGTAGAGCAGGTTGTGGCTATGGCTTCCCGTAGTAGCACCTCTGAGTAATCTTCTAATATCTTTTCACTAGAGTGGAATTTTCTCAAGCCCTCTTAGCTGAAGTAAGTGGCCTATATGATCAATAGATTCCCTATGATAACTTTTTGAATAATACTCACAGTAGGGAGAGAGAACATGTCAAATTTATAATAATGAAATTTGCACTAGATCTCGGTTTTTCAACAATGCCATGTTGTATGTTGCACAGTGTCAGGAAATTTTGGACTAGAAAGATGCATCTTGACCTAAAGAACAACTCTTGAGAAGAAAGCTTGAAGAGATATGGCTGCTCCAACAAAGGTAGATAGGTGTTGTCTATGGCAGCCAAGAGAGATAGAGTGAAGGTGGAGGTGGAAGACGAAGGGTTTATGTTAAGCTGAGCTAACCAAAGATTGAGAAGAGTTGAAGGAGTGATTTGTAGAGCTAAGCCATGCCCGACTGGGATTTGATAACATGTAGAAAATGTTGGATCTAAAGCATGGCTATGGAGGTTGAAAGAGGAAGAGTGAGCTCATGAGGTAGAGACATCAAGACCAAATGTAACACAAGTGAATTAGGTTCCAAGATGGAAGCTTGGACTCAAAAACATAATTTTGTGTAGTGGACTGACAATGACACAAACACTTTGTTGGAAGTATAAAAGTAAAATGACATTGTATTCAAAATGAGAGTAAGTACAATGCTTTATAGGAATAGACTAGGCTGCACTCTTCACCACTATGCATATGGGATTCTCTGTCCTGAGCCCACACTGCTCCATATAAAGAGGCTAAACTAGGTGTGATTGCTAATATCCCAATTGTTGGGAGCTCATGCTCAACTGCCAAGACCCATGGACTGCTTATTCGTTCAAGCATTTCAAGTGAGCATTAATGGCTACCTCTCACATAGCTAATGTGCTATCCCTCTCTATGAGTGTAGTGAACTTACGTTGATGCCCGATTGAGTTGCTTTCTCTCTCAAGCACTTTGATAGCTCCACGATTCGCGATGCAAGCTCAAGCATCCTCAAACCTCTTCCTCCAAGATCCATCCTCCATAGCCACGTGTGAGACAAGAGAAGAGAAGACAAGACAAGAAGAAGAGAGGAGAGATGGTGGAGAGCTTCACCTCCAAGATCCCTCACCCTCACACACTTACTCTCTTACTCACTCACACTCCCTCCCTCAAGCACTCACAATGCAAGCAAGCAAGAGAAGAGAAGGACAGAAGAAGAAGCGTCCGCTTTGCCACACAGCAAAGAATGAGCTATTCTTTTACTTTTCAACTTTATATAAAAAACCCTAAATCCCTTTTGGACGGTCATCCCCTTATCCCATTTTTTATATAGCCTAGGCCATTTTTTTCAATTACCCTCCTATCTTCCTAGCTTCCTTCCTACTATCCATCTACCTTTACAATTTGCACGGTTGGCACTCTTTTACAAAATAAATCATGGTGCGCCTTGCGCTCTTTTACAAAATTATTGACTTGTGCTTTTTTTTCTTGTGCACCTCTCTCCTTGATTTAGGACTTCTTTGCAATTTTTGTGTTTCTAGATTTTCCTTGGTGCGCCTTCATCTTCCATTTCACTTTTGCCTTGGCCTTGTGTTCTGCTTTAGATTTTTCAAATTTTGCACCTTGTTTATATGAGAGTTAACATTACCCCCTTCTAGATGAGTGACAGTCCCATGGCACTGATGCGGAGTGGTTGGAAGGAGAGATGGCTATAGCTAGATGGCTCTTTTGAGTTTGTATTCAAGCTCATGTGGGGTTCGGACTGGCCTTTGAAGTTGGGGTGGTGGGTCCCTCTTTGATGCTAGTCTTAAAGGGATTTGTTCTTTGAAATTTAATATTGTGTTGGACAAATCTGTGCGTGAAAATATACTGGTGGGCAGATCCATCTTTGAAATTGAAAATGGTGTGAGATGGATCCCTGCTTGGAGGATAGCAGGTGGACAAATCTGTCTTTGAAATTGAAAATGGTGTTAGATGGATCCCTGCTCTTGGAGGATGGCAAGTGGATGGATCTATTTTTGAAATTGAAAATGGTGTTAGAAGGATCCCTGCTTGGAGGATGGTGGGTGGACAGATCTATCCTTGAAATTGAAAATGGTGTTAGACAGATTCATCTTTTGGCCCTCTATGGCTGCTTCTCCTGCATTGTTTCAAATGAGCTTCTTCATTCACTTTTTGACTAGGGTTGCCTTGATCTACCCTTTGCCTTGTTTTGCATGCATGGGAACATTGTTGCATAAGATGGCCCCTCTCTTAGGTGGGCGCAAGTTCTGAGAAACTTGCACCTTTGAGCCAATGAAGGTTCGATAAAAAGGGGTGAACCTGTGAGTTGATGATGATGGTGCCATATAGGAATTGGGCTTGGGAAGAAATGGATCACCCGATTAAGGTGGTGGAGGTCGGGAGTGTATTGCATGGATGATGGGGCCTTCAAAATTGGGGTTTGGAGCCTTTGTTTGTACCTGAAAAGAAAAGAAGGTGCACTACTTGGGGGTGTGCTTGGTTTTCCATGTGGTGCATTGTGCTCGTGTTAGTGGGACTAGGAATTGGGTCGCCTAGGTGCTGCCCCACACTTGAGAACTTAGTGTGTGCATAAGGGAGGTGTGGTGTGTGTAGCTTAGGGTGACATGTCTCCCTCGATATGTCTTGCCCTTGATGTGCCCTAAGGATGTGTAGTGGAGAATCAAAAAGGGCTAGGGGGTTAGACACAGAGCCGGTTGACCAAGGCCACCGAAAGCGCTTGACTTGAGAACCCCTAGGTGCAGTAACTGTGATCTATGTGTAGCTCGCTATGTCTTTGGGTGATTTATCTTCCCTTTTTCATTCTTTTGTTTTTGGGAAGTCACATAGTCATGAAAAAAGTTAGTCTTCATCATCGAAGTGAGGCAGAGAAGGGGGCTTAATAGATTTGTTAAAGAATCGGCAACTTTGGAGATACCCATTGAGGTTTAGGTGGACTTGAAGGGTGGTGGTGGTGGAGAGGAATGCATGATTGCAATGGGTGAAGCGACTATCATTCATATCCTCTAGAAGAGCTAAGCAAAATGAAGATAGTAGGGTAGCTTGCATCATTAGTCGAGCCATCACACAACTATCTATATCATTAGGATCAAAATGGAGGACTGATAGGCTGTGCTATTGCAGAGAGAGGTCTTACCTAAGGAATATCCTAAGAAATCCAAGGTAATTACAAGTGGTAATAAAGGAGGGGTCAGGGCATGAAGAGAATTTGTTGGTGAAGTGGATTAGGGTATCATACAATTTTTTTGATGTGAAGATGAGAACAACTTCATATGTAGTACAATGTGGATTATAAATTATTGGGAAATCATAGTGGCCATGGACAGTGAAGTCAAAATCCACTCCCACCCTTCGAGGATAGGGCATAAAAGTTGGATCATTCTGATTGAAGGATTGAGTGTTGCAAAGGACCATCCAAGTGTCCATGTTGGCATCGTAGACTCTTCTTCTCCATGTAGGTTGTCATTCGAAGCCAAGCATAGACCTTGGCACTTCAAAAACTTTATTTTGCCAAAGTTTTGCATCTTCAGTGCCCCATAGTGTGGGGTTCTACTCTCTCTCTTTCAGGCACTTCTGTCTGATCATGCCTTCAATGTTAATCACCTTCTCCACCACTTTGATGGACAAAACTCTACATAGGGTGGTGGGAAATTGGAAATTAAAGTCAAAGGGGCTCCTAGCCATTTCTTGCATCTCCCAGATTACAAGGTCAGCGTGGAAGCTTGCTAGGAAATTGTCCTCACATGGTGGGATAGGTGCCTGGGGTGCCCTCACTCCTTTGGCATTCCATTTTCTTCTTATTTCCTCCAACATTTGCTTTCTTTTTTTCCTCGATGTTGCCTTTCTTTTTGCAGAGATATCTACGTGTTGCTGCTCATCAGGCCATGGGGAAGGAGGCGGTGGGACAAGCTCTTCCTCATGCAGCCCCATTTCAAAGTTTGTGTCCACCACCTCCTCTTGCCTTGGCTCCTATTGTTCTTCTTTGATGAATCCAAGCGTGTCCACTTCTTGTGGGGTTAGGCCTACAAATAAGAGATAGTGACATTGCTCTTCCAAGCTTGGGCCAACTCCCCCTAGTTGTGGTGGCATCTATAGGCCTTCTCTTAGGGCCCTGCGTGCCATTCCTAGCTTCTTTTTGATGGCTTGTATGGACTCTTCCTCCTTTTCTTGGGTGACGTCCAATAGGGTATTCAAGAAGGTGCGTTTTTGCGTTTGGAAGCTCACTTGGGCAACCTCTGCCCTGGTCTCAACAAGTATTTTTTCTTTCTCTACTTGAGCTAGACGGCGCACCAGGGTTCTCACCCTCCCTTCATTGCAAGTTTCCCACTCTTCGGCTCTCTTAGTCATCTCAGTGCTTTCCCCCTACCTCTGTATTAGGGTTGTTATGATCAACTCTTATTCTTTTCCCTTGTAGGTAAGCCCCTTCTTCTCTTTTTCCAAGTGTTTGATTTCTCTCTCTAGCCTCTCCTACTCATCTATTTCCAACACCCTAACTATGAGGTCTTTGACCTATCAGTGATGCTCCTCTTGTTCCTACTTCCTTTTTGCTTCTCTTTCAGCAAGCTCTTCCATGCACGATTGGACTCTTTGCAGTTGAGCTTCCAGGTCATGGTGTGCTGCAGTATCTTCCTTGTCTCAATATCTGGCTTTGAAAATTCTCTTAATGAAAAGATCCTTTAGGTTATTGAAGTTGTTGTGTTTATCATTGTTTAGGCTAGTAAACCAAGTTCCTTCCTTGTCTCCTAGGCAGAGTCCAAAATCTTGTGCATGCTGAGCGAGGTCCATGAGGATGTTTGCCCACCTACCTCCTCAAACTGCTGCTCAACAAAGCTGTAAGGATCGTTACCTACCTAATACTTCTCAAGTCGCTTTTGTAACTCTAGGTATCTTGATCTAGCTTCTTGCATTTGGGAAAATTCTCAATCTAGCTAGCAACAAAGTTGCTAAGCATGCTCTGCTTTGCTCTATGACATTGTTACCTAATAGTTGCTTTGTGAGAAGCTCACACAATGTAAGATCTGCTTGTAATGCTTTCTCCCTATTGGCATTTCCTCCTCCTCTATTTCTACCTATAATGGCTAGGATCCACTGGACATCATTGAGCTCTATCTCCTAGCATAGCCTCTAAGCACATTGCTCCTAGTTGTAGTTGGCTATGTGTTGTAGGGCAACTATTCCTAGCCTCCTCTCCTCCTTGAGATCAACTATGATTTCATCTATGGATCTCCCATGGTGTGCTATTTTCATTTGACAGTAAAATTATCATGATATGAGATATTGTATGTCCATTGGAAAATCTCCTAGGTCAAGGTCTTGGTTGCCTATGTTTGTCAAGAATCTCATGGTGGGGGAACTTGCTCGAGATGCTGCGCCGAACACACACAGAATGCATAAGGAGAAGCTCACTCAAGAGACAAGAAGAGAGATGGAGGCCAAAACGTTTTCTTGCTAGTTTCTTCTTCTTCTTCCACACACTTTACAATGTACACAAAGTATAGATAAGATACAACATAAAGGAAAGTGGCCTACTAAGTCAAACAATGCATAACCGACTACATTAGTCGACTAGTGCTATAACTATGCCAGCTGTAAATAGGTGTAACAACATGAATATAATAAGTAATGAGTCAGTGGCCATGTGAGAGTCATAATGATCACTGACGTGCTAAGTGTAGACGTGTGGACCCATCTAACCAGGCGGTCCATCATTAGTGTCCACATGTGTTGAGCTTGTCATCTCAACACTCCCCCTGCTCAATTGCATCTCTACAACTCCAAGTAAGCTTCAAAACTTTCAAAGCTTCTCTGTATCCAATGCCTTTGTGAAGATGATAGCTATCTGATTCTGTGTGCTGACATACACCAAGTCAATCTCACCTGCTAGTATCTTCTCTCTCACAAAGTGGTAGTGTACCTCAATATGTTTTATCCTGGCATGGAACACAGGATTCCTAGCCAACTGTATACTACTTATGTTGTCACAATAAATGACAACTAGACCTTCCACCTGCACATCTAAATCAGCCAATAACTTTTGTAGCCATACCACCTCACATGCTGCAACAACAACACCTCTATACTCAGCCTCTGTACTCGACAAAGCAACTGTAGATTGCTTTTTGCTGCTCCAAGCAACTGCTGCACTACCAAGAGAGAACATGTATCCACTGGTAGATCTTCTATCAGACATACTACTAGCCCAATCTGCATCTGTGTATCCAAACACCTGTACATCTGTACCTGCCTCATAGAAAAGTCCATAATGTAATGTGGACTTCACATATCTCAATATGCGTGACTGCATCCAAATGTGGCTTTCTAGGTACTTGCATAAACTGACTCACAGGACCAACAACGTAGCTCAAGTTTGGCCTTGTAATGGTCATGTAGATCAAACTCCCCACTATCCTCCTGAAGATAGTAGGGTCTTCTATCTCATCCCCAACATCAGCACTCAACTTTACATTCTGCTCCAATGGGACTGAAAGTGGTTTGTATGCTGTCATACCATACTTGGACAACATATCCAAGCCATACTGTCTTTGGGACAGCCATATACCATCATCACATCTGATCACCTCAATGCCAAGGAAGTACCTTAGCTCACCTAAATCTTTCATCTCAAACTTCTTCTTCAAAAAGTCCTTGACTTCAGCAACCCCACTATCACTATGACCTGTAATAATCAAGTCATCCACATAGATGACTATGATGACCAAACCTGCATCTCCCTTTCTCACATAAAGTGAGTGATCAGCATCAGAAACATAAAAGCCAATATTGACAAGATACTCTCTGATCTTGTCAGACCATGCTCTAGGTGCTTGCTTGAGCCCATAGAGTGCCTTCTTCAACCTGCACACATACCTGGGATGCTCTAAATCTTTATAACTTGCTAGCTGATCCATATACACTTCTTCCTGCAAATCACCATGCAAGAAGGCATTCTTCACATTCATTTGCTGCAACCTCTAACCTTTGGCTGCTGCCAAAGCAATCACACATCTGACAGTTGCCATCCTAGCAACTGGACTGAAGGTTTCATCATAATCTATGCCATATGTCTGGGCATAGTCTTTTGCAACCAGCCTAGCTTTGTACCTACTAATAGAACTATATGCATTGTGCTTAATCTTATAAACCCACTTACATCCAATAGCTTTCTTGCCCTTTGGCAATGATACTAGATCCCAAGTCTTATTGGCCTCTAATGCAACCATCTCCTCATCCATTATTGCATCCCAATGAGTATGACCAACAGCATCCTCAAAACAAGTGGGCTCAACATCCTCAACTAGTTTCACCATATAAGCATAATGGTGAGCTGCATAACCTTCAAAACCAAATCTTTTAACAGGGTATCTGACCTTGCTAGATCTACGTACCACCGGATCACTCAATGGAGCCTTTACATTACTATGAGCTCTCTGTATACCTAGTGTCCAGATAGAAGGAATACCAAGCTCATCATCCAAGCTCTCTGAGCCACTGGAGTCTCCATCAAGAACTGCATCAATGCCATCTGACACTTTATTCTTTCCTTTGTCTTTACCTGTAGTGCTACTAGATGCACCTGAAGATGTAGAGCTACTCCTTAGTCTCCCAGACCAAGGACTACCAGATGATGTCTCTGGTCCACTAAGAGTCTGAGATTATTGCTTTTCAGCCTGCACATAAGTGTCATGATCATCATCATCATCCAATGCATCACCACTAGATGCATACCAACTGCTCATTTCATCAAAGATGACATCCCTGCTCACTCTGAACTTACATGTGACAGGGTTATAACAACGATACCCTTTCTGCTCTAAAGAGTATCCAATAAAAACACATTTTTTTGCCTTTAGATCAAGCTTCTTCCGTAGCTCATCTGTCACATAAATGTATGCAACACAGCCAAATACCTTCAAGTGCAATACGTCAGGCTTCTTGCCAGTAAAGCATTCTTCAGGAGTCATACCATGAATTGCAGTTGTGGAAGTTCTTTTCATAATATAAACAGCAGTATGAACAGCCTTAGACCAAAAATGCTTAGGCATATTCTTTTCAGCCAAATCAAGGCGCGTGCAACTTCTGCAATATGCATGTTTTTCCTTTCTGCAACCCCATTTTGTTGTGGGGTATACCTACATGTGAACTGTCTCTTTATCCCATGAGACCTCAAAAAATCACTGAACTCATTCGAGAGGTACTCTCCCCCTCCATCTGACCTCAAGCACTTTACTTTCAAGCCTGTTTCTCTTTCAACTGCAGCCTTGAAAGTTCTAAAGTGCTCAAACGCTTCACTCTTTTCCTTTATAAAATATATCCACAGCTTTCTAGAACAATCATCAATGAATGTGACAAAATATGAACTGCCTCCAAGAGATACATTTTGTGTAGACCCCCAAATATCTGTATGCACAACATCAAGGATATTTCTGCTTATATCTCTGTCATGTGAAAAGGGTTGTCTTGCCTGCTTACCAAACTGACATGCTTCGCATACCTTATGAAATTTTGCAATTCTAAATGTAGGCAAACCTGTAACCAACCCTTTGGACTGCATTAATTTCAGCCTTTGTACATTTGCATATCCAATGCGTTTGTGCCAAATTTCAATATCTGCAACAACACATTTTCCTTTAGCATACATAGCAGCATTCATAGTAGGAATTCCAGCATCCAAAGTAAACATACGTCCAACTCTACTTCCCTTTGCAAGCAACCTGCACTTGTCATTGAAGTCTTCTACAAAGCAGCCATTTGCATTAAATCTGACTTGCAGCCCTTGATCTACCATTTGGCCGACTGATACCAAGTTCTTTGTAATAGATGACACATGTAATACATTTGAAAGACTCTTTGTCTTACCATCACGCAAGGACAAGGAAACTTTTCCAATGTGTGAAATTAGGTGGCATGAATCATCACCCCTCTGCACATAACCTGTATTTTGCAAATCTTGCATCTCTCCAAACCATTCTTCATGGCTGGTCATATGATTGGATGCACCTGAATCAACATACCAAACATCATCATGTGTTCCCTTTTCTGTAACAGCATTCAGTATATACTGCATAACAAATAGACGTTCATTTTTGTCTTCATTCTGTCGTGAAAACGATGCATAGTTTCCTCGCTGTAACTTACCACTGCGAATATCATCTTTCTTAGCATAACATTGGGCTACAATATGACCTGTTTTGCCACAGTAGTGACACACAATACCAGAGTTGTTAGAACCTCTGTTCTGCTATCCACCTCTTCCTCTAAAGCTCCCCCTGCCTCTAAAGTTACCACGACCTCCTGAAACCTACATATCGCCAAATTGCTGATTCAATCTGTTTTGCTGGTTGTCACTATCACATCCTGTACTACGGCCTCTTGAAGAGGATCTACCACGTCCCCTTCTTGAACTCGAGGAAAATGCTTGGACCTATTCACCATTTCTTTCAGACAAATCACCCTACATATTGATCTCTTCAGTAATCATGAGAGAGATCAGCTCATCAAAATCTGGAAATGGCTTCCGTACATATACTGAAGTAACAAATGATGTCCATGCTTTCTCATTGTTAAGGCCACTCAGAGTGGATGAAACCAAATCATCATCATCTGGCATTGCATCAATCGCTGCTAAACATCTACAATGCTCCTCACCTTCAATACATACTCATTGACAGACATTTTCCCTTTCTTCAAGGCATTCAACTCTTGCTTGAGTTGAATCTTTCGTGCCTTTGTGTTTACTGAAAACATACTCTCAAAAATCATCCAAGCTGCATGAGAAGTTTCTGCATTCCTGATATGTCCCAGCATAGTATTATCAATTACTGTAGATAGCCAGTACATCACCTTTTTGTCTTTCACATTCCACTCTTTCCATGCTTTTAACTCATCTACAGTCAGAGGGATACCCAGCTCTGGCTCCTTTTCTTCACCTAAGACAAACTCATAAAGGCCCTTTCCAATGAGGAAGTTCGCCACACGGAACTTCCATGAAGGGTAGTTGTTCTTGTCAAGCTTCTCAATAATGGGATTTCCACTGTTCTCTGCCATTATCACAACAAGGATATAGCATAACAAGCTAGTCTTCTGCAATCTTCCACAACACGTGTACAGTAATACACCAAGCAACCTTTTCACACTGATTGCTCAACAGTACATGTAATCTGCAACCTGTTTATAAATAAACCTTATGTTTGCTTCCTGCAAACACCTCAAAAATTACAGATTCGCAATCTGTAACCTGTACACCCACTTTCAGTCAATACAGCTGAAATCACAGTATACCCTAAAACTGTTGTCCGCAACCTTGCGGCTCTAAAATGGGGCCTGAAACGGCCTCAGATGCCCAAAATAACTATGAGAAGGCCCTGAAGGGCTTATGTGCAGAATGTACAGTGTTCTGCTCGCACACCAAATCTCACAGCAATCTAAGATTTTTTGCTCGACCCTGCTTCCGGTGCCTCCACAGGCACTATCCAAGAGAGAGAGTGGAAGGATGGAAGAGCTTCTTACCCGTGGCTTGCTTGCTCGAACCTTGCTTCTTCTCCTTCACTTCAGCCTTCGAAATCAGCCTCTCTCAGTGGCGTGGATCTGATACCATGTCAAGAATCGCGTGATGGGGAACTTGCTCGAGATGCTGCGCCAAACACACACAGAATGCACAAGGAGAAGCTCACTCAAGAGACAAGAAGAGAGATGGAGGCCAAAACGTTTTCTTGCTGGTTTCTTCTTCTTATTCCACACACTTTACAATGTACACAAAGTATAGATAAGATACAACATAAAGGAAAGTGGCCTACTAAGTCAAACAATGCATAACCGACTACACTAGTTGACTGGCGCTATAACTATGCCAATTGTAAATAGGTGTAACAACCTGAATATAATAAGTAATGAGTCAATGGCCATGTGAGTAATGATCACCGACATGCTAAGTGTAGACATGTGGACCCATCTAACCAGGCGATCCATCATTAATGTCCACATGTGTTGAGCTTGTCATCTCAACAATGTTCATGCTAGCACCTACCATGTTGGTAGTTTCTTACACCACTAAGGTGTCAATGAGGGTGATTAGGTCGGCTAAGGACATGTCTCTAATTGTGGTTCATTTCTTTTTTCACTCAATTATTAGGTGGTTTGAGGTTGTTCACTTCTCAATGTTGGGATTTTAGGTTTATTTCCATGGTTCCACGGGTTTTGCAAGTCCTATTGGTGGGTTCATTTCTTAGCTTTATTCCCCTTTAGTTATTCCTTGTTAATTAAATCACTTTGCAAGTTTACACTTACACATTTGAATGGTGCAATGAAAGGTGAGATGTGCACAATCAAGCTTTCAACTTTTCTCATGCACCTTAGTGCCTACAATGCAATGTGCAACCTTCAATGAAATCATTCAAACACACCTTGCCAATTGGTTATGTATGGTTGCAGCACTTTTACACAAGTTGCAATCACACCTGGCAGTCAATTTTGATACTCTATGGGGTCTTGATGGATAGTCTACCCAGCCAGTCAAGTAGTGTCTCTATTGGGAAGTAAACTACAAGTGACCAGTTGATTTGGTCAATTCTTGGGTTGGTCAGCTCTATGGTCATAGTTGTAGGTCTAGGATCCAACTAGGGTCACCCAGTAATTAGATCACAACCGTTGCTATATTTGGAGGTTCTGGGTGGTCCCTAAAAATGTATTTTGGTTTAGTTATCCACAAATTTTGACATTTGAGTTACAGGTTTTTGTTCATCTAAGTCCCAGACTCAGCCATCCGAGTGGTCGATCTATACTATCCAAGTGGCAGGATCTGCTGACTCCAACAAGGGTGTCCGTCCAAAAGAGTTTATCCGAGTGGACAATTCAACTATCAACGAGGGTGCATCCAAGTGGGCAACTCAGCCATCCGAGGTCATCTGAGCGAGAGCTATTCGAGGGGACTTTTAAGTGTCCAAGTATCTAAGAGGACAAAATGATTCGGGCATCCAAGGGGCCAGTTTTAGGGCTCAGTCATCTGAGGCCTGGGGGGCTTTCCAAGAGATGGAAAAATACACCAAATGATGGAAAATGATGACAAATGACTCAATAAATCACAAGTGCACCTAGAATGATCCCGTCTTTATTCTTCAATCAACAAGGAGGATTTTGAGCATACCTGGAATCACTAAGAGTAATGATACGACATATTTCTATTGATGTTGTTGCTCTCTTAACCTATTGCTCTCTCCTAACCTGCTGCTCCTACTTCTTGATTGTTACAAAAACTTATCTTTTCTTTCTTTTTCCTTAATTCCTCAACCTTAATGCATTCTACTAATAAAAACCATATAACATTGATCTAACTAACATTCCTAAATCTTCCAAATGCTAAACTATCTAGCAAAGGAGATCAAATACCTTCCAGCTCCCTCACTTCCTACCTACACCAAGTGCCATTTTGGAGATGAACTCCTCCTCCATTTATGTTTTTCCTAGCGCAATAGAACCAAAATGTTGTCGCTATCACTAGCAATCAACAAGACCCTACAAATTGCTTATCAAGTCAAGTGTTTCAAGCAAGTGGCAATGGCTACCTCTCACATAGTCATGGATGCTCTCACACAAGGATGTGGTGAGCTTACCATTAAATCCGATCAATCCTTTGATGTCTCCATAATTCAAGGTGCTAGCTCAAGCAAGCTCCATCTCCATGCTCCAAATTTCAAGTTCCAACCTCCATATGAGAAAAGAAAAGAGAAGAAGTAGAAGATGAGAAGAGGAGAAGAAGAGCTTCTCTAAAATCCCTTACTATGACACACTCATGTCTCTCCCTCTCTCATGCATAAGTAGGAAGAAAGAATAAGAACAAGAAGAGATCTAGTTTTTGCAAACACCAAGAATGAGCTTATCCATTAACTTTTTGGCTTTTATGCATATCCTTCTCCCCCTGGGCACCCAACCCATTTCTATGACTAGTTGTCCATGGCCTTAGCCACGTTTTTCCATCTTTTCCTATTTTTACATGTGCCTTTTCATTTACAACTTGCAT
Organism: Lygodium microphyllum; assembly: GCF_053477565.2. NCBI lineage: Eukaryota > Viridiplantae > Streptophyta > Polypodiopsida > Schizaeales > Lygodiaceae > Lygodium > Lygodium microphyllum. The sequence continues at coordinate 17,008,139 of NC_141141.1, read as the reverse complement.
AGGAGGGAGCCTGATACTCTTTTACAAAGGATAAAATGCGCTTTATCTCTTGTGTGCCTTGTTCTTGATTTTAAATTTTTCATGATCTTCTTGGTCTTCTTTTATCATTGGGTTATCTTCTTATGCTCCTTCTTAATCCTTCTTTGCACCTGTGGTATTCCAAGGGTTAACAATAATATATACCTTGCCTTGTCATCATCCCTTTCTACTAGAGTCCTTGCACACGAATGTCTAGTTTGGGTTGAGTTTATGGATCTTTCTCCATGGTTGGTGGATGAAGTGGCTTCCATCACCTCAACTTAGGGTAAGGTCTTATAATCACCTACTCTTGCAATAACATGGGGTCTCCTCAAACCATCAAGACGAGTGTGTATCCTTTGGGGTAGGTGCAATGAACTAAAGTAAACCCCTATCACCATGAGTGAAGCATATCTCTGATGAACATGATGAATTTGTTGAGAATCAATTGACACTGACCCTACTTTAGTACAGCTGTAGCTAGTTGTTACCAATCATGTGTGGCATAATAAGGAGTAAATCTAACTCAAGTGAGAGGTGTCTAGTGATTTAGTAACCTACTTTTATACACTATATGTGTGAGTTAGACTTAGTACTTTTTTGTGTGTTACAATGAATGAAAGAATAATGGAAGAGAGAGTACATTGCTCTCTTTGTGCATGGCTCCATTCTTTATTTGTCTATCCCCCCCCCCTTTTTTGAATTTAGTATCCCAGCAAGGCTTTGCATGAGCTAGAGTGCAAAGCTGGGAACTAGATTTGACTTTCAACTTGTGAAGAAATACATTGATGCATTGATAACCATAGCCTCTGTCTACAAGGGACGTACTTGAAGCTTCTCTCATCTAGAGTTGTTAGAGTCTATCTGAGGCTTCTAGAGTGGGTCCATTGGCATGTATTGGAGCTTCTCAAGAAATCATTAGCAGTCAACATTGGCACCAGGCCTTTTACGATTACCCACATTGTTTTCACCTGTTTTCTCATGCTTTTAGAATTAATGGAGACCAAGTTGTTTAATGCTCCCTAATACTTGATATACTATTGAAAACTTGGTGAAGGCATCAGTCACTCTCCCAATATTGGCATCTTGTTCTGGAGCTCCACACTGAGTGGTTTCACTCAGTCATTGAATGTATATTGCAGATAGGGTACGACACACACAGGAACAACATATATCTCACTATTTGAAGCTTATTGGAGCTCATATTGATGTCCATTGATGCTTGGTTATTTTGAGATGATATCATTTGAGATGCTTTGAGCATTGGTTGCTCAGTTCAAAAGTGTCTTATAACTAGTATAACGGGTCCTTTGGCTAGTTATTGATAGAGTGCAGGCCTTCCTTCATGTCTATGTGTTGAATATGCAATTAATGATGCTCATATGGATATGTTCTGACTCCCAGATGTTATGGAAAATGTTTAAGATGTTGTGAGGTACTATTGAGTTGAGAACATTAACTCTTGAAAGGGTTTCACTACATATTGGCATGAGTTTTATGCATCTATATTGATGAGAGCAACATTTAAAGACCTGTAAAGTGCCGAAAAGGAGGGAAATAATGCAAATTTTATGTGGGAATTTAAAGTCGATGGAAGAGGAACATGAGGATTCGACAATTTTAAGAGATCGAGGAATATGGAAATGACAACTTCAACCATTGCGGTGGCTGCACATTTTTAGTAGAGATAGCTTCTCGGCTGTTCAGGATGTCAAGTTAGACAAGCTGGATTTTTTAGATTCAAGATCGGTTGTCGGGCGAAAGAGATGCGAGAAACTGGGCAATTTAAAGGTCAAAATTGATCAAAAAAGTGGGAAAGCAATTGGACATGGCCTTTAGGGGACCCATAGGCCCCAAGTTTTTCTCGTGTGTGTGTGGGGAGGCACGTTTTTTTAAACAGTGCAAACAATCGCCGCCCCCCCATGGCGACAATTTGTGAGAAGAGGGGTTGGGTCCTATGAGCAATCAACCAACTGATCAATCCCAAAAATTCTTTGATTTTTTCACTCTACTTCATCGCTTTCTGATCAAACAATGGATGCCCGATGGAGAAGATACAAAATCAATCGTTCTCTCTCCTCCCTCATTTATTCTCTTGCTGCTTGCTCACACGCGTGATTCTATGGGAGAAGGGGATAGATTTGGATGCAAGATGTTGATGGAATAATGGAACCAAAGCAAAGGAGATCCTAGATTGGTCTGTGACAGAGCGTCAGTAGCCTCCCAACCATTAAATACGTGTCTCCAAAATTGGGTTTCTATGCATAAGTGGTAGATTTATTTGTTTCATGATAGATGTTTGATAAAATTGTTTGTAAATGGTTTCCTGTGATTGTTGATAATGCTGAAATCTATCAAAAATCTTGAAGAAAACCAAAAAATTTAGTTGTATAAAGATTTATACCAAAACATGCAAAACCTGCAATTATGCGATTTTCATAGAAATGATAAATTTTGGGGGTTTTGTTGTGATTTTGGGGTTCATATGGACTAGAAATTAATATAAAATCAATATTCAATGATTGTGATCAATCCCAATTCATAAATCAAAAATACCAAATTTTTTATGTGCATATGGAGATGTTTTGATACTAGGATGTTGTGCTGATGTCCTAAGAAGTTTTTGAGTTGATTTGGGCCTATGTTGGGCTCATTTTAACTATCATTTTGGTACTACAATATAGTTTACAGCCAGCACTCATTTTTTCAATCAACCTCCACTATCTCCAACTCTCATTGCATTGCAACACTTGCTTATAGTCCCCCAACTCTATAGTTTGATCAACAAGCATATCCTTTATTCTCTATCTCTTATCCTAAGAGGCTTGCATGTAGTCCTCATCATGTGTCACGGTTACTCCATGTGAATGCACTAGCTGTTCTATGTCAATTGTGCTATGTAAAGCTATAACACCTTATTAGAAGAAATAACTACCTGAATGCTATAACATGGCGAATCTATTATCATGACTCGCGCATTCCTAAGCTGTTGTAGACCTTTCTAGCTACTATATGAATAGTTATCATATTGCAAGTAAAAGAAAAGGTTTCATCAAAATCAATGTCTTTTTGTTGAGCATAACCCTTTTCCACAAGTATAGCTTTATAATGACTAGGGGGTTTCTTAAAAGTGAGCCTCTCATTTGGATTTTCAAAGAGACTACCTTTAGAGTTTTTATGAATGATTAAAAATGATTTGATTCTATGATTTATTTTGGAACTTTTAGACTGCATGAGAGTACATATGAGGCTTTTTTTAAGGATAAAAGTGATAAATAAAGAGGTCATAGTAATGTGTTTATGAAAACTATGGTTAGTCCACCTATATTTTGAGCTCAATATTCATGTTGTGCTCTCAACATTTATCTTTGAAGGGGTTGTTATACAATAGCACACTCCTTTTCAATATTATAGATTGCTTTTTTAAAGCATTGTATAGTGCTTTTTAGTACTACACAAAGTGCTTTTTGAGTGCTTCAAAGCGCTTTCCAATACTATACAAAGTCCTTTTAGACAATTAATAATTTATAGATTAATCAACATAATCACATTTCCATATTTAGCAAAGAGTAGAAACTTTATTAATGTATAATAGTAACAATCAAGTATATCAAGATACGAGCTTACAATGATATAGACGAACCAATAGGAGAATTAACTCTACACCTAAATCTGAAGTACTAAATTAAGATGCCAGTATGGCCTTTCCAAATTTTTAATAGACTCTTATGGATACATCTTAGATATCTTGTTGGGACCTAAAACATGCCCGACACTAGCTCTAAGGCACTAGAGCCGAGCCTCACTACTCACCTAAAACCACCCCACACGGCCTCTCAGCCAAGAGCATCTAAGACTTTGCATTTGTCATGTTTTTCATAGTCCAATGAATAATTCTTTCTCTACTCCTCAAAAGGAGTCCCTAAACATGTTGGTAATATATACCACATAGCACATACACAGGGAGCACCCCCTCGGTTGATCATCATGGCTCCACTACGGCTCTTCTACACCTCGAGGATTGGCTCCAAGATGCGTCGTGAACATAAAATACTTTCGAAATAAATTCCACTCTTTTGATCAATCAATCTAGGATACGATATATAAACCTCACCAAATAACTCCCAAGGAATGAATATCTAGCCCTACGACTTGGGATACCTCACACTCTCCGCATCAAGTCATCACTCATACAAACAGGTGCTATGCATCCAAGATACAATACCATAAGGTGCATCAATGCAAAAGTGCATATGACCATCATGCTCAAACAAATATTCATTGAAAATTAACATGTGAAAGTAGAAAGACGATTCTTTTCATGATTTCCTTTTCTATGCGAATACTTCGTTGCTTAAGGCTAGCACCGAGTTTCCTGATGCTACTAGTCCCTTTAATTTCAAACTACCATGAACTCTATATGAAATACAGTATCAAACATTAGAATTTAATGTACTTTAACCTCTCAACAACCTCCTATTATTTAAGATTTTGCTTATGTTGATAGGGATAGAGCATAGTTTTCTATGTATTTTTCCTTGAAAGCGTTGAAAACACACTCTAACAAAGAAATGGGACTGAACTGAGGTTAAATCTCATGCTTCAGCTCCATTATATGATCACACACATTAATCCTAATTTTTCTTATTTTTATGATGCAAAAAATAATTTTTTAATTTTTTATATTTATTTATAGAAAATTACATATAATTATTGATTTTCATGTGTAGATTGATTACTCTCATACAAAATGATTTTCTTAGCATATTTCATTCCATGCAAACGGAAAATACACACTAAAAATCCAAAAATCACATATTTTTTCTAAAACTGCCCAATCTCGAGTTTTGCGTGTTTTGCATGCAATATTATTGTACAATTGATTTTTTATGATTCTTTCAACATGAATGATTAAATAGATAATTGACAATCAAATCCAAGCATTACTAAACATTTCAAATAAGAATTCACCATAAAACAGTAAAATCTACTTTTTTCTCATAAAATCACCCATTATGACGCGTGTATTTCAACATTGGAGACCCACCGCTGACGCTATTCCATGGCCACTGATCATCCATTCAACTTCGATTTACATGTCTCTCTCCACTCTCGCTTCATCGTTTGACAAAAAATATCCATTTCAGCCCATCCCCCTCTCTTTTATATTGATCCATAAGAACAATCCACAAGAGGAGAGAAAAGAGAGGAGAGAGGAGAGAGAAATACTTAAAACAAATCTCTTTATTTAATGCATCAAGTCTAGTGAATTCAGAGGTGATGAAGAGCAAAAAAATTTGTGGAGATCACAGCCAGGAGGATTTTCCATGAGGCTTCAGGCTTAGAAAATCATTTTTTAATGATTGGAGAGGGCGCCAAAAAAAGGGCACCTCCTCCCCTCATGAAAACGTTTTTCTTCATGCCCCTTCATTCCCAATAAGCTTAAACTTAAATTTCAAAAAAACTAGATCACTTTTGCATGTTCACATTTCCGACTAAGTAGATTTTTCACTTTTGAGGGGGCAAACACGCTTGAAATTGAGATCCATCTGGACAACTGGCTTCGTGACGTCAAAATATATAAACCTAGCACCCACCATGCACTTTTCAACTCCCAAATCATATGGCTGCTTCATAACATGAAACCTTGCAAGGATTAAATAGGGAGTTAAACAAACTCCGATCAACGAACCGATACTTTTGTTGGCTTCTTAGCATCGAAATCCATCTAGAAAAACTTCAGCTCATCGATCTACAACCATTTCATTTTGCACCAAAATTTGGTCTTTTACGACCTCTCGAGATTTTTTCCAGTTCAAAAATTACCTTTAAAATCCACTCTCATTGGCGACCACGGGATAGAGCGACTTAGCTTGTCAAATCCCATGAACTGATCTACACAAATAGCAACCATTAAAAAGCATCAAGCTGCCACAAAAAATATTCAACAAAACAAGAGAATAGCTCTTATCCTACCCCTTGACAAAATCAAGGCATGAATATCCACAAGGGATAGGCCCAATATAATCTGACAGAAATCCAAAGCCGTAACTAAGTGCTCCAATACAGACTGGCTAAAAGAACCATCAAAGAAATCATCCTAGTGGTGGTTTAAACTACCTATCTAACTTAGGAAAACTGGACCAAGAACTCCTACTACGCGAGGACTCATATAGCCCAATCATCATATTTTTTCTTTTAACACATTTGTCTTTCAAAATTTTCGTACTCAAGCATGTAAAAATAGGAGAGCTGAGTGTGACTCAAGGAGAACAAGACATTGGCCTCAAGTCCTGACTCGATACCCAATAACCTATCAAGCTCTCACAAGGCAACATTTAATCCTTTTCTTTTCCACTCACTTTCATTTTCGCTCCAACCTTTCTTATTTCTTTATTTTGTCTAAATGCTACCCCGAGGAAGACAAGCCATCAGCCCCAGGTCTGACTCATCTCTAGAAACCTACTAGGCTTTCACAAGAAGACGATAATCAATTGCTTTTAGGATTTTTCTTTCTTTTCTTTTCTTGTTAAGGAGTTAGAATCCCTTTTTATATACCTCTATGATTTTACCTTTAGATATATTTAGAACTTTCTCTTCTTTTCTATCGTTGCAGGCTTCTTTAACACCCTCGTACTAGCTAGGACGCCTAGAACAACTACCTAGTGGACTAGCAGAATAGGGTCACTATGACTACCTTCCAAAACAAGTCTTTAATGCCTGACAATATCTTGACAAGAAGTAGACAACTACTCAAATCTCCTCCTAGATATACCTAACCAAACCCTAGGACTTCATGGCTTGATTGTGACTCCCTGAAAAGAAAAGAAAATAATCCCCACATACACATATGACACTATCAACTTAAGAGAAAAACTCAAAAAGGTGACAACACCACCTGGAATGGCCACAAGAAGCTACCGCGCAGTAAAGGCTCCCTCCAAACACTTCATCAAACTTGTCTAATGCAATCACTAAAATAGAAAACCATTAAACGTACCCGCACCAAATAGACATATGGCCCTCTTGGCCTTACGAAATAATAACTCTCAACCAACAAACTAGCCCTCTTGGCCTTATGAAATGACACATTAGACCCCTATTGAAACGGCCCTCATAGATCATTTCGCTCTAGCCAAATATGGTCTACTTGGTTTGTGAATTGCATCTTATCAAACTAACCAAGCTAAACCAAAGTGGTAAGTCCAAGCCTTCCTACTGATATAACCTCAATGTGGGCTATTCCTCTTTGTGTACTATTAGCTGAATGAATGACCTCATTAGGCTCGAATATCTTATCATCCCAATAGACCGATTGTTCCAACTTTCCAAAATCCTCTCCTATAGAGAGATCTGTGGATTTTGGCTCATTTGACCCTTTCCTATTTGTATTTTTGAATGTCTCACTGGTACAACCCAAACTAGGTACGAATTCAATTCTAGGCCCATCACAATAATGCATCCTAGAGCAGTGCATACTGTTAAATGTAGCATTATGGCCTCTAGTCTCATACACTTGGAAATTAACCATAGTATATCTATTTGGGATTCTTGGCCTCTCATCTAGCACACTAACCACATGTTAGGGGTAAAGGCGCCTCCACCTAGTCGCCCGTGTATTACTACACTAACAGTACCCGTGCTTGCATATTGCAGGCGACCACACCCATCACCATCACTTTATTCTTTATTCTTTTAGTGATATAGATGAATAAATGGAAGGCCGGTCACACATTGTAACTGTTGGAGTTCCCACATTGTGAGTCTCTCTCTCTCTTGCTCTTGCTTTCCTACCACAACTCTCCCGTGCAAGCTTCGATCCTTCTCACCTTTCAACTGGTATCAGAGCATAGTTTCTTGAGCATTCAAGCTTGGTTCATGACTCCTTCAACATTCATTGAACCCCTACACCATTTACACCATTGGTGCATTCTCCCGGCGTAGCCATATTTGACTTCTTCAGGCTCGCTTCCCAAGCACCTACCCGGCCCATTTAGGCACCCTCAAGGCATTCATTCAGAGATATTGGAGCTCTCTTTTGTTATTTTACTTCAGTCCACAGGTTTTGTGAAGCAAGGCAGCCATGTCCTCTTGCTTCTTATGATGCCTACACTCTACTAGTGACTTTGCCCTTCAAGAGGGAGCTCCTAGGGATCCTTGACTACTCCCCCAACCTTGCCTTAACCTTGCCTAGTCCTTCCATAGGCCCCAAATCAGTTTAGGTCAACCTGAAGGCCTACAAAAAAAATTCATTTTTTCCTTCAGCCCTCCCTTACACTCATTGACAGCTTGAAAACACTTCATTTGGTACTTGGGAACATCCCCTTGATGCTCGACATTGGTGGTTATCATTGGTATTGATTTGTGGACTGATTTACCTCAATCCAGGACTATTTTTCATAGTCCATAGGTAGCCACAAATAGTGTTACATCGACACTTTATATTTATGCTTGGCATTGACATTTAATGCCCGATTGGTCCTGAATGGTCCCCAAATGTTAGGGGAAATCGATTGGCTATCATTAGGAGCTGATTTACTAGCTTGAAATACTCAGTTTACACAGTAAATCACTTCTGTACACTCGAGGACTGAAGCTTATTTAGTCACTTTATGCTTTACCTATTGGTCACTCAAACAGGTGCTTCCCGGGTGTTTCATATGACTATTGGGATACAAATGAAGGTTGGCAAACGCTTTGGATGGTTCCAAAATGTATTTTGAGCCTTTTTTGAGCTTCATATTGGTTGGCATTTACTTGACATTGTTCTACAGTGGCATGCTTTGTGACAGAGGTTATACCTATGGTCTATGTATGACCTGCTGGTACATGATTGATGCTTACACATGCTAGTTACATTGTTTGGACTTAAATGCTACTGGAGCTTTATTTGGGCTTCACTTTGGATATTTTGGAGCTTTTTCTAGTATTACTTTGACTCATCAGAGATTGGTTGGGATTGTCTTCACGACATTGGATGCTATCATTGGATACTTGACTACTCATATACTTTGGATATCTTACTGATGTATGATCTTGAATACTCTGTCATTGGTGCTCTTACATGCTTTGTTTGAGCTTATTTGCTTGAGACTTATGGCTTTTGTGCCAATGGGATCATCTTTATATGCTTATCAGACATTAAGCAGTGCGAGTTATGCATATTGAGATTTTGGATCTTTGAGATCGGGATCTCCTCGTGGATGATGTATGGTTGATATACCTTGGTCCGTGTAGATATACTTGGGCTGATTTGGCTTTGTATTCATTGAGCAAACACCGAATTGTATCAAGTCTTGGCAGTGGTATGTACATTTTGCCTTGTTAATTGGGGGGTATACCGACTTTACTAACGAACTTTTCTCTGATGTGCTTGGGTGTTGGCTCGTGTGAGTTTGACTGTTACATGCTTGTTTATGCCTGCTTGATGCTAGTTTTGTATTGATAGTCAGTGATTGATTTTGATTATTGGGTTTTGCCTACTATCAGCTCTCATTATACACTGTTGTTATAAATTACAAGCATATATCTCCAGACTGTGATGAATTTTTCATGTTGAATCCTTCTGGTTTGATGTAATTTTGATGGTACTTGGAGGGAAACATCATTATATACTCGTTTCTTGCCATTTTTCCTTGATTTTGGTGTTTTTTTTGTTATTTTCTATAGTTTACAACAAGCAGTTTTGAACTGTCTGTACTGTTTTAGCTTGCAGTATGGCATCTTCTTCCACTAACAATGCTATCTTCAACATCCTTAATGGTACAAATTATGCCTATTGGAAGAGCCAAGTTTGGTAGATATTGGTGTAGATTTCGCAGATAAAGCCACTAAGGTTATGTGGAGAGCAACCTGAAACTATGACTAATGACAAATGGATGGAGCTTGATGAGTTATGCAAGTCCACCCTCATCTTATCTTTCACTAAACAAGTACATTATAATGTGGTTGAGGGAGCACAGAGTGCTTGGCAAGCTTAGGGATAAGATCAAGAACCTCTATGACAAGCAAAGTCCTCCTACAAGTCAAATATATTAGCTAAAACAGCTTATGGATCTCCGCATGAAAGAGAATGTGATCATGTCAACTCATCTGAGCCAGTTTCATGCTATTCTTAAGAACTTGGTTTCGTAAGGCATTGATTTCAAAGAGGATGTCACTCCGTTGTTCTTTCTTGAAACTCTTAAGGAGTTTTGGGATGTATTTAGTACTGCCTTATGTGCTTCAGCCACTCCTATGAAGCTATCTGATGTTGAGAGCTCTCTTCTATAGGAAGAGATAAACTATAAGAATTTGGATACCTCTCGTGTGTCGCATGCTTTGATAGTTAGAGGCTGACATGATGGAAATGCAAAAAATGACCGTGGTAATGGACATGGACAGGATTTGTAGAAATCTTGATCCAAGTTGTGTGGCAAGTCGTGTAGTAAGTCTCATAGAAGAAATGTAAATCTGACTTGTCATCATTGTGGGAAGAAAGGCCACATAAGGCCACAATGTCATGAATTGCACAATGAAAGGCACAAAGGGAAAAGAGAAAGTGCATGAAAAGTCTTCTGATCGCAGTATAGTACTTGCTAAGTCAAGTGTTAAAATTGAAGAGGTCAATGTTATGCAGCTTGAGGATAGTGATGGGGATTATATCCTTGTAGTAGCTTCATCTAGTGCTTCGATGACCGAGATACACTCTATGTATGCACAATGTTGGCTCTTGGACTCAGGTGCATCCTTTCATGTGACACCTTGCTGAGAGTGGTTCGATTCATACCGTTCTGTTTCGAGTTCAGTGCACTTGCGTGGTGACATGTCTCTTGCGATTGTCCGTATTAGTGATGTTAGGCTGCAGTTTCCTTCTAGCAATAGTTTTGTTATGAATGATGTATGTCATGTACATGCATTGACATGCAGTCTCATGTCTGTTAGACAACTTGATGATGCAAGATATCATGTATCTTTCGGAGACTCTGCATGGAAGATTACTCATGGCAAGCTTGTGCTTGCAAGAGGTACCAAGGCTTGCAGCCTCTACCCCTTAGTTGTTTCTGGATCTACAATTGATCATGTTTTATCTATGGGATCTTTACTCCATGTATCACTTTGGCATGCTCATTTGGGGCATATGTCTATTAAAGGAATGAAAATGCTTTCTAGTTTGTAGTACTTACCGCCCCTTGACTATTCTCATTTTGATTCTTGTGATCATTGTCTTTATGGCATGCAGACTAGGTCTATGCATAAGAAGTCTGGTATGTCTCACGCATGAGTGAGCCCTTGGCTTTGGTACATTCTGATATCTGTGGGTCCATGCCCTATTAGTCTTTGGATAGTGCAAAGTATTTTGTTACTTTCATAGATGATTTTTCACGTAAGGTATGGGCTTATCCCATAAAGCAAAAGTCCAATGTCTTGGTAGTTTTTTAGAGATGGCTTGCTTTGGCAGAAAACCAGTTTGGGCATAGGCTGAAATGTCTTAGGACGAATAATGGGGGTAAATATGTATCACGTGCTTTTGAGAAGTTATGTGATAAGAGGGGTATTAGGCGTCAATTGACCGCCCCTTACACCCCTCCCCGGAATGGTATGGCTAAGCGGATGAATAGGACTAGGAAAGGGTTTACAATATTCTTAGCCATGCAGCTCTATCCCAGCACTTTTGGGATGAGACAGTTACGACTGATGTGCATATCATTAATAGATCACCCTGTAGTGGCATTGATCTTCAAGCTGCAGAGGAGGTATGGATAGGAAAGCCTCCCTCTTATGTGCATTTACGTGTCTTTGGATGTGAGGCATTATGCCATGTGCCCAAAGACAAGCATAACAAGCTGAATCCTAAAAGTATTAAATGCATATTCCTTGGTTATGGAGATGCAGAAGAGATGGATTATCATCTATGGGATCCACAGGTGCAGAAAGTCATCTGCAGAGCCATGATGTAGTCTTTCATGAAGACAAGATGCATAGGTATCCTGAGAGAGTTATGGAGATACGTAGGGTTATATTTCAGGAGCCACATGCTCCCGTACAGCCAGCTGGACAGCCTGCAGTAGCAGTAGATGCTCATGTCCAGGGTATTGGACAGAATGTTGGGCAGGCAACATAGCCTGCAATGCGGCATTCTACTAGAGATAGATGCCCACCTAACATATTTGAGCCCTCCATGCACTATGTCTTGGTTACAAATGCAAGAGAGTCTCTCACCTATGATGAGGCAATGCGCAGGGGTGACAATCACTCCCAAGAGAGGGCTATACAGTTTGAGATAGACTCCTTGCATATAAGAATATGACTTGGGATTTGGTTTTCTTGCCTCTATTGGCAAGAATGCTCTGCTATGCAAGTGGGTGTACAAGTTGAAAAGTATCATTGGACACCCCAGGCTGGCATACAAGGCTAGATTGGTAGCAAAGGGTTTTAAGCAGGAGCATGGTGTTGACTTTGATGAGGTCTTCTCTTCTATGGTTAAGATGACTACCCTACGCTTAGTCTTGGCTTTGGTTGCACAACTTGACTTGGACTTGTACCACGTGGATGTCAAGACGGCTTTCTTACATGGGGACTTACATGATGAGATTTACATGGAGTAGCCTAAGGGCTTTGCAGAGCCTCACAAGGAGCACCTAGTGTACAAGTTGAAGAAAAGTATTTATGGATTGAAGCAGTCACCTAGGAAATGGTATCATAAGTTCAATGTCTTTATGCAGTCACACGGCTACAGCCATAGTACTATGGATCCATACTTGTATACGAAGAAATCTTGTGATGGTTCTTTTCTTATTTTGGTACTCTATGTGGATGACATGCTATTAGCAAGAAAATCTCATGATGAGCTAAATGCTCTTAAGGCTCAACTCAAGAAAATATTTGAGATGAAGGATCTAGGACACAGGCCTCTCACATACTTGGTATGCGCATTAGATACGATAGGAATCAGGGACTCCTCTACTTGTCATAGAGAGAGTACATTCATAAAGTTCTTGACTGCTTCCGCATGCTAGACATGAAGCCTATTGGTTGTCCATTGCCTTCTTATGTGAAGGTATCATAGGTCAATTGTCTGCAGATAGATTATCAGAGGACCAACATGGCCAAGATTCCCTATGCATCTATAGTGGGCACAATCTTATGTATGCCATGATAGTCACTCGTCCAGATATTACCTTTGCAGTTGGTGTTGTGGCATGCTATATTGCTACACCTAGCAAGAAGCATTGGGATGCTGTGAAGGGTATCATGAGGTACCTGAAGGGCACTACAAATATGTGCATATGCTATGGCAGCCATGATACAGGAGTCATGGGGTACACTGACTCTGATTATGCAGGACATGCAGACAATAGGAAGTCCACTTCTGGCTATCTGTTCACTTATGCTAGAGGCGTTTCATGAATGTCCAAGATGCAAAAATGCACGAGCCTTTCTACTACATAGGCTAAGTATGTTGTAGCCACTCACGCTTGCAAGGAGGCCATTTGGTTGGGTCATTTGGTTCATGACCTTGGTATTGATGCTATCCCTACCCTGCATTCGGATTCTATGAGTAGTATTCAGTTAGACAAGAATCTGGTCTTCCATGTGAAGACAAAGCACATTGAACTGAGGTATCACTTCATACATGGGGTTGTTGAGGACAAGTGTATTGACCTTGTCAAGATCTCGGCTGACCAAAATCCTATAGATCTTCTCACCAAAAGCCTCTCTATGAAGCGCTTTGCCTTCCTCAGGATATTGATAGATGTAGGATGAGATGACGTCTTTCCTCATCCTGTTGTACATATGTACGTGTTGCATTATCTTTTCATTTTCTTTTTCACTCCTCACTGGGACAGATTCACCTTTAAGTGGGAGGTTGTTGGGAGTGAAGGTGCCTCTGTCTAGCCACCCATGTATTACTACACTGATGGTACATGCACCTACACACTACAAGCGACGGGTGCCCATCACCATCACTTTATTCTTTATTCCTTTAGTGACATATGAATAAAGGAAAGGATGGTCACACATTGTGATCATTGGAGTTCCCACATTGTGACTCTCTCTCTCTCTCTCTCTCTCTCTCTCTCTCTCTCTCTCTCTTACTCTCCCACCATAGCTCTCCCATATAAGCTTTGATCCTTCTCATCTTTCACCACATTGTTAGAGATTTTGGACCTCCAAACCCATCTTCTTTTAATCTTTACATGGCTTGATTAGAGTCCACCACTCCTATTTTTATGTTCTTTCATCTTGGCCAAACTTTCTCAACTTACTTGCTGCCTATTACTTCCTTTAAAGCAGACCCTTTTACTAGATTCAACTCTAGGTGGATCTTTGCCATTATAAACCCTAGATTTTCTATCACCTTGGCTTTCAATAATTGAGACAGTCTCCACACACTAGCATATATCAACTATGTTTTGGGCCATCATCTCATTAGCATGATTTTGTTTCAAACTTAAGCCACTGAGGGGTTGCTTAACCACTCTGCTTTCCCTATTAGGTCTACACCCATTTCCATCTAGCTCATGGATTTGGAACATGCGATCGACTACACTAGGAGGCCAGGGTTCCTAGGTCTTAGGGTCTTTATAGTTAATGTCAAGATTCTCCCTAATATACCTATCGTTTGCACCTCCAAGAGAACTAACATTCAATAATGTTGCCAATCCTTATGGATTTCAAGGGTGCGTGGAAAACTCCAATAGCTCTCCCAACATCTCTGAATACATCTTTCATTATCTTCTGCTTGAACTTTTGCCTCCTTCAATGACTTAGGGTTTATTATCCTAACTTGTAACTGCATATTTATTTCCAAGCCACTGACAAAGAGTTCACCAAGCACATCTTCTGATAGTCAATTTCCTTGGCCAAAGCTTCAGAATATCATCAAAGGCTCTCATGTACTCATTGAGGGAGGTATATGCGAATCTGTATAAGTTGTCCTAAGACCTGAGTCATGGGAACCATTTTTTCATATTCATCCAAAAACCTATCACATAATTCCTCAAATGATTTGATTGACCCTCTTAGGAGGCTCCAATACCATTTCCTAGCCTCTCCCTTTAGGGTACTCAAGAACACAAGCATCTGATGTAGATCATCAAACCCACTTGCAAGGCAAGTTAGGCCATATTCTTTCAAGTGTAGCATCGGATCCTCATCTAGTAGCCCATGAAACACTAGGAGATCCCTATTAGGAGGAGGGCATTTAGTCCTCCTCTTCGGAATCAACATTGGGTCATCAAAGTCTTCATATTCATCTTGACTTTATATCCACGTATCAGGGTCGCTAATCTCTTCCGCTTTCATCTTTACCTGTGTAGGAAGGTTACTGGCTCCATGGACTTCCCTTTTTGCCAACTCACAGAGTTATCTAGGGAGTCCTATGGCTTTCAGCATATCATGCCAATCCTTTCTTAGAGGATCTTCCATACCTTGCCCATTCAAAGGCCATTCCATGATGGATTTATGCATAAGCTTTTGCCCTTCATCTAAAGCAGATATAGCAACATGATTTAAAGCTTAAGGGTCACGTCTTTTGAGCAATGGCTTTTCCTTAACAACTAAGGCTTCCTACATCCTTGTGAGGTCTAATATTTTAGCATAGTGACCCACCACATGGGACGTCTCAGCCATAAGAAAATTCCATTGCATGTTGTTATTATCCCATGGCGTTACGACTTTAGCATGATCATTGATCATTGCCACGGGTTCCAACATGCTTGTTGCATATCCTCTAGATTGATGGATGGTCGCATACAGTGGTTCTTGAATAGAGGATGCACTGAGGTGAACCTTAGCCCATGCCATCATACTAGAGGACGGACTAACAACTAGGTGCTTACTTTCCACATTACATAAATCATCTCTCATAGAGGATTCAATCTCTACGTAATTGACTAGGTCTATTAGGAGATTTTGAATAGGGAAAGCCAAGTGCTTGAAACCCTGGACAAACTCCATTTTATAAATACTTTAGTGAATTCCTGATGAACAGGGTTATAAATTTTAAGTCCCTTTTTGGCCAAGGCTCGAAAACCACCACTTATTAGTAGCTCTTGAAAAATGCACCATCTATTGTTGAGACCTAAAATGGGTCCGACACTAGCTTTAAGGCACTAGTCGAGCCTCATTACTCACCTAAAAACACCCCACATGGCCTCATAGCCAAGAGCATCTAAGACTTTGCATTTGTAGCATTTTTTGTAATCCAGTGAATAATACTTTTCCTACTCCTAAAAAGGAGTCCCTAAACATGTTAGTGTTATACACCACGTGGCACATACACAGGGAGCATCCCTTGATTAATCACCATGGCTCCACTATGACTCTCCTATGCCTCGGCGGGGATTGGCCCCAAGATGCGCCGTGAACATAAAACACTTTTGAAACAAAGACCACTCTTTTGATAAATCGATCTAGGAGATGATATATAAATCTCACCAAATAACTAGCCCTATGACTTGGGATACCTCTTGGTTTTGTTTTGCTGGGACCAACAGATTCAAGATTGAGTACTTGCGCACTTCCAATAGAGCAATGGAGTAGGAGTTTGTCTCCAAAATGATACTCAATATAGGGAGGAAGCAAGAGAGTCAGAAGGTGTTCGATCTTCTTTGCTGGATGGTTTAGGTATTTGAAGATTCAAGAACATTAATTAGATTATTGATAGAAAGTTTTTCATTAGTAGGATGCATTAAGACTTGAGAAATAGAGAAGAAAAAAGAAAAAATAAGTTTTTGTAACAACCAAGAAACAGGAGAGCAGAGACAGAAAGAAAAAAAAATAGAGAGTAAGGGAAGAAAGAGAGAGAGCATTAAAAGGAAAGAAAGAAGGGGGGGAGATCTCATTTCAACTTGTGAGAGATTGAGAGAGAACAGCAAATTAAGGAAGAGTAGCAAGCCAAGAAAGCAGCACAAATTCGTGCGTCATCACCCTCGGTGATTCCAGGTATGCTCAAAACCCTCCTTGCTTATAAATGGAGACAAGATCTAGACACATGTGTGATTGAACGATTCATTGTTATCAATTTCTTGTCATTCAACGTGTTTTTTCCGCCACTCAATGGTGTCCCCAGGCCTTGGACAATCAAGTCCTAACCAATCCCACTCAAACGGCCAACTCACTTAAGTCCACTCAAACACACTTACTCAAACTCAAACAATCCACTCGAATGGCTGAATCAATCCACTCGAACAACCCACTCTCAACCTCGAATGGCTAAATTGTCCTCTCTAACATATCTTCTCAGAATCGGATGGGCACCCCTATTCGAGTCATATCTCACCATTCAAATAAGCCAAACTCACCACTCGGACTACCAAATTTGGTACTTGGATGGGCAAATACCTACAATTCGGATGTCCAAATTAGAAAGACTACCAAAACTAGAACACATTCTTAGGGACCATCCAGAACATACCAGAGGCTGTGAGCTAAATATCGAGTGACCCTAGCTAGATCCCGAACCTGCAAGTGTGACCATAGAGCTGACCAACATTGGAATTTTCCCAGAGACAAGCTTAAGAGTTGACCAAATCAGTCAATTACTTATAGCTTACTTTCAAATAGAGACACTATTTGAATGTCGTGCATGTGTGTGAATGATTTCATTGAAGATTGCACATTGAATTGTAAGCACTTAGGTGCATGAGAAAAGTTGAAATCCTAATTGTACACAACTCACTTTGCATTGCACCATCTGAGTGTGTGAGTAGGCATAAACCGATGAAGTGATTTCATTAACAAGAAGCACACTCAAGGAGAATTAAGCAAAGAAACAAACCCAACAATAGGACTTGCAACATCCCTGGGACCATAGGGATAAACTAAGACACCCAATATGAATAGGTGAATAGCCTTAAATCACCTAATGTATTAGTGAAAAAAGGAACAAATCAGAATTAGAGATGTGTCCTTAATCTACCTAATCGCCCTCATTGACACCTTAGTGGTTCAAGAGACTGCCAACCTGGCAAGTGCTAACACGGACACAAGTAGCCACCAAGACCTCAACCTAGGCAATTTTCCAATTGACATACAACAACTCATATCATGATATGACCGTCAAACGAAAATAGCACACCATGAGAGATCCACAGATGAAATCATAGCCGATATCAAGGAGAAGAGGAGGCTAGGAAGAATTTCCCTACAATGCTTAGCCAGCTACAATGAGGAGCAACATGCTCAAAGGCTATGCCAAGGAATAGAGCTTAACAAGGTTCAACGGGTTCTAGCCATCATAGGCAATAACAGAGCTGGAAGAAATACTGATATAGGGAGAGAGTGTTAGAGGTTGATCTTACATTAAGTGAGCTTCTCACAAAGCAACTGTTAGATAACACTGCCACATAGCAAAGTGGAGCAGCCCTAGAAACTTAGTTGCTAGCTGGAGTAAAATGCTAGAAGCCAAACCAAGATACCTATATTTGCAAACCAATTTGATGAATATCATATCCTTATAGTCTTGTCGAGTAGTTTGAGCAAGTGTGTGAGGCAAATAGACTCATGGATTCCGCTCAACATGCTCAAGCTTTTAAACTTTGCCTGAGAGACAAGAAACAAACTTGGCTTAGACAACACTGAGCACAACAACTTCAATAATCTAAGGATCTTTTCATCAAAAGATTTTCCAAGGCTCGATACTTAGATAACCTCATTATCAAGCTAATGTATATCAACCAACGTGAGTAAGTATCTATATAAGAGGATTCTAGCGACGAAGTGACCCAATGAGAGAGCAATCTCCACTGTGTTTATCAATGAAGTCTGAAACAAAGAGCTCTATAAGGCCTTAGCTAGTAACTCAAACTTGCAAAGGGGCGTATTAGCCAAGGTCTTTAAAGAGGCAATACATGTGGATGACTTGCTCAAAGACAGAAGCTCAAGAGTCACACCACAAGAGAACATCACCCCTAGGAATAGAGAACCACAATCCTTAGTGATTGGTCAAGCCATGGCATGCACGATAACAAAAAAAAACATCGACCAAAACCAAGAAATAGATGACTTGGGGTTAGAGTTAGCCAAGCTACAAAGATCCTGAGAAGGCCAGTGCAACCCTACATATAGTGTGTGCATTGTGGTAGAAATCATCTTCCAACTAAATGTCCCAACCCTAGATCATGGCCTTGTGCTAGCTATGGTAGGTTTGGACATGATGTGTCACACTACCAGTTTCTAAGAAGGCTCTCATACCCACAATCCTATACTTAGCCCTACTATCCAAGGATCAGACAACCCAACTTTGGAAGGGAAGTTCCATTAGCTCTACCAACATGCCCAATGACTCGAAGCCAGTTGCCCCTAGGATGGACATCAACCCCTCCAGAATCCTAAGGCCACTTGGGCCCATAATGACCCATCCACCAAGCAATGCTCCAATACACTTTATAGAGGAGCCAGTGGAGGACGAAACGTATGTGAACCCTTATGTCTCCTATGATGGGGAGGGTAATCCTATACTGATGGATTTTTGACTTGTGGCTTTAGGCACGGAAAGAGATAGAGGTCCAGGTGGGGGCCCAAACCAAGAACCACTAGCATGTTGGACTTGTGGACATCCTAGGCACATTTCATCTTTCTTCCTTGAAAAAAAGCACGCAAACAAGGACAAGGCTGAGTTGAGACGTCTAGAGTGCAAAGTTACATATTTATATTCTAACTACCTTGGACGAAAACCTCCATTAGTACGGCAATTGTGCCATCAGTACCACTTGGACTCTTTAGCATCGAAACACTTGATGATAAAGCCACACCAATCCCACTCGACGTCATGACCCAAGCCCAAATGAAGCAAGCCGGTATCTCATTTCCTGGACCTAGCAACTTAGATGCAACATCTGAGGGGGAAAAGAGCCGGAGGAGGAGAAGAAAGAGGGCGAACACTAAGATAACTCTCAAAATTGATAATGCTACCACATTGACCAAAGGAAAACAGGTTACAAACACAGAGGTAGAAACCTCTGCTCCTAAGACAGTGGCAAAGGGAAGTGCCAAGGTTAGAGAATACCTCGACCCAAAATACCAATGAGAAGTCATAGACAAAGTCAAAAAGTGGGTGAGAGAAGCTCAAGCGCACATGTAGGATGCAAAGCCTATCATGGAGGATGAGATTAACAAGCTCTCTAGATTGAGTCCACTAGTCTCCCCTACGTACCTAAGATCAAGAGGCATATCAATAACCCATGTAGCACCACACAAGTAGATCCCAGATGCTAGAGACAGATGAACCACCCAAGGGCTTTAGCAAAAAGGCCTCGGATTAGGGGAAAAGGTTGGCAATTTGCTCACAATACTAATATCAGCTCATGTAATTAGGATAATTTTTTAGGCAAAACCCCAAGCTATGGCAAGTGTTGAAGCCATGGGTAAAAGACCCGACGGACGCGGAGCAATTGACTTGTCAGACCTTGACCCAGAGATGCATATACCAAGCTTAACCTTGAACTCATTATCTAGATCCCTACGAGTGAATGTCTTTTGGTAGGGCACGAAAATGCATGCATTCTTACCTATTGTTGCATTAGGAGATGCCACACAAAAGGAATTGTGGACATAAGAGCACGAGTTAGTGTGCTTAGCCACATAGCTCTACAAGCTTGGAAAAATCCACCAATGGAAACTACACGGTTTAATGTTACATTAGCTAATGGAATGAAAGTCAAACCATTTAGAGTGCTAAAAGAGTGGCCTCTAAAGATAGCACAAATTTGATTCTTGATCAACTTTATAGACATGAAGGGGATGGACTACAATATTTTGTTAGAAAGACCATGGATGAGAAATGCCTAAGTGATAGAGGATTGGTGTAATGGCCTGATATTCTTGGGAAATAGAATAGAAGCTATTCCAGTAGAGATGGACACTTGGAAAACCTCACCAGTTGACCATGATGCTATCTCTACAATGCTAAAGGATGACTCACAAGGAAAGCGTGAGCATGGACCCTTAACTAAGTATATTCCTTGCCCTGAGGATGAGCGTGATGGGAAGCATGTATTAACAACCATCCACTTGCCATTATTAGACGATGAGGATGACTATAGGCAAGATGTAGAAGCGGCTAGTAAACCCAATTGAGTCATAACTTCTAAGTTACCCAAGAATAATACCACATCATCAGTACCTCTCTACATGGTGGCCAAGAGTTCCACCAATCAACCAATGCCTATCATCTACCATGTACCAACTAATAAACTGGAACTCCGTGGAATTCTTGAGTACGTGACAAGAGAGCTAGTTGGTAACCCAGCTGCAAACTTTAAACCTCTTAAGGATCTCATGGAGAATTCAGAGTGGCAATGGACTAAGGTGCATGACCTAAATCTGTTGTACAACTGGACCCTCATTGCGGATTAGAAAAGCCCTATGAACGGAAGCCATGGGAACGATAAACAGCCTGAGTATGAGGAATTGGATTATGAGTATGAAAATTCTAGTTCTAGTGGTGAGAAAAGTGTGGAAGAAGTTGAAACTGTAGAATACGACACAGAGAGATGAGTGATTGAGTAGATACGAGTAGACTCTAAACCCCAAGAGGCTAGTACCTTTAGAGTGGAAAGAGGAGTCTTCAAGGAGATTGTGATTGTACCTAGTTAGAGCACTTGGACGTAGTGGACCATGAGTGGGCTGGATTAGTACAATTAGACGCTACACCATTGCTTAGAATGGAATCAATCTCAGAGCTATAGTCACCAAGGGAAACTCCATCTTCTAATGAAGGCTGTGAGGTTAACTCTGAGTTAGAAGTCAGCTCTGAAAGTGATTGAGAAATCCCATGACCACCTAAGACCAAACACACCAAAGGTGATCTCCCGATCTATCTAAGGTGCAAGAGACTCAAAAAACAAAGAAGGAAACAATCCAAGTCCTCTGAAATTGAACAACAAAAGAAACCACATGACCTACCTAACTGCTTCACTAAGTATAAGAAGGGTAACTACATAGTAGTAATGGTAGGTGCCAAATGAGTAGGACAGGTTACTAAACCCATTGAGGGACTCGCTAAAGTTAAAGAAGTCAACTTGGCAAGGGAAGAAGACAAGCCTCAACCCATGTACATGCCTATAACATAACTGACCAAGAGAAGCACAATCTCATTAATCTCTTACGAGAGT
The DNA here is from genome assembly GCF_053477565.2 of Lygodium microphyllum. Taxonomy (NCBI): domain Eukaryota; kingdom Viridiplantae; phylum Streptophyta; class Polypodiopsida; order Schizaeales; family Lygodiaceae; genus Lygodium; species Lygodium microphyllum. The sequence goes on along the minus strand of NC_141141.1, from coordinate 16,986,021 downwards.
ATGTAGATGTATTCGCTTAGTCCTTAGAAGGATTAAAAGAAATCAACCCAAGTATTATAACTCATAACATTCCTATGACCCCCAACGCGACACCAATCAAACAAAGACCGTATGCCATGAATCCAACGCGACACCAGTCAGACAAAGAATGTATGCAACATTCCTATGACTCCCAATGCAACACCGGTCAAACAAAGACCATATGTAATGAATCCAAAGCATGCTCATGCAGTAAAGGAGGAAATAGACAAGCTGTTGAATGCTAGATTCATTTACAAAATTGAGCACATGGACTAGGTATCTCCCAAAGTAATTGTCCTAAAGAAAATGGGAAGATTCGAGTATGTGTAAATTACGAAAAGATCAATGCAATGACAAAGAGAGACAACTATTCATTACCGTACACCGAGCACACGCTTGAGAGAGTGGCAAGGAAGGAAGCCTATAGCTTCCTAGATGGCTTCTTCAGTTATAAGCAAGTGCAAGTGCACCCAAATAACAAGCACAAAACAACATTTGCAACAGAATGGGATATGGTTATCTACATAGTTATACCATTTGGGCTTACGAATGCACCTACAGACATACTTAGAGAGTGGCTAAAAGTATTCGTTGATGATCTGTGTGTTCATTCCAATTGGGAGAAGCACCTAAGCAAACTTTGCATAATCTTTGAATGGTGTAGGCAATATGGTCTCTCATACTAAACCCCTTAAAATGCCAATTCTAGGTGAAGCATGGATGTACCCTAGGGCACATGGTCTCAAAAAACAGCATTGCTACCCACTTTTCCAAAGTTAAATTGCTTGTCAATTTACTGCCACCAACCAACTACAAGGGAGTTCAATGCTTCCTCGGCCACAAAGGGTACTATTGGTGATTTGTGTTGAATTGCACACTCATTGCATGACCACTTTACAAGCTGTTAATTGTATTTGAGTGGACTAAGAAGTGCCAACGTACTTATGACGAATTGAAAAAGGCTCTGACAACCACACCTATTCTACGAGCCCCAAATTGGTCCATTACCTTCCATGTGCACTTTGATACATCGAAGTTCACTATAGGAATAGATTTGTGCCAACCTAGAGAGCATAACTTGGATTACCCAATGAGCTTTGCAAGCAAACAACTCACTAACACAGAAATGAAGTACATAATAGAAAGGAAAGGCTAGCTATGGTGTTTAATGTTAAGAAATTTTGACATGATCTTCTAGCTACGCCCTTTACTTTCTTTGTTGATCAGGTTTATCTTGTGAACAACCCTTGCACAACATGACTCATTGCTCGATGGTTACTTCTGTTGTCCAATGAAAGAGATTTTTTTAGAGCAAACCTTACACCTTATTTGGTAGATGAGATAGTCAACATCCTGGAACAAAGATTGCCTAAACGTCCAATTGAGAAAGCTAGGCTAAAACATCTCATTCTAAGGATTCAACCTTGTCAATTGATTGTCGATCAACTCTACCAATTAGGGTAGGATGGACTATTAAGGAGATACGTCTATGAGCATGAGATGCATAATGTGCTTGTAGAATCTTGTGGTGGAATCACCAAAGGACACTTCAATGGCAACGCTATAGCACGTAAGGTGCTCCAATCTCAATTGTGGTGGTCTATACTATTTCACAATGCAGCCAAGTTTATGAAGGGTTGTGATGAGTGCCAATGAACCAAGGTCCCTATACCCAATAATAGCATGCCAACCATTTAAAAAATGCACACCATGTATTAGAATATGTCTCCGTAAAGTAGGCCACTGTATAGTAACTCTATGACCCCCTATAACCTAGAAGGAATTGCCCTCTGCAATTAACAGCTCCGCCAAGAAGATCAGTCATGCCAATTTGAAGATCTGCAATCTGTAATCATGAGCTTCCACAGAGTGTTATAGAGTAGACAAATATGATGCACACGCAGTTCTAATGGAGTTGCACTGTTTGTGGGGCTTACAGTAGCAGGGTTAGCAGCCACAAACCTGAAGAGAGGGGCAGAATATAAGCAGGGAAGCCCATCAAGTTCCCTCTTATGGAATGCACATGTAAGTCCAGCAAAAAAAAGGGCCGCTTGTAAAGCGATAATCAAAGCGTCACAGCTTGCCCATGCAGACTCGTCCAGACATACCAATCACAAGCCTCATGAAGGCAACGTCCATAGTGTGTGACTCAGGTAGAGCCAGCTTGCGTGGCGGCAGTACTGTACATCAAGTGAATTAGGCTGTATCCCTGGGCCTGTGTGTGTGTGTGGGTGAGAGAGAGAGAGAGAGAGAGAGAGAGAGAGATTTCTGAGTATACTTCACTAGAATGCACTTGTTAAGACCTTGATGCACAATAATCTCAAAGACCTTGATGCATAACAATATGCCTAGAGACAGAGAGACAGAGAGAGAGAGAGAGAGAGAGCATGCAAGAGGACACACATCATGTGTTAAGTGTACGTGTGTACATTTATTACTTCAGCTATTGTGCAATCCCAAAAAATTCTTCCTATCCACTATGTACTTCCCATAAAGATTTGACATTTTTCAATGTTGCTATAAAGTAAACACCACCACTCAGTCAAACCAGATCAGAGATATTTACCACTTGGAAGTGATCTATGACAACTAAGTCTTCCCGTTTTAGAATCAAGTAACGAGTTTGTCATTTTTGTACGGTACTTTATAAGAAGTGTGAGTAGATATAGGCACATCACTGAACATTACTCAGAAAGTGGAGGTTTAGTAATGCGGATAATTGAAGCAGAAACAACAAATGAGTAGGAGGATCCACCTAGAAAAGGCAACATATTTCAATTGAAAAGTAGACAAAAGAGGAACTCAATCTTGATAGAATAATCCAGCTATTAAGGTTACAGACTGATTTGCATAGAGCTACAGAACAGCAGAGCAGTGGCAAATCCATGAGAAGAAAGTGGAAAGAAAAGGGATTGTTTTGTGTGCGCATAGGGAAGCAAGAAAGGGACATAAAGAGCAAAGAACAAAACGCAGAAGATGAATGAAGGAGACAAAGACTGATCTAAATGAAACAGGAAGAATGCTGATACAAGCCCCTGCACAAGCCACATTAGCAAGGGAGCCAAACTCCATAGGCTGGAGAGGAAGAAATCTGACTGGCAAGAGAGGAGAGAGGAGACAATAATTGAGAGGAGCAGGTGATGATGAGGCTACATATAGTCAAAAGATGCAGCAGCTGGCCAACCTGCTCAAGAAGAAAGTGGCTGACCAGAGTATGCTGCTGACTGCCACAGCAAATGCACTAAACCTGGCTGACTGGTGTGAAAAGTGGCTGCCAGACTGCCTGCCCACTAAATAAGTCTGCTGCCCACGAAAGGTGGCCTGACAGTGTCCACCCAGCCTGCGATTAACCACGAACAGCAGAAAAGAAATGTTGCATGGTATAGATGAGAGCCAGCAAGGCTGTACAACATGCTGGAAAGGACAGAGGACACCCTGGACAAGACAAAGAAACCCTGATCTCCACCAAACGTGCCTATGATGAAGATTACTGTCACAAGGAAAGGCCCAACAGACTAAAGATGATGTCAGAGCTCCAGAATGCCTTGCCAGACTCTGACTGAGGCTCACAAACAGGAGATGAATACAGAAGAAAACATAGAAACACAAGTCTACTGACATGTTTATCATGTTACCTGAGTGACAACAGTGCAGAAATAATGTTCCATTTGAAACTTGAAGGGTGTTAAGGTTTCATGCTGATTTGCAAACAGCAGGGCAGATGCAAATAATCAGAGCAGAGCAAAGGGAGTGTCAGCCGTGAAGAAACAATGTTCCAGTTTAAACCATAACGTGACATGTTCAACAAGTTTCCATGTGGTTGACAATCCTTTCAGTATGATGCCTTGACATATTTTTGGTGCATAATAGCAATTGCTGGACCCTGCATCTCATTTCCTATACATGATACAAGCTTCACAATGAAAGTAAATTCATAAGAGATGGCACAAACATATGCCTGTTAGTACATCCATGCCAGGTGCTTATCCCAATTAAAAGCTGCCACTGAGACAAGCACAGATTATGGAAGCCAACTGGGCTACAGAGTGCTATACAGTTGGTGTGTGGCCAAAAGCACAGTTTGCAACTCAGAAACAAGTGGTGGAGCTGAACAAAAAGACACCACCAAACCTCTCTAGGACCACCAACTAACCTTCAGACCGCCAAACCAATCTACACATGCGCACACAGAGAGGGACACGCGAAGCTAAGCTGGGTTAGAAGAATGTGTAAAAAATACTGATGTTATGAACATGGAACAAATTGTTGATATATGGATAAAACAAACCTATGCAATCAATTGGTGTTATGTATGCAGTTAACCATACATGCACAGTGTGCACACATTAGATTCAGCAGGTATGACAATGAATCACTTTGGAGTGTTAAATGAGTTGCATGACATTGAAGCACTTTTTGTGTTCAATGAGCTGCATGAACTAAGTAATATCATGAATAGTGTATGCAGTATGTTAGGAAGGATAACCATAACACTGACTCTGCATTAAATCAATAAAGTAACATACTTCCATGATACTTTTAGCTCAGAAAGATTTTATTGTGCCAAATATAAATAAATCTCAATAACAGAAAATTTCTGAACTGAACTCTGCTTATGTCATAATATACAAGAGAACAGATTGATCTGTTTCAACAGAGGGATTTCTTCACTACCTAAGAGCCGATCCACAACTCTATACTCGCTGATGATCAGGAATTTACAAGCTTACTGGTCTGTGTGCCAGATGTCGCAGGCGGATGGACACTTCTGCATCAACCCCTCATCTTATTGAAGGCTTTCTTCAGCCACTTCACTACACGGAAGCTCGATTTGTGGTGGTGGTGGTGATGCTGGTGATGATGATGCTGCTGCACCGGAGGGGTGACCGCTACCCCCGTCCCTGCGCCATATGCGCTTCCCAGGCTCTTGCCACTGTACGCACTCCCCACGCTCTTGCTGCGGCCCATCATGGCCGCTGCACTCCCAGGCGATCCGGAAAGCACATCTCCTCCAACTGCACCATCACGTGCTGCCCCGCTTGCCGGCACGACCCTCATGAAGCTGCTGCTGCTGCTGCTGTCAGCGGCCTGCCGTCGCATAGTGAAGGCGCCATCCTCTGTGACGATGTAGTTGTCGGCCCAAATCAAGCCCGAGGAGCCCTGCCGCCTGTAGGACATGCCCTTGGTGAGGGAAGCCATGGGCGATTAAATCAATCGGAGGGAACAGAGTTAAGAATCTGTATAAGCAGAAGGAGCAGGGGGTAAAAATATGTGAATGAGAAGGGGCAGAGGTGGAATTTGCCTAACAAAGAAAGGATTGTGCCGAAACAGAAGGGGAACACCACTGATGGGGGGGGGGAGAGCACCCAAAAGGGCAAAAGGCAGACAGACAGACACAAACAGAGAGAGAGAGAGAGGAGGGAGAGAGAAAGAGAGAGAGAGAGAGAGGACAGGAGGGTGATGATGAAGGGTAGGCCTAATAAGAGATGAGATTATTGGCTTGCATTATTATATTATTATTGAGTAAGGTTGGTGCTGCAGTGACGGGTTTTCCATGGATTGAGTCAAACTAACAGAGGTTTATTTCAACACCTAGTATGGGCCCACGCTTATGGACTTTCCTTATTTGGGCAGGTGGGCCCGGGCGAGCTTGCGCATCCACACACGTCTGTTCACACGCAATCGAGCATCCAACAGCTTGTTTGATAGCTAGAGACATCAATGGAAATTCCAACATCATGAGGACTCAATTCAAACATCTCCATAGGAGTAGTAAGAGGCTTGCACTCCTCAAAATCAAACCTCTATAACAATGCCTAAACATACTTTGTTTGGCACAAAGTAATGTCTCCATCACATTGCTTCAACTGAGTGCCTAAATAATGATGCAATATGCCCAATTTGACATGTTATTAAGCCGAACTCAAATCAACATTATATATCAAAATTAAGGTGCTCTCATTTGAACAATTGTGAAAACCATGTGCAATCACATTGCTTCAACTGAGTGCCTAAATAATGATGCCATATGCCCAAATTTGACATTGCTTCAACTGAGTGCCTAAATAATGATGCCATATGCCCAAATTTGACATGTTAAAAACCAAACTCAAATCAACCTTACAATCGACAATATATATCAAAATTAGGAGTAGTGACTAGTAATGTCATCTATATAAGCCACAATGATCAAAGGCACATCATCGCCATGTCTGACATATATGGTGCTCTCAATTGAACAATTGTGATCCACCATTGCATGTAAAGGTGCCTCCTTTAGACCGCACAATGCCTTCTTCAAGGTCTCACACTTACTTTACGTTTCTAAACAAAACCACGGGACTAAAATATGTATACTTCCTCATACAAATCACCCTTAAGTGAGAGCAAAGGTTTCATCAAACTCAATGCCCTTGTGTTGAGCATAACCCTTTGCCAAGAGTCTACTAGCCTTATATGTTGAAATCCCTCTGTTGAAACAGATCAATCTGTTCTCTTGTATATTATGACATAAGCAGAGTTCAGTTCAGAAATTTTCTGTTATTGAGATTTATTTATATTTGGCACAATAAAATCTTTCTGAGCTCACAGTATCATGGAAGTATGTTACTTTATTGATTTAATCTAGAGTCAGTGTTATGGTTATCCTTCCTAACATAGTGCATACACTATTCATGATATTACTTAGTTCATGCAGCTCATTGAACACAAAAAGTGCTTCAATGTCATGCAACTCATTTAACACTCAAAGTGATTCATTGTCATACCTGCTAAATCTAATGTGTGCACATTGTGCATGTATGGTTAATTGCATACATAACACCAATTGATTGCATAGGTTTGTTTTATCCATATATCAACAATTTGTTCCATGTTCATAACATCAATATTTTTTACACATTCTTCTAACCTAGCTTAGCTTCACGTGTCCCTCTCTGTGTGCGCATGTGTAGATTGGTTTGGCGGTCTGAAGGTTAGTTTGGTGGTCCTAGAGAGGTTTGGTGGTGTCTTTTTGTTCAGCTCCACCACTTGTTTCTGAGTTGCAAACTGTGCTTTTGGCCACACACCAACTGTATAGCACTCTGTAGCCCAGTTGGCTTCCATAATCTATGCTTGTCTCAGTGGTGGCAGCTTTTAATTGGGATAAGCGCCTGGCATGGATGTACTAACACGCATATGTTTGTGCCATCTCTTATGAATTTACTTTTCATTGTGAAGCTTGTATCATGTATAGGAAATGAGATGCAGGGTCAAGCAATTGCTATTATGCACCAAAAATATGTCAAGGCATCATACTGACAGGATTCTCAACCACATGGAAACTTGTGGAACATGTCACGTTGTGATTTAAACTGGAACATTGTTTCTTCACGACTGACACTCCCTTTGCTCTGCTCTGATTATTTGCATCTGCCCTGTCATTTGCAAATATGAATACTTCCTCATACAAATCACCCTTAAGTGAGAGCAAAGGTTTCATCAAACTCAATGCCCTTGTGTTGAGCATAACCCTTTGCCAAGAGTCTACTAGCCTTATAGCAATCAACACTATCCTTTGGCTTACATGTCACCTTGTAATTTGTAAACCCACTTAGTACCAATGGCCATTTTGTCGTGAGACAAGTCACACAAGAACGAAGTGTCATTCTTGACAATAATTTCATATTTTCAAAATATACAATAGCCATCCAATTTTTAGACATTTGTTCCTGTTCAAAAGAAAAAGCCCATCATCATCACAAACACTAGAAACATCTAGTGCATAACAATTTGATGCTTAAGTCACACTGTGAGAGCCAGAATAAGTATGATTAGACAAATGTGTATCCAATTTACTATAATGAAAGTGTCTACAACATCCATTTTGGCATAGTCATGGACTTCTCAATCTCTACTCTCTCTCATCAATAAGTGCATCATTCACATCCTCATTGGAAATAGGTTAATATGTGGGTGCATTAAAAACCTATGTAGACTAAAGAATTGCCAAATTTGTTGCTACATTTGATTGTCCACTACTAAAAATAGGCAACAAAGTGTCATATATGTCATGTGAGCATACGTCTACCACTTAGCATATGAAAGTAAATGTCACTCATCATCTTCCATACATACAATATCACAACTAATCAAAATATGCTTAGTTTGACAATAATACCTTTCGAAACCTTGTCATCGTGGGATACATTGACTCTAATTATGCAGGACATGCTGATAGTAGTAGGAAGTCCACCTCTGGCTATGTCTTCACCTTTGTTGGAGGTGCTATTTCTTGGATGTCTAGGGTGTAGAAATGCATGTCCCTATCTACTACAGAGGCAAAGCATGTTGTAGTCAGTGAGGCTTGCAAAGAGGCTCTCTAGTTAGGCCATTTGGTGGTGTCTAGTGTGGCAAGCCTTGGTATTACTAATGTGGTCCCTATACTACATTCAGATTCTATAAGTGCTATTCAATTGGCAAAGAATCTAATCTTCCATGTAAAGGCAAAGCACATTGAAGTGCATTACCACTTCATATGAGAGGTCATTGAGAACAAGTCTATTGAGCTTGTCAATTGACCAAAATCTTATAGATCTACTATCAAAAGTCTCTCAGTGGAGCATTTTGCCTTCCTTAAGAAGTTGATGGGCATTGGATGAGATGACATCTTTTCTCATCTTGTTGTAGTTATGTATATTTGTACTTTGTCACTTTTTTCTTACTCTCTTATATATTCTCCTTTGTTGATGTATAAGCCAAGCAAGCAAAAACTTGCAAGTGAAAAACAAATGGCTTTTTGTCATAGCCACCCTCATATGGAGTGATAGAGTACAATGCTTTGGTGGTACATGTATTTAGTACATAAGTTGCACACATAATAACCTCATGCCAAAAGTCATGTGACAAAGGTTAATTTTTTGTCATGCATCATGCCATCTTCATAAGATATCTATTCTTTCTCTCAACTACACCATTTTACACTATACATTGGTGCTTTGTCCCACCAAAGAGTGCCCAATTTAGATCTTCATAAAATTTCTCCCATATATGTAAAGTGTTTGAAGCACAGATATGCTTTGGACTTAGCATACACATATGCACGTTCAAATTAATTATCATTAAAAAAATCATGAAGTATAGTAATGGTCAATAAATAATGTTTACATCAAATCACAAACATGACTATGTATAAGCTTCAATTTGTGAAGAGATCTCATTGAACCATCTTTTGGAAAGAAAATATATTATATTTTGCCTATTATGAAGCCTCACAATTATATTTTACAAGTATCTTAAGAGTAGACAATGGAGACACCATCTTAGATGTTGAGATGGCAAGCTCAACATGTGCTGACATTGATGGTGGACCACCTAGTTAGACGGGTCTGCACGTCTACACTTAGAACATCGATGGTCATTATAATCCTCACATAGCCACTCACTTATCACTCATTATATTTGGTTAGTTGCACCTACGTACAGCTGGCATAATTATAGCACCAATCAATTATGCACTGTTTGAAATAGTATGTCACTTTTCTTTATGTTGTAGCTTATATGTACTTTGGGTACATTGCATTGTGTGAGAAAGAAGAAAGAAAAACCAGCAAGAAAATGTTTTAATCTCCATCTCCCTTCTTATATTCTTAAGTGAGCTTTCTCTTATGCGCAATGTGTGCTCTCAGAGCAATAGCTCAAGCAAGTCCCCCCACCATGCAATTTGTGACATTAGATCAAATGACCAAAATATGTGTGCCAAAGTCTTGCATCTAAACCAACCCACAACTTTGAGACTACACATGTTTCCACACATCTCACATAATTGTTGAGCTTGTATAATCAACTACAAAACAAACCAAATGCAACAATTGTATCACCTCATGAGAGAACATCAATGGTATATTTGTTATCCACAAATTTAACAAGACATCTAATCTTGGAAGTGCAAAACTAATAGCAATTTTGTTTTGATTTCTTGCATATATAAAGCATTTGAAAGTGTGGAAGTACTACTGTTATGAGAATCAACACAATCGCACCAACTCCTTTTCTAGAATAAGAGGAGTTACTAGCACATGGGATGATACTATCCTTAGGGAAAGATTCAAGAGAAGTGAAAAATTTATGTTACAATGTGCCCTTAGTGGCACTATTGTCAAAGTACTGCACATCTAAATCTACAATAGACATACTAAATAGCCTATTTCTTCTTAGCCTCTTTCGAAGCCAATTTAGGATAGAACTTCGTAATTTGATCTCTTGACTTGCAATACTTGCAAAAGCTTTTACTCTCATTTTTCTTCTCATCGTTATTAGTCTTGTTTGTCTAAACAATATTTGCAAATTTTTGCTTACTAATAGAAAAAGTATATTTTCCTTTAGCTTTCTAACTAGTCCCAAAAGCTTGATTTTTGAAACACACATACTAAAGCGTTATTTTGTGAAAAAAAAAACCGACTCCTTAAATGACAAAGCATTAGAATTACCTTTCATTATCCCATCAAACATAGATACAAAACTTAGACAAGAATCAAGAAAACCATTGAGAACAATCTGTACAAGTGAATTGTTAAGCAAATTTTCATTTCCAACAAATAGTTGCCCTTGTATATCTTGGATCTTTGTCAAAAAATTGTCCATAGAGTCACCTTTATCCACATGTTTACTCAAACTACTTATGCAACAATACATCCTCATTTCTTCCTTGATGCAAATATGCAAGTGTATCTCAAGCCTCTTTAGCTCTCTTGCATAAGTGAATACATGGTATCATGGTATGTTTAACAAATAATGCAGTTAAGGCATGAACCTCCATGCCTTTGGCATCCTAATGAATCTACTTAACAATAGATAGTACTACACTAGCATTAACTACAACAAAACTGGGACTTGCAACATCCTCAATAGTACTTATTTGTTGCATTTATGACTTCTAAAGCCCACAATAGGACATGTGTAAATTCCCTATACAATGTTTCACAATTCTTTTGCAACTAATACAAGGCATAACATATGAGTTGAAAGTGGATAGTTAGTTCCATCCAACTTGCCCTCAACAATACATGGAATATATCATTGTCACTAGCCTAGGCCATGGATTGCACTTGATGCAAAATTTGACAGTGGAGATGAAACTTTACATAAAATCAACATCTGCTATATAGCACAACATGAAGTAGACAATAAAAGGCCTTACTTACAAAGTGAATACTATAAAAAATTCTATGCAAAAGGACAAAATAGGCTACATAATATCATTAATAATGCAAAGGGAACCTAAAATGAACACAAATCAAAACATATGAGGAAACTAAACCTGCCTAAGATGTCTTACCACATTTTAGTCGGCCTAAAAATTCTTGTCAAATCTTGTCCTAAATTGGCAACCTTGCATAAGAGGTCAAAGCTCAATGTCATACCAAATTTTGAATTTAGGATATTGAGAACTGTCAATTTATAAGACTAAGTTTACCTTGAAGTGAATGAGCATATACATAGCTAGGGGAGAAAGCCCTCTTAGTAAGGGAAAAAGTGCTTTGCCAGTCCTAAGTGTGTTCACACATGTCAATATCAAAATATGGTAGCATTATCACTATTATAATTATTGCACGCAATAGTAGTTCTAAGTGATGAATAGCATATGATAACAAATTATTGCATGGCAATAGTCACTATAACTACTATTGGTTGCGTGATTTGACTCTTGTTAAACTATGTTAATTTAACATGTATGTGCTAATTAAGTTGCTTTCATGTTTTGTATGGTGCTCTCCAAACGTATCATTTTTATGGCAGTAAGTTTTAAGATACATTAGACCACAAAAGCATGGAGTGAGTAAGACAACTAATCAAAGTTAAAAGGAGCAAGGTAATGTTGACACAATTGATGCAAATATGTGACTCTCAACCAAGACGTAATATGGAAAAGACAATAATGTTTTTAATCCATAGTTTGCTACCCACAATTCATGAGATGAACGTTGGACAAATCAATAGCAAAGTAAGTGCATTTGATATAACCATAATCTAAAATCGTGAGTGAGATGCTACATACGTTGAGATATGGGAAAAGAAGAAGAAATTGTTCCATGGTACCTCATACTAAGGTGTAAAAATCCTCTTATCATCTCAATGAATTTTGAACTAAAGGAACTTTTCCTAATTTGTGGGCCCAGTGTTTTAAATAATAAACTTTGGTGACAATGAAATGCACTATTCTCATAAGATTAAATCACAATGGATGTGAAGAACATGCTCATTTACTAGTAAACTTAGGTGACACCCAAAACCATCATCTTCATCATATCAACATAAAGTACAAATGAGATGCAAAGGACACCATATTCACACTAAACAGTACATAGTATGCTTAAATAGAGTGTGTAGAACACGCTCTTCATTTGTAAGATGTTAAAAACTTTCTATCGTATAGGCAACAATACCATTTAAGCCTAAATAGCCCACCATGATCAACCAATTGAATTAAATAATATATCATTAACATAGAGTCAACATTGATCTTAACATTCATCACTTTAAAAGATGGCAATACTTTGAAGGAATCAATAGTTTCCCAACCCTAAAAGCATTCAATGGTCAAAAAATGTCATTAGTTTACTTGCTCAATCATTGCATTAAACATAAAAATCTTTATAATTAAAGTAGAAAGTTGTAAATGACTACTCGCTACTACATTTAGAAGCACATCAACTTGTAAATCAACAAACAAGAGGATGTTACAAGCTCAAAAATGTTTCAATGGTAATTTTATATTACTTTTCAAATAGTTGTATTATCTGGGCTATAGTAGAGGTCTTGATAAAATAATCTTATGCAAAAAAAAAAACCTTTGTCATTGTGATTTAATGTTTTCCCCTTTTCAAGAAAGAAGGTTTAGATCATCTTCCATATACATATCTTTAAACACGAAATAGTTTTGTATTGATTGAATATCTAGGTTTACATCAACTTGTAATCAAGGGGCATCAAAATCCTCAACCATCAATGATGACAAGTGATCCCATTACAACATCCATCTTGGTGACCAACCAAGTGGGTCCATAATCACTTTTTGAATCATACAAGGTGCCTTCATCACAACCCATGAGAATGGAACTTGTGATCTTGTGTCTAACACACCATTTCACTAACACTTGAGATAGTAGGTCTTAACTCAAATAGAGATATTTTCAAGCATTTTTATTTCCTAAGTGGATCTACACACCCTATTGCTCACACCCCCTTCCAAGTGTTATCCATGAAACAATGTAGGCATCTACTTTCAACATCAATGATAATCATCGCCAACCCAAGCAAAGGATGATTTTCAATCATAATTCATCAAGATAACTTTAACTAAAGTTACAAGTTGTGCATGATGATGATATAGTTCCATTTGAGACATGCAAGAGATGTTGCAATTAAGATGTGTAGTGTATGTTTTGTGTATATACAAGGGCATTAGAGCCTGCTCTTATGTAGCCTTGATAGAGGACAAGTTCTTCTTTAAAGACACTACTATAACCATACATAATACTTAACAACAATAAGCATGTGAATAAGTTATGAACATGGTAGGACATGGAAATCATTCATTTATAGGTTACTTATATACACGAGCTTTCTAATGCACCATAATAAATAATTTGTAGACTTCAAAATTAAACAAACATGATATGACTCAAAAATGGATGCATGATCATGTATGCTCATTGGTGGTGACTCGTGAGTAGTCTTACTCATCTCAAATTTACCATATTAATAAATGAGTAACATTAAATGAAATTCAAGAGTTCCTTGGTTGCTTTGAAGCTTCTGGCATGGCAATCATTTGAAAAAGCTCACGTTGGTTTTACCATTCAATTGTTTTGATATGTATTAATCAAATCGACCTTTGTGGTACAACCCCCTCAAATCAACACGAATCTTGACCAAACTTACTTTAAATGCATCTCTTCTAATTGCGTAATACTACGAGTTTGGGGGGGGGGGGGGGGGGGGGGGCAGCAATCATTGTTGAATATGGAAGCTCTTGGTATCTAAAATGAGTCACAAATTTCAAGCATTTTTTAAGCTTTACAACATATACTCAATTCAAACTTTATCGCTAGCCAACATCTATATTATTAAAGTGGAGGCTCATTTCTTACCATGAGTTTTTGTATTAGGTAAAGAACTTTTGTCAAGTCAAACTCAAAACTAATTTATCATAGACCCTAAGGTTTCCAATTACTACGCAAACTATTCAAAAGACGGCATTATATCACATCCTTATCTTAGAAATAAATCTAGCTATCTCAAAATGGAATTATTAAGCCTTTTAATAGTCAAGGAGACTATATGAGAGAGAGAGAGAGAGAGAGAGAGAGAGAGAGAGAGAGAGATTCATTACATCATTAGTTGAGAGCAAATCTACTTATTTTAAAAAGTAATTAGGACACCTTGGGTGGTGCTACCAAATTATTTTAAAGGGTTCTAAGTCTTTCAATCATGGAATCAATTGTCATAGTTGCTTGTGTAAGTGGATAGTTTTCCATTTGGCCTATGACTTATCAAAAAAAGCTATGCAATTTTATGTGAGTTCACATACCACACTTTGAAAGCTAATATGTTCATGCTAGAGGCTCATATATTCTCATGTTGCACTTTTACAAATCATATGTATACATACATGTGTGTGTGTGTGTGTGTGTGTGTGTGTGTGTGTGTGTGTGTGTGCGTGCGTGAGTGCGTGCGTGCGTGTGCGTGTGCGTGTGCGTGTGCATGTGCGTGTGCGTGTGCGTGCGTGCGTGCGCGCGCGCGCGTGTGTGTGTGTGTGTAAAATTTTCACTAGATTAGAGGGTCTCAACATTGACAAAATACCAAGTTTCCATCATGTTTGTGCTCTCTTAGGGACAACTACCAATGTGATAGACATGAAGTTACAATGTGACATTGGGATATGTTGATGGAGTTATAAATTGGATGCCTATGTACTTTGAGTTAGTAAGCAACACATGCTAAATAGATGCCATGCGATAAGTGGTAAGGTTTTGAATGGTAGGGCACACACTTAACAAACCATCAATGAAATAATACATAAACCAAAATTCTCAATGGCATACTTCAAAATTCAAAGGAATAAGACATTCAGCATGCTCAAGTCTAGGTTGCTACTTCCCATTTTCAAAGTTTATGAAGTCACCATTGTAGATATACTCGATCAATTGTCATGATATTCAACAAGAAGCATTTGCTAAATAAGACTCCTACTCATTAAGAAGAGAAAGGAAGCACATGTTCATTGGTGTGACTTTGTTTGGTTGACTTATTCCATTGTGGAAACATGACATCATATATGATCACAAGATGGAGACCATTAGGCTTGAAATCTAACATATTAAGGAACAAAATAATGGCTTTCAATTGTGAGTCTAATGCAACCATTAATGCTAGCTAGTCTAAATCTACCAAGTCTTCTAAAAGTCCTCTCTAGTAGTATATTTGAGTCAAATCCCCTTGCTCAGGTTAGAAAATTTCTTCTAATTAGTACATTTAGATTTAAATCCCCTTGATTAGATAGAAAACTCCTCTCTAGTGAGTATATTAGGTACATAACAAATACAACTTTTTGCTACTTTTAGTTTAAGTTGAAAACATCAAGTTCGAAATGGAAGTGGTTCAAATGCATTCAAAGAAGGCTAACAATTCAGAAGGACGTACATTAGATGAGATTAGTACTTTACTTGACGTACACCCTCAAGTTTACCCTTTTAAAGTCTATAATAATCACTTTGATCTAATTTGGCATATATCTATGAATTTGTGGAATGCCAAAGTTTAGTCAAGCATAAACAAACAGAGAAATAATAGTGAGCTTCAAGCAAGGATTTTGATACATGTATTAAGAGTTGCTTAATCAAAACAACCATGGAGCTCTCACCAATTTTAAAATATGGTAGTCACTTGAGAATACTCACAAGGATAGATGCAATAAAGTCTATTTTGGATGTTACTATTTAACCATCTTTTTCTTTAAGAAAATGGATAATCAAGGAAAATCTAGCATTCTCCATATGCTTACATGTCATGAACTTTCATGTTGTAGTTTAAAAAAAGATAATCTTCATCAAATTGATGGGAAAAACAATTCATCTTCCCAACTACAAGGCCTTTACAAAGGTGAAAGAAGCAAGGACTTTGTCATAGGAAAAGAAACATGCTTTTGGTTTTTAATTGTCTATCTTCATCCTTGCGTTAAAAACTCCACTCTAGAAATTCATTATAGCAAAAGAAGCATGTCTTTACATTTTAATTTCTATATTCATATTTGGATGAAAATATCCACTTCATCTGACGTACATTTGATTGAAAGAGAAACTCTTATGTACTCCCTCTAGTAGCAAGCCTCAATGTCACAACCACACACTTATCAGTCATTGCTAACTATCAAGATTTCAAAAACTTTTCAAAATGTGTAGTTGAACCCCTACTATGTGATGGAAGATAAGCTCCATGAAGTGCTCATGATCTTACAACTACCTATCTTTTATAGCCTATGCCTAACAAGTGAGCGTACATACCTCAAGACTCTTTGTTTCATTGTAAGCTCCATGCTTGGAGTCCTCCATCATTCTCCACTCCTTCACATCCACTCGTACTAAACAAGCTTCCACATGTTCACCAAGCTTCAATGGAGATATGCATGGAGGATAATGAAATGAAAAAGATAATTGAAGAGAGCACCTCGTCTTATCTGCTTTGACATACCCATTTGACAAACCGAGTGATATAACAATGTTTTTGCCCATCCAAGTTCTTTCGTAGTGAAGTTGTTAGTAGTATGGTTAGCTCATTTGTGAGTCTGCTCATGCGTGATGTTTCTAGGCATTTTATTATGGTCATTTTGATGTGTATTTGGGCATTTATTGCTAGTTGACCTGTAGCCATTTATGGCATATTTTTTTCCTTTATATTCAAGCTCCTCCTCAGTCAATCATTATCACCTATAGGTTCTATAAAGAGAGGAAGTTAGCACCATTGCTACTTGTGAGCCAATAACTCACTATTGTACGCATCATTCTTGTGTTTGGTATATGGATTCCGAATCTCGAGCATTCTTCAAGTTCTCTTCTTTGCAGTGTTCTTTTGCATTTTTCTCTTTTGTCCTTGTGTTCAACATATTATTGTAGCATATGTTTATGCTTCCATTGATGCACCCACTTCTAACGTGGTATCAAATTTCAAGATCTCCATTTTGTGTGCTAAATTCTGTTGATTATAAATATGCAAATTTCAACTATTAATCAAGCAATGTCTCCTACTACTTTTGGTGACTAGTTTTTGGGCAATTTCCTTGTTAGACATATGCATTTTGTTATTATGCTCCTCCTACAAGCTGTGTTGACTGCATTTAATGCTGTACTGCCTACAATTTAAGTTTTTTGGCTCATTTGATAGCTGGTGACTCCATTTAATGCCTCTTTTGTTTGTGTTTCGACATGCATTTCATGCGTGTTTATCCTTTTGGGGTCTACAAGTTGGGGGACAACATTCTCAAGTTCTTTCTATATTATTTTGGCTTGTTCTTCTCATTTTAGATTTTGTGATCCACTACTATGTGTGAACTCTATTTTGTGCAACATGTGCTATTGGTTGCATGTACTGATGCTAGGAAGCATATTTCACGGTGGATTCCATGACCACGGTGGATTCCGTGAAACTATTTATTTTTCGGGGCTCGTACACAAGGTGGATTCCTTGTGCGAGAAGCTGACGGGGATGCTGTCCTTTTCAGGCATCAAATTAATTTAATGTGCACGTGGGGAATCCACCTTGTGTACGAGCCCTGTCAAATAAATAGTTTTACGGAATCCACCATAGTCACGAAATCCACCATGAAATATGCCTCCTTGCATCATGTACTCTCTCTCTCTCCTCCTCTTGTTCTTTCCTTTATTTTCTCTTCCTATCCTCTCTAGATGGCTCCCCCTTGTTGTTCACCAAATGACAAATTACATGGCCCTAATTCTCTCACATGGAGTGCTATTATGAAAGGTTGGTTTGTGCAAAAGTGATTATGGTACATTGTATTTGGAGCTTGTGAGCATCCTAAGCGTCCTAATCCTCTTCCAAAATTGATTTTGATGAGGACAACTATGAAGAAGCTATGCTTGTATGGGATATTGATGATGCCATGCATATTTTGCTCTTCGTCACTTTATCTTTAAATAAGTCCTTCTAGGGGTCACCTCTTGCAAGACCTTTCCAACAATTTGGGTGAAGCTTCAGATGTTGTTCAAGGCTTCTTCACCTATGTGTGTTACCACTCATTATGGATAGCTCTAGCAAATGAAGTTCATGCCAAAGGACACTATTTAGCATTTCTTACTTTGTGTCACACATGTACATGACTAGCTTCGACACATGCACTCTACCCTTCTAGAGGATCATCTTGTGGGGACTATGCTCTACAAGCCCCCTTGTGAGTTTGATGGAGAGGCCAATGCTTTGTGGGCTCAGATGCCATCAATATCCATCAAATTTTTACAAATGTCTTTGATATTGCTCGAGCATGAGACATCTTTGCGATTACAAGGGAGGCTTCAAAGAGGGGTGCCAAGAAGAAGAAGTCAAAGGCACATTGTTATCACTTCGGTGGTTCTTGTGAGGCCTTTACTACTTCAAAGAGGGGTGCCAAGAAGAAGAAGTCAAAGGCACATTGTTATCACTAGGGTAAGAAGGGAGATTTGTGCAAGGATTACAAAGAGTTAGTGGCTTTGAGGAAGAAGAAGGACAAGAAGAAGAAGTAGGATTCGAACTCCTCTACCACTGAGTCATCCTCTTTCTCAAACTCTGACTTCGATCCTTCAACCAAGGCATGGATGGCAAGATCATATTCTTCAAACTGAGGGAAGGGCTTGGATGCCCCTTCCTCTACTACTTTCTAGTACAATTGATGTGGTCATCTCTCATGACTCTCCATTGTCATAGAGGGAGTGTGAGAGGGTGGTGAGACGGAGCATGCATGCCTCATCTATACATGTATACGAGTGCATAGGTGCTAGATGTTGAGACTTCAAGCTCAACTGCTCATATGTATGTGTGTGTGACTGACATTACCTACAATTGTGTCTAGTTGTACTCATGTGTGGGACATTAAATAAGTTGGACATTAAATAAGTTGATGTTGACCTAACCACAGTTAGTCATGGTTAGCGATAACCTACTTGTACTAGCTCTTTCATGCTAGAGAAATTGAATAATGAAGATGAATGAGATGAGCTAACTGCTCACTCTTTGGCTCCACTTTGTTTGTCTTATCTTTGAACATGGTATCAGACCCAACATGAATGGACTCTCTAGAGCATGGCATTGAAGGAGTCTAGATCTAGAGCTTGGAAATAAGAGTCTCTGCTGAAGAAGAAAGGTTGCCATTGTTCCTGTCAAGGTATGCATTAGGGTTTATGCTTTTTTCTTGTGCAAGAGATTGTTGTGGCTTGTTTGGGAGCTTCATAAGGCTTCATTGAGCACCTGTGAGTGGCCATTTGACATCAAAGACATTAGATCTGAAAAAATGTCATCAAAGGAGACTATGCTGCTTGCTATAGAAATGGATTTTGGAGAAATGGCTTCTGACTCTTGACCATTTCGATGTGACTACAACTTTGCAAAAGAAATTTTTTTCAAAATCTTCACAGATTTTGAGATATTTAGCACAAACCTGTGCAAACTAGTTGTTTACTGGAGTAAACAATAGGTGGTTCCAGGACGCTGGTCGCTTTCATCCTAACAATGTATATGCCCTTATTCTCATGCATTTGAGTATGGTTTTGGAATGTCAAATGCTCAGTTTTGGAAGGTTTTAACAGGCTAGAAATCTGTCCTAAACTGTAGACAACAAGCATCTATTACTTGTTGAAGCAATGGATAGTATATGTGGAACCTGATTATGGACATATGTATGTTGGATGTTGTATGAACTGAAAAGAGCATTGAATGCTAACTTTTGGAGTTGAAAATAAATTGCATTGACATGATTATTGGCTGTACATGAACAGTACAAGAGTTACATGACATTAGTTCTTGAAAACAGGGCATGTATAAATGTCCGTATGATCATGTCTTTGTCTCTACATGTGTTGACATATGTATGCTATGATTCAAGAAGTTTTTGAGGTTGGATTGCCCTAGTTTTGGCATTATTAGCCAGGAAGATATTTGACATTTGTACTTGCTCTACATGTACTATAGTGTGCCCAAAGAAAGGTCAAGTATGGCCTCCCGGACATAGTGGCAAATGTCTAGGATGTTTTGGGGCATGTTTGACACATAAATATCTTTGTTTTGACTGAGAAAAGGTTGCTGGTCATTTACTGGTTGGATTGCAGACTGTATGTTTCTCTACTCTCATTAAGATTGAATGTACACAAGGTATGCAACAACTACATGCTCTATGAACTGGTTGATGTACCTACATGCTGTGCCACTTGATTGTATGTATCTAACGTGTTTGTGGGCTGAAATACTATGATTTTAGCAAGAATTTTGTTGTAAAAACATGTCATAAAAGTTGAAGGTTGAAATTGGTCAATAAGACATCTTGGTTTGTGAGGAGTCAAGCATTGATTAAAAACTGTCTACTGCAATATGGCAATTTCTCAGGGCATTGATAACATCACCCAAATTGTTGGTGATAAGCTTGATAACAAAAATTTTGCATTATGGAAGTTCAGGATGCAGAATTTTCTGATTGGGATAGGATACTCGGATTTATGCACAGAAATTGAAGCTAGACCCAAATTACTTGAATGGAATCCAACACATGATCAGTGAAGAGCTCATCGATAGTGGTCGGAAAGAGTTAGCAAAGTACTACATTGGTTCTCTTTGTGCATTTTTTATTCAATGGCTATGCAAATACCAGTTGTTGTTCCTCGAAAGATGCTTGGGATACACTCATGAAAAATTATGGTAATGTTACGCATGCAAGGAAGATATAGCTTAAGCAACGATTTAATACTATGCCTAGAAATGGCAGGAGCATTCAAGCATACACGATAGTGATAAAGACCACAGCCAACCAGCTAGCTACCATTGGGTCTAGTGTTTCATAGGATGATATGATTGCAATGACATTGAATGGGATTGGCAAGGAGTACAAGGCATTTGATACTTCTATTTCTGTAAGAGCAGAACCCCCTGATTAGGATGAGTTGCTTGCATTACTGTTGCATGAAGAAGCAAAGCTTGGTCTTAACATAGGCTCCACTTTGTCTCAAGGTAGAGACACTCTTCTCTACTCTAGCCAGTGTGGCAGAAGTGGCAGAGGCTGTGGTTCTTTTCGAGGTTGAGGAGACACACAAAATACCTAAGGACAACAGTAGGAGAATGCATGGAATAACTCGAAAATACGCAAGGCCAATGAGGATATGGCGGTTTTAGAGGCAAGGGGAGATCCCCTAGAGGTAGAGGTGCTGGATCTTGGAAATTAAATGAGTAGTCTAACAGGGACAAAATTTGTCATTATTATGGCAGATATGGGCATATTGCAAAAGGTTGTCATAAGAAGCAAGTAGACATGAAAGCAAAAGGCAGAAAACATGGAAATTATGCATCTTCTATTGGTGCTCAAGATGATTAGGGAGACAAGTTGTTTGCTATGCAACATGTATCAAAGAATGTGCCTAAGTAAGGTGGAGATGAGAAATGGTACATAGATTTAGGGGCCTCTAATCGTATGACACCCCACGAAGAATGGTTTGATGAGTTGGTTGTAGGTTCTCATGGATATGTCTACATTGGGGATGATACCTAGCATGATATTTAGCATATAGGTGCGGTCCCATTGGTTATGCCTTGATGGCAAGAAAAAGAGTCTACATGATGCGATTCATGGACCATTGATCACTAAAAATCTTTTGTCGATAGAGCAGAATCTACAACTCGGATTCAATAAGGATGGATGCTTTATCGAGGAATATGGTAATGGTTGCAAATTGATTGCTAAAGGCAGAATGGATGGTAGAATGTCTATGTTGGATGCATCTATTTTGGAATTGAAGGCAGCAATGTTTGCCCATGATGATGGAGTTGTACGGGATGTTGAAATTTGGCATAAACGTATTGGCCATGTAAATGTTCAAAAGTTGAAATCTATGCAACAAAAAGAGGTTGTATTTGGGTTACCTAAGCTCAAATACAATGATCTTGGACATGCATGCTCTACTTGTTAGTTCGAGAAACAAGCAAGGTTTCCTTTATGAGACATGTCAGGAATAGTTCTCGTCCATTGCACTTAGTACACTTGGATATATGCAGTCCCACGTCTCATAATGCTTCTTTTGGGGGTGCTCAATATTATGTCTCTTTCATTGATGATTTTAGTGGATATACATGGATGTACATTATGAAACACAAAGATGAGGTATTTGATGATTTTTAAGACTTAAATAAGCATGCTGAAAATAAACTGGGATGTTATATATCATGTTTAAGATTAGATGGAGGCAGAATGTATCCAGAGAGTTTGACAGGTATCTTGCCAAATATGGTATAAAAAGATAGCTTGCAGTTATACGCCACAACAGAATGATGTAGCAGAGAGGAAAAATCGTGTGCTTATGGGATTAGCAAGGGCAATGCTTAATGAAAAGAGTTTTCCAAATGCTTATGGGTTGAAGCAGTGGTTATTATTGTTTATGTGGTGAATAGAACTCCTATAGTCACAATTCATAATGTAACTCCCTATGAGAAGTTGTATGGGCACAAGCCTAACATTAGGCATCTTAAGGTGTTTGGTTGCATTGCTTACGCACATGTTCCTGATGAAAAGGGAAAGAAATTGGATCCAAAAGATGTCAAGAGTGTTTTCTTGGGTTATGCACAAGACATGAAGGCTTACAAGTGTTATGTATTGTCCACTTATGAGACCTTGATCAAAAGAGATGTAGTTTTTGATGAGCTAGCTTCATGGTATTGTAATCCTACTGCAGTGGCTTTTGATGGATCAACCAACACTATTAATGCTGAAAATTCTTCTTCAGTGTGAGTACTTCTATAAGTGGTCATACAAGTGATGCTTCATCTACAATTAGTCCTTGGATAGGACAACTACGTAATCGTACTCCTATATCCACTGACACAGATATGCTAATGAGGGGGAGATTGGATAAAGGAAAGGAAAAGATGTTTGATGATGTGACTGGTCCACTTACAACAGGATATGAGTCACCTGGCAATGAGAGTTTGGACAGTGACTTGGGAATACCTTTAGTTACGACGCTTGGTGTAAGGCATGGCAGGTATGCGCCCGCCTCATGAGAGGCAAGTGAACCGCAGCTAAGAAGGTCTAAAAGAGTCAGAAAACCAGTTGTTGACAAGTTGACATATAGTGGATATTTAGTTCGTCATTCTGCTTACATGACTAGAGTAACAAGTTTTAAAGAACCTACGAAGTTTGATGATGCGGTTTTGCCAATGAGAATTGGTGTGCTGCCATGGATGAAGAATATGCAGCACTGGCTAAAAATGAAACATGGATTTAGTTTCCTGAAGGAAAAGTACCCATTGGCTACAAATGGGTCTACAAAGTAAAATGCAAGTCAGATGGTTCACTAAAACGGCATAAAGCTAGGTTGGTTGCAAAGGGACATGCACAGAAGTACGGCTTGAAGAGATATTCAGTCTAGTTGCCAAGATGGCAATAGTGAGAACAATCATTGCATTGGCTCTTTACCAAATCACTTGGTAAAGAGAAATTTATCTACTTTAGATAGCTACTTGGAGTTTAGTAGTTAGTTGAGCTTGAGGGGAAGTGTTGAGACTTCAAGCTCAACTACTCATATGTACGTGTGTGTGACTGGCATTACCTACAGTTGTGTCCAGTTGTACTCATGTGTGGGACATTAAATAAGTTGGTGTTGATGTAACCACAATTAGTCATGGTTAGCGGTAACCTAGTTGTACTATCTCTTTCATGTTAGTAGAGATTGAATAATGAAGATGAATGAGATGACATGACTACCCACTCTTTGGCTCCACTCTTTCTCTCTTTTTTTTGAACATTAGAGAGGAACCTTCTTGATGCATCGACTAAAGTCTAACAAGATTGAAATCTTGGAGCTATGATTGACATATAGGTTCATGATGGGTTGTTACTTCATAGAGAGTGGAATTGAACAAGCTCACATGAGTGGACACTAGATGGTCTTGGCCAAAGGTTGGAGATCCATGGTCATGTATGTTCAGAGGCATTTTTGACAGGATGGTCTTGTATGTTACTATGAGGCATTGTTGACCAACATAGAGATTTGTTGTGACTCTTCTCTATTTTTTAGGAGCTGGTATGATCAACATCAAAATTGGGTTTTTCTCCAAGACACCTTGATTGTGGCTTGATCACCCCCACTGCTTGGGTACCCATGTCCTATTTTAGTGATTCTTCATTTTATGGACTATGATAAGTTATTTCACTATATCATTGTATTGTATGATCACCCATGATTTGAGAGAGGGTGTTAATAGTCTGGTTAGCTCATGTGTGAGTATAGATCATGCCTAATATTTATAGGCATTTTATTATAGTCATTATGATGTGTATTTGAGCATCTATTGTTGGTCAACTAGCGCTAAACATTAGCTAACTCACTGTCATTATCACCTATAAGTTCAGTGGAGAGAGGAAGCCAATGCTCTTGCCTATGAGCCAATAATTCACTATTGTATGCATCATTCTCATGTTTGGTATATGGATTCCATTTCTCAAGCATTCTTCTAAGTTATCTTCTTTGTAATGTTCTTTTGTGTTGTTCTCTTCTATCCTTGTGTTCAATAGTTTATTACAACATATGTTTATGCTTCCATTGATGCATCCACTTTTGATAGAGGCTTAGGCAGTGAATTAGACTGATCACATATGATTTGGATGATGTTTTTGAAGGTCTTCTACCACTTGCTTTGGGATCCAAGCCTACTCTTAATGCCCGAACAGGTGCATTACAGCAAGCTGCTGCTGCTCCACATGTCCCAAATCAACCATTAATTGATCATGGTTTGCCTCCAACAGTGGAACATGTACTTGTGGGTGTTGGTGTCAGCTTGGGTTTAGGCCATTAATTGGTCCATTAAAATATACAATGGTGACATTGGCAGACTAGACATTAATAAATATATTAATGCTAGAAAATGCAATTAGAAGGCTATCCAATGGCAAAAATAGGCTGCCATTTCAGATTGGGGGATCTAGCCACTCCTGAGGGATTGCTAAGTCAATCTCTCTCCTCCTCAGCTCAGCTCCTTGTTGACATCCTGATGCCCGTTGCAACACCTCCTGATCCACCATCCTGTACACCTCCCTCCACGTCTTGATAATACGAGTAGGGCCAGCCTCCGAGCCAGCCCACTAGATGTGGGAGTGCTCACCTATCTATATATCGTCCGGATCTTTGACCTGGGGGTTCCAGACCATCGGTTGGCGGTCTATCCCTGAGCTCTCACTTGGCCTACTCGTCGCCCTCGCCAATCTTCCGCCTCGCCTATCCTGTTCGACGTCCCGCCTGCCTTGCTCGTCTAAAGCTTCCTAGATTACCTATAATTGGGTGATGGATGATCATAGATTTGGGAGGGCCACTTTTGTATAGCTCGTGAAGGTGGTAGATTAACCTATTCAACATATCATATTATTAGCCAAGAATCCATCAAAAGTGGCCCCTTAGGACCCCCAAACCAAGGTTCACATCCACAACCCTTGGGACCAAAACTAGGGGTCCATGGTAACTCCCACAACCTTACAACTCAACATAGCATGTCTATAGTTGCTACTAGCTTAGCTACTCCATCTAACTTGTAAGCCAGATCCTTATTGGTCACCTTTTTACTATCCTATCACATAGACCTCATTTGACCTAAAAATCAAGACCCAACTAAGCTAGCACATGGTTTCTCCTCATAACATGGAACTTAGAACTTTCATCCTTTATAAGTGCCTTGGTGAAGATATCTCCATTTTTCTCTCTTGGATAACCTATTTAACTATCCCATCCTCTATCAAATTACATATGTAGGGATATTAAGCCTTTAAATGTTTGATATGTGCATGGAAAATTGGACCTTTGCAACAACATAACACATTTGGCTCTTCATCTTGTAGTCCCATGAACTTATCCCAAACTCAAAGACCAAGACTTTGTTATTATCCTCATTTTCACTTTCAAAGATGAGGGACAAAGGAGAGAGAGAGAGAGAGAGAGAGAGAGAGAGAGAGAGAGAGAGAGAGAGAG
This sequence comes from Lygodium microphyllum, assembly GCF_053477565.2. Taxonomy (NCBI): domain Eukaryota; kingdom Viridiplantae; phylum Streptophyta; class Polypodiopsida; order Schizaeales; family Lygodiaceae; genus Lygodium; species Lygodium microphyllum. The sequence continues at coordinate 16,959,763 of NC_141141.1, read as the reverse complement.
AGAGAGAGAGAGAGAGAGAGAGAGAGAGAGAGAGAGAGAGAGAGAGAGAGAGAGAGAGAGAGAGAGAGAGAGAGAGAGAGAGAGAGAGAGAGAGAGAGAGAGAGAGAGAGAGAGAAAGAAAGTTATATTAACGTCTTCTAAAGACCAAAACTGGCCTATGAGACAAACTGTGATACAACTAATGAGCTCCAGCTATCCAAAATAAAAGTGCTGACTGAAAAGATAAAAACTGGAAACTGAAAATACGGTGCTGTGAGTGTGATAAGTGTCGTGTATGTGTATGTGTGTATGTAGCTCTGGTACTCCAGATAATGGCTACAAAAGGGGAACAAATGTCGGCTGTGATAGGGGAACAACTGTCGGCTGTGATAAAGTGGTGTGATGTGTATATGTAATAGATGCAGGGAGATATACTATCCTAGGATGTAGTAGCAGTCGTCAAAGTCGCTAATAGCAGGTGATCCCTCTTGGATGTAGGATGTGGTACATCGGCAGTGGAGAAAGAGCAAATTGGAGATCTGAGATCCAATGTGTCGAGTGTCGTCAAATCTCAGTCTGCTGTCGATGTAGATCAAGAATCCTCCGGATCTCCTGTCGGTGTGGCTGTGGGGTCCGAAACCCACAGATCCTCGTGCAGCATTGGGTACGCTGGTCCTCATCCTGCTGTAGTGTGAGCCCGGAGGTCTGGCTGGAGGCTGGTACAGTAGCTCTCACTCTGTCTGTCTGAAAGAACTGTGTAATAGTCGTCTGGGTGGGCCCCTCTCTGACTGGGACCCACTGTGTGCTCTGCTCTTTGATGTGCCATGCCTCTCCCAGAAAACGGCCAAATGATCTCTGATCCATATCAGTCATACATCCCTGAAGTGAGCTGCTCAATGTGTATCTAGATCTCAACTCTGAGTATGCCGGGCATCTGAGAACAAAATGCTCCTCACTCTCCACCTCTGATCTACAAAGTGTTGAGATATCGAGCTCCACTCGTGATACGCCAGGGTGACCGTTGTGTATTTATGTCACCGACTTGTCAGTTGCAGACGTGGTTGGTACACCGCCCCTAAATAATAGCTACATGATAGCTATCCTTATCTACTCTAGATCGTGGCTCAGTTAGTATGCCACCTTAGTTAGTTGAGTTTGGTTTGAGACCCATATCTAGGGTTCTTCTATTTCTTTGTATTTGAGTTCTTTTGGCTTACACAACTAAGAAGAGGAAAACTGTTTTCAGCCTCCACCCTTGTGTGTATTCCCCCATTGTGCAAGCAAGAAAGCTTCAAGCGAGACTCCTTCCTTCTCTCCCACAATCTTGACATGGTATCAGAGCCTTGTTCGTGGTAAGGAGCTCAAGAAAGCAAGCCAAGCTCGCGGTGGTCTGGTAAGAGGAGCAGTGTTGCTTTCATTTTCTGTTTTGGGAGCAGATCTCTGCAGGTAGCACAGCCGGAAAGTGCAGGAGTGCATTGTCTCAGGTTGAGACGCCCTTCGCGGTGAAGCAAGAGGGCAGTATATGCTGCGAGCGAGGGCTTTAGCCCTCGGCGACCTTGTTTTTTTGATTTGAGGCCATTTCGGGGCCTGTTTTGGAGGCGGAAGTTTTCTGCACGCACTCAGGAAAAGGCCCAGTTTTATGCTGTGCAGCCACTGTTCTACAGGTCGGTGAATAGTTACTGTAAAAATTGCATTGTATGCTTGTGCGCAGAGACATTGGGAGTTACAGAATCATCCCTGTTGCCTGTTGATGCAAAATCGTCACTAGGAAGTGACTGTGTGGTCAAATACCACTTTCGCCAATTTTGCAGATTTTCCCTTGTGAGGGTGAAGCTGTGGTTTTTGCAGTGACAGAATTTTTTGCAGTCTTCTGTAATGGCATCTGATTCTCTTTCACAGATTGTCACTGAAAAGCTTGACAAGAACAACTTCCAAGCATGGAAGTTTAGAATGACGAATTTCCTTATGGGAAAAGGATATTGGGAATTTGTTGCAGGAAATGAAGAAGAACCAGTTCTTCCTGATGTTCCCAATCAACAGCAAATGCAGGCATTTAAAGCATGGCATGAGAGAGCCAGGAAAGTTATGTATTGGCTGTCTATCAGCATTTCAGACTCTATGATTGTGCATATTCAGGATGCAAGTACGCCAAAGGAGGCATGGGATACTTTGTCAAAAATGTATAGCACAAATACGCAAGCCAGGAAAATGCAGCTCAAGCAAGAGTTGCACAATGTGCAAAGAGAAAATATGAGCATCAACGACTACCACATGAAGGTGAAGAAGATTGCAGATGCACTTGCTTCCATTGGGTCACCAGTGGAAGATGATGATTTAGTTTCTGTGACCTTGAATGGTCTAGGAAAGGATTATGCACAGTTTCGGACATCCATTTCAGTTTGTGAAAGATTTCCTGATTTTGAGGAGCTGATTGCTCTTCTAATTTCTGAGGAGCAAAGAAATGGTGGTACATCTTCTTCAGGAGGAACTTCAAAAGAAGCTGTCTTCTACTCAAATGCTGGAAGAGGTAGAGGCAGAGGTAGAGGAGGCCGATATGGAGGCCGTGGTAGAAATTAGAATATGCAGCAAACTCAAGAAAACCAGTCCTATGGAGGAGGACGTGGTAACTCTAGAGGCAGGGGGAGCCAAAGAGGTCGTGGTGGATGGCAAAGAGGCCAAAATGCAAACAGTAATGTTGAATGCTACTACTGTGGTAAAATGGGTCATATGGCTAAAGACTGCTATAAAAAGCAGAATGACATCATGAATGGAAAACTGCAACAAGGGAATTATGAATCTTCTAGCAGACAGGGTGATGACAGAAATGAGCATTTGTTCATGGTGCAGCACATGAACAATTCTGTGACAAGTGCAGAAGAAAGCAATGATGTATGGTATGTTGACTCAGGTGCATCAAACCACATGACAGGTCATGCAGAATGGATGGAGGATGCAAGGAAAATGGAAAAACCAGGATTTGTGGAGACTGGTGATGATACTGCACATCCTATTGTGCAGATTGGAAAAATTCCCTTGTCTATGCAGGATGGGAAAAAGAAATACCTGTCCGATGTATTTCATGTCCCGAATATCACCAAGAATCTGGTTTCTGTTGGTCAAATGGTTGAGCAGGGCTTGCAGGTCAGATTTAATCCTCATGGATGCTTTGTTGAGGATATGAAAAATAAAGGTCGCTTGATAGCAAAAGGAAAGAAGAAGGGCAGAATGTTTACATTGGATGCAGACATGTCTGAATTGAGTGCAGCAATGTTTGCACATGGGACCGGTGTAGTTGCAGATATTGATATCTGGCATAAACGCATTGGTCATGTTAATGTACAGCGACTTAAATCAATGCAGGCCCAAAATATTGTTGCAGGTTTGCCTAAATTCAAGGTTGCAGAAATGCATAAGGTATGTGAAGCCTGTCAGTTTGGAAAACAGGCAAGGAAACCATTTCCTAGACATGTTCAAGAGAGTAAGAAGCCATTGGAATTAATCCACTCTGATGTGTGGACTACTAAAGCTGCATCCCTTGGAGGCTATCATTATTTTGTCAGTTTTATTGATGACTATAGCAGAAAAGTTTGGGTGTATTTTATGAAAAAGAAAAGTGAAGTTTTTGGGCATTTCAAAACCCTTAAAGCTATGGTTGAAAAAGAAACAGGCCTGCAAGTAAAATGCCTAAGGTCAGATGGAGGGGGAGAGTACCTCTCAAATGAGTTTGCAAGGTTCCTGCAGGAGCATGGCATAAAGCAGCAATATTCATACAGTCATACCCCACAGCAAAATGGAATTGCAGAAAGGAAAAATAGACATATTGGAGAGGTGTCTCGTGCCATGCTCAATGAAAAAGACCTACCAGATTTTTATTGGGCTGAAGCAGTTGCTACAGCAGTCTACATAATGAACAGGACTCCCACTGCAGCAATACATGGAATGACTCCAGAGGAGAGGTATACTGGTAGGAAACCAGATATTTCTCATTTGAAAATTTTTGGTTGCATTGCCTATGTACATGTGCCAGATGAGCTGAGATCCAAGTTGGATCCAAAAGCTGAGAAGTGCATCTTTATTGGTTACTCTCTGCAGCAAAAAGGGTATAGATGCTATAACCCCTCTACTCGTAAGTTTACAGTGAGCAGAGATGTTGTTTTTGATGAGATGAGTAGCTGGTATAAACCAGTAAATGTGATTGATGATGTAGATGCATAAAATGGTAATGCTGCACAGAATTCACAGCAGCAGTCACAAAATATTAGTGGACCTGGAGCGTCCTCTAGCAGTGGTTCACATTCTTCGCCATGGACAGGCAGATTGAGATCAGGAGAATCTTCTCAGAGCAATGCAGATAGTGGTATGCAGGTATCACGAAAAGGAAAAGAGAAGGTTGATTAGCCCATGTTTGATGTGAATGCAGGTCACTCTTATGTGGATGGTGAATCCAGTGGCTCAGAACAGAGCATTGATGATGAGTTGGGTATTCCCTCTATTGTTACACCTGGAGTAAGGAAGACCAGGGATGTTTTGAGGGCACCTGGGAGTGAACCCACTTTGCGCAGGTCTACCAGAGTTAGGTATCCTGTGGATAGGCTGAAATATGATGGATTTACAGCCATTCACTATGCATATATGGTCAAAGTGATACATGAACCAGAACCCACTTCTTTTGAGCAAGCCATGGGAAAAGAAAAATGGGAGAAAGCCATGGATGAAGAAATGGATGCCTTGGAAGCAAATGCTACATGGGAATTGGTACCTTTGCCTAAAGGTAAGAATGCAATTGGCTGTAAGTGGGTTTATAAGGTGAAGCACAATGCAGATGGTTCTGTGAACAGATACAAGGCAAGATTAGTAGTCAAGGGGTATGCACAAACATATGGCATTGACTATGAAGAAACATTCAGTCCGGTTGCAAGGATGGCAACCGTAAGAGCAGTCATTGCTATGGCTGCATCAAAGGGATGGTCTTTACATCAGATGGATGTAAAGAATGCCTTCTTGCATGGTGATTTGCAAGAAGAGGTCTATATGGAGCAGCCACCAGGTTATGTGCATGATGTTCATCCTGAGTTTGTTTGCAGGTTGAAGAAAGCTTTGTATGGCTTGAAGCAAGCACCTAGAGCATGGTCTGACAAGATAGGACAGTATCTTGTCACTATTGGCTTTCAGATTTCCAAGGCAGATTTCTCACTTTATGTGAGAAAAACAGAGAAAGGTATTATGCTACTTGTCATTTATGTTGATGATTTGATTATGACAGGTGACAGTGATGAAGATATCCTTCATGTGAAAATGCTATTGAAGCAGAAGTTTGAGATGAAGGATTTGGGAGAGCTGCGTTATTTCTTGGGCATTGAGGTGATTAGATCACCAAGTGGGATACAGCTCTTGCAGAGGCAGTATGGATTGGACATGCTGTCCAAATATGGGATGACAGGCTGTAAGCCTATTTCAGTTCCTTTGGAGCAGAATATGAAGCTGAGCGCAGATGCAGGTGAGCTTCTGGAAGACCCTACTATGTACAGACGCATAGTAGGAAGCTTGATTTATATGACTATTACCAGGCCAGATTTGAGCTATGCTGTTGGATTGGTAAGTCAGTTTATGCAGGCTCCAAGGAAACCACATTTGGATGCGGCTAGACGCATACTCAGGTATGTGAAGTCCACATTGCAGTATGGACTATTTTATGAGACTGGGGTTCAGATACAGTTGCATGGATATACTGATGCTGATTGGGCTGGTAGTATTTCTGATAGACGATCTACCAGTGGATATGTGTTCTCTTTTGGGAGTGCTGCAGTCACTTGGAGCAGCAAGAAACAGCCTACAGTTGCCTTGTCGAGCACAGAGGCTGAGTACAGGGGTGCAGCAATGGCTGCATGTGAGGTAGCTTGGTTGCATAAGCTACTTTATGATATGCATCAGTCTACAGATGGGCCAGTTGTCATTTATTGTGACAACATGAGTAGTATACACTTGGCAAATAACCCAGTCTATCATGCTAGAACAAAGCACATTGAGGTGCATTATCACTATGTGTGAGAGAGGGTTTTACTAGGTCTTATTGATCTAGTTTATGTCAGCACAGAGGATTAGGTAGCTGACATATTCACGAAGGCATTGGGCGCAGAGAAGCTGCGCAAGTTCAGAGACCTGCTTGGTGTGCAGGAATTGGGATTGAGCTCGAGGGGGAGTGTTGAGATATCGAGCTCCACTCGTGATACGCCAGGGTGACCGTTGTGTATTTATGTCACCGACTTGTCAGTTGCAGACGCGGTTGGTACACCGCCCCTAAATAATAGCTACATGATAGCTATCCTTATCTACTCTAGATCGTGGCTCAGTTAGTATGCCACCTTAGTTAGTTGAGTTTGGTTTGAGACCCATATCTAGGGTTCTTCTATTTCTTTGTATTTGAGTTCTTTTGGCTTACACAACTAAGAAGAGGAAAACTGTTTTCAGCCTCCACCCTTGTGTGTATTCCCCCATTGTGCAAGCAAGAAAGCTTCAAGCGAGACTCCTTCCTTCTCTCCCACAATCTTGACACAAAGGGGGCATATCCTCTCCTCCCGTGGGATGCCACTGGCTCTGCCACTCTCAATCATAAGCTGATGTGATGATACCCTAAGCTGTCCAATAAGAACTCTTAATCGATGTGGCATATAGATCTGCATATATCTCGAAATCTCTATGAATCCCTGCTCTGATATGCTCAAGAACTGTGTATAATAATGTGCCATCTTCGATGGCAGTGGCTATGCAGGGCTGACCCATGTCCTCTGTATATAAATATGCCATCTCCTGTCTGATGACTCTGTTCCTCTCAGAGAGAGAGAGGGTGTAAGTGGGAGCCTAAGTATCATATAGAAGAGGTGGGAGTCTATCAATATCCAGCCCATGTCTGACAAACCAAGCTCTAGTCTGGGCATACCATGATGTGGTATCCCCCGCTCGAGCCATCTCCTGAGATGCCATATATGCTCTGTATGCAATGCGATCTCTGTCCATATCCTGAAATCTGTGTAGGAAGCAGACTGTCTGAAATAATGCCTCGACTAGCATGGGCGGTGTGGCAAGCTCTGCTCGCACAATGTCATGTGGGAATGAGGCCTTGCTACGAATCAATCTAGATATCATGATCACCTAAGGTCTCTCCATCAATGTCTATACATAATCGGCAAGGCCTGGCCCCCATATAGTTGCTCCATACATCAGTGCTAGAGTGACTAGAGTATCAAAGAGCCACTCCTTGGTGCGGGGCTCCTGGAAATGTGCCTGATGACACTGTCGCTCCATAATAGCCAATGCTGAGTATCCTCTAGTGAGGCGGTCACGAGCTGCCTGTGTCATCGAGAAAGTCCCTGAAGCTGCTGTAAAGGTGACTCCCAAATATATATATGATCCAGTGATCTCAATACTCCCTCCTGCTGCCATGAAAATACTCTGTCTGCGTATTTGAGCTTATGTATGGAATATAAGAACCTTGGTTTTACCAAGGTTCACTGCCATGCCTCTCTGTATGCAAAAATCATCCAATGCTAATAAATGCTGCTGTAATCCCTGAGCTGAGTCTGAGACCAACACAATGTCATCTGCATATAGTAAGATATGAACTGTGGCTCCACTGAGATCTATACCTCCACCGGCTCGCTGTTGAATAAACTCTGCTATCTCATCAATGTATAGCCCAAATAGAGTCGGTGAGAGTGGGCATCCTTGTTTCACACCAATGGTGCTCACAAGGGGATCTGATATACCTCCCGGACATCTGACTCTGCCAATAACCTGCTCATATAGTGCATAAATACCCCACATCATGTCATCATCCACCCCCAGATCAAGTAGGCGTCTGAAAAGCCTCTCTCTTGGAACCATGTCAAAGGCTTTGCGAAAATCCACAAAGCAACAGTACAATCTCTGTTTCTTCACTCATGTCTGGTCGATCAGACAACGGAGAGTGAAGATGTGGTCTATGGTAGAAAATGCCCGTCTGAACCCTGCTTGTTCGGGTATGCGCATGCACTCTCTCTCTGCCAGCGTGCTGAGCTCCTCCTCCATCACCGTGCCATAAAGTTTGGCCAAAACTAGCCCAATCATGATGGTCCTATATGTGTTAGGATCCATAGGATCCCTTGACTTGTGGATAGGTACAATGGTGTGCTCTGTCCACGAGTTAGGGAACCCCTCAGACAATGCACGGTTGAAGAGGTGAGCAATGAGTGGAGCCAATGTGTCTCTGCCATATATAATATGCTCTGCCTGAAGATCAAACTAGTCTCGAGCGCGGCCATGCTGTAACTGTGAGATAGCATGTTTCACCATACTAGTGGTGAAAAAGGATGAAATACCCAGTCTCGATGTACATGGTGTGGGTATCAGTGGCTGTGCGGGTACATGATATAAACTCTGTGCGTATCCATGCCATACTGCAGGGTCATGTATTGGTGTGGGTGAGCGTGGTTCTCTGATCTGCCTCCATGCCTCTGCACAATCTCTACTCATAAGAAGGTGGTATATATCCCAATATCTCTCCTCCTCCCATTCCCGCTTTTTACGGCGGGTCAAGCGGTGCATGCGTCTCTGCGCCTGTCTGTGTGTGATCTCTCCTCTGGCCTCCAAATCGCGTAGTTGTCGACGTAGATCTCTGCACTCATCATCATACCACCTGTTCTGTGGCATGGTACCGGTTCGAGGGGGGTGCGTGTATGTGTGATGTGGAAAACTGAGTGTAGCAGAATCATGTAGAATGCGTGTGATATCAGTGGTCAGTGTATCAAGGGGTGCGTATGGATCAAGTGACGTGATGTGCTCCTCCAGATGCTGTGAGTAAACATGTGAGAGATCATGAGTGAAGTGTATGGTAGTATGCATGTGGGGTATGATATTTGCAGGTGGTGATGGTAATGAGGTGAGGAGTGAGAAACTGAGAAAGGTGTGATCGGCACTGAGTGGAAGTCTCCCAAGGCCGAAGGACTCGATAGTATGCATCCCATCGATTGGTCCGAGTAGATAATCTACAGTACTCTCGCCCCCCCCATGTGGGAGGCATGTAAGACCTCCTGAATATGGCCATCGTGCCATCCCATTATAAATAACGAGATGATGTCTACTACCAAGCTCCAGTAAATGCCCTCCATACCCTGTGGCGTCTGGCCCAGTATATGCTGACTCCCTACTGATCCCCAACTCCTCAGGGTCTAATTCTCTCATGATCTCTGGCTGCTCCATATCAAAACTCTCACACTGTCGGCTCTGTGTGCGCACGTTGAAGTCCCCCATAAGGAAGACCTCACCCAAACTAGAATACAGAATAATGTCCTCTGAGAGCTGTGAATAAGGGGAGGGGGAATCTCTGGCCTGAATATCACCCTGCGTAGTAGCATATCTGGACCCTCGTGGTGAAAAGTAGCATACTGCCATATAGATCCATCTCTCATCTGATATCTGCACTTTGATCCATATGTAACTGGCCTCCTCATCTCGTCTCACTAACTGGATATGTCTCTGTATCCCCTGACGGAATAGAACTGCCACCCCTCATGAGCCCCTAGATGTGCTCTGCCTAGTAGTAGCCCGGTATGCAGATACCCACTCAAATCTTGTAATGCGTGGAAGCCCTCTCTCTGGGCTCTCATGTGTCTCTGTGAGGCATATAACATCATGGTCGGGTAAAATCTCGTCAAGTCTATCCGGTCGTGACCATAGGGAGCCGTTGCAATTCCAAACTGCCACACGTATTGGGGTCTCCTGTATAGTCCTCTGCCCCGTCTCATAGGCCACGCCCCCCTATTTGGTGGGGCGTCCATCTATAAAAATCCGGCCATCTCGATAGAAGGCCTTACGGCCTTCTCTACGTGCTTGGAGTATCTGTGGCATGCATGATTGTCTGTGTGCAATCTGCATCTGAGTCAGGTCCTCATCCATGAAGGTGGGAGCCCTAGTTATCCCTCAGAGCGAAATCCGCTTCCGAAAGAAAGCGGCTCTGTCCTCCGGTGTGCTCATATGTAATATCAGAGCTTTGACCCTGGTAGTATCTCATCCTGCACGCCATGCCTGAGTAAAGGGCATGCTCGTGTACCCTAGTCGGGTGCATAGCCCGCGTGCGTCCTCCTCCGGAGAGGCCCCTTCAGGGAGCCCGGTAATATGCACGTTCAATCTACGCGCGTTCCTGAGCCTCTCCTCCTCTAAGGTCTCCTGAACCCGGACTACCTCCTCCTTCTTATTTTCTTCCTGGACCTCCTTCTTAATGTTCTTCTTTACTACCTCAATCCACCCCTCCTTATTCCCTTCTAATTCTTCCTTCATGTTTGCTTTGATTTTTTCCTCCCATCCCTCTCTTGAAGCCTCAACTTCGGTTTTAATGCGTACCTAGAGGTCCTCTCGGCATTCCTTCGTGATAGCCTCTCGGAGGTCCGCTTTGAAATCCGCGTCCTCTCTTGCCTCCTGTAGATGTGACACTTCCGTTTATAGCTTGTCCAGGTCGGTTTTGAGATCCCTCTTCTCTTCCGTGAGTGTCTTCACCATCTCCTCCAGTCGCCGGATCCTCTCATGGAGCCGGCGGGTTTCTTGGTTCAAGGCATTATCCGCATCCTTCTTGAAATCTTTCTTCGCCTCCTTGATAGCCTGGCTAATTAGAAGCGCCACGTTATGGAGCTCGAGCGGCATGTCGCCTCACGGGGAAAAAGCCCCCTCGATAGACCTGTTGAATGTCAGAGAGACCACCTTCAATGAAGAAAGTTTCCCACTTTTCACCTCCTCCTGAAACTGCACATCCACAAATGCTGTCCCAGCTTGCACATTCCAAGAGCCTTCCTTCTGCAATGCCTCTAAGCTTGACAATGTGTAACCCTTTGGAAGAACTCCCAATAGATAAGCAATCAAGAAATGTCCTGCCTCGTGCAGATCTATGCCCGAGGCCAGAGTAAGGGCAAGTAAGATGCCAAGCACTTGAATTTGATTTAACTTCAATGTCTGCCACATAACCAAGCCACCCAAGGCTACAACAATTTGTAGATTCCTTCGAACTTCTCCAAGTGTAGAGTCCACAGGAGACAAAAGACAGTCTGTCTCTATATTATTCAGTTGCAAATCTGCAAGAGAGTATAACCTCTGTGGGACCTGTCTTGCGGAGCCAAAAGCCCTGACGCCATTGCAAGCGCCTGTAGAAGTAGAGATGATGGCCAGGGCCTTGCTATCGTTCCCAGCCTCGAGTTCCTTGTCCAGACGCCTGAGAATGCTTGCTCTGGTATCCTCTTCTTCTGGCAAACTTAATTGCGGGGCAGAACCAGATTCATTTGAAGTGGAGATGCCATTGAAGTGGAGATGCCTTCTCCATGCAAAAGAGAGAGAGAGAGAGAGAGAGAGAGAGAGAGAGAGAGAGAGAGAGAGAGAGAGAGAGAGAGAGAGAGAGAGAGAGAGAGAGAGAGAGAGAGAGAGAGAGAGAGAGAGAGAGAGAGAGAGAGAGAGAGAGAGAGAGAGAGAGAGAGAGAGAGAGAGAGAGAGAGAGAGAGAGAGAGAGAGAGAGAGAGAGAGAGAGAGGAAAGCTCTAGCCTTCATCACATTCATATTGCATCAAACTACCACCTTCAATCATGTAAAAACTTTTGCATCTCTTTTCTTGGTTTATTGATTATCATTCTCATTATTGATGTTTGATCATTCAAGATCCATGGATGCTCTCTAATGGGGGAATGCACACATTATTAGGCACATCACTTAACTAGGGGGTGGGGACGAGGGTTCAAGCTCTACCAAGGGTGGTTAGCCCTATCCGACCCTATCTCTTTAAGGTGCTTCTCAAATGCTCCACTCAAAGGTTTACCCCAACAACTACCAACCAGATTTTGATGGCTCTAAACATTTCCATTGAGTGAAATTAAAATCAATACTTCCAAATTATTCACATGAAGCTTTTTTAACCATGAGAGTTTTGATTTTTCTAGAAAATTATCATAACTAGAACCTTGGTTGATATTGCAGCATCATAGTATTAACTAACTAGATTTGTGGTTTATAATATGATTCACAATGCTCATCATTTAATCACGCTCACTAAAAAATGATTAATATGTTTAGTTTTATATTCATACAAATGTACAAATGATCATATCATGCTTATTTGCTAGATGGCAAAGGTCAATAATTGTGGCAATGCAAATATTATATTATCAAATGATAAATAATTACAATTTTACTTCTTAACACATGTGGCCATAGATAAGAGCATGAATATAGAGTGATTTGGCACCTCATAAGTGTAACATACCCGCCTTTGATTACGTGATGAGTAACATTTTAGTAGTCGCCTAGAGTTTATCTTCCAGCCATCACCATCCGTACTCTAACCATAATGATCCCGTCCGGCTAATTAACCCTAGGTCTACCCCGCAAGGGAAGCATCTTGCCATTACCCACGGAGGACCGACTTGAAGGTTCCTAATTGACCTAACAGTCACCTATCAACAACTAACTCACATCCGGAGGCATCCTTTGAGAGGCTTCTTGTCCGGAAGGAGCAACTGCCATTACCCTTGGTTCATGGAGTACCATGCTTTTTTCTAGTAGCAGGCTAAGGATTGATAAAATCCCTTGTAGTGCTCTGGCATAGCCGCCATACCTTTCCCCTAAGATAATTTACAGTTTGGGTTTTGAGACCAAACCCTAAGTAAGTCAATGAATTAGCCCTTCCTAGAGTTTCTTCCTAGTGTTTGTTTTTGGGGAAACCTCTCAGCTAACAGAGACCACCCGCTATAGGACTGGATTCATCGGGAATCCATCCACCCACGCCTCTATGGAAGTTCTTAGTTATCTAATTACCTACCACATTACGTGAAACATATAAAAATAGCTTCATTAATTAAAATCTTTTTATACACAGTTGTTCATTTACGTAATTTACTCACAGACATACAATCATAATAAAACAAATTCATTGATTATATTCCGTAATGTGTGTTCTCTTGCCCATACAAGAGAAAAGAAAAATTACAATTTCGCATGCTGCCTCATCCGACGCATCTGCACATCACCAATATCAAATCCACCTATAGCTAGCTTGTATAGGTGTCCCAAGTAGAACTCGAGCCATACAGGGGACCAAGTAGTTCCTAGGTGCAAAAAGAGATTTAATAGCCAGAGCACACCTTGCACCCTATCCACCTCCTACTTAATGTGATCCCTATTGGGAGACCTCTCGCCATCGGAGCCGGTCCATGCTTCTGCGGGCGGCGGGAAAAAAAAATCCCCTCTTGGTATGGGGATTCTGCACATATCCTTGGGGGAGGTATAGGGCTCCTCAATTTATATCTGTTTCAACACTTAATTCAATCAGGATTTAATTTAGAAGATCACAACAAGATTGATGTCTGCAAGCAGTTATGACTTCAATCAACCATGAAAATTTCAAGTGATGCTTAATTCTAGAAGCAATCGATAATTGAGTTTCACATAATGAAATCTTTCCCTTGGACTTTAACTAGGGGTATCTAGATTTTGGGGTCTCTAACTTCCTAGTTCTTGTAACCAAGTTTCTTGTTCTTAAGTTAGTATTTCTCAAGAGACTTATCTTATTTCTATTGAATTTGGATAGAACTTTTTTAGAAAAAAAAACCTGTTGTACTGTGGTTGGTAAAGGGTTGTCATCCACGCCCATGACTCCGTTAGTGACTCCTGTGCTCTCAACTCCAACTCTTGCTTCCACATTAGTAGAGTTATTTGCAATTTTCGCTTCTGAACTCTTTTTGTTCGAGGCCATGACGGAATAGAGACGAGAGTAGAGGTATGATATAATAGGATGGAGTTCTTCAATGTCTTCTCTTCTCGGATCAAGGTAGAAGAAGATAAGAGACCTTTAGCGTATCCCAGACAGAGTCTCCTTCTTCTCGGATTAGCATCTCCTCCTTGTTAAGATTGCTCTTGTTGCTCTCTGTGGTCATCCCCAAGCCCTCAATTTATAGTTTTGCAAAAGGGGGGGGTAAAGAAAGGGCACTTGCTTTTTAGCATTTTTGATAATGTCATCGATGATAAAGAGGGAACACTTTCTTTTAGCATTTTTTTGACAATGTCATTGATAACGTCAGGAAGAGGCTCCATTTTTGTAGCGCGAAGATAAAAATTGACGGAGTTATGGGCGAGCATGCACTGTGCGGGTGTCACTCCAAGGCACACGACCAAGGCATAGACCTTGGCATACTTGGCATACTTGGCAACAGGCTATGAAGGCGTTGTTGGTGCCGTTGGCTGCGCGTGAGAACCTCCTACTAAATTGTAGGAAAAAACTTCTCGGAAGGTCACCCATCTTGGCAGTGTCATCACCCAAGTGCACTTACCTGCCAAGAGACTATCCACTAAGCTAGTTCTTTTTGTTGTCACAAACATAGTTTTAATAAGCTTATCTTGGGAGGGTTTCCCAAGTCTTTCTTCCATAAACTGGTATATAATACCTTATTAATAATAACAATTATCTTCATAATTAGAGCTAGTTTTATAATTTGTGGAACATAAATCAATTTTCTTTGGAATCTATACACACATTGTTTATTAAAATAAACTAAGTAATGAGGACATTACATTCTTCCCTCCTTAGAGAAATCAAGATGTCCTCATCTCGAGAGAAACTGGGGGTATTCTTTGATAAGGGTTACCTCATCAACCCAAGTGGCATCCTCTTCAAGATAATCCTTCCACTGGATGAGATATTCTCTAAGGGTCATATTTGTAGGGAAGCTACGGAGCTCGAGACCTACCGATCGCTTATTGATCAAGCGTTTCAAGCCGAGCGACCATGGCTACCTCTCACATAGCCAACACGCAATGCCTACCTTGCGGGTGTAGTGAGCTTACATTGATGCTCGATCGAGTTCCCTCCTCTCTCTCAAACTCCGGTAGCTCCACGATCCTTGTGGCAAGTTCAAGCAACCTCAAGCCCCCTCTGTCAAGCTCCATCCTCCATAGCCATGTGAGACAAGAGAAAAGAAGAAGGGAAGGAAAGATGAAGAGAGAAGATGGGGAGCTTCTTCTCCATGATCCCTCACTCTCACACACTCACTCCTTCACTCCCTCAAACTCCCTCAATCCCTCACTCAAGCACAAGCATAAAGGTGAGAAGCAAGAGAAGAGGAAGAAGAAGCTTGAGCCACACCCAAGAATGAGCTTCTTATTCACTTTTGAACTTTATATACATGCCCTACCTTTTGGGTGGTCATCCACACTTTTTACATGGCCGGCCATTAGCCTAGGCTCTCTTTTCCTATTTCCCAATGTTCCAACTTATCCTGTTCCCACTAATGCATACAATTTGTACAGGAGTGAGCCCTGCGCTCTTTTTACAAGGATTCGAGAGCGCCTTCATATTTAATAGCACGCTTTTACTCTTTTCTTTTCTTAAGGCAACACCGTCATTCAAATCATTCAAATTTTCAGGCTTCCATTTTTTTCGCATTTTTGCTCCATTTTCCGTTCCTCTATGCTGCGGTAAACATTACCCCCCTCCTAGCAGAGTGCCAGTCCCATGGCACTGGGGTGGGAAGCAGCATCAAAGTTAGGATTGGTGCTAAGGGGAATTGACGGGCAGATGACCACGATAAAAAAGGTGGTGCTGTGAAAGAGACATGATGGGGTGTTGGTTCTTGATGATTGGGAGAGGTTCCAGCTTGCTTTGATCTTCATGGGGGTGCTCGGCCTTTGTTACCCAGTTGGAATTTGTCGGTGGCGATGACTATCAAAACCGGGGTCTCCGTAAGCAGTGGAAGAACATGTGATTCCAAGATCTATGCCAATGGCGGGCCCCGACTGAGTTATGAACAGTCTGCAAGAGAAGGATGTGCACTCCCTAAGGGGTGTGTCTGTCTCCCGGTGAGGTGTAAGTACATGTGTAGTGGAACTGGGAGATGGGTCTAACCTTGGGCAAGCCCTCGGTAATGTCCCACACTTGAGGACCCAGTTCGTGTATTGTTGGAGGTGCAGTGCAGAGCTTAGGGTGACAGGTCTGGAAGTCCTGCCCTTGATGTGCCCTAAGCGTGAAGTGGGGAGAGGGGCTAGGGGTGAACCCTAGGTGTGGTGAGCAAAGTGAGGCTTCGTGCCCTTGTCTTGCTCGCTTTTCTTTCAGTTCTTTCCTTTTCTTTGCTTTAAAAAAAAAAAAGATTGTATACATAGATCAAGGCGTTTGGCTAGTGCCTATCACCGTCAGCCGCGAAGCGCAGGGTGGTCGTAGGCATTGGGATAGAAAGGGATGGCTTTGGAGGTATTCTTTAATAGCAGCCCGGGCCTTCAGAGGCGTGGATGACAAAAAGGGATGGTTACACCTCGTGAAGTGGGTGTCATTCATATTTTCTAAGAGTTCTAAGCAAAAAGAGGGAAGTAGGGTTGCTCTCATCATTAATCTAGTCATAGCTCTACTATCTATTCCTAGATCGATGTCAAAAAAGAGGGGGAGAAGGTGGGCTTCCTCAGTGGTAGGCTTTTGCATTAATAGGGATTTGATCAACCTAAGATAATTGCAGGTGGTTAGGAAGGCGGGATCCGGGCAGGAGGAGAAGTCCGCGAGAAAGCAGTCGATGGATGGAAGGAGATCCTCTACTCTAAAAACTAAGCATTCCTCAGGAGTTCGGGCATTTACATTATATATTCTAGGAAAATCAAAATCCCCATGAATAGTGTGGTCATAATCCATTCCATGCCGGCGGGGGTAGGGCATGTAGGTGGGGTCATTTCATTCCTTGGGGAGTGAGCTGCAGAAGGTGGTCCATGCGTCAAAATTGGCATCCCAAATCCTCCTTTGCCACTTTGATTGCACCTCTAGCCTTGGACGGATTTGGGAATTTGGTTTACCTTGTCCTACCAGTAATCTGCGGGCTCTTGCCTCCACCTAGTTATAATTAGGCTCCTCTCTTCCATCCATTTGTTTGCCAGGTCACTGGCCAGGTCCTTGATCTTGGATAGGATGCTTAGAGGCAACGCACTGTCCAGCGAGCATGGACAGGAAAATGACAGCTCAAATGTTCTCGTCTGGAACTCTCGGTCACGCCAGATGATCAATTCCTGAGGCCAATCGATAGGGTTGGGGTCCCCTTGTAGTGGTACCGGCTCGTCAGAGAATTGTCTGGGTAGTGACCGTGCTCTACATTGTGTGTCCTCAGCCAGCTCTTGCCTCCTTCTTCTGGCTGCCACAATGCGCTCAGGCATGTGGGCATCTTCAGGCTCGTCTAGCGGGAGGTCTGGTAGAGGGGGACTGGGCATTTTTCGTTGTTCTTCTTCGGCTTCCTACTCCAAGTCCGGGTCCTCCTCGGTATCTTGTTCGGCCACTGCTAGGGTCGTTTGTGGTGGTGGTGCGGGCTGCTCCTGTTCTTCATATCCCAGTTCCTTGAGCTCAATGGTGGAGAGGCCGGCACGGCGCAGGTAGTGGAATTGCTGCTCCTTGGTGAGTTCCGTGCCGGTGCAGAGCTCCCGTTCTCTGAAGGCCATATCTTAGCGCCCGGGTAGTCAACTCCAGTTTCCTTCTCACCCTCTCCACTGAATCATCACCTTGTGCTTGGGTGACATGTAGCATGGTGCTGAGAAAGGCTTGCCTCTGTGCATTGATGCATACATTGGCTGCTTCAGCCCTAGATTTGGCAAGCACTCTCTGGCACTCTGCCACCACCAAGCGCTCTGTTAATTGCTTGATTCTTTCAAAGTTGTTTGCTTCCCATGCGTTGGCCCTTTCATCCATCTTTCTTCTTTCTTCTTCCAACTCACTTGCTAGTGTGGTTACCATTCATTCGTTAAGGCCCATAGTTGGTGCCACTCCTTGGACTTCTGAGCCAGCTGTTCTTCGGCTATTTCTTTCGCTTAATTCAAGATACTGAATTTCTGTTCTACTTCAACAATTAGTTCTGGAGAACTTGGACATGTGTGCATGGTCATATAAAGACCTACAAGGGATTAATCCCATGATGTGGCAGCAGCACTCTAGCCGCAGCACCAGCCGATGGGGAATCTCCGACCTCCACCGCACGATCCACAAGGAAGAAACCTGCCATCAAAGCCTCTACGATCAGGTACGGAGATATCCTCACAGCAATCATTGATGAGGCTATCAAGGATGCCGGCATGGAGGGAGAGCAAGTTAAGCACCAAGGCTCACCACATCGCGAGGAGGAAGGCTCAAGCGAAAGGATGGCTAGCAATGAAGGAGAGCCTAAAGTACCACCCACTCAAATGGCCGAGCCTCAGAAGCAAATGAAGAATGGCAAGAGCCGAAAGAAGGGAAAGAGACTGAGCAAAGAGGAGCTGGCCGAGGTGAAGAGGGCTCAAAAAGAGTCAGGTAGGTTGGAAGAACAACTGCAGAAGGAGGAGGAGGAAGAACTCGAAAGAGTTAAAGAGGAGTCAAAAAAGGCAGAAGAGGAAAGGCAAAGAAGAGCGTAGGAGGATGCCCACGAGCTGAGGATGAAGGAACTAGCTGAGTTGGCAAAGGCCACTCATAGGTTTGTTGAAGAAACTCATGGAAGAGGAGAGATCAACCCCTATAGTCCTCACCATGAGGCCGAAGCAAGTGGCAGCGCGAGGGCATCCCCGATAATCACAGGCAAGGGGAAGTCACTGTTACACCCCCTACCTCCCTCCTTCGTGCTAGCACCAACAGACACCCCAACTGCCCCACAACCCATGCCCTCTCTAGACACGGCCCAGCTGATGAGCATGATGCAGATGCTCGTTAGTAAAGTGGCTGAGATTGTCCCAGAACTTGGAGTGAAAAGACATGCCCCTGCTAATGTTGAGTCCAGAAAAGACTCGAAATGGCAAAAGCTCGAAGCATCAACCACCACGGCTCCTATTTCCATGCCACCTGGTACAAACTATGATGCCTACGTGGCTGAGCTCCTAGCGCAGTTGGATAAGGCAAAGGAAGAAAAGAAGGTGTCCCTGTTGGAGCTGGAAAAGGAAAGGGAAACTTTGGCAGCCCTAAGGCTCGAAGTTTCAAGGCAAGGAGCTAATCGGCAAAGGGAGCTCAGGGCGCTGCAAGATTAGCTAGAGGAAAAAAAGAAAGAGGCTCAGGATAACGAAAACCACCTGAGACAGAGGCTGGAGGATGAAGAACAAAACCTGGTGGCCGAGCAACGAAGCTTAAAGTTGCTACTGCAGCAACATGTTGACATAGAACAGAGGACGGATAGACTGGAGGGGTATGGACCATTGGCAACTCAAGAGGGTGAGCCGAGTGGGTGGCAGGAGAATACCATGGCAAAGCTTCAATATGAACTCAAGGAACAAAATAGGCAGGAGAATACCATGGCAAAGCTTCAGTATGAACTTGAGGAACAAAATAGGCTGGAGAGAGAGATAGAGTTCCTAGCATGGGAACGGCTGGCAACCCTCGCAGCAGAAGCACAAGAACGACAACAAGAGGCACAATGGCTGCAAGGTGCGTTGGAAGTTTCCAAGAAAGACACAGAGGCCCTCATGGCCATGGCCTTAATGCAATGAAGACTGCACCTTGCAGAGATCCAGAGCCACGAGCAGCTAGCGTAGGAAAGGTTTGAGTGTCATATTTACTCACCGTCTACTAGATCACCTCAGGAAAGTCTCCTAGGTCAAGTTCTTTGTTGCTTCTACAACCCAAGCTATCCTCTTCCATGCCTAAGAGTTATTGTTCTGCCAAGTTGTCGATCGGGTTGATGAGGTTGGGTAGATCCACCTCCTCAATGTGTTGGTCCTTGCTGTGTTAGGATTTCCAGTCATGTTCTTAGCTTGGTCCTACCTTTGGGGATTTGATCACCTGTCTATGTCCTAGGATCTTCTCTTACTGGTGGGTTCCTTTAAGTTTTTACGTTTGAGTGAGTTTCTTGTTAATTACAAATAGTCCTCAACTTACCCCCATCCTTTATGTGTATGTGTGTGTGCGCTCTTTTCTGTGCACTGTGCACAATTAGGCTTTTAGCTTTTCTTAAGGGTGTTTTAAGTGCAGGAAATCTGAGTGAGTGAGAAAAAAAAGTGTCCAAATGGCTCTTGCACTCTAGTTTATGGGTTTAGCTTGTTAGGCTTGTATGTTTGGTTTTTGGTTGTTCTCGCTGATTTATGGGTTTCTCACTATGCCTTCCGCTCTCAATCAAGACTTGTTTGGGGGTCTACAACTCCGCTTGATGTTGTTAATGGACCGGATCACTAGATGGTCTAATGTCGCCTCTACATCTATGTCTCGCTAATTCTTCTATTCCTTGTGCCAGAAAGGCATTTCAAGTGTCTGTATGGTCTTGGGGGTTCGTACGACTGACTTCTAGGTGGGTTTAGTCCAAGATCCAAAAATTTTGAAAAAAATAAAATTCGGTCCAACAGGTCCAAATTGTAGGGGCCAAGTGAGTGACTCGGACAGGCTGAATGGACGAGGCTAAGTGAAATTGGGACATGAGGGACTAGTGGGCTGAGGCCGAATATGAGGTTCAGATGGGTGAAATGACGAAGGGCCAAATGGTTGAGTGGATAACTCAGATTTGGGTGGGTCGAGTGACTACATGTTCGAATGTACTAGGACAACTCAGATGAGTTGAATGGCTAAGGACAAGTGGGCCGAGGGTCGATTTTGGGACTTGGCCCAGGGTTGAGCAACTCGGATGGACCGAATGTGGCACATTTTTTTTGAAATGATAAAAAATTCGTCGTGCCAAGTGATTCTGAGCTTCACACTTGCCAAGCATTTCCAGATCCTATCTATGCATGAAGGAGAAGGTGTGGGTATACCTGTAGTGGGAAACAAACTTGTCGACGAAAAGATCGAAGTGGATCCACACAATGGAGCTCTCTCTCTCTCTATCTCTCTCTAACAACCAAGGTTTCAAATGAGCTCTCCCTTGGCCTCCTGACTATTAAACCCCTTCTCAACAAAGTTCTTGCCAGTCCCACTCCCTCACTCATCAACCTTAATCCCCTTGAGCACTCTTTCTTCCTATTTTTCTTGATTTGTACCCTATTCGAGCCTATTTTATAGTAGCAAACCCTATACTTTTCCAACTAATCTCTTAACCTAAATGCAACAAGAATCCAAAGCAAAGTACTGAACTGATATCTCCTACTCTCCTATTCATCCAACCATCAAAATAACCAAAATACTTGTTTGTGAAGATTAAAAACACCAAACTTTCTACCTATCTCAAGCTCTGGTTCGGGGATGAAACCCTTACTTCGATGCTCAATTTGAAGCGCGCAAGCACTCAAGCTTGAATCAGTTGGTCTCGGAAACAAAACCAAAATGTTGGGAGCTCATGCTCAACTGCCAAGACCCACGGATTGCTTATTCGTTCAAGTGCTTCAAGCGAGCACTAATGGCTACCTCTCACATATCTGATGTGCTATCCCTCTCTATGAGTAAAGTGAGCTTATCTTGATGCCCGGCTGAGTTGCTTTCTCTCTCAAGGACTCCGATAGCTCCATGATTTGTGATTCAAGCTCAAGTATCCTCAAACCTCTTTCTCCAAGCTCCATCATCTATAGCCATGTGCGAGACGAGAGAAGAGAAGAGAAGAGAAGAAGAAGAGAGGAGATGGTGGAGGGCTTCAACTCCAAGACCCCTCGCCCTCACACCCTCACTCACTCACACTCCCTGATGCCAGGAGGCATATTCCACGATGGATTCCGTGAGGTTTTTTGGTGGATTCTGTAAAACTATTTATTTGCAAGGACTCATACATAAGGTGGATTCCTTGTGTGAGAAGTTGATGGGGATGCCTGTCCTTCTCGAGCATTTGATTAATTAATGTGCACATGGGTGATTCCACAGCGGGTGATTCTACAAAATTCATATTAATTAATTAAGATTTTATGAGTTTAGAGTGTGCACTTGAATTAAATTAAGGTTAGAATAATGTTCCAATCTATTTTAATTATTTGTAGCTGAAGAGTGCTAGGTATTCACTATTGTTTGTTTATTTTATTCATAAACAATTGTGAATGCTTCAATTGATGTGTAGAGCAAGTAGTGGTGGCTTTGGGTAGGACTAGGTGTTAACGTAAGTCTAAGAATAAATTTCATAATTATGATTAGTTATCTTAAGTCTAATATATAATATTATGTATTTATATGATATTATATTAATAAAATTATTACTCTATTTGTAAGTTATAAGTTTAAACTTCTTTAGTAATAATTAGACCATTGTCGTTAAGTATTATTAATTTATTTATTTTTAATATATATTATTTTAGAATATGAAATTTAAGATATGCTTTTATTGAAATAAGCTTTTTTAATGGAATACCTTGCTATTTTCTTAATGTGGTTAAGTTTTAGAAGGCTTTTCTAGCTTTCTTTATAAAATCAACATGATCGCATGCAAAATAGGAGAACAGGGTGAAAACTGAGAATTTTCTTTTGTCCCTCATCCGGAATCAAAATTCATAGCTTCAAGAGTTATTTTGGGAGCTTTGGCATGCTCTAGACGCAATAGTGATATCAAAACGTCAAGATTTAGAGTACATAATTTTATGCAGCAATTATAGCATGTTAGAGAATACCTCTTGATTCTTAAAACTCTATATTTTAATTGATATTTGTACTTTCTTTGTAATTGTATGTAAGATATGAATGTAAATATCCATGTAAAACTATAATATATAATTAAGGATAGCAAACCATGGCTTTTGCCATGGGAGAGATTGGGCCCAATCATGCATTTTTCTTATCTTTCTCAATCTATTGAGTTATTCAAATCCTCTTATGTATTATAATGTTGTTTGTATTTAATAGTTGAGATATTTGATTTCTTAGATTTTTTCACTAAGTTATATTATGTGTGTTATAAAGTCGTTTATGATTGAGATTTGATTTGCTAGATTTGCCACATGTTCCGCTTCGTAACATTGGTATCAGATCTTGGCTACGCTTCAAGTTTTCAATTGTATGATATCAATATATAAAGATGAACACCTTGAAACAATCCCAATCTACAAGACAAATCACTATAGATGAATATTGTAGCTGCATTTCTCGTGTTTTGGACATCCTTATATCCACAGTTGATTGACTCGAATCGATCCAATTTGTTCTTTTGTGAATTTGGATTATAGCATGGACTTGCCTATGCAAACATGATGTTATAGCCAAAAAGATTTTGAGGTTAATTTCATAGTAAACCATAGCTTTGTTTTATTTTATAAAAGTTTCAAGTTGTAATGTGTCCCCCTGCCCACTTGTAGGACACGTCTTAGCAGCCCATCGGAAAGAGAGTCTAGAAAGCGCCGCCCGACACTCCCAAGGAAAGTCACGAGGTTTGCGATCTAGGTCCTCCTGAGTCTGCCACGAAGTGGAAGCATTCTGGCTATTCCCACTTAGGACCGACCTGAATCAGGGTTTTCCTAATGGTCAAGTTCCTAGAAAGTAGCTAGCGTCGACTACTTTACACAGAAACATCAGGGTTGAAGCGGATTTATACTGCACTTGGTTCAAGGAGAATGGGAAACGAGAGGGATGCGAAGCTTGATCTCTTTGCCCCTAAGGCATAGTCCCATTCCGTTCCCCTAAAACAGCACAAATCGGGACTCTATCTCTAAAGATTCTAGGTCATCGTTTACCTTGTTGTCAATTCCTTTGAGAAAAGTTCACGGCCAAACGGGACCACCCATCCGTAGAACGGACCCAGGGTCACATCCACCGCACTTTCCTCGGGTTGCTTTAGTTATCTAATTACCTACCACATTTAGTTTGACAAATAAAAACATCTTCCTTAATTAACCAGTTAATCACTGGTTCCTTCACATAACCTAGGCACTGACATAGAAAAACAATGTCAAGCAAGTTCATTTTCAACATTTGATCTTTATTTATCAATCTTTGGAATACATCACATAAACCAGCCCGAAGGCTAATCCATAATCTGCCCGAAGGAAATTCCATAATCCACCCAAAGGCAATTCCATAATCCGCCCGAAGGCTATTCCAACAATCCTCAGGGATCGCTATTCCAAGTTTCAGCCGTTGACTGGTATGCGGGCCACGAGATCCCATATCGAGTCACGTTGGCCTCTTGTGCAGGGTCCGGAGGCAAGGGATTTATGGCACCCAAGCGTCCTCCTGCTCCAAGTAGCACCTGCGCAAAGACCTCTCGTGGCAGGTTCGGTCCACGTACCCGGTACGACTAACAACCCCCTTGGATAGGGTCAGGTAGACAGTCGGGGGTAACTGATGCTGCCTCTCCCTCCAGGCTTTCGACCTAAAGCATTAGTTATTTTCCAGCATTAGTTCCTTGAGCAAAAAAGAACAAATAGTGCTCCTAAGTGTACAATTACAAGCACTCCAGTGGTCGTTTATACGGCCAACTGCTAAGGTATGATTCCTTCTCTTCGAATACATCCAACATTCGATCTGGGATCAATTTCGACTTGGCAAGATCCCAAGGGTCTTGTAAGCTAAGTTGCTTGCTTACCCTCTTTCCTTGGGTTAGGGTTTATACCATGTTAACCCAAATTATCAATACTTTAGGTTTCCATTTATTATGGTTAATAAATCCTGGACAATCCTGTTGTCCTCACTTGATTGCTTGCTAGGCAATTCATAGTTACCCTAACTTGAAAAATCAGCCCCAAGGAAGGGTGACATAGCAGGATGACCACTCATCCTCTAGAAAATTAGACTTGTACTTAGAACTCGCCAACCTTATTCTAAGGAGTGGCAATACCATTTGTGATCTAGATACAAAACCATGCGACATTGCAACTTGTTGCACGAGATAAGTGTCGCACCTAACTTGTGGGATTATTTCTCCCATCACACGGTATTCCTTGGTCAAGAATACTTTTGATCAAGAAGTAGGGTTTGGGATCCTCTTGACCCAATCCAACTCTAACCCTACTAAGCCGATAATGCTTTGGCCCTAGGGTTCCTAGTTTCCTCATGGAAATCTAGCATTTGGTCATCGGATCAGTAGGGTAAGAAACCTAGATCAATCTTGCATGAGCATTTAGCTAACCCTAATATTGCGTGAATGTGGATAGGATATTGGGATCAGAAATACTATGTCGGCGACTGGAGTGCGATACTAAGTAGAATTTTATCATGGCTTAATCCTACCTAACACTTTGAGGTGATGGTTATACATTGACTAATCATACCTTTATGATTCTCATGTAAGCTATTCAACTATACTCGAATTACTGAGTTGATCTAACTAACCCACGAGTAAAAATAATTTCCACTTTAAAAATGCAAATACTTTCTCCTAAATTTGCAAGTGCCTTTTTCTAGAAGATACAAATAACTGCAAGGTAGGTGAGATGCTGTCAAGATTTTGGGAGAGAAGGAAGGAGTCTCACTTGAAGCTTTCTTGCTTGCACAATGGGGGAATACACACAGAGGTGGAGGCTGAAAATAGTTTTTTTCTTCTTAGTTGTGTAAGCCAAAAGAACTCTCATACAAAGAAATAGAAGAACCCTATATATGGGTCTCAAACCAAACTCAACTAACTAAGGTGGCATACTAACTGAACCACGAACTAGAGTAGATAAGGATAGCTGTCATGTAGCTATTATTCATGGGCGGTGTACCAACCACGTCTGCAACAACTGACAAGTCGGTGACATAAATACACAACGGTCACCCTGGCGTATCACGAGTGGAGCTCGATATCTCAACACTCCCCCTCGAGCTCAATCCCAATTCCTGCACACCAAGCAGGTCTCTGAACTTGCGCAGCTTCTCTGTGCCCAATGCCTTCGTAAATATGTCAGCTACCTGATCCTCTATGCTGACATAAACTAGATCAATAAGACCTAGTGAAACCCTCTCCCGCACATAGTGATAATGCACCTCAATGTGCTTTGTTCTAGCATGATAGACTGGGTTATTTGCCAAGTGTATACTGCTCATGTTGTCACAATAAATGACAACTGGCCCATCTGTAGACTGATGCATATCATAAAGTAGCTTGTGCAACCAAGCTACCTCACATGCAGCCATTGCTGCACCCCTGTACTCAGCCTCTGTGCTCGACAAGGCAACTGTAGGCTGTTTCTTGCTGCTCCAAGTGACTGCAGCACTCCCAAAAGAGAACACATACCCACTACTAGATCGTCTATCAGAAATACTACCAGCCCAATCAGCATCAGTATATTCATGCAACTGTATCTGAACTCCAGTCTCATAAAATAGTCCATATTGCAATGTGGACTTCACATACCTGAGTATGCGTCTAGCCGCATCCAAATGCGGTATCATTGGAGCCTGCATAAACTGACTTACCAATCCAACAACATAGCTTAAATCTGGCATGGTAATAGTCATATAAATCAAGCTTCCTACTATGCGTCTGTACATAGTAGGGTCTTCTAGAAGCTCACCTGCATCTGTGCTCAGCTTCACATTCTGCTCCAAAGGAACTGAAATAGGCTTACAGCCTGTCATCCCATATTTGGACAGCATGTCCAATACATTCTGCCTCTGCAAGAGTTGTATCCCACTTGGTGATCTAATCACCTCAATGCCCAAGAAATAACGCAGCTCTCCCAAATCCTTCATCTCAAACTTCTGCTTCAATAGCATTTTCACGTGAAGGATATCTTCATCACTATCACCTGTCATAATCAAATCATCAACATAAAACAAGTAGCATAATACCTTTCTCTGTTTTTCTCATATAAAGTGAGAAATTTGCCTTGGAAATCTGAAAGCCAATAGTGACAAGATACTGTCCTATCTTGTCAGACCATGCTCTAGGTGCTTGCTTCAAGCCATACAAGGCTTTCTTCAACCTGCAAATAAACTCAGGATGAACAACATGCACATAACCTGGTGGCTGCTCCATATAGACCTCTTCTTGCAAATCACCATGCAAGAAGGCATTCTTTACATCCATCTGATGTAAAGACCATCCCTTTGATGTAGCCATAGCAATGACTGCTCTTACGGTTGCCATCCTTGCAACCGGACTGAATGTTTCTTCATAGTCAATGCCATATGTTTGTGCATACCCCTTGACTACTAATCTTGCCTTGTATCTGTTCACAGAACCATCTGCATTGTGCTTCACCTTATAAACCCACTTACAGCCAATTGCATTCTTACCTTTAGGCAAAGGTACCAATTCCCATGTAGCATTTGCTTCCAAGACATCCATTTCTGAATCCATGGCTTTCTCCTATTTTTCTTTTCCCATGGCTTGCTCAAAAGAAGTGGGTTCTGGTTCCTGTATCACTTTGACCATATATGCATAGTGAATGGCTGTAAATCCATCATATTTCAGCCTATCCACAGGATACCTAGCTCTCGTAGACCTGTGCAAAATAGGTTCACTCCCAGGTGCTCTCAAAACATCCCTGGTCTTCCTTACTCCAAGTGTAACAATAGAAGGAATACCCAACTCATCATCAATGCTCTGTTCTGAGCCACTGGATTCACAATCCACATAAGAGTGACCTGCATTCACATCAAACATGGGCTGATCAACCTTCTCTTTTCCTTTTCGTGATATCTGCATACCACTATCTACATTGCTTTGAGAAGATTCTCCTGATCTCAATCTGCGTGTCCATGGCGAAGAATGTGAACCACTGCTAGAGGACGCTCCAGGTCCACTAATATTTTGTGACTGCTGATGTGAATTCTGTGCAGTATTACCATTTTGTGCATCTACATTATCAATCACATTTACTGGTTTATACCACCTACTCATCTCATCAAAAACAACATCTCTGCTCACTGTAAACTTACGAGTAGAAGGGTTATAGCATCTATACCATTTTTGCTGCAGAGAGTAACCAATAAAGATGCACTTCTCAGCTTTTGGATCCAACTTGGATCTCAACTCATCTGGCACATGTACATAGGCAATGCAACAAAAAATTTTCAAATGAGAAATATCTGGTTTCCTACCAGTATACCTCTCCTCTAGAGTCATTCCATGTATTGCTGCAATGGGAGTCCTGTTCATTATGTAGACTGCTGTAGCAATTGCTTCAGCCCAATAAAAATCTGGCAAGTCTTTTTTGTTGAGCATGGCACGAGATACCTCTCCAATATGCCTGTTTTTCCTTTCTGCAATTCCATTTTGTTGTGGGGTATGACTGCATGAATATTGCTGCTTTATGCCATGCTCCTGCAGGAACCTTGCAAACTCATTTGAGAGGTACTCTCCCCCTCCATCTGACCTTAGGCATTTTATTTGCAGGCCTGTTTCTTTTTCAACCATAGCTTTAAGAGTTTTGAAATGCCCAAAAACTTCACTTTTCTTTTTCATAAAATACACCCGAACTTTTCTGCTATAGTCATCAATAAAAGTGACAAAATAATGACAGCCTCCAAGAGATGCAGCTTTAGTAGTCCACACATCAGAGTGGATTAATTCCAATGGCTTCTCACTCTCTTGAACATGTCTAGGAAATGGTTTCCTTGCCTGTTTTCCAAATTGACAGGCTTCACATACCTTATGCATTTCTGCAACCTTGAATTTGGGCAATCCTGCAACAATATTTTGGGCCTGAATTGATTTAAGTCGCTGTACATTAACATGACCAATGCGTTTATGCCAGATATCAATATCTACAACTACACCGGTCCCATGTGCAAACATTGCTACACTCAATTCAGGCATGTCTGCATCCAACGTAAACATTCTGCCCTTCTTTTTTCCTTTTGCTATCAAGCGACCTTTATTTTTCATATCCTCAACAAAGCATCCATGAGGATTAAATCTGACCTGCAAGCCCTGCTCAACCATTTGACCAACAGAAACTAGATTCTTGGTGATATTAGGGACATGAAATACATCGGACATGTATTTCTTTTTCCCATCCTACATAGACAAAGGAATTTTTCCAATCTGCACAATAGGATGTGCAGTATCATCACCAGTCTCCACAAATCCTAGTTTTTCCATTTTCCTTGCATCCTCCATCCATTCTGCATGACCTGTCATGTGGTTTGATGCACCTGAGTCAACATACCATACATCATTGCTTTCTTCTGCACTTGTCACAGAATTGTTCATGTGCTGCACCATAAACAAATGCTCATTTCTGTCATCACCCTGTCTACTAGAAGATGCATAATTCCCTTGTTGCAGTTTTCCATTGATGATGTCATTCTACTTTTTATAGCAGTCTTTAGCCATATGACCCATTTTACCACAGTAGTAGCATTCAATATTACTGTTTGCATTTTGGCCTCTTTGCCATCCACTACGACCTCTTTGGCTCCCCCTGCCTCTAGAGTTACCACGTCCTCCTCCATAGGACTGGTTTTCTTGAGTTTGCTGCATATTCTGATTTTTGCCACGGCCTCCAAATCGGCCTCCTCTACCTCTGCCTCTACCTCTTCCAGCATTTGAGTAGAAGACAGCTTCTTTTGAAGTTCCTCCTGAAGAAGATGCACCACCATTTCTCTGCTCCTCAGAAATTAGAAGAGCAATCAACTCCTAAAAATCAGGAAATCTTTCACGGACGGAAATGGATGTTCGGAACTGTGCATAATCCTTTCCTAGACCATTCAAGGTCACTGAGACTAAATCATCATCTTCCACTGGCGACCCAATGGAAGCAAGTGCA
This sequence comes from Lygodium microphyllum, assembly GCF_053477565.2. NCBI lineage: Eukaryota > Viridiplantae > Streptophyta > Polypodiopsida > Schizaeales > Lygodiaceae > Lygodium > Lygodium microphyllum. Next base: position 16,930,279 of record NC_141141.1, on the reverse strand, counting down.
TCTGCAATCTTCTTCACCTTCATGTGGTAGTCATTGATGCTCATACTTTCTCTTTGCACATTGTGCAACTCTTGCTTGAGCTGCATTTTCCTGGCTTGCGTATTTGTGCTATACATTTTTGACAAAGTATCCCATGCCTCCTTTGGCGTACTTGCATCTTGAATATGCACAATCATAGAGTCTGAAATGTTGATAGACAGCCAGTACATAACTTTCCTGGCTCTCTCATGCCATGCTTTAAATGCCTGCATTTGCTGTTGATTGGGAACATCAGGAAGAACTGGTTCTTCTTCATTTCCTGCAACAAATTCCCAATATCCTTTTCCCATAAGGAAATTCGTCATTCTAAACTTCCATGCTTGGAAGTTGTTATTGTCAAGCTTTTCAGTGACAATATGTGAAAGAGAATCAGATGCCATTACAGAACACTGCAAAAAATTCTGTCACTACAAAAAACACAGCTTTATCCTGACAAGGGAAAATCTGCAAAACTGGCGAAAGTGGTATTTGACTACACAGTCACTTCCTAGTGACAATTTTGCATCAACATGCAACAGGGATGATTCTGTAACTCCCAATGTCTCTGCGCACAAGCATACGATGCAATTTCTACAGTAACTTTTCACCGATCTGTAGAATAGTGGCTGCATAGCATAAAACTGGGCCTTTTCCTGAGTGCGTGCAGAAAACTTCCGCCTCCAAAACAGGCCCTGAAATGGCCTCAAATCAAAAAAACAAGGTCGTCAAGGGCTAAAGGCCTTTTCCCGCAGCATATACTGCCCTCTTGCTTCACCGCGAAGAGCGTCTCAACGTGAGACAATGCACTCTTGCAATTTCCAACTGTGCTGCTTGCAGAGATCTGCTCCCAAAACAGAAAATGAAAGCAACACTGCTCCTCTTACCAGAACACCGTGAGCTTGCTTGCTTTCTTGAGCTCCTTACCACGAACAAGGCTCTGATACCATGTCAAGATTTTGGGAGAGAAGGAAGGAGTCTCACTTGAAGCTTTCTTGCTTGCACAATGGGGGAATACACATAGAGGTGGAGGCTGAAAACAGTTTTTTTCTTCTTAGTTGTGTAAGCCAAAAGAACTCTCATACAAAGAAATAGAAGAACCCTACATATGGGTCTCAAACCAAACTCAACTAACTAAGGTGGCATACTAACTGAGCCACGAACTAGAGTAGATAAGGATAGCTGTCATGTAGCTATTATTCATGGACAGTGTACCAACCGTGTCTGCAACTGACAAGTCGGTGACATAAATACACGATGGTCACCCTGGCGTATCACGAGTGGAGCTCGATATCTCAACAGATGCATCATTCCATGTGAGTATGCAACTTCAAACCATAGACCACTTGCTTTTATGCAACTTAGAGATCATTCTTTTCCTTGCCCTACACTATAATGATTGACATTTAGAGCTAACTCGTATAAATCCTACGTTGATGCAATGAAAATCAAAGCTTTAATATTTTTAATGTAGATGCATTCAAACTTTGACAAGAGATCTCCATGCATGAGTGAATGCCATGAGTCCATCCTTGTTTTAATCCTTCCCTTTTATCACTTAACCCGACCTAAAATGTAACCATCTTCTCATGCAATTCGCAAAGTTTGTAATTCTTTCCATGCATTGCGGCTGTTTGGACATCATTCAATGGGCATCTAAGATTATCTCATTACGAGTCACAACTAGGAAATTATTACCTAAGTGCATTATGTGTTATATGCGCTATTCTTTTCACGAAGCAATAGGGATGCCTTTAGACAAATCCACCATTTAACTTATGCAATATGCGTTTAGGAATGCAACTTTACCACGGAAGTGCAACAAATACAAGTGCTCGACACGCCACTAAGCTTTGTAAATCGAATGAGTAAATGCATTTAAATTTTGCTTTTAAAAAACCCACATGCTTAATGCATCCCTTTCATGCGAGAATAAATTTTTAAGAACCTGGGCATTAAGGTTCTGAGCGTTGTCCACACGTGTACTCGGGGTGGAAGCTCCCACGTGTGCTCCTCTCGCCTTTTGTTTAGGAGCCATTGACACAGTAGTTTCGTTTCAGCAACTCACCCTTGGGTCACTTTCGCGTATCGGATCCTCTCTGGCCGAGATCTTATCTTCTGCGTAGGACACAACCCTTGCAGATACGATTTTAAGAAATTTCGGGGAAGGCACGGGGAAATAGGGCTTATGGAGGTTTTAATAGAAGCTTTCAAAGAAGCTTCCAAGCTTCTGATCCAGATGACATGGAGAGAGAATGATTGGGGAGAGGAGAAAGATGACGATGAGGATGAGGTAGATGAAGATGATCATGGCGATGCTGATAATGGTGGTGGTGAAGGCAAACGGCAGCGGCCAGGTGGCATGGCAGCGGGGGTGTGATGGCAGCGTGGCGGCGGCAATGACCTGCACGATCCTCTCCTCCCTCTCCTCAAGCTTGGGGAGGGGCTATTCTTATAGCACTAAGGGGGGGGGGGGGAATAACCACACATGTGGCTAGATGCATGCCTCCCTCCCCCATGCCCCTCCATCACTTAACTCAGCTCCTCTCACACTCCCTCTCCCCCGCCATGCAATGGTTGAAGGGGAGGGGGTTATTATAAAAAAAATTGTGCTAAATTATCCATTATCCCTTTTGCTTTTCCCGTGAAGGGTGTTCCCGCGTGGGTTTGCGGTTTCAAGCCACGGCTTTCTACACATGATGTGGGGGGGGGGGGTGGAGTTTGCTAGTGCACGCGGAGGGAGTACTTAGCCCAAAATTTTATCGTAGCGGGAGGTTATTTTGAACTGTTTTTGCACGTGATTTTTGGGTCTTCAATATTTCGTAGTGGAAATATTTCATTCTCTCCCCCTTAGAGGAATTGATATGTCCTCATCTCGAGAAGAAGTGGGGGTATGGTTGGTTGAGAGTACTTTCATCCATCCAAGTGGCATCCTCTTCGGGGTAATCTTTCCATTGGATGAGGCATTCTCTCAAGGTCCTGGATCTCCAATGCCTCTCCCTAACATCTAAGATCCTGTCAGGCCATAGCTCAAGGACTCCTTGACTAGGCATTACAATTTGTTGATCGTCAAGCACGTGACTAGGGTTAGGCACATACTTTTTCAATAGACTGATATGGAATACATTATGAACTTTTAGGTTTTCGGGGAGTTGCAGTCTGTAAGCATTAGGCCCTAGGCACTTGAGAATCTTGTAGAGTCCACAATACCTTGGACTTAGCTTTTTGCATTCACCCAAGGATAGGGAACTCTTCTTTGGGCGTACTGAAACAGTTTGGGGATGGTAAGCTGTACTGAAATAGAGTTGAGTCCCAATGGCCTCGAAGATAGCCCTCCAAAAGTGTGATGTGAAGAGAGAGTCACGACCACTAATGATTCTTCTGGGTAATCCATGTAGTTTGAATATTTCCTTGATGAACAACCTTGCGATGTTTGAGGCTTTATAGTTTGTCTTAACAAGAATAAGATGTGCAACCTTGGTGAGCATATCTACGATGACCATAATGGAGTTGTATCCTCCCTGAACTTGGGGTACGCCAACAACAAAGTCCATACTAATGAATTCCCATTTCATTTGGGGAATGTTAAGTGGTTGCAATTTCCTTGGCATTTTGACATGTTTGGCCTTAATGCGTTGACAAGACAAACATTCAGTGACATATTTAAGAATGTCACCTTTGAGCCTCTCCCAATAATATCTCTTTCTGACCACATTGAGGGTCTTGGCATAGCCGGGATGTCCTGAGAAAGGGGAGTCATGGGCTTCCCAAAGTATCTTCTGCTTGAGTGATTGGCTTGCCGGTATACATAATCTCATTCTATAGTAGACAAGTCTACTACTGATAGAGAATCCTTGATTCTTTGCATGTAGCTTCGGGTCTTAGTCTTTGATGGGGATCTCCCTTAGCAATTTCTGATAGGTTGGGTCATGGCATGCCACTTCTTTAGCTAGCTCAAGAATTGGGTTGTTTGGCATGGATATCTTTGTGGCTAGAGATCTTGCTATTGATGGATCTTGCAAAATCAGAGAATTCAGAAATGCCTTGTGATTGAGTGCATCGGCAACTACATTCTCCTTTCCAGGCTGGTATTTGATTTCAAAGTCATATTCTTCCAGCACTTCAATCCATTGATGTTGCCTAATATTGAGCTCATTTTGGGTAAAAATCCATTTAAGACTCTTGTGGTCTGTTACCAAGGTAAATTTGTTACCCAGCAAGTAGTGTTTCCAAAGTTTGAGAGCATGGATAACAGCTAACAGTTCCAGATCGTGGGTAGCATAGTTCCTTTCATGGCTCTTCAGTTTCCTTGAAGAATATGCTACAGGATGACCTTCTTGCATAAGCACACATCCTAAGGCAAGTGCGCTAGCATCAGTTATCACTTCAAACTTCTTGCTAAGATTCAGAAGTTCGAGGATGGGTGCTGATACCAAGCTTTGCTTTAATTTGTCAAAGCTTGACTACTCAGTAGGTGACCATACAATTGATACTTTCTTCTTTAGTAGATCAGTTAGCGGTGCTGCAATCAAAGCATAGTTTTTGATAAAGACCATGTACCATCTTGTCAATCCAAGAAAGCTACGTATCTCTTTGATAGAAGTTGGTGTTGGCCATTCTAGAACGTCTCTGACCTTGGCCGGATCCACTGAAATTCCTTTCGCTGATACAATGAATCCCAAATATTCAATCTATCGCTTGAAAAATGCACACTTCTTCTTCTTGGCATAAAGCTTGTGTGCTCTCATTATTTCGATAACAATGTGAAGTTGGGGTCCATTAGCCTGTTGATGGTAGTAGGAGCATTTGTCAGCCCGAATGACATGACCAGGAATTCAAAGTGTCCATACCTTGTGCTGAATGCCATCTTTGGGATATCTTCTTCCTTGATTCTTATCTGATAATATCCAGACCGGAGATCAATTTTAGAGAAGATCTTCTCACCTTGAAGACGATCAAGAAGTTCATCTATTCTTGGAATAGGATATTTGTTCTTAATGGTTGATTAATTTAACCCTCTGTAGTCAATGCAAAGCCAAAGCATTCCATCTTTCTTCTTCTAGAATAGCACTGGAGCTCCCCATGGTGAACTGCTAGGACGGATGTAACCTTGGTCTAATAGTTGCTTGAGTTGCTCCTTCAGATCAATCACTTCCGGGATGGACATCCTATAAGGTCTCTTTGCGATTGGTGCAGCTCCTGGCGCTAGCTTGATCTCGTGATCGACTTCCCTTTGAGGAGGAAGTTCAGTCAGCTCTTCAGGAAATACGTCTGCGTATTCCTTTAACCAAGAAGGTTCTTCCCTAGACTCCTGATTTTGATCTAGCTTATTTAGCTTAATCAAATAGATAGGTAGCCCCTTTCTAACTCCTTTTATTATCCTTATTGCTTTGGCTAGTTGAATTTTTGGCTTCCCAGCCTCTCCTTGAGTTGTGACTAGTGCCCCTTCAGAGTTTCGAAAGGAAACTTGGCCCTTTCCACAGTGAATGTGGGCATCATTCGGTATTAGCCAATCCATACCGAGCAAACATTTGTGGACACCTAGGTTCATTACCCTGAATCTGATTGAAGTTTACTTTCCACCCAGCCAGAATCTCACCTTAGCAATTTGCCTGGTACAAGAGACCTCACGACCATTTGTTAATTCCACAATTAAGGTAGGTGCATCATTTGTGGCTATTCCTAATCTTTTTACACAGACTGGTAAAATGAAGGAATGTGTACTGCCACAATCAATCAAGGTTTTGAAACTTTTACCTTGATAATCTGATGGAGTTTCGTAGGATGGACCCAGGGTCACATCCACCGCACTTTCCTCGGGTTGCTTTAGTTATCTAATTACCTACCACATTTAGTTTGACAAGTAAAAACAACTTCCTTAATTAACCAATTAATCACTGGTTCCTTTACGTAACTTAGGCAATGACATAGAAAAAAAATGTCAAGCAAGTTCCTTTTTAATATTTGGTCTTTATTTATCGGTATTTGGAATACATCATATAATCCAGCTTGAAGGCTAATCCATAATCCGCTCGAAGGCAATTCCATAATCCGCCCGAAGGCAATTTCATAATTTGCCCAAAGGCTATTCCAGCAATCCTCAGGGATCATTATTCCAAGTTTCCGCTTGTTGACTAGTATGCGGGCATCGAGATCCCATCTCGAGTCATGTCGGCCTCTTGTGCAGGGTCCGGAGGCAAGGGATTTACGGCAAGAGCCCCCCTGGCACCCAAGTGTCCTCCTGCTCCAAGTAACACCCACGGAGAGACCTCTTGCGGTGGGTTCGGTCCACATATGCAGCGTGGCTAACAACCCCCTTGGATAGGGTCGGGGGTAGACAATCGGGGGTAACTGATGCTGCCTCTCCCTCCACGCTTTCAACCTGAAGCATTAATTATTTTCCAGCATTAGTTCCTTGAGCAAAAAAGAACAAATAGTGCTCCTAAGTGTACAATCACAAGCACTCCAGTGGTCGTTTATACGGCCAACTGCTAAGGTATAATTCCTTCTCTTTGAATACATCCAGCATTCAATCAGGGATCAATTTCGACATGGCAAGATCCCAAGGGTTTCATAAGCTAAGTTTCTTGCTTACTGTTGAGATGACAAGCTCAACACATGCGGACATTGATGATGGACCGCCTGGTTAGATGGGTTCACACGTCTACACTTAGCACGTCGGTGGTCATTATGACTCTCACATGGCCACTGACTCATTACTTATTATATTCAGGTTGTTACACCTATTTACAGCTGGCATAGTTATAGCGCCAGTCGACTAGTGTAGTCGGTTATGCATTGTTTGACTTAGTAGGACACTTTCCTTTTATGTTGTATCTTATATATACTTTGTGTACATTGTAAAGTGTGTGGAAGAAGAAGAAGAAACTAGCAAGAAAACGTTTTGGCCTCCATCTCTCTTCTTGTCTCTTGAGTGAGCTTCTCCTTGTGCATTCTGTGTGTGTTCGGCGCAGCATCTTGAGCAACCCCCTCCACACGTGATTCTTGACATGGTATCAGAGCCGCGCCATTGAGAGAGGCTGATTTCAAGGTTGAAGCAAAGGAGAAGAAGCAAGGTTCGAGCAAGCAAGCCACGGGTAAGAAGCTCTCCCATTCTTCCACTTCTTCTCTTGGATAGTGCCTGTGGAGGCAACCGGAAGCAGGGCAGAGCAAAAATCTCAGATTGCAGTGAGATTTGGTGTGCGCGAAGAGCACTGTGTATTCTGCAGATAAAGCTCTTTAGGGCTATTCCGCAGAGATTTTGGGCATCTGAGGCCGTTTCAGGGCCCGTTTTAGAGTCGCAAGGTTGCAGACAACAGTTTCAGGGTACACTGTGACTTCGACTGTATTGACCGAACGTGGGTGCACAGGTTACAGATTTCAGATCTGTAAGTTCAAAGGTGTTTACCAGTGAGTAAACACAAGGTTTATCTGCAAACTGGTTGCAGATTGCATGTATTGTTGAGCAGACAGTGAAAAAGGCTGTCTGGTGTATTGCTGTGCACTACAGGTCAAGGGTTGCAGAAGATTTGCTTACTGTTTGGTATTAATTTTGTGATAATGGCAGAGAACAGTGGAAGCCCCATCATTGAGAAGCTTGACAAGAACAACTACCCATCATGGAAGTTTCGTGTCACGAACTTCCTTATTGGAAAAGGCCTCTACGAGTTCGTTTCAGGTGAAGAAACGGAGCCGGAGATGAGTGATCCTCCAACTGCAGAAGAGACAAAGGCACGGAAAGAATGGAATGCAAAGGATAAAAAGGTCATGTATTGGTTGTCTGCAGTAATTGACAATAATATGCTGGGACACATTAGAAATGCAGAGAATTCATATGCAGCTTGGACCATACTTGAAAGTATGTTTTCTGTAAATACAAAGGCACGAAAGATTCAACTCAAGCAAGAGTTGAATACATTAAAGAAAGGGAAGATGTCTATCAATGAGTATGCACTGAAGGTAAGAAGCATTGCAGATGCATTGGCAGCGATTGATGCAATGCCCGATGATGATGATTTGGTGTCGTCTACCTTGGGTGGACTTAACAATGAAAAGGCTTGGAAGTCTTTTGTAACTTCTATATATGTTAGAAAGCCATTTCTAGATTTCGATGAGTTGGTCTCTCTAATGATCACTGAAGAAATCAACATGCAGAGTGAGACATCTGAAAGAAGTGGTGAACAGGTCCAGGCTTTCTACTCCAGTTCAGGAAGGGGACGTGGCAGGTTCTCTTCAAGAGGCCGTGGTACAGGACGTGGTAGTGACAACCAGCAAAACAGATTGAATGAGCAATTTGGCGATATGCAGGTTTCAGGAGGTCGTGGTAACTTTAGAGGCAGGGGGAGCTTTTGAGGAAGAGGTGGATGGCAAAACAAAGGTTCTAACAACTCTGGTATTGTGTGCCACTACTGTGGCAAAACAGGTCATATTGCAGCCCAATGTTATGCTAAGAGAGATGATATCCGCAGTGGTAAGTTGCAGCAAGGAAACTATGCATCGTCTTCACGACAGAATGAAGACAAAAATGAACGTTTGTTCGTTATGCAGCATATGCTAAATGCTGTTACAGGAAAGGGAACACATGAAGATGTTTGGTATGTCGATTCAGGTGCATCCAATCATATGACCAGCCATGCAGAATGGTTTGGAGAGATGCAGGATTTGCAGAATGCAGGTTATGTGCAGACGGGTGATGACTCATGCCACCCAATTTCACACATTGGAAAAGTTCCCTTGTCCTTGCATGATGGTAAGACAAAGAGTCTTTCAGATGTATTACATGTGCCATCTATTACAAAGAACTTGGTGTCATTCGGTCAAATGGTAGAGCAAGGGCTGCAAGTTAGATTTAATGCAAAGGGCTGCTTTGTAGAAGACTTCAATGACAAGTGCAGATTGGTAGCAAAGGGAAGTGGAGTTGGACGTATGTTCACTCTAGATGCTGGAATTCCTACTATGAATGCTGCTATGTATGCCAAAGGAAAAGGTATTGTTGCAGACATTGAAATTTGGCACAAACGCATTGGACATGCAAATGTACAAAGGCTGAAATTAATGCAGTCCAAAGGGTTGGTCACAGGTTTGCCTACATTTAAAGTTGCAGAATTTCAGAAGGTATGTGAAGCATGTCAGTTTGGTAAGCAGGCAAGACAACCCTTTTCACATGACAGAGATATAAGCAGAAATTTCCTTGATGTTGTGCATACAGACATTTGGGGGCCTACACAAAATGTATCTCTTGGAGGTAGTTCATACTTTGTCACATTCATTGATGATTGTTCTAGAAAGCTGTGGGTATATTTTATGAAGGAAAAGAGTGAAACGTTTGAGCACTTTAGAACTTTCAAGGCTGCAGTTGAAAGAGAAACAGGCTTGAAAGTAAAGTGCCTGAGGTCAGATGGAGGGGGAGAGTACCTCTCAAATGAGTTCAGTGATTTTCTGAGGTCTCATGGGATAAAGAGACAGTTCACATGCAGGTATACCCCACAGCAAAATGGGGTTGCAGAAAGGAAAAACAGGCATATTGCAGAAGTTGCACGCGCCTTGATGGCTGAAAAGAATATGCCTAAGCATTTTTGGTCTGAGGCTGTTCATACTGCTGTTTATATTATGAACAGAACTCCCACAGCTGCAGTTCATGGTATGACTCCCGAAGAATGTTTTACAGGTAAGAAGCCTGATGTTTCACACTTGAAAGTATTTGGCTGCATTGCGTATGTTCATGTGCCAGATGAGTTGCGGAAGAAACTAGATCCAAAAGCTGAAAAGTGTGTCTTTATTGGATACTCTTTAGAGCAGAAAGGGTATCGCTGTTACAACCCTGTCACATGTAAGTTCAGAGTGAGCAGGGATGTCATCTTTGATGAAATGAGCAGTTGGTATGCATCTAGTGGTGATGCATTGGATGCTGATGATGATCATGACACTCATGTGCAGGCTGAAACGCAAGAATCACGGACTCTTAGTGGACCAGAGACATCATCTGGTAGTCCTTGGTCTGGGAGACTAAGGAGTACCTCTACATCTTCGATTGCATCTAGTAGCACTACAGGTAAAGACAAAGGAAAGAATAAAGTGTCAGAAGGCATTGATGCAGTTCTTGATGGAGACTCCAGTGGCTCAGAGAGCTTGGATGATGAGCTTGGCATTCCTTCAGTGAGGACTCCAGGTGTGCAGAGAGCACATGTTAATGCAAAGACTCCATTGAGTGATCCAGTGGTATGCAGGTCTAGCAGGGTGAGATACCCTGTTAAAAGATTTGGTTTTGAAGGTTATGCAGCTCACCATTATGCTTATATGGTGAAACTAGTTGAGGATGTTGAGCCCACATGTTTTGAGGAGGCTGTTGGTCATGCTCATTGGGATGCAGCAATGGATGAGGAGATGGCTGCATTAGAGGCCAATAAGACTTGGGATCTAGTATCATTGCCGAAGGGAAAGAAAGCTATTGGATGTAAGTGGGTTTATAAGATTAAGCACAATGCAGATGGTTCTATTAGCAGGTACAAAGCTAGGCTGGTTGCAAAAGGCTATGCCCAGACATATGGCATAGATTATGATGAAACCTTCAGTCCAGTTGCTAGGATGGCAACTGTCAGATGTGTGATTGCTTTGGCAGCAGCCAAAGGTTGGAGGTTGCAGCAAATGGATGTAAAGAATGCCTTCTTGCATGGTGATTTGCAAGAAGAAGTGTTTATGGATCATCCAGCAGGTTATGAAGATTTAGAGCATCCCACGTATGTGTGCAGGTTGAAGAAGGCACTCTATGGGCTCAAGCAAGCACCTAGAGCATGGTCTGACAAGATTAGAGAGTATCTTGTCAATATTGGCTTTTATGTTTCTAATGCTGATCACTCACTTTATGTGAGAAAGGGAGATGCAGGTTTGGTCATCATAGTCATCTATGTGGATGACTTGATTATTACAGGTGATAGTGATAGTGGGATTGCTGAAGTCAAGGGCTGTTTGAAGATGTAGTTTGAGATGAAGGATTTAGGTGAACTAAGGTACTTCCTTGGCATTGAGGTGATTAGATGTGATGATGGTATATGGCTGTTCCAAAGACAGTATGGCTTGGATATGTTGTCCAAGTATGGTATGACTGCATGCAAACCACTTTCAGTCCCGTTGGAGCAGAATGTAAAGTTGAGTGCTGATGTTGGGGATGAGATAGAAGACCCTACTATGTTCAGGAGGATAGTGGGGAGTTTGATCTACATGACCATTACAAGGCCAGACTTGAGCTACGATGTTGGTCTTGTGAGTCAGTTTATGCAAGTACCTAGAAAGCCACATTTGGATGCAGCTAGACGCGTATTGAGATATGTGAAGTCCACATTACATTATGGGCTTTTCTATGAGGCAGGTATAGACGTACAGGTGTTTGGATACATAGATGCAGATTGGGCTGGTAGTATGTCTGATAGAAGATCTACCAGCGGATACATGTTCTCTCTTGGTAGTGCAGCAGTTGCATGGAGCAGCAAAAAGCAATCTACAGTTGCTTTGTCGAGTACACAGGCTGAGTATAGAGGTGCTGCTGTTGCAGCATGTGAGGTAGTATGGCTGCAAAAGCTATTGGCTGATTTGGATGTCCAGGTGGAAGGTCCAGTTGTCATTTATTGTGATAACATGAGCAGTATACAGTTGGCTAGGAACCCTGTGTTCCATGCCAGGACAAAACATATTGAGGTACACTATCACTTCGTGAGAGAGAAGGTACTAGCAGGTGAGATTGACTTGGCGTATATCAGCACACAGGATCAGATAGCTGACATCTTCACGAAGGCATTGGGTACAGAGAAGCTTCAAAAGTTTCGAAGCTTACTTGGAGTTGCAGAGATGCAGTTGAGCTTGAGGGGGAGTGTTGAGATGACAAGCTCAACACATGCGGACATTGATGATGGACCGCCTGGTTAGATGGGTTCACACGTCTACACTTAGCACGTCGGTGGTCATTATGACTCTCACATGGCCACTGACTCATTACTTATTATATTCAGGTTGTTACACCTATTTACAGCTGGCATAGTTATAGCGCCAGTCGACTAGTGTGTCGGTTATGCATTGTTTGACTTAGTAGGCCACTTTCCTTTTATGTTGTATCTTATGTATACTTTGTGTACATTGTAAAGTGTGTGGAAGAAGAAGAAGAAACTAGCAAGAAAACGTTTTGGCCTCCATCTCTCTTCTTGTCTCTTGAGTGAGCTTCTCCTTGTGCATTCTGTGTGTGTTCGGCGCAGCATCTTGAGCAACCCCCTCCACCACGCGATTCTTGACACTTACCCTCTTTCCTTGGGTTAGGGTTTATACCATGTTAACCCAAATTATCAATACTTTAGGTTTCCATATATTATCGTCAATAAATCTTGGACAATCCCGTTGTCCTCACTTGGTTGGTCAATTGCTTACTACGCAATTCATAGTTACCCTAACTTGACAAATCAGCCCCAAGGAAGGGTGATGTAGCAGGATGACTACTCATCCTCTAGAAAATTAGACTTGTACTTAGAACTCGCCAACCTTATTCTAAGGAGTGAAAATACCATTTTGTGATCTAGACACAAAACCATGCGACGTTGCAACTTGTTGCACGAGATAAGTGTCGCACCTAACTTGTGGGATTATTTCTCCCATCACACGGTATTCCTTGGTCAAGAATACTTTTGATCAAGAAGTAAGGTTTGGGATCCTCTCGACCCAATCCAACCCTAACCCTACTAAGACGATAATGCTTTGGCCCTTGGGTTCCTAGTTTCCTCACGGAAATCTAGCATTTGGTCATCCGATCACTAGGGTAAGAACCCTAGATCAGTCTTGCATGAGCGTTTAGCTAACCCTAAAATTGTGTGAATGTGGGTAGGATCTTGGGATCGAAAATATTACGTCGGCAATCGGAGTGCAATATTAAGCAGAATTTTATCATGGCTTAATCCTACCTAGCACATTGAGGTGATCGTTATACACTGACTAATCATACCTTTATGATTCTCATGTAAGCTATTCAACTATACTCGAATTACTTAGTTGATCTAACTAACCCGCGAGTAAAAATAATCTCCACTTTAAAAATGCAAATACTTTCTCCTAAATTTACAAGTACCTTTTCCTAGAAGATGCAAATAAGTGCAAGGTAGGTGAGATGCATCATTCCATGCGAGTATGCAACTTCAAACCATAGATCTCCTACTTTTATGCAACTTATAGATCATTCTTTTCCTTGCTCTACACTATAATGATTGACATTGAGAGCTAACTCGTATAAATCCTACGTTGATGCAACAAAAATCAAAGCTTTAATATTTTTAATGTAGATGGATTCAAACTTTGACAAGAGATCTCCATGCATGAGTGAATGCCATGAGTCCATCCTTGTTTTAATCCTTCCCTTTTATCACTTAACCCAACCTAAAATGTAACCATCTTCGGATGCAATTTGCAAAGTTCATAATTCCTTTCCATGCATTGCAACTGTTTGGACATCATTCAATGGGCGCCTAAGATTATCTCATATATGAGTCACAACTAGGAAATCATTACCTAAGTGCATTATGTGTTATATGCGCTGTTCTTTTCGCGAAGCAACAGGGATGCCTTTAGACAAATCTACCATTTAACTTATGCAATATGCGTTTAGGAATGCAACTTGACCACGGAAGTGCAACAAATACAAGTGCTCGACACGGCACTAAGCTTTGTAAATCAAATGAGTAAATGCATTTAAATTTTCCTAAAAAAAACCGTCATGCTTAATGCATCCCTTTCGTGCGAGAATAAATTTTTAAGAACCTGGGCATTAAGATTCGGAGCGTTGTCCACACGTGTACTTGGGGTGGAAGTTCCCACGTGTGCTCCTTTCGCCTTTTGTTTAGGAGCCATTGACGCAGTAGTTTCGTTTCAGCAACTCACCCTTGGGCCACTTTCGCGTATCGGATCCTCTCTGACCGAGATCTTATCTTCTGCATAGGACACGGCCCTTGCAGATACGGTTTTAAGAAATCCCGGGGAAGGCACGGGGGAACAGAGATTATGGAGGCTTTAATATAAGCTTCCAAAGAAGTTTCCAAGCTTCTGATCTAGATGATGTGGAGAGAGAATGATTGGGGAGAGGAGGAAGATGATGATGAGGACAAGGTAGATGAAGATGATGATGGCGATGCTGCTGATGGTGGTGGTGAAGGCGAACGGCAGCGGCCAGGCAGCGTGGAAGTGGCAGTGTGATGGCAGCGTGGCAGCGGCAGTGACCTGCATGATCCTCTCCTCCCTCTCCTCAAGCTTGGGGAGGGGGTGTTCTTATAGCACTAAGGGGGGGGGGGAGAATAGCCACACATGTGGCTAGATGCATGCCTCCCTCCCCCATGCCCCTCCATCACTTAACTCAGCTTCTCTCACACTCCCTCTCCCCCGCCATGCAACGACTGAAGGGGAGGGGGTTATTAAAAAGATTTTTGCGCTAAATTATCCATTATCCCTTTTTCTTTTCCCGTGAAGGGTGTTCCCGCGTGGGTTTGCGATTTCAAGCCACGGCTTTCTACACACGATGCGGGGGGTGGAGTTTGCTAGTGCACGCAGAGGGAGTATTTAGCCCAAAATTTTATCGTAGCGGGAGGTTATTTTGAACTATTTTTGCACGTGATTTTTGGGTCTTCAATATTTCGTAGTGGAAATATTACACAAGTTTACACATATAAAGATTTTATTTATATAACAAGCTATACAGAAGAGGCACTATTAAGTTTATACAAGTTTATCCCAAGAGGAAATATTTCGTAGTGCACAAGAGGGAGTATATAGCCCAAAATTTTATCGTAGCGGGAGGTTATTTTGAACTATTTTTGCACGTGATTTTTGGGTCTTCAATATTTCGTAGTGGAAATATTACACAAGTTTACACATATTAAGTTTTTATTTATATAACAAGCTATACAGAAGAGGCACTATTAAGTTTATACAAGTTTATCCCAAGAGGAAATATTTCGTAGTGCACAAGAGGGAGTATTTAGCCCAAAATTTTATCGTAGCGGGAGGTTATTTTGAACTATTTTTGCACGTGATTTTTGGGTCTTCAATATTTTGTAGTGGAAATATTACACAAGTTTACACATATTAAGTTTTTATTTATATAACAAGCTATACAGAAGAGGCACTCTTAAGTTTATACGTAGTGGAAATATTACACAAGTTTATACATATTAAGTTTTTTAGGTAATGTGACTTAGTGAGTTATTTGAGTCCTAAAGTGATCTTGAATGTAAATTTCATAGTAGTATGCAGAAAACTGTGTAGTAACCAACTTTGAGCCCTATTTTTTATGACCTTACCTTCAGATTTGGTAATCCATCATAGGGATATGAATTGTAGACATTTTTGTTGTCTACAACTCTCTAGTTATCACCATGATTTGATTCTATGTACAAAGAAAGTTACTTATCTTGAAAGTAGGTCTTGTAGTTAACCCAGATTTAGTAAAATTTGTAAATTTCAACCTATATAAACATCTAATTTCCTAGTGGGATAGCTTTTAATCAATTTGGAATTTGAGTATACTCCCAAGAGAAATTTTTAGCTTGTACAAAAATCTAAAACTTATGTTAGCCATGGTTTTGTCTAAATATGCATATATTAAAAGATAATCATATCTAAATATGCTATAGAACTTGAATATTACTATTTTTTTACTAAGAGACTAGTATTTTATCCAACTTTAGCCTTATCTTTAATATATTTCTTTTTAAATTTTAGTCTTAGTCATAAGTAAATGTTTTGTAAAATTCCTTATAAGCTCCAACTCTCTAGTTATAGACTAACTTGATTCACAAGAAGATATAAGTTGTTTTTATTCAAAGTAGGCGTTCAATATGATTCTCACTCTAATTTTTGACGATTATAGTATGCCTTTAATATTGTTATCTTTTGATTTGATAAACATTAAGACTAACAAATATTTCTTAAAAGTACTTCGGAAAATTCTTCAACTTCCTAATTCTATTGCGAATTCACACTTTTTAGGAAAAATAGAGATCCCCAATCAAGGTAAGATAGGTAAGTCTTTTACTATTTTTTCTAGGATTCTTAGTTAAATTTTTACTTACTACTAAACTAGAATAACAATTTGATTTGTTATTGTCAATGCTTTGAGTATGAGACCTAGCATTCATAATATTTCTGTCTTATCTTTTGACTCTCTTACTCCCATGAAAAACATCTATGGCACTAATACTAGTTTTTAATCTTATTAGAATCAATTATTTGCTAATAATTAGACTCTGATTGATTCATTGTCCTATATTAGATGCTTGGTAAAAGTTTTTTAAAAAAACTCATTCAGTTGAAGACATGCAATGGATGACCGTCCGCGCCCTTAGTGCTTACCCTACACTACTAGCTCCACATTGAGCAGCTAATATCAATTGTGGACACAATTCCTATCCCATCTTGAGGATATGATGCCAAGAGGCATATTCCATAGTGGATTCAATGAGTTTTTTTGGTGGATTCTGTAAAACTATTTATTTGCCGGGACTCATACATAAGGTGGATTCCTTGTGTGAGAAGTTGATAGGGACGCCTGTCCTTCTCGAGTGTTTTATTAATTAATGTGCATGTGCGTGATTCTACAATGGGTGATTTTGCAATTTATACTAATTCATTGAGTTTTTATGAGTTTAGAGTATGCACACAAATTAAATTAGGGTTAGGAAAGTGTTTCAATGTATTTTAATTATTTATAGTTGAAGACTATTAGGCATTTACTATTTTTTTAAAATTTTATTTATAAACAATTGTAAATGCTTTAGTTGATGTGTAGAGTAGGTAGCGGTGGCTTTGGGTAGCACTAGGCGTTAGCGTAAGTCCAAGCGTAAATTTCATAATTACGATTAGTTATCTTAAGTATAATATATATTATTATGTATTTATATGATATTGTATTGATAACTTTATTACTCTATTTGTAAGTTATAAGTTTAAACTTCTTTAGTAATAATTAGACCATTATCTTTAAGTACTATTAAGTACTTTTTTTAAATATAGATTATTTTAGAATATAAGATTTAAGACATGATTTTATTGAAATAAGCTTTTTTAATGGAATACCTTGCTATTTTCTTAATGTGGTTAAATTTTTTTTAGAAGGCTTTTTTAGATTTCTTTATAAAAGCAACAGGATCGCGCACAAAATAGGAGAACATGGTGAAAACTGAGTTTTTTCATTTGTCTCTCATTTGGAATCGAAATTCAGAGCTTCAAGAGTCGTTTTGGGAGTTTTGGTATGCTTCGGACGCGATGGTGATGTCAAAATGTCAAGATTCATAACACATAATTTTTTGCAACAACTGTAATATGTTACATGATACCTCTTGACTCTTAAAACTCTATATTTCAATTGATATTTGTACTTTCTTTGTAATTATATGCAAGATATGAATGCAAATATCCATGTAAAACTATAATATATAATTAAGGATGGCAAACCATGGCTTTTGCCATGGGGGAGGTTGGGCCCAATCGTGCGTGTTTCTCTTGTATTTCTCAATCTATTGAGTTATTCAAATCCTCTTATGTATTATAATGTTTTTTGTATTTAATAGTTGAGATATTTGATCTATTAGATTTTTTTCATTAAGTTTTATTATGTGTGTTATAAAGTTGTTTATGATTGAGATTTGATTTTGTAGATTTGCCATGTGTTTCGCTTCGTAACACTCCCTCCCTCAAGCACTCATAAGCAAGCAAGCAAGAGAAGAGAAGGAGAGAAGAAGAAGAGTCCACTTTGCTACACACCAAAGAATGAGCTCTTTCTTTACTTTTCAACTTTATATACCAAACCCTAAATCCCTTTTGGGCAGTCATCCCCTTATCCCCTTTTTTATGTTGCACTCCTATCTTCCTAGCTTTCTTCCCTATTGTGTGTCTACCTTAACAATTTGCATGTGAGAGATTGAGAATTTATAAGTTTTGAAGTGTTTGCTAAGAAAAAAACATAATTTTTATCTACAAATAGGTTGTACATTACATGTACTATTGAGAAGTTAGTGAAAAAAGCTACTTTGTGTATTGCTATGCACATGCTATGAAAGGCTACAAAAGACTTGTTTATTGTTTGGTATCAATGTTGTGATAATAGTAAAGAATAGTGAAAATCCCATAAATGAGAAGCTAGACAAGAATCATTAACCATCATGGAAGTTCAGTGTGATAATGTGATGATGGTATATGGGTGTCCCAAAGGCAATATAGCTTGAATATGTTATCCAAGTATGGTATGATAGTATATAAGTCTCTTTCATTGCCATTGGAGCAAAATGTGAATTTGAGTGTTGATGTTGAGTATGAGATAGAAGACCCTACTATATTCAGGAGGATAGTAGGGAGTCTAATTTACATGACTATCATAGAGCTATATTTGAGTTATGTTGTTAGCCTTGTTAGATAGTTGATGTAGATGTCTAGAAAGCCTTGTTTGGATGCAATTAGATGCATATTGAGGTATATAAAGTCCACTTTTCATTATGAACTTCTTTATGAGACACGTAAGGATATAAAAGCGTATGGATACATAGATGTAGATTGGGTTGGTAGCATGTCTAATAGATCTACCAACATATTCATGTTTTCCCTTGGTAGTGCAGTAGTTATGTGAAGCAGAAAATGAAACCTACAATTGCTTTTTATCGAGTATAGAGGCTAAGTATAGAAGTGTTGCTATGATAACATGTGAGGTGGTATGACTACAAAAGTTATTGGGTGATTTGGATGTGTAGGGTGATAGTCCAATTGTCATTCACTGTGGCAACATGAGTAGCATACCGTTAGCTAGGAACCTAGAGTTCCATGTTAGGACAAAACACATTGAGGTGCATTACTACTTTGTAAGAGCGAAGGTACTTAAAAGTGAGATTGACTTGGTATATGTTAGTACACAAAATTAAATAGTTGACATTTTCACAAAGATAGCAAGTGTAGAGAAGCTTAAAAAATTTCAAAGATTACTTGGATTTATAGAGATATAACTGAGCTTGAGAGAGTGTGTTGAGATGGCAAGCTCAACACATGCAGATATTGATGATGAACCCACTAGTTAGATGGGTTTGTGCATCTATCCTTAGCACATGGATGGTCATTATGATCCTCACATGGCCACTAACTTATAACTTATTATATTTAATTTGTTACGCTTATTTTGTACAACTGAAATAGTTATATCACCAGTTGATTAGTATAGTCAATTATGCAATGTTTGAGTCAACATGCCACTTTCCTTTATGATGTATCTTATCTATACTTTGTATACATTGTATTGTGTATGAAAGAAGAAGAAGAAACCAACAAGAAAACATTTTGGCCTCTATCTCTCCTCTTGTGTTCTTGAGTGAACTTCCTCTTATGTGTATAGTGTGTGCTTAGTAGAGCAGCTCAAGCAAGTCTCCCTGTAATTCTTGAAAAAATGTACATCAATTGGATATTAAATTTTTATTTTTTGTATAGTGATTCATGTGAGAAAGTGTGTATTCTTTAGCCTCACAGTTTTGTGTAGATAAGGTAAGAAAACGAAGTGTGTAGGTAGAAAAAGACATTGCATGATTTGAAGTAAGCATCTTAAGCTTGGTATAAGAAGATCCATGTATACTTAACTAACATGGTTTTCACAATAATCCAATTGAGAACACCTTATATGTAAGACATGAGGGTGGTGTGGCTTTGATCATTGTGTCTCATATTGATGGTATATTGCTTATCGCATTGGTCCTAATGAGATACATATTGTTGATTTTAAGGTTGAGTTGATTTTTTCATTTCACATGTTAAATTTGAGCTTATTGTGTTGGGACCTAAATTCGGCACAACACTAGCTCTAGGGCTATAGCTTCTGGGCCTCCTTTGCTCACTAAACAACCCTCAGAGCTTTGCAGCTAGGAGAGTTTGGAGGCACCCATATACCAATCTAGTAAAATCATGCATTTGTATCGACTTGTAGTTTAACAATTTTTTCCATCTCAACTCCAACAGAGGGAGTATCCAAACAATTAGGTACCTAGCACCTCGTATCACACACAAATAGAGCTTCTCCCCAGTACAGTGATGTGGCTCCTATGGCTCTTCTACATCCTGGGGATTGACCCTAGGATTTGATGCACTGTTTAACATGAAACACAAGCGTAACAAAGTCCTCATCTCGTAATATAAATGCAATGATCTTGGAAACTTTATATATTTCTCACTTAATTAGTTTTCCAAGATATTGTACTATCCTATATAAAAGGAAATCTTACACTCTCACTGTTGGTCCTCACTATCTAGACATACAATTATAGTGTATCTAGGAATTTATCTTCTGATACCATATTTAGATTGCATATGAAAATTATATGACATTTTCTGCTTAAATAACTTAACTAAAAACTAGCCAACATGAAGTATATAAACAATCTTTTCATGATTTCTTTCTACTAATGTCGTGTTGCATTATTGAGGAATAGCATTAGGCTAACTTGTGCTATTGAACCTCTTAAAACTTATATAAACTATAGCCAATATACTATGATATGCAAAGAAATTAGCAACTTAATCAAATATCTTTTCATTTCAATCCCACACCCCTTACCATTTACACTTTGCTTGCTTGGACAAATATATGGAGTTTTTGTGACAATTTTCCATATAAACAAGCTCTAAATACACACTTGAACATATAAATAGAGGTAAACTGAAGCAAATCCTCATGCTTTACCTTCATTACATAATCACAAATATTTTTCTACTTTTTTGTAATTTTTAACGTATAAAACTCATTTTTCTTAAAATTTCTCCTTCATTTGATACATTTTCATAAAATGTTCTCCTTATTTCAACATTAATTATTGATTTTTGGAGCTTTTTGATTTGTGTGACGACTTATGTGAAGTGTGGTCCATTAGCATACTCATTTTTAGACCATGTGAATATCATTTTTTTTCTAAAACCCAAAAATAATACTATTTTTCATTAAATCCTGTAATTTAGGTTTTGCAGTTTTGATTCTTACTATGTAAATTACTAGAAATTAATAATTATTTTATGATTTAAAACACATCAAAGTATATTCAACCATTTTCCATCACAAGAAAAAAGATTAATCATCCTTCCGCTTTGCTGGTCGATCCACTAGCTCCCAAGTGTCATTCTTCATTATGCTGTCATACTTTGCTTGCATAGCAGCCTTCCATGATGGATCTGCAATTGCTTCTTCTAAGTTAGTTGGCTTCTTTACTTCTCTCATAAGCTCAACCATCAAGGCCATATTGACTATGTGAGCAGAAGCCCTCCTTTGCTCCTCTATTCTCTGAGACCTCCTTGGTCCGTTTGCCTTCTCCTCAACAGATGCAGGCATAGGATTATTGTGGTCATAGAGCTGCTTCACCCAGCGCGGCAATGGCCTTTCCGATGGGGTGATGTCAGGTTGGTGAACTTTTTCCTCATCATCTGAAGATGATGCTTCCTCCTCCTTGAGGATAGGGACAGATCTCGGGACAGGTTCATAGTGGACTACTTCTTCGCTTGATGATAAAGTGGAAAAACTTGCCTTCTCCTCCTCCACTATATGCGGCTCCTCCTTGAACACCACATCACGGCTCGCGATGATCTTCTTTGCCTCTTGGTCATATAATTTGTAAGCCTTCTGCTCATCACTATAACCCAAGAAGATACATTTTCTACTTTTTGGTTTTAACTTGTTTCTCTTCTCATCTGGAACATGTGCATAACATTCACATCCAAAAATTCTGAAATGTGAGACAGATGGTTTCTTACCAGTGTAAGCTGTAAAATATTACACGGCGCAGCGAACAGAATCTGAGAAAGAGATAGAGAGTACACAACATATAAGAGGAGAATCAGTAAATTCTTTAACTTCAAACAACTGATAAAAAGATGGCTCTGTCCACCCGTGCGCTTCCACTGTGTGAAGCTTAGATGGCGATCTAGACAGAAGATAGGTGAAGAGCTTAAGGCTAGCTGGAACAACAACTCTGACTGGGTGAAAGATGAGTGGGAGATGGATGCGAAGGGGTTTAGCTTTTATAGCCCGCGAAGGTCGTTAGGTCGGCCTGCTGACCGCCGACCTACCATATGAGCCTCCACTAGTCGGCTAGGGAATATTCCCTTTACCATCGGGCTGGGGGCATTGCCCCCGGACCCCCTCCAGGGGGGCCGTTGGCCCCCCTGGGACCCCCCCAGCCAGAGGCCACTTCTGCGGCCCCCGGACCCCACAATAGAGGCCCCTTTTAACTCCCTTACACCACAACTCGATGCAATGCGCCTCGAGTTGCTACCAGCTTAACCACTCCGTCTAACCCAAAGATTAGACTCACAACAGTCACCTTTTTGCCATCCGGTCACATAGATCTCATCTGATATACAAGTCAGGACTCAACCAATGTCTAGGATCACATTTGGCTTCTCCTCATAATGGGGGCCTTACAACTTTGAGCACCATGGATCATTGGTAGCACCTAATGAGGGTGGGGCATTGATCATATCTATCACCCCCCCTCAATGTCCACCCATATGTGAACTATCTCCTCGGCCCCATGCTGAGTCTCTGAAGATGAACTTGAAGCAGATCCTTCGTAAGTGCTTTGGTGAAGATATCTGCTCCATTCTCCTTTGTTGGACAGTAGACCAGTTCCACTATCCCATCCTCCATCAAATCACCCACATAGTGATACTGGATCTCTATATGTTTGGTGCGTGCATCAAACACTAGATTTTTGGCAATGGCGATGAAACTCTGATTGTCACATCTCAGCACAGTTGGTTCTTCATCTTGCACTCCCATATGCCATAGAATCCTTCTCAACCATACGGCTTCACATGCAGCAAAACAAGCTGCCTTGTACTTTGCTTCGGTAGAAGACAATGCCACTGTTGGTTGCTTCTTACTAATCCAAGAGAAAATTCCTAAACCCAAAGAGAAACAATAACCAGAAACTGACTTCCTGGAATCAATGTCTCCTGCCCAATCCGAGTCACAGTTCCCCACAAGAGAAGTTCCAAAACTATATGTGATACCATAGTCAAGAGTTTCCTTCAAGTATCTAAGCACCCGCATCCCAGCCTTCCAATGACTCTCATGAGGTTTGTTTGAGAATCTGCTCAAAACACCAACAGCAAAACTGATATCTGGTCTGGTGTTACACAAGTAGATCAGACTGCCGACCAACCTCCTATACCTCCCAATGTCTGCTAGTGCTGATGTATCCTCGACGGATAACTTCGCATTCACCTCCATAGGTGTAGCTATCTCCTTGCACTCGGTCATGCCAAATGCCTTCAAGATCTCCCATGCATACTTCTTCTGAGAGATGAAGATCTTTCCTGGCTCTTGCCAGACTTCAATCCCTAAACAATAGTGCAGCAAGCCTAAGTCTATCATTTCAAACTCAGAACTCAAAGCCTTTCGAGTTTGGTTGCTCATATATTCATAGTCACCTGTAATAAGAAGGTCGTCCACATATAGGACAATCACTAGAGACTTTTTACCATCCCTGTAAACATACAAGTTAGCATCTGAGGCACATCTTTTGAAGTTTAGGTTTAAAAAGAACCTATCTATCCGCTGGTACCATGCTCTGGGGGCTTGTTTCAGCCCATACAATGCCTTCTTCAGCTTACACACTTTGTTCTCAGAATGGGGGGCCTCAAACCCTGGTGGCTGAGCCACACATCTCCTCCTTGAGGTCACCATTTAAGAACGCTGACTTAACATCCATTTGGTACACTGGCCACTTCTTGTGGGCAGCCACTGCAAGTACTGTGCGAATACTAGTCATTCTGGCAGTTGGGGCAAATGACTCTTGAAAATAAAACCCTTCAACTTGTGAAAATCCTTGGGCAACCAGTCTAGCTTTGTACTTTTCTAAGGTACCATCAGCTTTGTACTTTACCTTCCAGATCCACTTGGTGCCAATAACCTTCCGCTTTGCTGGTCGATCCACTAGCTCCCAAGTGTCATTCTTCATTATGCTGTCATACTCCGCCTGCATAGCAGCCTTCCATGATGGATCTGCAAGTGCTTCTTCTAAGTCAGTTGGCTCCTTTACTTCTCTCATAATCTCAACCATCAAGGCCATATTGACTATGTGAGCAGAAGCCCTCCTTTGCTCCTCTATTCTCTGAGACCTCCTTGGTCCGTCTGCCTTCTCCTCAACAGATGCAGGCATAGGATTATTGTGGTCATAGAGTTGCTTCACCCAGCGCGGCAATGGCCTTTCTGGTGGGGTGATGTCAAGTTGGTGAACTTTTTCCTCATCATCTGAAGATGATGCTTCCTCCTCCTTAAGGATAGGGATAGCTCTCGGGACAGGTTCATAGTGGACTACTTCTTCGCTTGATGATAAAGTGGAAGAACTTGCCTTCTCCTCCTCCACTGTATGCGGCTCCTCCTTGAAAACCACATCACGGCTCGCGATGATCTTCTTTGCCTCTTGGTCATATAATTTGGAAGCCTTCTGCTCATCACTATAACCCAAGAAGATACATTTTCTGCTTTTTGGTTGTAACTTGTTTCTCTTCTCATCTGGAACATGTGCATAACATTCACATCCAAAAATTCTGAAATGTGAGACAGATGGTTTCTTACCAGTGTAAGCCTCATGAGGTGTTTTTCCCTTGAGAGCCTTTGTGTAGCTCCGATTTAGAATGTAGACTGTAGTATTAATAGCTTCAGCCCAAAAATGGTTAGGCAATCCCTTGCCCTTTAGCATGCATCTTGCCATCTCCACAATGCTGCGATTCCTGCGTTCCACAACACCGTTCTGCTGAGGTGTGTGAGGTGTCGTCAATTGACGCTTGATCCCTTTGCTCTTGCAAAAGCCTTCAAACTCCTTTGAGTTGAACTCACCACCACCATCTGTTCTAAATTTCTTCACACTTTTCCCTGTTTCATTCTCAACAAGTTTTAGCCATTCTTTAAACTTACCAAAAGCTTGAGCCTTATCACGAAGGAAGTACACCCACATCTTCCTATTGTAGTCATCGACAATCAACATAAAATAAGAAGATCCCCCCAAGGCCTGTGTAGGCATCTTACCACACAAGTCAGCATGCACCAACTCTAGAGGAGCTTGTGCTCTATTCTTGCTTTCTTGTGGAAATGCCTTTCTCTATTGCTTGCCCATCATACAAGCTTCACATGGTTCCTTCAAGTTAGTTATTGTAGGTAGGTGAGCAACCATACCTTGCTTTTGCATCTCCTTCAACACTGCAAATCCGATGTGTCCAAACCTTTCATGCCAAAGCTTACTTGTGCCCACTCCAGCAGTGGCTGTAAGAGCACTTAGCTCATACAGGTTGTTTCTTCTTTCTCCTTTGCCAACAATTGTGCCAGCACTATCAAGAATTTCTGCACCTGTCTTCTTGAACCTCACTTCATGACCAAGATCAGTTATGGCAGCAACAACTGATAAGAGATTTCTCCTAATTTCGGGAACATACAACACATTTGAAAGCTTTTTGACTTCACCATTTGCAGCAACAAAAGAAATAGTACCTTTGCCCACAGCAGGGCATTTAGCATCATTTCCAACCGTCACAGTGATAGATTCTTGTAGAGGCTGCATAGAACTGTATAGACCTTTCTTATTGGTCATGTGACGGGAGGCCCCACTATCCAACACCCATGAGTCAGTGGTAGATTCTTCTTGCGCCGAGGAGCACACTTCCTCAATGGTCGCCATGAATAATTCCAGCTCTGCTTCAGCCGTATTGGCTGTCTCTTTCCCTTTACTTTTAAGGGTACCATTCTTTTCATCTGCCTTCTTGACATGACAATCTGCAATTTGCATGTCCTTTCTTCTTGCAATAGAAGCACTCTCCTTGAAACTTCTTCTTGCCACCCTTCTTCTTTTTGTCACCATCATTTTTGGTGGAGGAAACACCTTTGCCTTTTGCATTGGCAGAGAATGTAGCATCTCCATTGTTGCTTCCTTCTCGGGCTTTCAGCCTCAACTCCTCCTCCATTAATAATGCACAAAACTCCTCAAAAGTCAAAGCTTGAAGTCTCACCTGAGTATTAAGTGCAGTTACTAGTCCATCAAACTTTTGTGGACAAATCCGAAGACACCTCCGAGCTAGCTCTTCACTAGTCTTTTGTATCCCAGCGCCAGCCATCTGGTCACACAGATTCTTAATCCGAGTAATGAATGCTTCAACCGTCTCTCCTTCAGCAAGCTTCTCCGCTGCTAGTTGATTCTCCAAGTTTTGAATCCTTGTTTGGTTTTGTGTTTCATACTGACTCCTTAGTACATTCCAAGCCTCTGACGCTTTGGTTGTATGCTGAATCAAAGTCAAAACACTGTCACAACAACTTGTAACTAAGGCACACAATGCATCTGCATTCCTTTGTTTCCAAGCTAGTAGAAGATCTGCATTCGGAGGAATCATCACACTAGGATTTGATGGGTTGGGGGTAGGCTGTGGTTCTGCGTCAGTCCCCAGTACAGTCTCGAGAAGCTCATAAGAATCAAGGATAGTTGTGATTTTGAACTTCCACAAGGTGTAGTTTGTACCATCTAACTTTCCTTTGTTGAAGGTTGGTGGATGAATCCTCAGTGTTTGAATAGCCGGTACAACAAGACCACCTCCTGCACTGCTTCCTGATGTGCCAGAACCACTTCCGGAAGTCGACATAGTTTCTCTTTGTTGTTGAAGCCTTTGCCTCTTGCACACTCTCCGATCTCTAGAGCCCCCTGGGCTCTGATACCATGTAAAATATTACACGGCGCAGCGAACAGAATTTGAGAAAGAGATAGAGAGTACACAACAGATAAGAGGAGAATCAGTAAATTCTTTAACTTCAAACAACTGATACAAAGATGGCTCTGTCCACCCGTGCGCTTCCACTGTGTGAAGCTTAGATGGCGATCTAGACAGAAGATAGGTGAAGAGCTTAAGGCTAGCTGGAACAACAACTCTGACTGGGTGAAAGATGAGTGGGAGATGGCTGCGAAGTGGTTTAGCTTTTATAGCCCGCGAAGGTTGTTAGGTCGGCCGACCTACCATATGAGCCTCCACTAGTTGGCCAGGGAATATTCCCTTTACCATCGGGCCAGGGGCGCTGGCCCCAGACCCCTGTCAGGGGGGCCACTGGCCCTCCTGGGACCCCCCCAGCCAGGGGCCTCTTCCGCGGCTCCCGGACCCCACAATAGGGGTCCCTTTTAACTCCCTTACACTGCAACTTGATGCAATGCGCCTTGAGTTGCTACCAGCTTGACCACTCCATCTAACCCAAGGATTAGACCCACAATGGTCACCTTTTTGCCATCTGGTCACATAGACCTCATCTGATATACAAGTCAGGACTCAACCAATGTCCGGGCTCACATTTGGCTTCTCCTCATAATGGGGGCCTTACAACTTTGAGCACCATGGATCATTGGTAGCACTTAATGAGGGTGGGGCATTGATCATATCTAACATGAAGTTCAAACCATGCCCTACTCCTAGGAAACCTTTGAATTAGCATTCGCAAACGCTTCCCGCTCCACTGCTAAATTGCTCAACAGTGAGATATCCAAGGAGCAAGCCATCAAGAAACACCTCATCATGTCATACGATCAGCGAACCACTTCGATGATTATTGAGCAAGAAATCACGGTGTTATCAAAGCTCGCTGATATCGACTCCCCATTCTTGAAGCATTGGTACACTCTTAGGCTGCAATGGAAAGTTGAAGGATGCCGCATAATGACCAACGCTGAGCAGCGCCCCACTATCAAAATGGCGGAATACGACCCCACATATGTTGCACCAACCTCATATCGAGTGTTAACCACTCTTCGGGGCGCCGTCCCATAGAAGAACACATCAAAGGACACCCCTACCTCGATTGCTTGTTGACTGAGGAAGAGTTACACATTGCTAGCCGAGTCAACTCTGGTGACTTCCTAATAGATGTTCTCACACACATCACACAAGTGGGGATTAAACCCTCTGATCTGGACCGCGATGCTCACTTAGAGTACAATCCCCAATTCTATGATTGGCTCCTTCACAAGTAAATCCTACGCTGCCATGCCAAACGCCCTCGCCTTTCTGACTCTAAATCCTAGGAAGGATTCTTCTTAAGCTGGAAGGGGAGGGGGAATTAGTGAAACACATAAACATATATTATGAAAAACAGGCAAAAAGTTAAAGGCTGAAAAGAAAAATCTACAATGGTTCTTAATGAATTCATTCAAAAAGCATAGAGTTTCTCTTTTTCAGCAGCAAATTACTATGTGGAAAGCACTAATGAAAATTTCGGTTTATGACAGGAACGAAAAATGTCGCAGCAAGACCAAGCCCACTGGCTCCCATTCACGGAAGAGGAGAGAATGCAGTACATCATCACCTTGGAGAGCCGCGCCTACAACCAATTTAAATTCTGAACTATTCATATTGTAGAAGGATTAGTGGTCAAGGAAGAGGCAGCCAAGAGAGTCGTGGAAAGCTGGAACTTTAAGAAGTACCTGGAAAGATTCGCACAAGAACCCGACCACACGAGTTGTGTGGAATTTCTCAGGTCCTATGACCCCGGCAACGAATGCGGCACCGTCACAGTGGGAAGAGGAGAGAATGCCAAGCAAGTATTAGTTCGCCTAACCCCGGCCTTGGTGGAGAAGGCACTGGGACAGAATGCCAAGTTCGCCTAACCCCGGCCTTAGTGGAGAAGGCACTGGGACTGGAACCAAAGGTGGAAAAGAAGAAGAAGAAGGATGTATACGCCATGCTGGGGATGAGAAAGGAGGACATGCTGACAAATGACGGCATCAGCATCCAAGACATCCCCAATGCAGAGACCAGGTTGCAGGAGAAACTCATACATGCACTCTTTTCCAGACATAGTGCTACAATGCGTTGGTGCACCGGATCAGTGTGCCAATACTGGAGAATGTGGCGGCCCATACCCTGCACGAAGTTGACTAGAACCGCTACGTGCACAAGACCATTGACCAAGCAGCTAGAGCACTAGGCTTAGGAAGCATGCCTGTAGGAGGAGAATCCCCAGCGTCGAAGGCCGCAGAAAGAAAGAAGGCCTCCTCCAAAGCCTCTTTCATCGCCTATGGGAGCATCTTAACGGCACTTATCCAGGAGGCCGTGAAAGAGACACAAGAGGCAGAAGAGGGGGAGGGGGAAACACTTGACAGGTCACCCCCTCACCAACACCAGGAGAGGTCCAGTGATAGGACTGAGACTGAGGAAGAAGAGGAAGAACAAAAAAGCAAAAAGTAGGTCAAGGAGACCAAGAAAAAGGCAGCGCAAAAGAAAAAGAAACAAGATGAAGGTCATAGGAAGGAGAAGGAAGACTTGGAGAAAGTGAAAAGACAATCCCTCAGGGAGGCCTAGGAGAGAGAAAGGAAGAGGAAGCAGGAAGAAGAATAAACAATAGAGCAAGTCAGGCAGGCTAAAAAGACATCAAAGCAAGAGGCTAAAAGGAGAAGAAGAGAAGAGCAGGAGAAAAAAGAGAAACTAGAAGAAGAATACAAAAAGGCCGAAAAGGAAAGGAGAAGAAGAGTCGCGGAGGAGAAAGAGGAGTTAAGAAGAAAGGAGGAGGAGGACTTGATCGAGGCTACA
The DNA here is from genome assembly GCF_053477565.2 of Lygodium microphyllum. Taxonomy (NCBI): domain Eukaryota; kingdom Viridiplantae; phylum Streptophyta; class Polypodiopsida; order Schizaeales; family Lygodiaceae; genus Lygodium; species Lygodium microphyllum. Next base: position 16,900,675 of record NC_141141.1, on the reverse strand, counting down.
CTCCGGTCCATCGAGCAGCAATGCAGGGCGGATGATCCAGAAGCCTGGAACCAGCCAAGGGAAGAAGGGCCTAGCTGCAACATGCAAGCACCAGAACCCGTGCCACCTACAGTTCTAGATGAAAAAGGCAAAGCACCCCTCCATCCTATCCCCACCCTCATGGCACCCCCCCACTGAACCCACTACGCTCACCCCTAGCATCCCCACCATCTTGGAAGTGTCCAATTTGGTGGCATGGATGCAATACTTCATCAATAAATAAATGGCCCCCTCGCCTTGGTGGAGAAAGAAAAAATCTTGGCAGAAAGCAAAGCGGATGCCGCCCAGATAGCCTTCACTGCCTAGCAACAGGCCTTCCTCAACACACTATTGGACACAACCCAACCGGAGGGAAAGGAGCTATTGGAGGTGGTGCAGAAGAAACTGATCATCGCACGCAGAGCCCTGCATGTGGGGCTACAGATGCCACCCCAACTTGTAGAGGTTAGGCTGGGCTTAGAAGAACAACGAAAGTACCTGCTATTGGCCGGCCTAACCCCCCAGGAGGTAGATGCACTCGGCTTTGAGGAAGGGGCGCAGCTAGACGACCGGCAGGGGGAGGACACTGACATTGAATTCGTCATAAGAAGAACCAGTGAAAAAATAATCCCACAACCCTCCTTGCCGCACGATTAGGAACAGCAACAACTCGACCCACCCCTCGACAAACAAGCCACGCTCAAGGAGCGACAAAAAAATTGGTGGAAGAAGCCAGAAGGCAGCTAATGGCCAAGCCAGTCATGCGGCCATCCGCATCCCTCCCACCATGCTTCGATGACCTCCCAACGTAATTCCACGCGGAGCTGGTGATCTGGGAACAGTAGGAAATAAAAAAAGGACCATTTTTCTTTCAGTTTCCTTATGCCTAATAGTCTAAGAAGGGTCCTGCCAATCAAAGTAATGGAGGAGGTGATCGCGGCTGGCAGTCGTGGGCCAAAAATGGCTGGACGACAGGGCAAAGACCCCCACTCTGTGGGGCATGGAGGAAATAGAGTTTTGGCAAGACAAAGTGTTCGAGGTACCACACACTGTAAGGGGCTACAACTGCCAACCCCTCTGGAGAAGGCGAATATGCGATATTAACATGCTCACCTGGATGGCACTTTGTAACACCCTACCCTATGAGAGGAACAACCCCACATTCATGGCGTATCCTCGTAGGATAGGCATGGATTTTTTCACCACCTTCCATGGGCGGCATGACTTTCCATCATCTACAATTCCAATGCCACCTCCTTCGAGAATGCCCTCCTTTTTGATTTAGGAAGCTTAACCGACTCCATGATGCACTTCCTCGCAGAATTCTCCTCCTGTCTTGATTCCACTTTTATAACTACATGTAATTACCTTAGGCTTCTTAAGCTATTACTCAAGCAAGATCCGGCACCATAGGAGAATGGCTTCCCCCCCTCTTTTTTGATCCCAATGCTATTGATAGTTGGGCTATGGCATGCTTAATGATGAGAGCTAGCCTACTCCCCTCCTTTTGCCTAGCTCTCCTAGAGGACATGAGTGACAGCCAATTTACTAGGTGTAATCACCCCTTCCTCTCCACCACCTCTCTCCACGTCCGCATGAACCTGAAAGGGTATATTCAAAGCCACAAATTTTTGTGCAAATCCATTGGCCCTCCTTCCCCCCCTCATTCAGATGAAGAGGATTAGGCCTGGCTGTCATTCGTTCCACTACAAAAATAAAAAAATAAAAAAATTGATTGGTCAACATCACCCACTTGTAGAAGCACTTACCACCACATAAAGCACGATCACTGCACCTAGGGGTTCTTAAGTTAGGTGTGTCCGGTGGCTTCAGTTGGCCAGCTCCACTCCCAACCCCCTAGCCTTTTTGCTCCCCCGCTTCACGCTAAGGGCACATCAAGGGCAGGACACACCTAGGGAGGTAACACTCACCTATGGTTAGACCTGTCACCCTAAGCCACTGGCACCGCACCCCCCTTGGCACAAATGGGATCCTCAAGTGCGGGACACCACCCAGGCTCAGACCCACCTCCCCATTCCACTAGCACGAGCACAATGCACTAACACGCTGAGATAAACACTCCCCTTAGGAACACCTCCGCACCTTCTCCTTCCAAACATCAGAGAGTAACAAACCACCGACTTCGGAGGCCTTGTCAACCATGCAATGCCCATTTGGCTCCTCCGACAAACAATGTCATAGCTCCTACAAGCACCTAAGTCCCCAAGTGGCCCTCACCATTGCACCACTTGGCCAATTGCCTACCAACCTACAACAACATAGAAGTGCCATGGGACTAGCACCCGTCTAGGAGGGGGGTAATGTTAACTCCAAATCGAGATGGCCCCAGGTCGAGATGGTGGAAAAAGGAAGAAAAAAAGCAGATGAACATGGAAAAAGAGCAAAGACATGCAGGCGACCTCCAAAACCAAGCCAGGGCAAAAAAGCGCAATTTTAAATGAAGGGCGCCTAAAAAAACTCAGAAAACTCTTGTAAAAGAGCGCCAGGCTCCCTCCTGTGCCAATTGTAAAATACTAGACGGGTGTAGGCTAGAGGCATAAGGCTAGAAGAGGGACATGAAAAAAAAGACCTTGCCACAAGGGCCGGTCATGTAAAAAAGGGATGGGTGCCCATGGGATTTTAGGGTTTGTATACATAAAGTTCAAAAAGTGAATGAGAGCTAATTCTTTTGGTGTGTGGCAACAAGAGTCTTCTTCTTCTTCTCTCCTTCTCATCTTCTTGCTTGTGTGTTCTCTTGAGAGAGGGAGTGTGAAAGTGTGAGGGAGTGAGTGTGTGAGAGTGAGGGATCAAGAGGGTGAAGCTCTTTACCATCTCCTCTTCTCTTCTCTCTTCTTGCGTGCGCGGCTATGGAGGATGGAGCTTGGAGGTGGAGGATGCTTGAGCTTGCATCTAGTAGCGTGGAGCTACCGGTGTGTGTGAGAGAGGAGGCAATTCGTATCGGCATCAAGGTAAGCACAATACACTCATAGGATCGACGGCGCGTCGGCTAGGTGAGAGAAAGCCATTAGTGCTCAGCTCGGAACGCTTGAAGCAATAAGCGGTCCATGGGTCTTGGCGATTGAGCAAAGGCTCCCACACTTATTTTATTTCTATTGAATTTGGGTAGAAATTTTTAGAAAAACCTATGGTATCTTGATCAGTAAAGGGTTGTTATCCATGCCCATGACTCCGTTAGTTACTCCTGTGCTTGTAACTCCAACTATTCCTTCCACATTAGTAGGGTCGTTCATGATTTCCTCTTTTGAATTATTTTTCCTTGGGGCCATGACAGAAATATGATTCGAAGAAGAAGAAGAACACAATAGTAATACCGACTAGCAAAGGTGTAAGACTCACAATGATGATGATGGTTATTGCAGGATTCGACGACATAGGCCTCACGGATGGTTATTCTTGCTTCGTGGAGAGCAATACTTCTCTCTCTCTCACCTTGGCAAGAAAGGGTAAGAACAAGGGTAGCTCTTTCTCTAGTATAGAGCAAGAGCGAGAGAATAGGTATGATCTCTATCTCTCTAGTAGATGGAATAGGGACGAGAGTAGAGGTATCACTTCTAACCAGTTTGATAGAATAGGATAAAGTTCTTCAGTGTCTTCTCTTCTCGGATTAGAGTAGAAGAGGATGAGAGACCTTCAGTGTATCCCTTCCTTGGGTTGAATTTAATGATGTCTCTTCGTCTCGTGGAATAGAGTCTCCTCCTTCTTGATCAGCGTCTCGTCCTCGTCAAGATTTCTCTTGTTCCTCCTCCCGGTCATCCCCAATCCCTCAATTTATAGTTTTGCAGAGGGGGGGAATAAAAGAGAGGATGCTTGCTTTTTTAGATATTTTTGATGATATCATCAATGTCACTAAATTGATTTCTTATTACGCATTCTCTATTCAATAAATTCATGTTAATAAATTAATGACTCACTTTTCTTTAAGTGTTGATGATGATCTAGCATGGCCATGAGACCATTTAGAGACTAGTATTCCTAGTGCATCACTTAATGGGTGATCTGAGTACTGTGACGGGGATATCTGGTACATGCAGTATAAGTTATGAAGAGGGAAAGAAGTGTCTGCCAAGTGTAAGAGTATACCCAAGAACCAAGGAATTACACATAAATGAAGATGGATTGAGTTCTAAGTGGAGGAAGTGCATTAGCATTGTGTATATGTATTTATGTGTGCATCCAGGGACGCCTGGAAATGTTTATTTGTGTGTAATGAGCATTGCATTCATTTGGGGTCATCCTCTCCCCTACAAATCAAGGTTTAAGGTCTTTTCTTTCATTAAGAAATATGAGTGAGGAAATTCTCTCACTAAGAAAGATGAGAGACGTGATCCTCTGGAAGTGAGGAGAGAAGTGATTTTCTCTTTCTAAGGTCTAAAATTGATGCCAGGAGGCATATTTCACGGTGGATTCCGTGAGGTTTTATGGTGGATTCCATAAACTTTGTTGACTGGGGCTCATACATAAAGTGGATTCTTTGTACGAGAAGTTGATGGACGCCTATCCTTTTCGGGCGTTTCATTAATTTAGTGTGTACATGGGTGATTCCATAGCGGGTGATTTCATAAAATACATATTAAATTAATAAACGTTTATGAGTTTAGAGTGCGCACTCGTAATAAATTAAGGTTAGGATTGATTTCTAACCAGTTGATTTATTTATGTAGCTGAAGATTGCTAGGTATTCACTTTTGTCGGTTTAATTGTATTATTTTACTAACGATTGTGAATGCTTCAGTTGATGTGTAGAGATAGCAGCAATGGCGGAGGAAAGCATTGGAGGATAGCGAGTATTCGAGTTATCACTTATATTTTGATGGGCGCATACCTTAGGCATGGCGCTTATATTTTGTCGCGCCTATTTATTGAGGCGTAGGATATTTATTTATTATTTTGTATACGTATGGGCGCACGATTATGATATTTGTATTTGGACATTGTATTGGGTACGCCTGACTCTTTGGGCACCGCCCATTAGCTTTATTTCTATTTTGTGCTAAAGCAAACTCAAAAGCCAAAAGCGTGCTATTTTGTAATTTGGGCTATTATTTGAGCTTGAAGATGATTAATACATAAAATACATGCTTTGTGGAGCGCTCACACAAGGCATGGGGGGAGATTGCACCCAATTGGTCTCTTGTTCATGTCGTGCATGCTTTTTACCTTGAGTTTTGTGCAAAAAGTAGAGTTCTTTTGTTCTTGGGGACCTTTCGGCATTCACTACGCAAGCATACGGCATCCGATCTGCGCACCAGTGGTATCAGAGCGAAGCTGAGATCGAGAGCTTCCAATCGCTACCCATCTTGTGCGAAGGCAGAGCTCCTAGAAAGATTGAGCTCTACGATCAATCTCATCGCGAACGGTCGATACGGGTGGATTCCTGGTGGTCAAGAACCTTTATTTCCAGCCTCTGATCTCGAAGGACCGGCCTACAATGGCGGAGGACCACTCCTACATCCTCTTCTACAAGTCGTGGATAAACAGAGATAAGTCTCTAAATTTCATAAGCTTAAAAGCTTAAGTAATCTTAATAAGCTTAATAAGATTAGTTTAAGCTTAAAAGCTTAAAAAAAATCAGTCGACGGCAGGGCGGCAGCATCTGAAAATTCCGCGTGAAAAAACGTCCCTCCCCCCCCCCCCCCCCCCCAATGATTCGACGTTTTTCAGATTACTAAGCTTAAAGCTTAGTCACTTAAGTCCTCAATCACATAAAGCTTTACAAACTCTGCAAGTACAGCTAGTCTCATAAGTTCTGCAACTTCCAAAGTCAGTCAAGTAATCTGAAGTCAAAACTGACTTGTGTTCAAAACTCCTAGAAGCACTATTCCTGCGCAGAAGTACCGAACTACAAAGTTGTTCTCTGGAAGGTACTATTCGCATACGCAGACTTGCTGAACCAGTTTCAGCACATGCAGAAGGTCAAAATGCAATTTTTTCAAAGATTACAAATTTCGTAATAGCCAAAGACGAAGATTATGAAAGCCACACACAAAAATATATAAGCCTTGTACACCCGAACTTGAGCTACGCTCATCCCGCTAATTAGATTTTGAGAGTGTGAGGTCTTTTGAAGTTTTGCAGGATGACGGAACAAAATATGGATGATTTGATGGCTGAAGGCGATCTTCCTGAATCTACGATGGAGCAAAAGCTGGATTTAATTATGATGCAGTTGGATGAAGAACGACGAGCTCGGCAAGCATTGCAAGTTCAATTGGCCAATTTAGAAAGATCGACTACCAACAAAAAGGAACCACAATCTGAAGATCTTATCCGACGTACCATCGATGCGACTCTCGAAGCTCAATCCATCCGCAAAGAAACAAAGATAAGTAAAAGAAATTTCAAATTCCATACTTTCAATGGCACTCGAGATGGAAAAACTATTCTTGTATTCATCAGTCAGTTTGATGATTACTTTCATGAGGAAACATATGCAGAAAAAGATAAAATCAAGTGTGTCACTAATCATTTAGTGAATAAAGCATCTCTTTGGTGGACCGTGGTTCGTAAGAGTATAGATTGTCCCACTACTTGGGAGAGTTTCAAGAAGTTTATGCAGAATTTCCTTCCTCCACAATTCCATGAAAAAGCCATAAAGCAATGGGACCTTCTTCAGCAAAGAGATCGTGAGCCTATTCCTCAATATACCGAACGCTTTTGGAATGCATTACTCTAGTTACGCATGCTTGAAGACGTACCTAAAGCGACTCACAAGCGCAAGTATATGTCTAGATTACTTGGGCATTACTACGTTGAAGTCAATATGTTCAAGCCTGCAACTCTTGAAGACGCAATTTCTTTAGCTCATGTCACTGAAGACAAGCTTCGAGGAAGAGACAAGCGTCCACAGCAATTTCAAGCCAATGGTAACTATGGATCTAAGCAATTCAATTCAAATTTTAGAAGATTTAATCAAGGTCGTTTTCCTTCATCATCTTTCCGTAAGTCTTGGGCAAAAGCACCTGCTTTACCATCCAATACCAATCAAAACCCTAAGCCAGTTTCACAGCCAAAACCTAATATTCCTAGACTTCCTGCCATTGCAAACAATGTATCTAAAGCCAAACCTATAGTGTGTTACAAATGCCATCAACTTGGACAACTAGCAGCCAATTGCCAATCGAAGAAGCCACCTGTCCATATCAACTATCTTGGAGCAATGGAAGATGAAGAACATGAAGAAATGCCAGACTTTACGGAAGATGAAGATGACATTGCTACTCCTTCGGATACTTTACTAGGTATGCCAACTCCACATTCTTTATTGACAATGAAATGTTTAGTGCATGGAAAAGAAAAGATTATTTTGCATGATGATGGTAGTACTCATGATTTTATTTCTGCAAAGTTAGTGAAAGAATTGAAATTAAGACTGTTCCTATGCATTATCGCATTAAAGCAGCATTCTTAGGCACAAGGTATAATGGAACTCAAGAGGTGCATGACTTAGCAATTCAAATTGGTGAATACACTGAAAGAAGGAATTTTCTAGTTGTACCATTACAGTCGAGTGATATTATTTTAGGTATGCCTTGGCGACATCAGCATAACCCTGATATAGATTATTCCACGCATTCAATTAATATTAATTTTCAAGGAAAACATATTACATTGTATGGTATGCATGCATCTAATGCTTTTCCACTGCTTTCTCATACTCAAGCTAAACGTGCATTATGCAAAAGTAGTAAATCTTATCTAATTTGGGTGAATGAACTGCAAGTTAAAGAAAAACATATGCACCCTAGGCATAAAGAATTTCTTGCACAATTTAAAGATTGTTTTGCACAAGATCTACCACCTGGTTTACCTCCCTCACGTCCTGAAGACCACAAAATAGATTTAATTCCTGGTACACAACCACCTTGTAAAGCACCATATAGACATAACCAGATAGAGCAAAAAGAAATTCAAAATCAAGTTGAGGAATTACTAAATAGAGGATTGATTAGACCTAGTAGTTCTCCATTTGGTGCACCTGTTTTGTTGGTAAAGAAGAAGAAGAATACTTATCGTATGTGCATTGACTATCGTGCTTTAAATAAGATCACAGTAAAGAATAGATATCCAATTCCTAGAGTCGATGACCTTATGGATAAACTGCAAGGTTCTGCCATATTTAGTAAAATAGATCTTAAATCTGATTATCATTAGGTGAGATTAGATAAGTCTGACATATTCAAGACTGCATTTAGAACACAATTTGGTCATTATGAATTTTTAGTGATGCCTTTTGGATTGACTAATGCACTTGCTACATTTAGTAGAATGATGAGCCGTATATTTTTGAAATATCAGCATTGTGTTATTGTATTCTTTGATGATATCTGTTAAGAAACATGGATCTTGAACTCAGTTTAGCTATGGAGGCTTGAACTCGTAAGCAAGAGACATGAAGAAGACTGATGATTAGATACAAACTTTTACTCAAGTGAAATTAGGTTCCAAGATAGATTAGCTTGGACTCATAAACACAATCTTGAGTGGATAGAGTTACAGATTCTAAGTACAAAGTACAATAGCATTCATTCAAAAAAAGTGAACCAAGTACATGCTTTTATAGCTTTCCAACTTCTCCACTGTCCTCACTGTGCATATGGGATTCAGGATAGCTCTTCTTGGAGCCTACATCATTTGTCTATTTCTCAACACCCCCCCTCAAATGATGAGTCCCTACACTTGCTGGCTTTTGCCCCCCCTTCATGATAACATGGCCCGGAAGACTAGCTCATAGGCAGCCTAGTCAAGTTAAAGCTTGAGACTTTACATCTTGGCAAGGTTTGTACAAATCAAATTCACTAAGGAAAAGAAAGATCCACTATGGGAAAAACATATGAAAGATACAATGAAAGTTCTTCAAAACAATCTGTCAGAGTTGTTGATGGTAGTGGAAGCATATTCTTCTTCTTCTCTTTCTTCCATGTATTGGTTCTGGTGATGATCACTTTGCAATTGTTGGGCTCTCTTCTTATGGAAACATTCACTGGCTACATGGCCAGTCTTACCACAATAGTGACATGTAATCCGATCCTTGTTATTGTTGTTGATGAATCCTCGACCTCTTCCTTTGGGTCTAGTAGCTCCTCTAGTGTATAAGAGGTTTTCCCTTGGGCTAGTTTCATTCACATCTTTGCTTTTAAACTTGCTTTCTTCATCAAGCAGTGAGTGCTCAATATCCTTGAGTGAGAGACTCGGAACATTACTTAGAGTGGACACAAGGTTCTCATATGGATCCTTGTTTACACTTGCAAGCAGTACGGCTATTGCTTCATCTTCATCAATATTCTTTTTAAGAGATGCAAGCAGAGTTTTTAAACTCTTAAACTTATTAATATGTATGGTCATAGAAGCACTGTCTTTGATATCCAGTTTATAAAACTGCATGAGAAGTTTTACCTTTGAATTCTTTGCTTGAGTACCAAACATTCTATCAAGTTCCTCCCAGGCGGTTCTAGCATTTCTAATGCCAGATATATGATGTAGCACATCATCACTTAATCCCCAGGCAATGATGCCTAGTGCCTTATTATTCATCTTCTTCCATTCTTTGGATTTGAACTAGTCTTCTTCAACAAACCCGTCTTCATCATCTTCCTTCTTGTTATTTGCATCATCTTCAAACAAGTCCCACAAGTCTTTCCGCATAGGATGATACATGGTCTTCTCCTTCCAGGCATGGAAGCCTTCACCATTAAATTTTGCTATATGTTCTACTTCAGTCATCTTAGTAGGAGGTCTTACCACGAGAACTCTCGGGCAGTGTCTATCCCTTTACAAGAAGATTGAGATTTACAAGTGATTTGATAATTTTAAAACCATTACATAACTTGAGAATGTTCTTCGAAATTGGAATCGAAAGATGAGTTACTCTTGAGTAACTGAAATATTCAAGTGCCAAGAAGCACTATTTGAGTATCAATAGATACTATATCTTTGAAGATCTTGATATTTTGCTCGATGTTGCTAGGTAATCCTTGAACTTCCTTGGATCCTTCTAGATCTGTAGTAGGCTTTAGAGATAATTTCAGAGTGATCAAGGTCACTATTGATGATGCCAATAAGAAAAAGATAAGGTTGCCAAGCTTTCTAAGTTCTTGGCTATGGCTTCCACTGTTTAGGGTTTCAAACAGCCCTGGTTTTTTTTGTTGTAGCAGAAGCTTGGCGCAGCCATTCGAGCTAAAAATTGTATGGGGGATAGCCTATAGTATAGGCTTTAAATGCCCCATACAAGCAAGGCGAATCGCAGCCTCCAGACGTCGCGCAGGCTGTACGACTGCCACAGGGCGCAACAGAGACAGCGAAGGCCGATTTCTGTAATGCTGGGCTCTGCGATGGACAATGTCGTGCTCAGATGCGATAGGGAGCTACGCTGGGAGCAGAAGAAGAGTTTCTCAGTAGACACCTTAAGCTGAGATTTTCTATATGATGAGATCTGAGAGCTCCACTAAGGATAGGTACAATCTGGCTATGGTGGCCAAGAAGAAGTGTGTGAAGATAGAGTAGGAGATGAACTCAACCAGTTGTCCTGAGCTGGGGTTGAGCTATGATAAGCTAGAGAAGTTGGAGAAAGGGCTAAACTGAGCTCACCATAGCTCTGATACCATGTTAAGAAACATGGATCTTGAACTCAGTTTAGCTATGGAGGCTTGAACTCGTAATAAGCAAGAGACATGAAGAAGACTGATGATTAGATACAAACTTTTACTCAAGTGAATTAGGTTCCAATCTTGAGTGGATAGAGTTACAGATTCTAAGTACAAAGTACAATAGCATTCATTCAAAAAAGGTGAACCAAGTACATGCTTTTATAGCTTTCCAACTTCTCCACTGTCCTCACTGTGCATATGGGATTTAGGATAGCTCTTCTTGGAGCCTACATCATTTGTCTATTTCTCAACAATATCTTGGTGTTTAGTCAAAATGAGAAAGAACATTATGAACATCTGTCCTTGGTTTTCAAGTTGTTGAAAGATAATCAACTGTATGCTAATCCAAAAAAGAGTGAGTTCTTTAAAACAAAAATTCAATATTTAAGTCATATTGTGTCATCAGATGGTATTAAGGTTGACCCTAAGAAAATAGAAGCAATATTGAACTAGCCTATACCTAAAAATGTGCATGAATTATGATCTTTTCTAGGTCTTGCTAGTTTTTACAGGAAATTTGTGCGAAATTTTTCATTACTTGCGTTGCCTTTGACTAAACTTTTAAAGAAAGGTATTGTTTATCATTGGTCTGATAATCAATAGAAATCCTTTGATTTATTGAAACATGCATTAACCTATGCTCCTGTATTACAACTGCCTGATTTTAATAGACCATTCTTTTTAGTAGTTACTGATGCTAGCGGATCTGGAATAGGAGTTGTATTTATGCAAGATAATCATCCCATAGCCTATTCTAGTTGTAAACTGAAACCCTCCAAACTTAAATATTCCACATATGATAAAGAATTATTAGATGTGGCACAAGCTTTAAGAAAATGGAAACATTACTTAATGGGTTTTGAGTTTATGATTAAGACTGATCAACAAAGTATTAGACATTTACTTAGCCAACCTTAAATCTCTGACCGACATATCAAATGGGCAGCTTTTATTTAGAGTTTTCATCCCATTATCCAATATCAACTAGGTAAAGAAAATGTAGTGGCCGATGCATTAAGTAGAAGACCCACCATTCATAATATTTCTGTTATATCATTTGATTCTTTAACTCCTATGAAAGATACTTATCATCAGGACATTACTTTTCATGCTGATTGGAATAAATTAGTTGGAAATAACTGGATTCCTATTGATTCACTGTCTTATAATGAAGGATTCATGCTTTATGAAAAGAGATTATGTGTTACAGGTCCATTTAGATCTTTTGTTTTGAATGAAATTCATTGTCCTCCATACCAAGGTCATAGAGGTATCATATCTACTTTACGTACATTAACTGAAGATTTTTATTGGCCACATATGGACACTGATGTATCTAACTTTGTTTCTGAATGTCTGATTTGTCAAAGAGTTAAGAGACATCATGATAAACAATATGGATTACTTATGCCTTTATCTATTCCATCAAGACCATGGGAACAGATTTCTATGGATTTTATTATTGGTTTACCTAATACTAAAGCTAACCACGACATGATTTGGATTGTAGTAGACAGGTTTAGTAAACAAGCATATTTCATTCCATGTAAGAAAACTTTAACAGCATCTCAGGCAGCACAAATGTTTTTGAAAACTGTTTTCACTAATCATGGATTACCAAAAGTTATTATTTCTGATCGTGATTCTAGATTTTGCAACAACTTTTGGATTACTTTGTTTGCTAACCTAGGAACAAAGATTGATTTCTCATCTGCATTTCATCCTGAAACTAATGGACAAACAGAAGCCACTAACATTACTATTCTAGATCTTTTACGTGCTTACACTATTTCTAAACCACAAACATGGGACACATATTTGCATTTACTACAGTTTGCATATAACAATACACCACACACATCTACAAAGAAAGCACCGTTTGAAGTGATTTATCGTTATAGATTGTCTACACCTGTTGCATCTTTATCAAATAGAATTTAGAGTACTGATGATATTGCTACTATGCACGCTACTATTTTTGATGAGGTTAAAGACATGATTGCCAAAGCCCAGCAATCATATACCAAACAAACCAATAAGGAAAGACAAGCAATGAATTTCAAAGTTGATGATTATGTTTGGTTGAGAATAGAAAAACGTAGATTACAAAGTGTAGATAAACACACAGTTGTGAAATTAGCACCTAGATTGTATGGACCATTTAAGATTATTCACAAAATTAATGACAATGCATTCAAGTTAGAATTACCACCTCACTGGAAAATTCACAACACATTTCACATTAGTTTATTACGACCTTTTAGAGGCCAATTACCTGTACACCCTGTTTATGAAAACCCACCATTGTTAGATGAAGAGACTGAAATACTTGAACCTGAAGCTATCATAGATACTGACTTTATGACCACTAGAACTAGCCAAAGATATTCTAGATATTTAGTCAAATTTAAAAACCATCATGTAGAAGAAGCCCAATGGATGCACGCTAGAGACTTAAATGCTTTCCCCACTCTCTTAGCTCCACATTGAGCTAATAGCAATTGAGGTCAATTGCTATCCCACCCCGGGGGTATAATGCCAGGAGGCATATTTCACCGTGGATTCCGTGAGGTTTTATGGTGGATTCCGTAAACTTTGTTGACTGAGGCTCATACATAAAGTGGATTCTTTGTGTGAGAAGTTGATGGGGGCACCTATCCTTTTCGGGCATTTCATTAATTTAGTGTGTACATGGGTGATTCCATAGCGGGTGATTCCGTAAAATACATATTAAATTAATAAACGTTTATGAGTTTAGAGTGCGCACTCGTAATAAATTAAGGTTAGGATTGATTTCTAACCAGTTGATTTATTTATGTAGCTGAAGATTGCTAGGTATTCACTTTTGTCGGTTTAATTGTATTATTTTACTAACGATTGTGAATGCTTCAGTTGATGTGTAGAGATAGCAGTAGTGACGGAGGAAAGCATTGGAGGATAGCGAGTATTCGAGTTATCACTTATATTTTGATGGGCGCATACCTTAGGCATGACGCTTATATTTTGTCGCGCCTATTTATTGAGGCATAGGATATTTATTTATTATTTTGTATGCGCATGGGCACACGATTATGATATTTGTATTTGGACATTGTATTGGGTACGCGTGACTCTTTGGGCGCCGCCCATTAGCTTTATTTCTACTTTGTGCTAAAGCAAACTCAAAAGCCAAAAGCGTGCTATTTTGTAATTTGGGCTATTATTTGAGCTTGAAGATGATTAATACATAAAATACATGCTTTGTGGAGCGCTCACATAAGGCATGGGGGGAGATTGCACCCAATTGGTCTCTTATTCATGTCGTGCATGCTTTTTACCTTGAGTTTTGTGCAAAAAGTAGAGTTCTTTTGTTCTTGGGGACCTTCCGACATTCACTACGCAAGCATACGGCATCCGATCTGTGCACCAAAAATGACACAAGATTTTGTGTGGAATTCAATCTTAAGGTTGAGGCCCAAGGCAATCCAATGAACTCTTCTCATCTATGACTTAAGGTGGTTGCATGGACCACAAGTTAACAATATAGTTTAAAAAGCTATTTTTTGAAAAATCTATTCTTAAAATATCTTGCAATAGAAAAACGATCTCTAAAAACAGGCTGTGTGGGTTATCGAAAATAGCGAGATCTACAACTTTCGTGTTGGACGTTTTTTCATCCAAACAACACACAAAGAGATATCTCGAAATTAGTATTGTAGAGTTGAACAACTATATCTTGCATGAAGATCAACTCAACTCTCTCTCCAAGAAGAGAAACTCTTGAAAGCCTATAGAAGAGGAGGCTCTCCTTAGGTGTAAGGGGGAGGTGAAGGAAGCATCACTTTACATGTATCCAAGAGGAGAAAGAGAAGGAGAAAGTGCTGCGGAAGCCCTGCTGAAATCAAGTGCTGTGGAAGCTCTACTGAAATCAAGTTCCAAGAGGAGAAGAGAAGGTGCAAGTGCTAAGGAAGCCCTGCTAAAATCAAGTGCTATGGAAGCTCTGCTGAAATCAAGTTCCAAGAGGAGAAGAGAAGGTGCAAGTGCTGCAGAAGCTCTGCTGAAATCAAGCGCTAAGAGGAGAGTCCTACATATATTGTGTAGGAGAGAAGGAGACTCAAGAAGGATCAAAAGGTGCCAACTTCCAAGTTGTGCAAGTGTTAGCCGGTTGTATACCATGAAAGGAACCGTGATCTTGTTTTCAAGATCCACAAGTAAGAAATGGATTATGTGTAATGGAGGAGCTTCCTCCTTATCAATAATATAACTCCACAAGGGGGGGGGGGGGGGACTGGCCCATCTTCCAGTCCCTAGTGTGTTACCAATTTCTCTACCTCTCTCTCTACATCTTTCTTTTCTCTCATCTATTCTCACTCTATGCCAACATAATATTTACCATATATATTTTAAGTATATAAGGAAGTCAAACGTGTATCTCGGATTCTATAACAGTGGTATTAGAGCAGGTCTCTTTTCTTTTCTCAAAGTAAAGGCGATCTTTGCAAGAAGAAGGTAAAGATGGCAACTGATGAAGCACCTATAAGTGAGCAATTACAGGCTCAATTGACAGAGTATCATAGCTTGTTGGAGATTCCTGAAGTACGTCAATTGATTGACAGCTTAAGGGCAAGGGAAGAAGCTACTTATGATGGACCAAATTCTCCAAAAGATGGTGATACTGGATTAAACACCATTGCACCAATTGATGGTGAAGATGCAAAGCATCCAATTGCTGAGAAGCTTCCTAGAAGGAAGAAGGATTCTGGGGTCAAGAAGAGTAAAAAGACCTCACCTCGAGTGAGGCAAATAACAAGGGAGTCATCTCCCTCAGTAAAAACCAGTTACTCCCCTGATTACTCAAGTTCCTCATCCTCCTCATCATCTTCTAGTTTCTACTTTCTTGGTTCTAAGTCTCGTGCTATCCGCAAACGGACAAAGAGGGACCATAAGAGGAGCAAGCTTAAGAAGACTAAGACTTTCAAGTTTGAGGATAAGGACATAAAGTTTGACTCTTACTCTGGTAAGAGAGATCCTCCTAAGGTGTTAGCCTTTGTTAGGCAATTTGAAGTTGCTTTTTTTAATGGTAATTTCTCAAAAAAGTCCAAGCTAAGGCATGTAGGCATGCACTTGAAAGGCACCGCTAGCAATTGGTGGTTGACTCTCATTTTGGAGGGAAGGAAACCTACGACTTGGGAAAAGTTCAAGAAGAAGTTTTATACTCACTTCTTGCCTTCTGATTTTGAGAATGATGTCAAGAAGAAGTGGGATTGGCTAGGCCAGAAAGAGCATGAAAAGATCACTAGTTATGTTGATAAGTTTTGGTCTACTCTTCTCAAGGTTACTCCTTTCATGGAGATCAATGATGAAGAGAAGAAAAGGAAGTTTGAAGCTGGCCTACTTCCTCATTTACACAGAACCATGAAGCTGTATCCACATGAAACCTTATCTCGCATGATGGAGTCTGCCATCATAGCTGAAAGTTTGCATACACCTGGTACATCTCGAAAGTTGGAGATGAGTTCTTATAGAGCTAGACAAGAGCAGCTCTATG
This sequence comes from Lygodium microphyllum, assembly GCF_053477565.2. Taxonomy (NCBI): domain Eukaryota; kingdom Viridiplantae; phylum Streptophyta; class Polypodiopsida; order Schizaeales; family Lygodiaceae; genus Lygodium; species Lygodium microphyllum. The sequence continues at coordinate 16,884,466 of NC_141141.1, read as the reverse complement.
ATTAGCCAAGAGACAGGACCAATCGAAGAAGACCTACCTTTACCCATGACCAATATTCAAGGCCAAAGGGTAACAAGAAGAAGTGCAAGTATCTCTCACCCTCTGAGATACAAAAGTACAAAGAGGAAGGAAGGTGCTTTCTTTGTGGTGAGTTAGGGCATATGAAGCTTGATTGTCCTCACAAGAGGAAGGAAGCAAATGTGGTAAAAGATCCTCCTTCGCCATCTTTAAATTCTGTTCCGGATGTGCAAGCTAACACTTATTCAAATGAGAAGAAAAGACAACTCTTAAAGGGTTGGGAGACACTCAACAATCAACAAGTTTTGATACTCTTTGATCCAGGGTCCACATATAATTTTGTGTCAGCAAATACTAATGAAAGGCTACAAATTCCACCGGATCGATTGGGAATACCAATTGGATCAGGTTTGGCATTTGAAGGACTTACAACCAATTCTACTCCTATTCAAGGGAAGTTGAATCTTAGAATTGGGGATTACCACAACCAAGAATCTTTTCTACTTGCGCCCATAGGTAACTATGATGTTATCTTAGGCATGCATTGGCACTACAAGATTAGACCTCTTCCCAATTTTGTTAAGAAGACCCTTGCATTTCAATTCAAGGGTCGGAACATAGTATGCATTGTTGATGCTAGAGATTAGCTTGTGCCAATGGTTAGTCATGTTAGCATTTCTAAAGAAATGAAGAAAACTATTTTTGTGTACATGATTTTTGTGAGAGAGTCAAAAGAAACTAATGATTCAAGGGCACTTGGTGCCTCTAATGAACACACAATACCAACTAATGATTCTAAGTCTAAGACTTTAAAATAATCCCTCTCTGTGATTGATCAAGCTAGACATGATTTTGTTAAACTATATGAAGATTGTTTTAGTGATTCACTCCTAGGAGAGTTACCTCCTAAGCACCCGGAAGATCACACAATTGAACTTATCCCAGGAAATTCACCACCTAACTGTTGAGATATCGAGCTCCACTCGTGATACGCCAGGGTGACCGTTGTGTATTTATGTCACCGACTTGTCAGTTGCAGACGCGGTTGGTACACCGCCCATGAATAATAGCTACATGATAGCTATCCTTATCTACTCTAGTTCGTGGCTCAGTTAGTATGCCACCTTAGTTAGTTGAGTTTGGTTTTGAGACCCATACATAGGGTTCTTCTATTTTCTTTGTACTTGAGTTCTTTTGGCTTACACAACTAAGAAGAGGAAAACTGTTTTCAGCCTCCACCCTTGTGTGTCTTCCCCCATTGTGCAAGCAAGAAAGCTTCAAGCGAGACTCCTTCCTTCTCTCCCACAATCTTGACATGGTATCAGAGCCTTGTTCGTGGTAAGGAGCTCAAGAAAGCAAGCCAAGCTCGCGGTGTTCTGGTAAGAGGAGCAGTGTTGCTTTCATTTTCTGTTTTGGGAGCAGATCTCTGCAGGTAGCACAGCCGGAAATTGCAGGAGTGCACTGTCTCAGGTTGAGACGCCCTTCGCGGTGAAGCAAGAGGGCAGTATATGCTGCGGGAAAGAGCTTTAGCTCTTGGCGACCCTGTTTTTTTTATTTGAGGCCATTTCGGGGCCTGTTTTGGAGGCGGAAGTTTTCTGCACGCACTCAGGAAAAGGCTCAGTTTTATGCTGTTCAGCCACTGTTCTACAGGTCGGTGAAAAGTTACTGTAGAAATTGCATCGTATGCTTGTGCGCAGAGACATTGGGAGTTTCAGAATCATCCTTGGTTCCTGTTTATGCAAAATCGTCACTAGGAAGTGACTGTGTGGTCAAATACCACTTTCGCCAGTTTTGCAGATTTTCCCTTGTAAGGGTGAAGCTGTGTTTTTTTGCAGTAACAGAATTTCTTGCAGTATTCTGTAATGGCGTCTGATTCTCTTTCACAGATTGTCACTGAAAAGCTTGACAAGAACAACTTCCAGGCATGGAAGTTTAGAATGACGAATTTCCTTATGGGAAAAGGATATTGGGAATTTGTTGCAGGAAATGAAGAAGAACCAGTTCTTCCTGATGTTCCCAATCAACAACAAATGCAGGCATTCAAAGCATGGCATGAGAGAGCCAGGAAAGTTATGTATTGGCTGTCTATCAGTATTTCAGACTCTATGATTGTGCATATTCAGGATGCAAGTACGCCAAAGGAGGCATGGGATACTTTGTCAAAAATGTATAGCACAAATACGCAAGCCAGGAAAATGCAGCTCAAGCAAGAGTTGCATAATGTGCAAAGAGAAAATATGAGCATCAACGACTACCACATGAAGGTGAAGAAGATTGCAGATGCACTTGCTTCCATTGGGTCACCAGTGGAAGATGATGATTTAGTTTCTGTGACCTTGAATGGTCTAGGAAAGGATTATGCACAGTTTCGGACATCCATTTCAGTTCGTGAAAGATTTCCTGATTTTGAGGAGTTGATTGCTCTTCTAATTTCTGAGGAACAGAGAAATGGTGGTGCATCTTCTTCAGGAGGAACTTCAAAAGAAGCTGTCTTCTACTCAAATGCTGGAAGAGGTAGAGGCAGAGGTAGAGGAGGCCGATTTGGAGGCCGTGGTAGAAATCAGAATATGCAGCAAACTCAAGAAAACCAGTCCTATGGAGGAGGACGTGGTAACTCTAGAGGCAGGGGGAGCCAAAGAGGTCGTGGTGGATGGCAAAGAGGCCAAAATGCAAACAGTAATGTTGAATGCTACTACTGTGGTAAAATGGGTCATATGGCTAAAGACTGCTATAAAAAGCAGAATGACATCATGAATGGAAAACTGCAACAAGGGAATTATGCATCTTCTAGCAGACAGGGTGATGACAGAAATGAGCATTTGTTCATGGTGCAGCACATGAACAATTCTATGACAAGTGCAGAAGAAAGCAATGATATATGGTATGTTGACTCAGGTGCATCAAACCACATGACAGGTCATGCAGAATGGATGGAGGATGCAAGGAAAATGGAAAAACCAGGATTTGTGGAGACTGGTGATGATACTGCACATCCTATTGTGCAGATTGGAAAAATTCCCTTGTCTATGCAGGATGGGAAAAAGAAATACCTGTCTGATGTATTTCATGTCCCGAATATCACCAAGAATCTGGTTTCTGTTGGTCAAATGGTTGAGCAGGGCTTGCAGGTCAGATTTAATCCTCATGGATGCTTTGTTGAGGATATGAAAAATAAAGGTCGCTTGATAGCAAAAGGAAAGAAGAAGGGCAGAATGTTTACATTGGATGCAGACATGTCTGAATTGAGTGCAGCAATGTTTGCACATGGGACCGGTGTAGTTGCAGATATTGATATCTGGCATAAACGCATTGGTCATGTTAATGTACAGCGACTTAAATCAATGCAGGCCCAAAACATTGTTGCAGGATTGCCTAAGTTCAAGGTTGCAGAAATGCATAAGGTATGTGAAGCCTGTCAATTTGGAAAACAGGCAAGGAAACCATTTCCTAGACATGTTCAAGAGAGTGAGAAGCCATTGGAATTAATCCACTCTGATGTGTGGACAACTAAAGCTGCATCTCTTGGAGGCTGTCATTATTTTGTCAGTTTTATTGATGACTATAGCAGAAAAATTTGGGTGTATTTTATGAAAAAGAAAAGTGAAGTTTTTGGGCATTTCAAAACTCTTAAAGCTATGGTTGAAAAAGAAACAGGCCTGCAAATAAAATGCCTAAGGTCAGATGGAGGGGGAGAGTACCTCTCAAATGAGTTTGCAAGGTTCCTGCAGGAGCATGGCATAAAGCAGCAATATTCATGCAGTTATACCCCACAACAGAATGGAATTGCAGAAAGGAAAAACAGGCATATTGGAGAGGTATCTCGTGCCATGCTCAATGAAAAAGACTTGCCAGATTTTTACTGGGCTGAAGCAGTTGCTACAGCAGTCTACATAATGAACAGGACTCCCACTGCAGCAATACATGGAATGACTCCAGAGGAGAGGTATACTGGTAGGAAACCAGATATTTCTCATTTGAAAATTTTTGGTTGCATTGCCTATGTACATGTGCCAGATGAGTTGAGATCCAAGTTGGATCCAAAAGCTGAGAAGTGCATATTTATTGGTTACTCTCTGCAGCAAAAAGGGTATAGATGCTATAACCCTTCTACTCATAATTTTACAGTGAGCAGAGATGTTGTTTTTGATGAGATGAGTAGCTGGTATAAACCAGTAAATGTGATTGATGATGTAGATGCACAAAATGGTAATGCTGCACAGAATTCACAGCAGCAGTCACAAAATATTAGTGGACCTGGAGCGTCCCCTAGTAGTGGTTCACATTCTTCGCCATGGACAGGCAGATTGAGATCAGGAGAATCTTCTGAAGGCAGCGCAAATAGTGGTATGCAGGTATCACGAAAAGGAAAAGAGAAGGTAGATCAGTCCATGTTTGATGTGAATGCAGGTCACTCTTATGTGGATGGTGAATCCAGTGGCTCAGAACAGAGCATTGATGATGAGTTGGGTATTCCTTCTATTGTTACACCTGGAGTGAGGAAGACCAGGGATGTTTTGAGAGCACCTGGGAGTGAACCCACTTTCCGCAGGTCTACCAGAGTTAGGTATCCTGTGGATAGGCTGAAATATGATGGATTTACAGCCATTCACTATGCATATATGGTCAAGGTGATACAGGAACCAGAACCCACTTCTTTTGAGCAAGCCATGGGAAAAGAAAAATGGGAGAAAGCCATGGATGAAGAAATGGATGCCTTGGAAGCAAATGCTACATGGGAATTGGTACCTTTGCCTAAAGGTAAGAATGCAATTGGCTGTAAGTGGGTTTATAAGGTGAAGCACAATGCAGATGGATCTGTAAACAGATACAAGGCAAGATTAGTAGTCAAGGGGTATGCACAAACATATGGCATTGACTATGAAGAAACATTCAGTCCGGTTGCAAGGATGGCAACTGTAAGAGCAGTCATTGCTATGGCTGCATCAAAGGAATGGTCTTTACATCAGATGGATGTAAAGAATGCCTTCTTGCATGGTGACTTGCAAGAAGAGGTTTATATGGAGCAGCCACCAGGTTATGTGCATGATGTTCATCCTGAGTTTGTTTGCAGGTTGAAGAAAGCCTTGTATGGCTTGAAGCAAGCACCTAGAGCATGGTCTGACAAGATAGGGCAGTATCTTGTCACTATTGGCTTTCAGATTTCCAAGGCAGATTTCTCACTTTATGTGAGAAAAACAGAGAAAGGTATTATGCTACTTGTCATTTATGTTGATGATTTGATTATGACAGGTGACAGTGATGAAGATATCCTTCATGTGAAAATGCTATTGAAGCAGAAGTTTGAGATGAAGGATTTGGGAGAGCTGCGTTATTTCTTGGGCATTGAGGTGATTAGATCACCAAGTGGGATACAGCTCTTGCAGAGGCAGTATGGATTGGACATGCTGTCCAAATATGGAATGACAGGCTGTAAGACTATTTCAGTTCCTTTGGAGCAGAATGTGAAGCTGAGCGCAGATGCAGGTGAGCTTCTAGAAGACCCTACTATGTACAGACGCATAGTAGGAAGTTTGATTTATATGACTATTACCAGGCCAGATTTGAGCTATGCTATTGGATTGGTAAGTCAGTTTATGCAGGCTCCAAGGAAACCACATTTGGATGCGGCTAGACGCATACTCAGGTATGTGAAGTCCACATTGCAGTATGGACTATTTTATGAGACTGGGGTTCAGATACAGTTGCATGGATACACTGATGCTGATTGGGCTGGTAGCATTTCTGATAGACGATCTACCAGTGGATATGTGTTCTCTTTTGGGAGTGCTGCAGTCACTTGGAGCAGCAAGAAACAGCCTACAGTTGCCTTGTCAAGCACAGAGGCTGAGTACAGGGGTGCAGCAATGGCTGCATGTGAGGTAGCTTGGTTGCATAAGCTACTTTATGATATGCATCAGTCTACAGATGGGCCAGTTGTCATTTATTGTGACAACATGAGTAGTATACACTTGGCAAATAACCCAGTCTATCATGCTAGAACAAAGCACATTGAGGTGCATTATCACTATGTGCGAGAGAGGGTTTTACTAGGTCTTATTGATCTAGTTTATGTCAGCACAGAGGATCAGGTAGCTGACATATTCACGAAGGCATTGGGCACAGAGAAGCTGCGCAAGTTCAGAGACCTGCTTGGTGTGCAGGAATTGGGATTGAGCTCGAGGGGGAGTGTTGAGATATCGAGCTCCACTCGTGATACGCCAGGGTGACCGTTGTGTATTTATGTCACCGACTTGTCAGTTGCAGACGCGGTTGGTACACCGCCCATGAATAATAGCTACATGATAGCTATCCTTATCTACTCTAGTTCGTGGCTCAGTTAGTATGCCACCTTAGTTAGTTGAGTTTGGTTTTGAGACCCATACATAGGGTTCTTCTATTTTCTTTGTACTTGAGTTCTTTTGGCTTACACAACTAAGAAGAGGAAAACTGTTTTCAGCCTCCACCCTTGTGTGTCTTCCCCCATTGTGCAAGCAAGAAAGCTTCAAGCGAGACTCCTTCCTTCTCTCCCACAATCTTGACACTAACCAACCGCCTTACCAAGTAAGTGCAAGTAACCAAGAGGAGATCCTAACACAAGTAAATGAATTGTTGGAAAAAGGGTTAGTTCAACCTAGCTCTTCTCTATACTGCTCTCCAGTCTTACTTGTTCAAAAGAAAGACGGCTCTTTCTGTATGTGCATAGACTAAAGATCTTTGAACAAGATCACAATCAAGAATCATTTTTCTATCCCAAGGATAGATGATATCTTGGATAAGTTGTAAGGGGCTAGTATCTTTAGTCGCATTGATCTCAAGAGTGACTGTCACCAGATACGGATAGCACTTGAAGATGTTCATAAGACAACTTTTTGTACAACATTTGGACTATACGAGTTCTTAGTCATGCCATTTGGTTTGACTAATGCACCCACCACATTCAATCGAATGATGGAGATAATTTTCAAACCTCACTCAAAGTTCACGTGTCTTCTTTGATGACATTCTAATATTTTCACGATTTGAAGAAGAGCACAAAAAACATATATCTATTGTTTTTCAAGAGCTTTTCAAGCATAGAATACAAGTCAATGCTAAGAAGAGTGAATTTTTCCTTTCAGAAATTCATTACTTAGGCCATATTTTTTCTCACAATTTGGTGAGAATGGATCCTGAGAAGATTCGAGCCATTGTTGAATGGCCTACACCTACTTCTGTACATGAAGTTAGAAGTTTCTTGGGCCTATGTTCATATTATAGGAAGTTCATATGAGGTTTTGTGTATATTGCATCTCCTCTACATAACCTTACTAAGAAGCGAATGCCTTTTTGCTAGGGATCAAGGCAACTACAAGCCTTTGAAAGAATTAAGTTTCTTCTAACTCAAGAGCTAGTTCTCATAGTTCCGGATCTTCAAAAACCTTTTGAAGTTCACTGCAATGCTTCTGGGGATTGCAGTGGAGCTGTGCTTAACCAAGAGCATCATGCAGTAGCATTTGAGAGCCGACGTCTCAAGGACCATGAGCTACATGCTCCAGTATATGATAAAGAGCTTATGGCGGTGGTACATGCTCTTCAAGTATGGAAACACTATTTACTTGGTGCAGATTTTGTTATTAAAACAGATCACCAAAGTCTAAGATACTTCCCCACTCAGAAGAAGCTCTCAGAGAAATAGATTCATTGGGAAAATTTCTTATCTATGTTTCATTTTCAAATCTTTCACACATCTGGAACTAAGAATGTGGTAGCAGATGCTCTATCACGGTGACCTTGAGTGAATGCAATCACAACTGTTTACCATAATGAGTTCATGGATTTACCCAAAATGTATGCAATTGATTCCGACTTCTCAATCATATGGGATCAGCTTAATTCAGGTCAGTCGATTACACATTACTCGATTCAAGATGGTTATTTGTATCATCATCAAGCAATTTGTGTAGCATTACCATTGCGACACAAGGTAATGGATGAAGCACATGAATCTCCATTTGTTGGACATAGGGGTATTCTACCCACTACTCAAGCATTGGAAAGATATTTCTTTTGGCCCACTCTTAGAGCTGACATTGAAAGATATGTCCGTGAGTGCAAGATATACCAAAAAGTAAAGTATGACAAGCATAAACCACCTGGTCTACTAAAGCCATTACCTATTCCCAATGAGCATTGGGAAAGTATAGCCATGGATAAGATCTTTGCAGCAAATGAGTTTGTTAGAGAGATTGATACAACTTTCACTCAAGTGAAAGCTGCTATCCAAAGGACACAAGAGAAGCATAAACGCGAAGCAGATAAGCATCGTCATAAGTTAGATCTCAAGTTGGGACAGTATGTTCTTCTTAAGTTTGAGAAGGCTCACTTGAAGAAGCAGAAAGGTCAAAAGGGTAAAGTGGATAAGCTTTCTAATCACTATTATCGCCCTTTCAAGATCATAGATAAGATAAACGATGTGACTTTTTGTTTGGATCTAGCAAGTCATTGGAACATTCATAATGCTTTCCATATGAGTTTGCTACGTCCCTATATTGGAGAACCTCGAATGGAACCAATCAAGAAAGATTTAATTGACATGGAAGAAATAGAAGAGTTCCTTCTGCCTGAAAGAATTTTACACCATCAGGACAATACTCTAAGGTTAGGTAAGGTATTATGAAAGTATCTAGTTAAGTTTAAGAATTATCCCCCATTGGACACTCAATTTATGACTGAGAGAGAACTACAAGACTTTCCATATCTTCTTACACATTCTCTATTTAATGAATTTAGTGACCTCAATTTATGACTGAGGGATGTCACTAAATTGATTGCTTATTACACATTCTCTATTTAATGAATTCATGTCAATAAATTAATGACTCACTTTTCTTTAAGTGTTGATGATGATCTAGCAGGGCCATGAGATGATCTAGAGACCAGTATTCCTAGTGCATCACTTAATGGGGTGATTAGAGCACTATGACGGGGATATCTGGTACATGCAGTACAAGTTATGAAGGGGGAAAGAAGTGTCTGCCAAGTGTAAGAGTGTACACAAGAACCAAGGAGTTACACATAAATGAAGATGGATTGAGTTCTAAGAGGAGGAAGTGCATTAGCATTGTGTATATGTATTTATGTGTGCATCCAGGGACACCGAGCAATGTTTACTTGTGTGTAATGAGCATTGCATTCATTTGGGGTCATCCTCTCCCCTACAAGTCAAGGTTTAAGGTCTTTTCTTTCATTAAGAAATATGAGTGAGGAAATTCTCTCACTAAGAAAGACGAGAGACGTGACCCTCTGGAAGAGAGGAGAGAAGTGATTTTCTCTTTCTAAGGTTTAAAATGACACAAGATTTTGTGTGGAATTCAATCTTAAGGTTGAGGCCCAAGGCAATCTAATGAACTCTCCTCATCTATGACTCAAGGTGGTTGCATGGACCACAAGTTAAGAGTACAGTTTAAAAAGCTATTTTTTGAAAAATCCATTCTTAAAATATCTCGCAATAGAAAAACGATCTCTATAAATGGGCCACGAGGATTATCGAAAACAACGAGATCTACAACTTTCGTGTTGGATGTTTTTTCATCCAAACAACACACAAAGAGATATCTCAAAATTAGTACTGTAGTGTGGAATAACCACATCTTACATGAAGATAAACTCAACACTCTCTCCAAGAAGAGAAGCTCTTGAAAGCCTATAAAAGAGGAGGCTCTCCTTGGGTGTATGGGGGAGGTGAAGGAAGCATCACTTTGCATGTATCCAAGAGGAGAAGAGAAGGAGCAAGTGTTGTGGAAGCCCTGTTGAAATCAAGTGCTACGGAAGCTCTGTTGAAATCAAGTTCCAAGAGGAGAAGAGAAGGTGCAAGTGCTACGGAAGCTCTGTTGAAATCAAGCGCCAAGAGGAGAGCCCTACACATATTTTGTAGGAGAGAAGGAGACTCAAGAAGGATCAAAAGGTGCCAACTTTCAAGTTGTGCAAGTGTTAGCTGGTTGTATACCATGCAAGGAACCGTGATCTTATTTCCAAGATCTACAAGTAAGAACTAGCTTATGTGTAATGGAACAGCTTACTCCTTGTCAATAATATAACTCCACAAGGGGGGGGGGGGGGGACTGGCCCATCTTCCAGTCTCTAGTGTGTTGCCAATTTCTCTGTCTCTCTCTACATCTTTATTTTCTCTCATCTATTCTCCCTCTATGCCAACATAATATTCACCATATTATTTTAAGTATATAAGAAAGTCGAGCGTGTATCTCGAATTCTATAACAATTGATGACAAAGAGATAACACTTTCTTTTAGCTTTTCTGACGACATCACTAATGGCATCAGAGAGGAAGCTCCATTTTTGTAGTGCGAAGATAAAAATTTATGAATATATGGGTGAGGCCCATGTGGCGCATTGTCAGGTGATCATCAGTCCAAGGCTTACGACTAAGGCAACCAAGGCATAGACCTTGGCATACTTGGAAACATGCTACAAAGGCTTCCTTGGCACTGTTGGCTGCGCGTGAGAAGCTCCCACTGGCTTGTAGGAAAAACTTTTCGGGAGGTCACCCATCCCGATAGTGTCATCACCCAAGTGCGCTTAATTGCCAAGTGACTATCCACTAGGCTAGTTCTTTTTGTTGTTCTATACTACAAACATAGTTTCAAGAAGCTAGTCTTGGGAGGGTCTCCCAAGTTTTTCTTCCATGAACTAGCATATAATACCTCATTAATAATAATTATTATCTTCATAATGAGAGTCAGTTTCATAATTAGAGCTAGTACTTTAAAAAAAATGTGCAACATAAATCAATTTTCTTTGGAATATATACACGCATTAAAATAAACGAAGTAATGGGGACATTACAAATAGATGTCCCTAGTCACCACTAATCAATCTAGAATATGATCAATAAATGGCATTGGATAGTAATCTTTGATAATTTGTTTATTGAGCTTTCTAAAATCTACACAAAGTTGGATTTGATTATTTTTCTTTTTCCTGATAGTTACTGATGAACACCACTCCATGTGTTGTATAGGAAATATCTAGCCAACCTTATGATTTTTTTATAAATCTTCAAATAGTCCGTCCCTTAGCTCGAAAGACATATGCCTCACTTTTTGTCAAACAGGGCAGCTACCCTCCTTCAGGTATACACTGCCAGACTAGGAGGAATACCCCTCAACTCAGCATAGCTCCATGCAAAAATATCACAAAATTAATGAATCAAGGACATGTAGTCCTTCCTCTCTTCCAAACTAAGCATAGATCCTAATTTAATCAGTTGTGGCTCATCCAACGTACCGAGATCTAGCTTAATCACATTCGCATCTCTAATTCTGTCTCAAGCTTCTATTAGCTCATTCAAAGTCTTCTAGTAGATATATTCTATAGTGGACCCCTCCCTTGATTCATCGCTTGACAAAGTCTCATTTCCAGAATGATCCTCTAATGTATCTAATTCTATCAAAGATAAGGGTACTCTCTTACTTTGAGGAGATTTAGGATATGCATCCACTATCACATGTCTAGTACCTCTACCAAAAATCAAACGACCAGCAAGTATATCCACTCAACAATTAGATTGCAAGATCCATGGTCTTTCTAATAAAACTTAATAGCTTGGCTACCATGCAAACCTAATAATCCTAAAGTTCAAAATCCATTCCACATTAGCAACAGTCATGTGGACTTTTGTTATGTGACCTTCTAGTTGCCTTAAACTGTCATTAGCCATCCAAATAATTATGGAGGCATCCTTTTGGATTTCTAGCCCTAGCCTTTCCATCAAATTTAAACTCATAATGTTGATGGAGGATCTCGTATCCACAATGGTACGATCCACTAATATATCATTGACATGTGTTGCTATCCTTGCGATGCTTTTTAGTATGTTCAAATGAGTCATCTCCCGTACGGGCTATTTCCAAGGGTTCGACAATATACCTAGTGCAAAGGATTTTCTTAAACTCTTTATGCACTCCTGAAGATAACTTGATTAGCTGGAGGAGATTCACATCAGGCTTTATCTTGCAAAGAGAATTGGCTAAGTCAAATTCATAATAATTAGCAATGGTTCTCTTCTCTTGCCAAACCATTCTTTCTCTTGGTCATCACTCAATAGGCTTAGGTTCCTCTTTCTTGGCATTTACCTTCTTCTTTGGCAGTTCCTTATTGGAATCAACTTTGCCATCAATAGCTTTTAGAGGACTGGCTTCCACATTGAGGTTAAGGACTTGCATTCCCTTTTCATCCTGTTTAGGGTTTTCCTCAACGTGTTTTACCTTACCCCTATCCCTTCTTTAACCTTCTGTCCTCTTGTAATGGCTCATAAATTAAAAGCCCCAATGGTGTTGATACACACAACTTTGATAATGCTAACACCACTACCACTATAGGCAGCTCTTCTATGATAGCTTTTCTTGTCTACAATATTTGCTTTGGTCCCTCATTGTGCTAAAGGTTATTCCCTTGTGCTCAATGATTAATTGGACCTAGCTACTTACTCCCTTGCTAAAGAGAGCTAATCTTACTTCAGCAAGTACTAGCTAGATGCCAAACTTTTCACATATGTTGCATTTGAAAATAGGGCAATTTATCAAAAAGTGTTGACCACCATACCACTTATAACTAAATCTTGATGGACCACCCTCTTTAGGACATCAAATTTCTATCAAGTTTTGCTGCATCTTTAGGAAATTAACATCTATAGCTATTTTTCTATACTATTTTATTATCACATCAGCATAATGCTTCATCATGTCCTTGACTTTGCCAAGAACATTTGATGTACTAGACTCATAACCATAATCATCCGCTTGTCATTCAGCTGGTCCAACCACCTAATTCAACCATTGCTAATTAGTTAGCATGACATTAGGATTCGTCATTAGCTTCCATTATTTAGTGGAACCATTTGGCTAGCCATCAGCATAGCAACATTAAGAGGAACCGACAATATGTGCACATTCTGCATTACGCTTTCTCTTTTATTTGAATTGGTCATAGTTGTACTAGAACACCTTGAATTTCACTATGCCAAATTATTTCTAGACCTAGACTCAAATTTAGGTTTTCCCTAGATGTGTAGGCCGCTTGTAAGCATGACTCTACCTTCTCTGCTCATGTAATAGCAATATCGATATTAGTAAGAGCAACATACTCAAGTTCACTTGGATATTGAAGTCTAATCCATGTAAAAAGTAGTGCCATTGGACAATAGGTGGAATAGGATTAGATGTTTGCAATTTAAAAACACCTCTTTTAGTTTCTTGGCATATGATCGAGTACTCTCATGAGACTCTTAATGTGTCATAATTAGAACACATAGCCAATACTAACCATCTTTCTTAGGGGAAACCTCTCTTCAAAAGGCCGCAAAGAATAAGTCGATTGTGGTTATGGTCTTAGCTTCCAAGCCATGATACTACATTGAAAATCTTTCTTTTAGAGTCATGTTTTGAAAAACATGAGATGTTCTTTATCCTAAATTCAACAATTGAGCATTATTTTTTGGAACTCACTGATGTGGAGCCTACTAACCTAGTAAAAATGGGAAGAGGGAAACCTATGGGGGGATGGAAAATCTAGTGTTTCTCTAGGTTCTACAATGGGTTGTGCTATCATGACAATTGGATTCACTATAGGGGTTTGTGTCAGTGGTGAGGATAACTCCCACTCAAAGTAGATTGAATTTTCAAAGAAAGGAAAACGTTGAAGCTTTCTCCTTCTCCTAATGGACTGACTTGGATATTGATTGGGTCAACAAGACCTCTCTTTCTGAAAGATATTGGACTACTATGCTTAAGAGAATATCTCCTAATGATCTTAGCTCATCATCTAGTCCTTTCAACTCTTTCTTGTAGTTGAATCTCGACTTGATGGTTTTTTTCACAAAATAATAGATCTATTTCAATGCTCCTTGGCATAAACTAAACAACTAGTCCCTATTAACCAAGATTCTAAAATCGCCACTTAATAGTGCAAATGTACCACTTGTCAGGACCTAAAAGAGGCTTGACACTAGCTCTAGGGCTCTAACTTGGGTCTCCTATGCTCACCAAACCATCCTCAAAATCTTACGGTTAGGAGTGTCTGGAGGCTATAAAACCTTGCGATTAGGAGCATATGGAGGCTATGCACTGATCTAGCAAAATCATGTGCTTGTATTGATTTGTAGTCCAACAAATTTTCCCATCCCAACTCCAACAGAGGAGGTATCCAATATTTAGATGCCTAGCACGTTATATCATATACACAAATATCTCCTTCCCCCTAGCAGAGTGTTGTGGCTCCTACGACTCTCCTACACCTCGGGGATTGGTCCCAAGATGTGCCATATAACATAGAACAAGTGTAATAGAGTCATCTCATAATATAAATGTAACAATCTAGGAGATTGTATATGTTCCTCACTTAATGAATTTTCCAAGATATCATACTATCCTAAAACAAAGGGGGTCTTAAACTTTCAATGTTGATCATCACCTAGACATACCATTGCAGTGCATCTAGGAATTTATCTTTTGATACTATATCTAGATTGCATATGCAAAGTGTATGACATTGTGCTCAAACAACTTAACTAAAAACTAGCCAATGTTGAGTGCACAACCAAGCTTTTTATGATGTGAGAGCTTTCGCTCAACCGCCAAGACCCACGGACTACTTATTGTTTCAAGTGCTTCAAGTGAGCTCTAATGGCTATCTCTCACCTAGCCAACGCGCCGTCGATCCTACGAGTGTAGTGAGCTTACCTTGATGCTGACATGAGTTGCCTCCTCTCTCACACACATCAGCAGCTCCATGATCCTAGATGCTAGCTCAAGCATCCTCAAGCCTCCTCCATCTCCAAGCTCCCTCCACCATAGCCCTGCGCACAAGAGAAGAGAAGAGATGAAGAGAAGAGGAGATGGTGAAGAGCTTCACCCTCTTGATCTCTCACTCTCACATACACACTCTCTCACACTCTCACACTCCCTCTCTCAAGTGCACACACAAGCAAGGAGAAGAGAATAAGAGAACAAGAAGAGAACCCTTGCTAGCTACACACCAAAGAATGAGCTTCCATTCACTTTTTGAACTTTATATACAAGCCCTAAAATCCCATGGGAACCCATCCCTTTTTTTACATGACCAGCCATTGTGGCAAGGTCCTTTCTCTATTTCCCTCTTCTAGCCTTATGCCTCTAGCCTACACCCATCTAATACTTTACAATTGGCACAGGAGGGAGCCTGGCGCTCCTTTACACGAGCTTTTGGAGTTTTTTGAGGCACCTTTCATTTAAAATTACGCTTTTGGTCCCAGTTTAGCTTTAGAGGCCGCCTGCGTGTCTTTGCTCTTTTTCCATCCTTTTTTACTTTTTCATTCATTTTTCCGCCTTCTTGACTTGGCTTTAACATTACCCCCCTCCAAGACGGGTGCTAGTCCCATGGAACTTTTGGCTGTTATTGTCAAGATTGTGGGAGAGAAGGAAGGAGTCTCACTTGTAGCTTTCTTGCTTGCACAATGGGGGAATACACACAAGGGTGGAGGCTGAAAACAGTTTTCCTCTTCTTAGTTGTGTAAGCCAAAAGAACTCAAGTACAAAGAAATAGAGGAACCCTATATATGGGTCTCAAAACCAAACTCAACTAACTAAGGTGGCATACTAACTGAGCCACAAACTAGAGTAGATAAGGATAGCTATCATGTAGCTATTATTCATGGGCGGTGTACCAACCGCGTCTACAACTGACAAGTCGGTGACATAAATACACAACGGTCACACTGGCATATCATGAGTGGAGCTCGATATCTCAACACTCCCCCTCGAGCTCAATCCCAATTCCTGCACACCAAGCAGGTCTCTGAACTTGCGCAGCTTCTCTGCGCCCAATGCCTTCGTGAATATGTCAGCTACCTGATCCTCTGTTGTCAAGATTGTGGGAGAGAAGGAAGGAGTCTCGCTTGAAGCTTTCTTGCTTGCACAATGGGGGAATACACACAAGGGTGGAGGCTAAAAACAGTTTTCCTCTTCTTAGTTGTGGAAGCCAAAAGAACTCAAGTACAAAGAAATAGAAGAACCCTATATATGGGTCTCAAACCAAACTCAACTAACTAAGGTGGCATACTAACTGAGCCATGAACTAGAGTAGATAAGGATAGCTATCATGTAGCTATTATTCATGGGCGGTGTACCAACCGCGTCTGCAACTGACAAGTCGGTGACATAAATACACAACGGTCACCCTGGCGTATCACGAGTGGAGCTCGATATCTCAACACTCCCCCTCGAGCTCAATCCCAATTCCTGCACACCAAGCAGGTCTCTGAACTTGCGTAGCTTCTCTGCGCCCAATGCCTTCGTGAATATGTCAGCTACCTGATCCTCTGTACTGACATAAACTAGATCAATAAGACCTAGTAAAACCCTCTCTCGCACATAGTGATAATGCACCTCAATGTGCTTTGTTCTAGCATGATAGACTGGGTTATTTGCCAAGTGTATACTACTCATGTTGTCACAATAAATGACAACTGGCCCATCTGTAGACTGATGCATATCATAAAGTAGCTTATGCAACCAAGCTACCTCACATGCAGCCATTGCTGCACCCCTGTACTCAGCCTCTGTGCTCGACAAGGCAACTGTAGGCTGTTTCTTGCTACTCCAAGTGACTGCAGCACTCCCAAAAGAGAACACATATCCACTGGTAGATCGCCTATCAGAAATACTACCAGCCCAATCAGCATCAGTGTATCCATGCAACTGTATCTGAACCCCAGTCTCATAAAATAGTCCATACTGCAATGTGGACTTCACATACCTGAGTATGCGTCTAGCCGCATCCAAATGCGATTTCCTTGGAGCCTGCATAAACTGACTTACCAATCCAACAGCATAGCTCAAATCTGGCCTGGTAATAGTCATATAAATCAAGCTTCCTACTATGCGTCTGTACATAGTAGGGTCTTCTAGAAGCTCACCTGCATCTGTGCTCAGCTTCCCATTCTGCTCCAAAGGAACTGAAATAGGCTTACAGCCTGTCATCCCATATTTGGACAGCATGTCCAATCCATACTGCCTCTGCAAGAGCTGTATCCCACTTGGTGATCTAATCACCTCAATGCCCAAGAAATAACGCAGCTCTCCCAAATCCTTCATCTCAAACTTCTGCTTCAATAGCATTTTCACATGAAGGATATCTTCATCACTGTCACCTGTCATAATCAAATCATCAACATAAATGACAAGTAGCATAATACCTTTCTCTGTTTTTCTCACATAAAGTGAGAAATCTGCCTTGGAAATCTGAAAACCAATAGTGACAAGATACTGTCCTATCTTGTCAGACCATGCTCTAGGTGCTTGCTTCAAGCCATACAAGGCTTTCTTCAACCTGCAAACAAACTGAGGATGAACATCATGCACATAACCTGGTGGCTGCTCCATATAGACCTCTTCTTGCAAATCACCATGCAAGAAGGCATTCTTTACATCCATCTGATGTAAAGACCATCCCTTTGATTAGCAATGACTGCTCTTACGGTTGCCATCCTTGCAACCGGACTGAATGTTTCTTCATAGTCAATGCCATATGTTTGTGCATACCCCTTGACTACTAATCTTGCCTTGTATCTGTTCACAGAACCATCTGCATTGTGCTTCACCTTATAAACCCACTTACAGCCAATTGCATTTTTACCTTTAGGCAAAGGTACCAATTCCCATGTAGCATTTGCTTCCAAGGCATCCATTTCTTCATCCATGGCTTTCTCCCATTTTTCTTTTCCCATGGCTTCCTCAAAAGAAGTGGGTTCTGGTTCCTGTATCACTTTAACCATATATGCATAGTGAATGGCTGTAAATCCATCATATTTCAGCCTATCCACAGGATACCTAACTCTGGTAGACCTGCGCAAAGTGGATTCACTCCCAGGTGCTCTCAAAACATCCCTGGTCTTCCTTACTCCAGGTGTAACAATAGAAGGAATACCCAACTCATAATCAATGCTCTGTTCTGAGCCACTGGATTCACCATCCACATAAGAGTGACCTGCATTCACATCAACCATGGGCTGATCAACCTTCTCTTTTCCTTTTCGTGATACCTGCATACCACTATCTGCATTACTTTGAGAAGATTCTCCTGATCTCAATCTTCCTGTCCATGGCGAAGAATGTGAACCACTGGTAGAGGACGCTCCAGGTCCACTAATATTTTGTGACTGCTGCTGTGAATTCTGTGCAGCATTACCATTTTGTGCATCTACATCATCAATCACATTTACTGGTTTATGCCAGCTACTCATCTCATCAAAAACAACATCTCTGCTCACTGTAAACTTACGAGTAGAAGGGTTATAGCATCTATACCCTTTTTACTGCAGAGAGTAACCAATAAAGATGCACTTCTCAGCTTTTGGATCCAACTTGGATCTCAACTCATCTGGCACATGTACATAGGCAATGCAACCAAAAATTTTCAGATGAGAAATATCTGGTTTCCTACCAGTATACCTCTCCTCTGGAGTCATTCCATGTATTGCTGCAGTGGGAGTCCTGTTCATTATGTAGACTGCTGTAGCAACTGCTTCAGCCCAATAAAAATCTGGCAGGTCTTTTTCATTGACCATGGCACGAGATACCTCTCCAATATGCCTGTTTTTCCTTTCTGCGATTCCATTTTGTTGTGGGGTATAACTGCATGAATATTGCTGCTTTATGCCATGCTCCTGCAAGAACTTTGCAAACTCATTTGAGAGGTACTCTCCCCCTCCATCTGACCTTAGGCATTTTATTTGCAGACCTGTTTCTTTTTCAGCCATAGCTTTAAGGGTTTTGAAATGCCCAAAAACTTCACTTTTCTTTTTCATAAAATACACCCAAACTTTTCTGCTATAGTCATCAATAAAAGTGACAAAATAATGACAGCCTCCAAGAGATGCAGCTTTAGTAGTCCACACATCAGAGTGGATTAATTCCAATGGCTTCTCACTCTCTTGAACATGTCTAGGAAATGGTTTCCTTGCCTGTTTTCCAAACTGACAGGCTTCACATACCTTATGCATTTCTGCAACCTTGAATTTTGGCAATCCTGCAACAATATTTTGGGCCTGCATTGATTTAAGTCGCTGTACATTAACATGACCAATGCGTTTATGCCAGATATCAATATCTGCAACTACACCAGTCCCATGTGCAAACATTGCTGCACTCAATTCAGACATGTCTGCATCCAACGTAAACATTCTGCCCTTCTTCTTTCCTTTTGCTATCAAGCGACCTTTATTTTTCATATCCTCAACAAAGCATCCATGAGGATTAAATCTGACCTGCAAGCCCTGCTCAACCATTTGATCGACAGAAACCAGATTCTTGGTGATATTCGGGACATGAAATACATCGGACAGGTATTTCTTTTTCCCATCCTGCATAGACAAGGGAATTTTTCCAATCTGCACAATAGGATGTGCAGTATCATCACCAGTCTCCACAAATCCTGGTTTTTCCATTTTCCTTGCATCCTCCATCCATTCTGCATGACCTGTCATGTGGTTTGATGCACCTGAGTCAACATACCATACATCATTGCTTTCTTCTGCACTTGTCACAGAATTGTTCATGTGCTGCACCATGAACAAATGCTCATTTCTGTCATCACCCTGTCTGCTAGAAGATGCATAATTCCCTTGTTGCAGTTTTCCATTCATGATGTCATTCTGCTTTTTATAGCAGTCTTTAGCCATATGACCCATTTTACCACAGTAGTAGCATTCAACATTACTGTTTGCATTTTGACCTCTTTGCCATCCACCACGACCTCTTTGGCTCCCCCTGCCTCTAGAGTTACCATGTCCTCCTCCATAGGACTGATTTTCTTGAGTTTGCTGCATATTCTGATTTCTACCACGGCCTCCAAATCGGCCTCCTCTACCTCTGCCTCTACCTCTTCCAGCATTTGAGTAGAAGACAGCTTCTTTAGAAGTTCCTCCTGAAGAAGATGCACCACCATTTCTCTGTTCCTCAGAAATTAGAAGAGCAATCAACTCCTCAAAATCAGGAAATCTTTCACGAACTGAAATGGATGTCCGAAACTGTGCATAATCCTTTCCTAGACCATTCAAGGTCACGGAAACTAAATCATCATCTTCCACTGGCGACCCAATGGAAGCAAGTGCATCTGCAATCTTCTTCACCTTCATGTGGTAGTCGTTGATGCTCACACTTTCTCTTTGCACATTATGCAACTCTTACTTGAGCTGCATTTTCCTGGCTTGCGTATTTGTGCTGTACATTTTTGACAAAGTATCCCATGCCTCCTTTGGCGTACTTGCATCCTGAATATGCACAATCATAGAGTCTGAAATACTGATAGACAACCAATACATAACTTTCCTGGCTCTCTCATGCCATGTTTTGAATGCCTGCATTTGCTGTTGATTGGGAACATCAGGAAGAACTGGTTCTTCTTCATTTCCTGCAACAAATTCCCAATATCCTTTTCCCATAAGGAAATTCGTCATTCTAAACTTCCATGCTTGGAAGTTGTTCTTGTCAAGATTTTCAGTGACAATCTGTGAAAGAGAATCAGACGCCATTACAGAACACTGCAAAAAATTCTGTCATTGCAAAAAACACAGCTTCACCCTCACAAGAGCGAATCTGCAAAACTGGCGAAAGTGGTATTTGACCACACAGTCACTTCCTAGTGACGATTTTGCATAAACAGGCAACAGGGATGATTTTGTAACTCCCAATGTCTCTGCGCACATGCATACAATGCAATTTCTACAGTAACTTTTCACCGACCTGTAGAACAGTGGTTGCACAGCATAAAACTGGGCCTTTTCCTGAGTGCGTGCAGAAAACTTCCGCCTCCAAAACAGGCCCCGAAATGGCCTCAAATCAAAAAAACAAGGTCGCCAAGGGCTAAAGCCCATCTCCCGCAGCATATACTGCCCTCTTGCTTCACCGCGAAGGGCATCTCAACCTGAGACAATGCACTCCTGCACTTTCCGGCTGTGCTACCTGCAGAGATCTGCTCCCAAAACAGAAAATGAAAGCAACACTGCTCCTCTTACCAGAACACCGCGAGCTTGGCTTGCTTTATTGAGCTCCTTACCACGAATAAGGCTCTGATACCATGTCAAGATTGTGGGAGAGAAGGAAGGAGTCTCGCTTGAAGCTTTCTTGCTTGCACAATGGGGGAATACACACAAGGGTGGAGGCTGAAAACAGTTTTCCTCTTCTTAGTTGTGGAAGCCAAAAGAACTCAAGTACAAAGAAATAGAAGAACCCTATATATGGGTCTCAAACCAAACTCAACTAACTAAGGTGGCATACTAACTGAGCCACGAACTAGAGTAGATAAGGATAGCTATCATGTAGCTATTATTCATGGGCGGTGTACCAACCGCGTCTGCAACTGACAAGTCGGTGACATAAATACACAACGGTCACCCTGGCGTATCACGAGTGGAGCTCGATATCTCAACATCTGTGCTGACATAAACTAGATCAATAAGACCTAGTAAAACCCTCTCTCGCACATAGTGATAATGCACCTCAATGTGCTTTGTTCTAGCAAGATAGACTGGGTTATTTGCCAAGTGTATACTACTCATGTTGTCACAATAAATGACAACTGGCCCATCTGTAGACTGATGCATATCATAAAGTAGCTTATGCAACCAAGCTACCTCACATGCAGCCATTGTTGCACCCCTGTACTCAGCCTCTGTGCTCGACAAGGCAACTGTAGGTTGTTTCTTGCTGCTCCAAATGACTGCAGCACTCCCAAAAGAGAACACATATCCACTGGTAGGTCGTCTATCAGAAATACTACCAGCCCAATCAGCATCAGTGTATCCATGCAACTGTATCTGAACCCCAGTCTCATAAAATAGTCCATACTGCAATGTGGACTTCACATACCTGAGTATGCGTCTAGCTGCATCCAAATGTGGTTTCCTTGGAGCCTGCATAAACTGACTTACCAATCCAACAGCATAGCTCAAATCTGGCTTGGTAATAGTCATATAAATCAAACTTCCTACTATGCGTCTGTACATAGTAGGGTCTTCTAGAAGCTCACCTGCATCTGTGCTCAGCTTCGCATTCTGCTCCAAAGAAACTGAAATAGGCTTACAGCCTGTCATCCCATATTTGGACAGCATGTCCAATCCATACTGCCTCTGCAAGAGCTGTATCCCACTTGGTGATCTAATCACCTCAATGCCCAAGAAATAACGCAGCTCTCCCAAATCCTTCATCTCAAACTTCTGCTTCAATAGCATTTTCACATGAAGGATATCTTCATCACTGTCACCTGTCATAATCAAATCATCAACATAAATGACAAGTAGCATAATACCTTTCTCTATTTTTCTCACATAAAGTGAGAAATCTGCCTTGGAAATCTGAAAGCCAATAGTGACAAGATACTGTCCTATCTTGTTAGACCATGCTCTAGGTGCTTGCTTCAAGCCATACAAGGCTTTCTTCAACCTGCAAACAAACTCAGGATGAACAACATGCACATAACCTGGTGGCTGCTCCATATAGACCTCTTCTTGCAAATCACCATGCAAGAAGGCATTCTTTACATCCATCTGATGTAAAGACCATCCCTTTGATGCAGCCATAGCAATGACTGCTCTTACGGTTGCCATCCTTGCAACCGGACTGAATGTTTCTTCATAGTCAATGCCATATGTATGTGCATACCCCTTGACTACTAATCTTGCCTTGTATCTATTCACAGAACCATCTGCATTGTGCTTCACCTTATAAACCCACTTACAGCCAATTGCATTTTTACCTTTAGGCAAAGGTACCAATTCCCATGTAGCATTTGCTTCCAAGGCATCCATTTCTTCATCCATGGCTTTCTCCCATTTTTCTTTTCCCATGGCTTCCTCAAAAGAAGTGGGTTCTGGTTCCTGTATCACTTTAACCATATATGCATAGTGAATGGCTGTAAATCCATCATATTTCAGCCTATCCACAGGATACCTAACTCTGGTAGACCTGCGCAAAGTGGATTCACTCCCAGGTGCTCTCAAAACATCCCTGGTCTTCCTTACTCCAGGTGTAACAATAGAAGGAATACCCAACTCATAATCAATGCTCTGTTCTGAGCCACTGGATTCACCATCCACATAAGAGTGACCTGCATTCACATCAACCATGGGCTGATCAACCTTCTCTTTTCCTTTTCGTGATACCTGCATACCACTATCTGCATTACTTTGAGAAGATTCTCCTGATCTCAATCTTCCTGTCCATGGCGAAGAATGTGAACCACTGGTAGAGGACGCTCCAGGTCCACTAATATTTTGTGACTGCTGCTGTGAATTCTGTGCAGCATTACCATTTTGTGCATCTACATCATCAATCACATTTACTGGTTTATGCCAGCTACTCATCTCATCAAAAACAACATCTCTGCTCACTGTAAACTTACGAGTAGAAGGGTTATAGCATCTATACCCTTTTTGCAGAGAGTAACCAATAAAGATGCACTTCTCAGCTTTTGGATCCAACTTGGATCTCAGCTCATCTGGCACATGTACATAGGCAATGCAACAAAAAATTTTCAAATGAGAAATATCTGGTTTCCTACCAGTATACCTCTCCTCTGGAGTCATTCCATGTATTGCTGCAGTGGGAGTCCTGTTCATTATGTAGACTGCTGTAGCAACTGCTTCATCCCAATAAAAATCTGGCAAGTCTTTTTCATTGAGCATGGCACGAGATACCTCTCCAATATGCATGTTTTTCCTTTCTGCAATTCCATTTTGTTGTGGCGTATGACTGCATGAATATTGCTGCTTTATGCCATGCTCCTGCAGGAACCTTGCAAACTCATTTGAGAGGTACTCTCCCCCTCCATCTGACCTTAGGCATTTTATCTGTAGGCCTGTTTCTTTTTCAACCATCGCTTTAAGAGTTTTGAAATGCCCAAAAACTTCACTTTTCTTTTTCATAAAATACACCCAAACTTTTCTGCTATAGTCATCAATAAAACTGACAAAATAATGATAGCCTCCAAGAGATGCAGCTTTAGTTGTCCACACATCAGAGTGGATTAATTCCAATGGCTTCTTACTCTCTTGAACATGTCTAGGAAATGGTTTCCTTGCCTGTTTTCCAAACTGACAGGCTTCACATACCTTATGCATTTCTGAAACCTTCAATTTCGGCAAACCTGCAACAATATTTTGGGCCTGCATTGATTTAAGTCACTGTATATTAACATGACCAATGCGTTTATGCCAGATATCAATATCTGCAACTACACCGGTCCCATGTGCAAACATTGCTACACTCAATTCAAACATGTCTGCATCCAATGTAAACATTCTGCCCTTCTTCTTTCCTTTTGCTATCAAGCGACCTTTATTTTTCATATCCTCAACAAAGCATCCATGAGGATTAAATCTGACCTGCAAGCCCTGCTCAACCATTTGACCAACAGAAACGAGATTCTTGGTGATATTCGGAACATGAAATACATCGGAGAGGTATTTCTTTTTCCCATCCTGCATAGACAAAGGAATTTTTCCAATCTGCACAATAGGATGTGCAGTATCATCACCAGTCTCCACAAATCCTGGTTTTTCCATTTTTCTTGCATCCTCCATCCATTCTGCATGACCTGTCATGTGGTTTGATGCACCTGAGTCAACATACCATACATCATTGCTTTCTTCTACACTTGTCACAGAATTGTTCATGTGCTGCACCATAAACAAGTGCTCATTTCTGTCGTCACCCTGTCTACTAGAAGATGCATAATTCCCTTGTTGCAGTTTTCCATTCATGATGTCATGCTGCTTTTTATAGCAGTCTTTAGCCATATGACCCATTTTACCACAGTAGTAGCATTCAACATTACTGTTTGCATTTTGGCCTCTTTGCCATCCACCACGACCTCTTTGGCTCCCCCTGCCTCTAGAGTTACCACGTCCTCCTCCATAGGACTGGTTTTCTTGAGTTTGCTGCATATTCTGATTTCTACCACGGCCTCCATATCGGCCTCCTCTACCTCTGCCTCTACCTCTTCCAGCATTTGAGTAGAAGACAGCTTCTTTAGAAGTTCCTCCTGAAGAAGATGCACCACCATTTCTCTGTTCCTCAGAAATTAGAAGAGCAATCAACTCCTCAAAATCAGGAAATCTTTCACGAACTGAAATGGATGTCCGAAACTGTGCATAATCCTTTCCTAGACCATTCAAGGTCACAGAAACTAAATCATCATCTTCCACTGGTGACCCAATGGAAGCAAGTGCATCTGCAATCTTCTTCACCTTCATGTGGTAGTCATTGGTGCTCATATTTTCTCTTTGCACATTGTGCAACTCTTGCTTGAGCTGCATTTTCCTGGCTTGCATATTTGTGCTATACATTTTTGACAAAGTATCCCATGCCTCCTTTGGCGTACTTGCATCCTGAATATGCACAATCATAGAGTCTGAAATGCTGACAGACAGCCAATACATAACTTTCCTGGCTCTCTCATGCCATGCTTTAAATGCCTGCATTTGCTGTTGATTGGGAACATAAGGAAGAACTGGTTCTTCTTCATTTCCTGCAACAAATTCCCAATATCCTTTTCCCATAAGGAAATTCGTCATTCTAAACTTCCATGCTTGGAAGTTGTTCTTGTCAAGCTTTTCAGTGACAATCTGTGAAAGAGAATCAGATGCCATTACAGAAGACTGCAAAAAATTCTGTCACTGCAAAAACCACAGCTTCACCCTCACAAGGGAAAATCTGCAAAACTGGCGAAAGTGGTATTTGACCACACAGTCACTTCCTAGTGACGATTTTGCAACAACAGGAAACAGGGATGATTCTGTAATTCCCAATGTCTCTGCGCACAAGCATACAATGCAATTTTTACAGTAACTATTCACCGACCTGTAGAACAGTGACTGCACAGCATAAAACTGGGCCTTTTCCTGAGTGCGTGCAGAAAACTTCCGCCTCCAAAACAGGCCCCGAAATGGCCTCAAATAAAAAAAACAAGGTCGCCGAGGGCTAAAGCCGTCCCCCGCAGCATATACTGCCTTCTTGCTTCACCGCGAAGGGCGTCTCAACCTGAGATAATGCACTCCTGCACTTTTCGGCTGTGCTACCTGCAGAGATCTGCTCCCAAAACAGAAAATAAAAGCAACACTGCTCCTCTTACCAGAACACCGCGAGCTTGGATTGCTTTCTTGAGCTCCTTACCACGAACAAGGCTCTGATACCATGTCAAGATTGTGGGAGAGAAGGAAGGAGTCTCACTTGTAGCTTTCTTGCTTGCACAATGGGGGAATACACACAAGGGTGGAGGCTGAAAACAGTTTTCCTCTTCTTAGTTGTGTAAGCCAAAAGAACTCAAGTACAAAGAAATAGAAGAACCCTATATATGGGTCTCAAAACCAAACTCAACTTACTAAGGTGGCATACTAACTGAGCCACAAACTAGAGTAGATAAGGATAGCTATCATGTAGCTATTATTCATGGGCGGTGTACCAACCGCGTCTGCAACTGACAAGTCAGTGACATAAATACACAACGGTCACCCTGGCATATCACGAGTGGAGCTCGATATCTCAACAATTATTGGGGTTTAATAGGCAGTTGACAAAGTAGTCGTGTGAGGGTAGAGCCATGTGTAAACTCAGGTGCTTGTGTAAGCCTGGTAATGAGGTTTGTTGGAGAAGCCAAACATATAGCAAGTGGATGACGGGGGCCTCCGAAGTCGGTGGTTTTTGGCCTTGTGATGCCTGGAAGGAAAAGATGCAGTGCTCTACCTAAGGGGGGTGTCTACCTTATTGTGTAGTGTATTATACTCGTGCTAGTGGAATGGGGAGTTGGGTCTAACCACAGGCTAGCCTAAGTGATGTCCCACACTTGAGGACCCCATTCGTGCAAAGGGAGGTGTGGTGCAAGTAGCTTAGGGTGACAGGTCTAACCATAGGTGAGTGTTACCCCCTTAGGTATGTCCTACCCTTGATGGGCCCTAAGCATGAAGTGGGGGAGCAAAAAGGGCTAGGGGGTTAGGAGAGGAGCCAGCCAACTGAAGCCACCAGGCATGCCTAACTTGAGGACCACTAGGTGTAGTGATCGTGCTTTGTGTGGTGCTAAGTGCTTCTGCAAGTGAGTTGTTTTGTCTAGTCCGTGTGTAATGTTCTTCTTGCTTTTCGTTTTGTTTTAAAAAAAAGTATTACACTAGTAGAATGATAGCTATTGCCTAATTCTCCTCGTCTGAATTAGACAGAGAAGGGGGTCGGATGGATTTGCTCAAAAATTGATAGCTTTGCATGTATCCTTTCAGATTCATGCAAACATGGAGGGAGGTGGTGGAGAGGAAAGGATGATTGCATCTAGCAAACTAGCTGTCATTCATATCTTCTAGGAGAGCTAGGCAAAAAGAGGGGAGGAGGCTAGCCCTCATCATTAGACGCACCACGGCATAGCTGTCGATGGAGTTAGGGTCAAAGAAGAGGGGAGGCAGGCCACGTTCTTGTGGAGTCGGGTTCTACTTAAGTAATAAATTAAGTAACCTAAGATAATTACATGTAGTTACAAAGGCTGGATCAGGGCATGAAGAGAAATTTGTGAGAAAACGCATCATGGAATCATCCAGGCTTCCCAAGTCGAAGAGGAGGGCATGTTTGAAGGAGGCAACATCAGAATTGTAGATGATAGGAAAATCATAACGCCCATAGAGGGTGGCAAAAAAATCCACACCTATCCTACGAGGGTACGCCACAAACGTGGGGTTGTTCCTCTCGTAGGGTAGGTATTGCAAAAAGCCATCCAAGCAAGCATACTAATGTTGCACACCCACCTCCTCCATAGGGGTTGGCAGTTATATCCCTATATGGTATGTGGTACTTCAAACACCTTGTTTTGCCAAAACTCAGCTTCTTCATTTCCCCAAAGAGTGGGGGTCTTCTCCCTTTCCTCCAGCCACTTGTGTCCTAGTCTGCTGCCAATTGCGATCACCTCCTCCATCACCTTGAGCGGTAGGACCCTCCGCAGGCTATTGGGCATGAGGAAGCTGAAGGTGAATGGGTCTTTTTCTCTTTCCTACCACTCCCAAATTACCAGCTCTACGTGGAATCCAGTGGGGATGTCATCAGGGCACGGTGGGACGAGTGAGAATGGCTGCACGATTGGTTTGGCCCTCAGTTGCTTCCTAATTTCTTTGACTCTAACTTTCTCCGTCTTTCCTTGAGTGCGGCTTGTCTCTCCGCAGATGGTCCAACCTGTTGTTGCTCTTGGGAATGCGGCAAGGAGGGTTGTGGAATCACCTCTTCTCTAAATCTCTCCATATCGAATTCAAGCTCTGCCTCGTTCCCCTACCAGTCTTCTTATTGTGCTCCTTCTTCAAAGCCCATTGCATCAATTTCTTGGGGGTTAGGCTGGCCAGTAGCAGGTACTTCCGTTGCTCTTCTAGTCTCAGCCTAACCTCCACAGGTTGGGGTGGCATCTGCAGCCCTGTGTACAGAGCTCTGAGTGTGATGTTGAGTTTTTTCTGTACACCTCCAATGACTCCTTTTCCTCTGGGCGAGTGGTGTCCATTAGTGTGTTAATGAAGGCCTTTTGCTAGGCACTGAAGGCTGTCTGGGTGGCTTTTGCTTTACTCTCTATGAGGATCTTTTCTTTCTACACCAAAGCGAGGCGCCATGCTAGTATCTTCACCCTTTTTTCGTTCTGCACTGCCCATTCCTCTACTCTCTTGCTCATTTCTTCCATGCTCTCTCCCTGATTTTGCACCAGGGTTACAAGCTTCTGTTCTCGGTCTTTCAGTTCCCTGCTCATGTTCTCTTTCTCTTTCTTTCCCAAGTGTAGCTGATTGGTCATAGACTCGATCTCCTTTTGCTGCTACTCCCTCTCCTGCTTTCTCTCCTCTTCTTTGGCATTCAATTCCTCCATCATTTACTCGATGTTGGTAGTTTTCGCCTCCAATTTCCTATTTTGCATCAGGAGGAGCTTATAATCTCTCTACATCTGCACCAATTCCTGATTTTCATCCTCCAGTTGTGCTGCTTATAGCTCTCCTCCATGTCCTCCTTGGCCTTTAATTCTTGTTTGAGATCAGAGATCTCTCATTGCTGCATGGCTATTGTGCGGGTCTTTTCGAATTGGAATACAACTACTAAGACTTTTTCGCCACCAACTTAGCCACCAGCCATCTTCTTTTCCTCCTTAGCCTTCTCCAATTGGGAGAGTAGCTCGGTGATGTGCTCATCATAATTGGATGGTGGCGTCATTGTTGTGTGGATTGGAGTGGTCGAGGCATCCACTTTCTGACGTTTCTGGTCCTGTCTCGACTTAGCATCTATGGTGGTCTCTTTTGCCTCGTGGCCATGGTCTCCATGCTCTTTTCTTGGGCCATTTCTTTATTAATAAAATACTGCATCCATGCCACAAAGTTGGAGACCTTTGTACTAGTGGGGATGCTAGGGGTGAGGGTGGTTGGTTCGGTGGGAGGCACTATGAGGGTAGGGATAGGGTGGATAAGGGCCTTGCCTTTGCCTTCAAGAATAGCGGGCGGTGTGATTTTTGGTACCTGCGTGCTAGAACCAGGCCCTTCTTCCCTCAGCGGGCTCCAGGCTCCCAGATCATTGGCCTTGCTTTGCTGCTCGATTGACCGGCATGTAGCTTTGGCCAAGTCCTCCTCCTTCCTTCTCAGTTCCTCTTCTTTCTCAGCAGCTCTTCTATGCCTTTCCTCTTCAGTTTTCCTGTACTCTTCCTTCAATTTCTCTTTTTCTTCCTATTCTTTCATTTTCCTCTTCTCAGCCTCCTGTTTCGACACCTTTTTAGCCTTGTTGACTTCTTCCTTTACTTTTTCTTCTTCTTGTTTCTTCTTCTTCTCCCTCTCCTCGGCCTCCTTGAGGGATTCTCTTTTTGCCTTCTCCACATCCTCTTTCTCCTTCTTGCGGCCTTCATCTTGCTTCTTTTTCTTTTGTGCTGTCTTCTTCTTGGGTGTCTTGGCTTGCTTTTTTCTTGATTGTTCTTCTTGTTCCTGCTCTTCCTTATCACTCTCGATCCTGTCACTAGACCTCTCTTGGTCCTAGTGAGGTGAGGGGGTGACATGTCAGACGTTTCTCCTTCTCCTTCTTCTGCACCTTATGTCTCCTTCACTGCCTCCTAGATGAGTGCAATCAAAATGCTTCCACAGGCAATGAATGAGGCCTTCTTTCTTTCTGTGGCCTTGGAAGTTGGGGACTCTCCACCTGCTGGTGTACTTTCTAAAGCTAGTGCTTTAGCTGTCTGGTCAATGGTTTTGCATACATATCTGTTCCAGTCGACTTCATGCAAGGTGTGAGCTGCTACATTCTCTAGCACAAGCACGCTGATGCGATGCATTAAAAGGAGTTGTAGTGCTGTGGCTGGAGAAGAGTGCGTGCACTAGCTTCGCTTGTAGTCTGGCTTCCACATCAGGAATGTCCTGGATGATGATGCCGTCATTAGTTAGCACATTCTCCTTTTTCATTTTCAGCATGGCATACATATCCCTCTTCTGCTTTTTCTCTATCTTCGGCTCCAATCCCAACGCCTTCTCCACCAAGGCTAGGTTTGAGTGAACCTTCACCTGTTTAGCATTTTCTCCCCTCCCAACCGTCATGGTGCCACACTCATGGTCAGGGTCGTATGTCCTGAGAAACTCCACACACTTCGTGTGGTCAGGCTCTTCTGCAAATTTCTTGAGGTACTTGGTGAGGTTGCATTGCTTGATGACTCTCTTGGCCGCTTCTCCTTGGTTACCACACCCTCTATGTTATGAATGGTTCAGAACTTGAGCTGGTTGTAGGCGCGGCTTTCAAGGGTGATGCGGTATTGCGTTCTTTCCTCCTCTGTGAACGGAAGTCAATGGGCGCAGTCTTGCTATGATATCTTTTGTTCCTGTCATGATCCCAAGTTTCCATTAGTGCTTCCAAAATAATAATTCGCTAAAAAAGTCATAATTAAAAAGAAAGACTCTATATGTTTATTGAATGAAAGCATTAAAATCCCATCCAATGTAGAACCTTTCCTTCAGACTTTAAAATTTTGCCCTTTATTTCAAAGTTCTTGTGCCATTTTTCCTACCTCGCTCGTTGTTTATGTGTTTATGCATTTCACCTCACCCCCCTCCCCTTCCAGCTCGAGAAGAATTCTTCCTAGGATTGAAGGTTAGGAGGTCAGGGGCATTCTGCAATGGGTCTAGGAGTTACCGGTGTAGGAACCAAGTGTAGAAATCGGGGTTATACTCTAACTGAGCTTCACGGTCTAGATCAAAAGGTCGATTGCCCACGTGTGTGATGCAAGTGAGAACATTTGTTAGAAAGCCACCGAAAGTGATGCAGCTAGCAATATGCAGCTCTTCCTTAGTTAATAGGTGATCGAGGTAAGGGTGTGCTTTGATGTGCTCTTCTAGGGGTCGGCCAGGAAGGGTGGTTAACACTCTATACAAGGTTGGCGCAATGTAAGTGGGGTCGTACTCCGCTATTTTGATTGTGCAGCACTGCTCAGTGTTTGTCATGTCTTTGGTACCTTCAACTTCCCATTGCAACCTAAGAGTGTACCAGTGCCTCAAGAACGGGGATTCAGTATTAGCAAGTTTTGATAATTCTACAATTTCTTGGTCAGTGATGGCAAAAGTGGTTCGCTGATCATATGATGTGATGAGGCGCTGTTTGAGGGCTTGCTCCTTAGAGATTTTGCTGTTGAGAAATTTAGCAACGGAGTTAGTTGCTTTTGTGAAGGCAAGTTCAAACGTCTCCCAAGAACAAGGCATCATACAAACTTTGGTTGCAAAAGGTTCGGGCAACATGCCTAAGTCCAAGCGGTCATAGCTCAGATCTAGCTCTTTGAATGTGGCATCTAGTCGTCTAATGCAATCAACCACATCATTTAACGTATCTTCAGCTAGATCTGAGGCCACTATCAAAAATGATTTTTGATCATAGGAGGGTTTAAGGCGTGCTTGTGGTTGGGGTTTGATAGCACTAGAGCCTTTGACAATGAATAGTTGTGGTTGCGGGTGTTCTTAAGATTGCGGTTGTTTGGACCTCCTAGATTAGGGCTGGGGATGTAGCAACTATATCCGATGGACTGTTGCCTTCAGAATGGATCATTGTAGTTGGATTGGCTCTAGAGGGTGATGGCTCATGTGACGATGTCTGTCATTTGGGCTGATAGGATTGTTCGACTCTCTTGGGCATGTGCGTGGATGAGCTTGATGGATGTGGGTCTGGAAAGCGCTGCAGGGCTTACGGTTTTGAGGTTCTATGGGACTTGGGGTGATCAAGCTTGAGGGTGGCATATGAGTGGTGCCTTTGGCCGTGTGGGCTTTAGGGATCCATATCCAAGCATTCCCCTCATAGTAGCCTTCCACATGCAAGAGGGCTTTAGGGACCCACCTGATCATGCGCTGATTTCTGTGACTGCACCTTGGTTTCCTAGGTTTAGAGTTTCGAGTTTGATGAGGATATGTACGTCGACTCCTAGGCAGTAGTTACAACTGTTTAGGCTTCCATTGAACCCTAGGCTATTGGGCCTTAGCTTTTGCTACCATGAGCAGCGGCTCTTGAGAATTGGTGGGTGGTGGCTGAGCACTACCCCCCTCAGATTTGGCTACTAATACTTCTACCGGTGGCCTTGTGGACTGTTGTGAGCTCGCGCAACCCTTGCTGAAAGTTGTACCAATGCGAATGCTGCCTATGGCGAGGTGGATGCACTGTAACTCATAATCAACATTGCAATGAGTTTGCTTTTTGAAGGTCCGCCCTAGCATCGACTCCGTGCCTGCATCTCAGACTCGATAGAAACGGCGGCCTTGCACTTGCCAAGAAGTGCATATGAGCGGCCCCCATATGGGCTTAATTTGGTATTAGTGGGTTGTAATGGGGTTTTCCAAGTTGGGTCCAATGATCGTGAGTCAAGACATTGAAGTTTGCTCCCTCGTCGATCAAGGCATTGAAGGCGCAGGTTCACTTGGTAGTGACTTTGATGTGCAGGTATGCAAGCTCTACGGCTTCCTCATCCTCCTCATCGATTTCAGTGATTGTGGCTACTTGTACATTGGCAGGCGGTTCCAACATTGGTGGCTCATGCAAAGGATGTGTGGGAGGGTAGTACTTCTTGACACGACTGCCATTGAAGAAGCCTATTCCCTCGTCGTCTAGAGTCTCGAGCTCAACGTTGCCCGTTCGGCTAATTGCACGAACTTTAAAAGGTCAAAGACCTCTAAATCATTTTTTGCTTATGCCCCTTAACTGAGTATAGGATCACTAAGTCACCTTGTTCAAAGTCGCACTACTTGACGTTCTTGTCAAACCAGCTCTTGCATCATGCCTTCTCACATATGAGCGCATGAGTTGCTAGAAGGCGAGTCTCTGAGAGACATTCAAGCTCAACTAGGCATTGCGCCCATGCCTCTTTTCCTTCCCATCACTCTTGAAGTGCGATTCTCAGGCTAGGCACGGAGAATTCTACAAGGAGAATTGCTTCGGTTCCATAGATCAACCTAAAGGGGGTCTGGCCGACAGCCGTTTTATAAGCTGTTTGGTAAGCCCACAAGGCTGCCATCAGCTTGTTATCTCAGTCATTGCGCAAGGCAGAGTCTACCTTGGTTAGGACATTGACAAGAATCTTATTTGTGGATTCTGCCTGGCCGTTTGCTTGAGGGTAGTATGGAGAGGATTTTTGATGGATAACTAGGAAGGTGGATAGGAGATGCGCTATCACTTCATTGATGAATTGTGTGCCCTGGTCACTGACTAGTTTGATGGGGCAGCCAAATCGCGAGATTACCTACTCCCACAAGAACTTGGTAGTCGTTTGAGCATCTTTCTTTCGTGTTGCTCTCGCCTCTGCCTATTTCGTTAGGTAGTCTCTGTGGCCACAATGATGTATTTGGCCTACGAATACTGTGCACTGAGGCTGATGGGTCCTATGAAGTCAATTTTCCATTTTTCAAAGGGTTGTCATGCAATGATTGGGGTCAACTCCATTTGATCCTTGCAAATCGGGACCTTTGTCCACTGACACTTGTCATAATGCTTAACAAATCGTGTTGCATCACGAAACAGTGTTGGCCACCATAGTTGAGACTACAGCACATTGCGGGCCGTCATGTCTCCACTAAAGTGTCTACCAGTAATTCCGATGTGTGCCTCTGAGAGCACGTCATGCATCTCATGATCGCACACACATCTGCGCAGTAATCCATCTTGCCCTAGGTGATACAACTGCTGCTATCAACTGGTAGGGTTGGATCTTGAGAATGAGTCACCTCAGTCTTGCCTTCTCTATCGGTCCTTCAGGTAGTCCATGCTCAAGCACTTGGACTATGTCACCTGCCCAATATGGCATTAGATCTTGAATAAATCTCTCTCACTGGAAAGGTTAAAGAGATGGCCGTCTAGCAATTCATCGGCAATGCCTTCTCCAGTGGCTTCTCCCGTGGGGATGCTTGACATATGGTCAGCCATGTAGTGCTATTTTCCCTTCCGTACAACCACGGAAAAGTCAAACTCCAAAAGCAGAAGAAGCCACCGAGATATACGTCTTGTAGTAGTGCAAGGTTTATTCACTAGATATAGCAAGGCTTGATGGTCCACAAAAAATATAAAGAGTATAGCCAATAGATAATGCCAGAACTTCTTCATAGCAAACACCATGGCCAAGCCCTCTCTTTCTGTCGTTGAGTAGTTCATTTCCATCTCAGTGAGTTGTTTGCTAGCAAAGCTCACCAAATAGTCTAGGTTATGCTCTCTAGGTTGGCATAACACTACCCCCATAGCAAATTTAGAAGCATTGATATGCACGTGGAAGGTAATGGTCCGAAATCTGGGGCTCGTAGAATTGGTGCTATGGTTAGATCCTTCTTCAACTCTTCATATGCTCATTGGCATGCTTCAGTCCATTCAAAGACAACTAGCAGCTTGTATAAAGGTGGCTATCAATGCATAATTCAAAAAAAACCATTGATAGTATCCTGTATGGCCTTAGAAGCATTGGACTCCCTTATAGTTGATTGGGGGTGGAAGGTCAACAATAATCCTGACTTTTGAGAAGTCAATGGCAATGCTGTTCTTCGACACCACGTGGCCTAGGATGCATCCATGCTTCACCCAAAACTGGCATTTTAAGGGGTTCAAGGAGAGACGATAAAGGCAACATTGCTCAAAGACTGCTTGGAGTTTATCTAAGTGTTCCATCCAGGTTGAGTGAACACAGAGGTCATCGACAAAGAGTTTCAACTCTTTGCGAAGCATGTCTTTAGATATGGTGCACATGAGGCATTGGAAAGTGGCAGGGGCATTAGTCAACCTGAAAGGCATGACTATGTAAGCAAAGATGCCCCACTTAGTGGCAAAGGCAGTCTTATGCCTATCGGCAGAATGCACTTGCACTTGATTGCATCCTAAGAAGCCATCTAGAAAACTGTAGGCCTCCTTACCCACTACTCTTTCAAGCATGTGCTCGGTGTATGGCAAGGGGTAATTGTCCCTCTTAGTAGCAGCATTCACCTTCTTGTAATTGATGCACACTCTGATTTTTTCATTTTTCTTCATCATGATGACTATGGGTGATACCTAATCTGTGTGCTCAATTTTGTAAATGAATCCCGCTCTCATCAGCTTATCAATCTCCTCCTTGACAGCATGAGCGTGTTTTGGATTCATAGGGTATGGTCGTTGCTTCAATGGCATTTTGTCTGGTGTCATGGGTATATTATGAGTCACTACACTCGGATCTACCCCCTTGAGCTCTTCCAAGGACCAAGCGAATACGTCTACGTACTCTCGCAAGAGAGCGACAAGACTCGTTTCTTCTTTCCTAGTCAAGTCATCGGCAATGAAGGTTGGTTGGGGTGTCTCCCCTTCCTAGGAGAGGTTCACCTCCTTGACCTTGGTTGGTCCCTCGATTGGTTCGCTCATTTTCCCTTGCCATTTGGCACCCAACAGGATCACTACCCTATCTCCTTTCTTGAATTTCATAAATCTCTTAGGGAGGTCCCGCGGTTTTTGCTATTCATCTATTTGTGTGTCCCTGGATTATTTCACCCTTTTCTGCTTCAATCGTCTATGCCTCAGGTGGACGGGTAGGTCCCCCTTGGTGCATCGGATCTTGGGTGGCCTAGGTATTTCTGGGTTGCTATTCAAACTTACCTCCAACTTAGAGTCGAACTCTTCATCTTCACTAGAAGAGGTGGTCTCCCCTGGTGGTCGCAGTTCAGATGGTGATTCTGTCCTAAGCACTCATGTTGTTCCTAGTTGCTAGGCCTGCTTGCTCAAAGTCTATGGCTCCTACTTATTCTAACTAGGCGTGATCACAATCCATGCACATGACCCCTCGCTCTATCCTGAAGACACTCTTTTTCTGTGGCTTGGAGTCTACCCTTATTTGTTCTATTTCATGTCCCTCAGTGTCGTATTCTACGGTATCTATCTCACCCTCACTTTCATCGTTGAAGGATTGGCAGTCTTCGTACTCGTCATTAGAGTCCTCTGCATCAGACTGCTCGTTGTCTCCTAGGGTTTGGTATATCTCTTTCGTTGATTAGGGACTAGGGCCCAGTTGTACATAAGGTTTAAGTCATGCACCGTGGTCCATTGCTACTTGGATTTGTCTAAGAGATCCTAGAGTGGTTTGAAATTTGCTGTTGGATTCTCAGTTAGCTTGTCCGTTAAGCATTCCAGAATCTCCTAGAGTTCTCTTTTGTTGTTCGGGACTTGGAAGGTGATGGGCTTAGTTCCCCCACGAAGGGTTCTTGCCATCATGCAAACTGGTACGGAGGGTGTGCCGTCAGACTTGCCCATCATCTTGATGGCTTGCTCATATGCCTCATGATCCGAGAATGGCAGGTCGACTGTAGTAAGGACATGCATCCAATCTCGCTCATCCTTTGGGCATGGGATATACTTGGTCAAGGATCCATAAGACTTCTTAACTTAAGCATTACCTTTGAGCATCACGCAGATGGCATCCAAGTCAATTGGTGAGGTCCAAGTGTCCATCCCTACCCTCACAGCTTCTATTATGTTACCTAGGAAGACCAAGCCGTTACCCCAATCTTTGATAACTCTGGCATTGTGCATCCATGGTCGGCCTAATAAGATATCGTAGTCCATCCCCTTCATGACTATAAAGCCAACAGAGAATTGGACACCTGCGATTTTCACTGGCCAGTTTTTAAGTACCCCGAATGGCTTCAATCTCATGCCATTTGCTAATGTGACATTAAACCGAGCAGTCTCGACAGGTGGGTTTTCCCAAGTCTGAAGTACTGCGTGGCTCAACACACTAACCTCAGCTCCCGTGCCTACGATCCTTTTTCTCGTTGTTTCGCCTAAGGCTAGGACTAGTAATACTGCATGCATCTCGATGCCTTCCTAGAAAGTGTTAACGTGCAAGGATTTTGGCATAGAGTGCAGCATTAGACTCGGTATCTATGTTTCTGCATCATGGTCATGTAGATCAGCAACTTGTTCTTGTGATCCCTCAACCGAGTGCTTGAGGTCTTGCCATAGGGTGGGATGATGCTTAAGTAGGTTTCCCAGGCTTAACGTCACAGGGGTGGTCACTAGCATGGTAAGGAGGCTGTTGGCTGCTCGTCTCTCTCCTAAACCGGATTGTCCTGGCCAATGGCCATGACTGACTTGCAAGCCTGTAGCATCAAGGCTTGGCCTAAGTGGTGCTACTTGTGGTGTGATCGCATCTCCTGACTTTGGTTGAGGGGGTGAGACTGGCGTGCTTATGCTGGGAAGATCATCGATCTCGTTCTCTAGGATGGGCTTAGCATCCCTTAGGTGCTCTTGGGCCTCTTTTACCCAGTCCTTCACTTTCTCTATGGCCTCGAGTTGGTGCTTCGGATGTGGGTATTCCCCTACCTTGGCACTTCCCTTTTCGGCCGTCTTGGGGGCTGAAGTTTTTGCCTCTACGTTTGTGGCCTTCTTTCCAACAGGCAGAATTGTAGCACTCTCAATTTTCAGTGCAATCTTAGCTTTTTACCTCTTCTTTCTCCGCCTGCGGCTCTTCTTCCCTATCAAGGCTGCATCAAGGTTGCTAGGTACTGGTATTGATATGTTGGCCTGCTTTGTCTAGGCCTGGGTCATGACCCAAAATGGGATAGGTGTGGCCTCCCCATCGAGGTTCTCGACACCAAACAGCCCCAATGGGACAGATGGTACGTTGACTGAACTTGAAGAAGGTTTCCACTTTGGGCAATTGACGAAGAGATGGGTGATTCCACACTCAATGCACCTTAGGTCAGCTTTGTCTATGTTCTGCTGCTCCCTCTTAGGGCAATGTGATGAGACATGACTTGGGTGACCACAAGTCCAACAGATGATTGGATCCTGTATCTGCCCTCCTAGGCCTCTATCTTGTCCTCTCCCTAACGCCATCACTGGTACTGGTCGATAGTCCATAAGGACTGTGTTACCCTCGTCGTTGTGAGAGACATAAGGGTATAAGTAAGTCTCTTCCTCATTTGGCTCTTCCACGTAGTGGACTAGAGTGTCACTTGGTGGATGGGTCACGTAGGGACCAAGAGGTCTAGGTATTCTTGTAGGGTTTATGTCCATCCTAGGAACAACCAGCTTAATGTCGTTAGGCGCAAGAAGGGCCAATGGGTCTCCCCTTTTGAAGAGTGGCTGTGGCCTATTCGCTAGGTAAGGCTGGACATATGGTTGCGAGTACGAAAGTCTTCTCGGCAATCTGCAATGCATGACATCATGACCGAACCTCCCGTAGTTAGCACAAGGTCTCAACCTAGGGTCTTGACACTCGACTGGCAAGTGGTTTTTTCCACAATACATGCATTGGATGTGTGGATGCATTGGTTGTCTCAACATGTCTTGCAGCTTGGCTATCTCCGTCTTGACATCAGCCAAGTCTTGGTTTGTCTCGGTCCCTTATCTTCGGATGATGGGGCTGGTCGTTCACTAGAGGCTGACGCTCTCTCTGAACTTTGCGAGTTGGTTTCTTTTGAGTTGGAGCTCCTGGAGCTCCACTCTTTCAGTTGATTGTCAACTCTAATGGCTTTCTCAAAAACCCTAGCTAGTGCATCTCACTCCAAGCCTTATACAGTTCCTCATTTCGAATTCCGCTGATGTATACAGTTGAAATTGGTCTTTCAGTTGGTTGTTCGCCCGTAGGGATTCTCTTGAAGAGACTCCTCATGTGGGTTACGTCGCGAATGTCCTCCTTCTCTTTCTGCTTAACATTCATCAGTCATACTAGCAGATTGTCGGAGTATCCAAGCTCAGCAAATCTCTTGATGAAGAGATTCTTGAGGCCATTGAAATTGGCTCGCTCTGTCACCTAAGCAGAGCCCAAATACTTGAGAGCGTTAAGTCAGGTCGTTGAGGCCTTTGGCTTCGTAGACTTGCTCGAATTGCTCTACAAAGCTATATGGATCGTTGTAGGGTTGGTACTTGTCGAGCTACTTTGCGACTATTGGGATTTTAGACTGGCTCTTAGAGCCTTGGGTTGCTCCTAATCCTACTAGCAGTGATGTCACCAATGTTGTGGCACTTTGCTCTGTTGCGGTGTTGTTTAGCACTCGCTTCATGAGAAGCTCACCCAACGTTAAGTCTCGTTCTAGGGCCCTCTCGCGATCCGTTTGGTTTCTACCGGCTAAGTTCAGCACTCACTACACCTCACACAACTTCGTGCTTTGCCTTTGGCTCCTAGCCTGCTAGACTCTATTTATTTGACTATGCTTTGCAATGCCTTGTGGGCTAGCTTTCTCTCTTCTTCTAAGTCTATGATGATAGCATCTGATGTCCTGCCACAGTGCTCATACCGGGCGTGCGCATCGTAGCTACTGACCGGCTGCTGAATGGCCTCTGGGATGACGCCTAAGTCGAGTTCCTCGTTAGACCTACGGTCTGAGCTTTCTTTTGCCATAGTCGAGTTCTCGTGCTCCACCAAGCTATCGGTCAGGTTGAGTAGGTTTATCAAATCCACTTCGTTGGCGCCGCTTGCTTGGTCCTACTTTGCGTGTTGATGGTTTGTCTACATCTTTGGGTTCTCTCCTATTGGTGGGTTCCTTGAGTGGTTTATCTAAGTGAGTTTCTTGACTTAAATATAGTCCTCAATTTATCTTCACTCAGTGTGTGTGTTCTTTCCAGTGCACTTGTGCTCAATCAAGCTTTCAGTTTTCCTTAAGTGTACTTCAAGTGCGGAAATTCAAGGTAAGTGCGGCAAACAATCTCTAAGCATCTTACGCACTCTCACTTCATCTTGGGCTTGATAGGCTTTGTCGATCAATTCTTTGGCCATCTTGACGGGGTTTGGGGTTTTTCTGTTACATTGCCTTGCTTGGTTTTGGGTCCAATCAAGGTTTTATGGCTCAGCGGGTTGCCCCTAGGTCTCTAGGTCTCGCGACCACCCACTCAAGCTGCTAAGCAGCTGCGCCTTATGATTTTGTCTATTTCGTATGCCAGAATCAAGTTCTGAGTGTCAGGAGGACTTGTGGCAGTTTGTGCTGTTGACCTCTAGCCAGGTCAGGTCAAATTTTTGAAAATTTGAGCCAAATTCACACTCGACCCAACTGGTCCGAATTGCAAGGGCTGTGTGGGTGACTCGGACAGGCAGAGGCACATTGTTCTGAGTGCCGAATTGTTCATGGACCGAGGGCCAAGTGCCGTCACTCGGACGGACTGAGGCACATGGATTAAGGGCCAAGTTGGGTCTTGGGCTGAGGGCCGAATTGGTAAATGGGACCGAGTGGACTTTGGGCGGAGGGCCGATTAGGGTTTCTGGGCTGAGTCGATTGAATGGTAAGGGCCGAGGGCTGAGTCTGGGACTCGGCCCATAAATGGCCGCTCAGACGGGCCGAACGCAGCACAATGAATATCGCACGATGATGATTTCAATCAAATCTCATGATTTAGATAATCACTCCAAGCACAAACTTCCAGATCCTAACTAAGGTGCCAAGGGAAGCGATTGGTATGCCTGAGGTGAGTGGTAGGCTCTCCGATGACGAGATCGAATCGAATCTTTGCGGGGCTCTCTCTCTCTATGCAATGGTTGCAAATAAGCTCTCCCTTGGCCTCTTTGATCTTAAACCCCCTCTTGGGTAAGGTTTTAACGCTCCCAATCACTCACTTGCCGACATTAAGCATCCCAAGCAAGCTTTTTGCCATTTTTTGCACGATTTATGCCATAGTTTGCCCTGTTTTGCAATGATAAACCCAACCCTTTCCCGATTCGATTTCCTAATCCTATCCTATTCTAAATGCAATAAGAATCAAAAGCAACAAACTGAAATGATTTCTCCATGTTTTCCAATTATCACGTAAATAAAGTAACCCAAAACACTTACTTGTTTTGAAGATCAAAACACCCAAACTTCCTACCTATCTCAAGCTCCGTTTCGGGGATGAATCCCTTACTTCGATGCTCAATATGAAGCGCACAAGTGCTCAAGCTTGAATCCATTTGTCCCGAAAATGGAACCAAA
Organism: Lygodium microphyllum; assembly: GCF_053477565.2. Lineage (NCBI taxonomy): Eukaryota > Viridiplantae > Streptophyta > Polypodiopsida > Schizaeales > Lygodiaceae > Lygodium > Lygodium microphyllum. The sequence continues at coordinate 16,843,011 of NC_141141.1, read as the reverse complement.
ATGTGGGAGCTTTCGCTCAACCCCCAAGACCCACGTACCACTTATTGTTTCAAGCGTTTCAAGCGAGCTCTAATGGCTATCTCTCACCTAGCCGATGCGCCATCGATCTGGCGAGTGTAGTGAGATTACCTTGATGCCAATATGAGTTCCTCATCTATTGCACATAATGATAGCTCCACAATCCTAGATGCTAGCTCAAGCATCCTCAAGCCTCCTCCATCTCCAAGCTCCCTCCACCATAGCCATGAGCGCAAGAGAAGAGAAGAGACGAAGAGAAGAGGAGATGGTGAAGAGCTTCACCCTCTTGATCCCTCACTCTCATACACTCACTCTCTCACACTCTCACACTCCCTCTCTCAAGAGCATACACAAGCAAGGAGAAGAGAATAAGAGAAGAAGAAGAGAACTCTTGTTAGCCACACACCAAAGAATGAGCTTCCATTCACTTTTTGAACTTTATATACAAGCCTTAAAATCCCATGGGCACCCATCCCTTTTTTTACATGACCGGCCATTGTGGCAAGGTCCTTTCTCTATTTCCCTCTTCTAGCCTTATACCTCTAGTCTACACCCGTCTAATACTTTATAATTGGCACAGGAGGGAGCCTAGCGCTCTTTTACACGAGCTTTCAGAGTTTTTTGCGGCGGCTTTCATTTAAAATTATGCTTTTTGCCCCAGCTTAGGTTTAGAGGCTGCCTGCGTATCTTTGCTCTTTTTCCATCCTTTTTCACTTTTTCATTCATTTTTCCGCCTTCTTGACTTGGGGTTAACACATGATTTCTTTCTACTAGAGTCGTGGTACATTGCTAAGGAACAGCACTGGACTAACTTGTGGTATTGAACCACTTAAAACTTATATAAACCATAGCATATATGGTAAGAGATGCAAATAAATTAGCAACCCTACCAAAAATATTTTCAGTTTAGCCCCACATCCCCTACCATTTACGCTCTGCTTACTTGCATAGATGTAGGGAGTTTTTCTGATAAATTTTCATAGGAACAAGCTTTAAACATGCACTTTAATATATAAATGGAGGTAAACTAAGATAAATCCTCACGATTTATCTTCATTATACAATCACAAACACTCTCCTATATTTTTTGTAATATTTAACATACAAAACTCATTTTTTCTTAAATTTTTCCTTCATTTGACTATGTTCCATGAACATTTTCATTTATTTTAATATAAATTATTGATTTTCTAAGTTTTTTTTATTTTTATGACTTATGTGAAGTGTTACCCATTAGCCTACTCATTTTCATGCCATGTGAACATCATTTATTTTTCAAAACCCAAGAACAACACCGGTTTTCATTAAATCTCATGGTTCCAGTTTTGTAGATTTGATTCTTATTATGTAAATTATTGATTATTCTATGATTCCAAACATATTCAAGCATATTTAACCATTTTTAGCCATTTTTCATCACAAGAAATGAAATATTCATCATAGAAATTAAATAAAATTCACTTACTCTAAAATTCACATACACAACCCTCGTATTTCGAAAAATTGGAGTCGTTGATTCTATTTTCCACCACTGACGCATCCAAATCCTCAATCTACATGCCATTATGCTTCCAAAACTATCATCCATCCACCCTTCATCAAATCAGGCGTCCCTCTCACTCACTCACTCACACACACACACACACACACGCACACACACACACACACAGAGTCATATGAACAAGGAACAAAGAGGAGAGAGAAATAATGAAATTGGATCTTTTCATTAACTACATCATTCCTCACATAGTCTAGAGCCTTGGAGGACAAAGAAATCCAGCATTCCATTTCCTAAAGGAGGAGGATGATTTCAATAAGTGCAAAAAATGATTTTTAAATGGGAAATGTGCGTTAAAAAAAACACCCCATATTCTTGTGAAATTTTTGAGTTTTTGTTCTTCTTAATTATGATTAAATACTTGACCACCAAACTATCTAGTTTAAGATTGTATTTTCACACTTGTCACTACAAGTAGTTTCGGGTTAGATGGAGGGGCAAACGACCTCAAAATCATGATCTGATTGGATGGGTAGCTTTGCAGCATAGAAGTCTATCACCTTGGCCTCCATCATGTGATTTGAAGTTGAACCTTCATGATGGTAGAGATGCTTTGACGCCTTTCTCTATCAATAGGCTAGTCTATGCTAGTTCTTACAGTAATGTCCAAAAGTGGTTTTCCTTCATGCTTGGAAACTCATGTATTGTGGTTGAGCTACAACTAGCTGACTATGGCCACTTCTAGTTGTGAACATAAGTATATGGTAGATTTGATAGCTATGGTTAAGCATATTTGGCTCAAATACCCTTTAGCAAACTTGAGTGTTGGACAGTCATATACCACAACCATTTTCACTAACAATTAGTGTGCATTTGTAGTTCATGGAAACTAGTTTTCAATGCATCTATTGAATATATTGAGGTATAGCGTTACATTAGGGAGACCCTTCCTAGTAGAAGAGATCAACTTGGCCTATTTTCCAGCATAGGAAAAATTTGTAGATATTGTTGGGGTAAAAGGCCCTTGGGCTTGCCCGTGTAAAGTGACCGCCCATATTTTTTTATTCATATATATATATGAAAGTGCAATAAGGCTATCATAACATTGTTGGCAGCACCTACATTGTGTGTGCTCTTCTCTCCCGCATTTTCTGCATGCCTTTCAACTAGTATTAGAGCCACTCCTTCGCGGGCTCTTCTTGGCATCTACACGAGGTATGAGATCTTGTTCTCTCTCATTCATTTTAGTTCACATAGGTACATTAGGGTTTACATGTTGGGGTAGCCATTGATGAGCTTCCCGCCTTGCTTGGCTTGTTGAGGCTTTGTTTGGGCCTTCATTGGCACCTATTGAGCCCCCTAGTGGCTCCTTTGAGCTGCCCCTTCATCAAAAACGTGATCAGCCCCCTTCAGGATAGTTTGCACCATTTTTTGGCAGGCCCTGGACAGCACGTGATCATTCTTTAGCTCCCCCACCCACTTGGCTACTCATTGGCACTTGATTTTGGTCCACTGGACCCCCCGGGACTTGGCATTTGACCCCAGCACTTGGCATTTGACTTGGCATTGATTTGTGGGCTGATTTTCTTCAATCCAGGACTGTTCACAGACAGTTTACAACATTGCTACATTAGCATTTTATGTTTGGGCCACATTGGCATTGACATTGCGATCGGTTGGTCCCGAATGCTCCCCGAATGATGCGGGAATGTATGCCTATCATGTGAGATGGTTTTGGAGCTGATCTTACTCAGCCATTGACTGTTTTACACAGTCCACAAGCAGCCCAAAATAGGGCAGCCCCCTGTCATTATATTTTATGCTCAAGTTACATGGTCATTTGATGCCCGATTATGCCCAGTTGGTGCCTACATGTCTGGGAATGTATGCCTATGAGTTGGCACTTGATTTGAGCTTGGTTTGAGCATTATTTTGCTCAATTTTAGAATGTTATTTGCTGCTGGAAACTTCAGGGCTGAAGCTATTTATGCTACAGTTGGGTTATGCCTATTGGTCACGTGGTGCTCCTGGCTACTTAGTATGATGTCATGATGTATCTCGACTATGCCACATGTCTTGTTTATGCTTCGAAATTCTTTTGAGCTGAGATAGAGCTCGATTTGGTTTTGACTATCACTTCTTTGTAGCTGGCATTTCATCTATGACATGGTTTATGCCTGAGCTACCCAGTATAGGTTATGATGTGTTGGTATTCCCTTGAGCAGTTGGACATTCATTTGAGTATTCCCTTGAGTAGTTGGACATTAACTTGTCTTTTTCCGTTACGACTTGGCTTTTTCCATTATGACCCTGGATGCTATATGGGATTTGATGCTCCGATTATGGATCTTGGCTATTACTTGGATGCACTTACAGGTATTGTGCAATGACTGCTCCCTTGTTTTGGCAGTTGCCTATTGAGCTGTGATTGCTCGTTTGCATTTGATATGCAGGATATTTACTGATCAGTGGACTTGGATACTACTTGGGATTTACAATTATGGCTGACTTGCTTCTCTATTGTATGGCATCTATACTATTTGGGTTGCTATTGCCATGTATGTCAGGGAGCAATTGATCTTTATGGCCACCCATGTATGAACATGGTGTGCTACTATGTATTTTATAGAGCCTCTTACTTGGATGCTTTTACACAGATATTTGGGCTTTTATTGGAGCTTGATTCTTGCAGGTTTATTTGCCACTTGCCGTTCTTGGTTGGACATGTATGTCAATACATGGTATGAGACACTGCAAAGTTATGTATACTCCTATCTTTCGGGGATGCTTATGCATTTATGGCTCCAAGGCATGCTTATGCTTTTATGGCTGCGAGCTACAGTGGTTGGATATGTCATGCTTTTGTCTGCTAGGCTTGTCTGTGTGGGAGCTTTTGCATCCATGGTTGATGCCTTTGTGTTCTCCCCTTCTAGTTTGGATGAGCCCCCTTTGCAGTATGCTATGATGACTTCTAGCTCTTCTAGTCATGCAGACAATCCTCTTGATGAGCGTGTTCTCTCTGATGAGAGTTCCCCTGATTCTTTGAGCTCCTTGGATGTTTTGGACAGCCCTACTCATGCTATTACAAAGAAATTGTCTTGTTTTATAGGTTTTACAGGTTCTATTTGCTTTTATTGTGGAAAAACAGGGCATGTGAAGCGTAAATGCTTCAAGTGGATTAGATAGCAGAAAAGATTGCGCCGCACTAGACATGAGAGCAGAGTCAATGATACAATAGGTGAGACCGCTATTGATAGTGGTATGGTGCATGTATGTTGAGATATCGAGCTCCACTCGTGATACGCCAGGGTGACCGTTGTGTATTTATGTCACCGACTTGTCAGTTGCAGACGCGGTTGGTACACCGCCCATGAATAATAGCTACATGATAGCTATCCTTATCTACTCTAGTTCGTGGCTCAATTAGTATGCCACCTTAGTTACTTGAGTTTGGTTTGAGACCCATATATAGGGTTCTTCTATTTCTTTGTACGTGAGTTCTTTTGGCTTACACAACTAAGAAGAGGAAAACTGTTTTTCAGCCTCCACCCTTGTGTGTATTCCCCCATTGTGCAAGCAAGAAAGATACAAGTGACACTCCTTCCTTCTCTCTCACAATCTTGACATGGTATCAGAGCCTTGTTCGTGGTAAGGAGCTCAAGAAAGAAAGCCAAGCTCGCGGTGTTCTGGTAAGAGGAGCAGTGTTGCTTTCATTTTCTATTTTGGGAGCAGATCTCTGCAGGTAGCACAGCCGGAAAGTGCAGGAGTGCATTGTCTCAGGTTGAGACGCCCTTCACGGTGAAGCAAGAGGGCAGTATATGCTGCGGGCAAGGGCTTTGGCCCTTGGCGACCCTGTTTTTTTTATTTGAGGCCATTTTGGGGCCTGTTTTGGAGACGGAAGTTTTCTGCACGCACTCAGAAAAAGGCCCAATTTTATGCTGTGCAGCCACTGTTCTACAGGTCGGTGAAAAGTTACTATAGAAATTGCATCGTATGCTTGTGCGCAGAGACATTGGGAGTTACAGAATCATCCCTGTTGCCTGTTGATGCAAAATCGTCACTAGGAAGTGACTGTGTGGTCAAATACCACTTTCGTCAGTTTTGCAGATTCGCTCTTGTGAGGCTGAAGCTGTGTTCTTTGCAGTGACAGAATTTTTTGCAGTGTTCTCTAATGGCGTCTGATTCTCTCTCACAGATTGTCACTGAAAAGCTTGACAAGAACAACTTCCAAGCATGGAAGTTTAGAATGACGAATTTCCTTATGGGAAAAGGATATTGGGAATTTGTTGCAAGAAATGAAGAAGAACCAGTTCTTCCTGATGTTCCCAATCAACAGCAAATGCAGGCATTTAAAGCATGGCATGAGAGAGTCAGGAAAGTTATGTACTGGTTGTCTATCAGCATTTCAGACTCTATGATTATGCATATTCAAGATACAAGTACGCCAAAGGAGGCATGGGACACTTTGTCAAAAATGTATAGCACAAATACGCAAGCCAGGAAAATGCAGCTCAAGCAAGAGTTGCACAATGTGCAAAGAGAAAGTATGAGCATCAATGACTACCACATGAAGGTGAAGAAGATTGCAGATGCACTTGCTTCCATTGGGTCGCCAGTGGAAGATGATGATTTAGTCTCAGTGACCTTGAATGGTCTAGGAAAGGATTATGCACAGTTCCAAACATCCATTTCCGTCCGTGAAAGATTTCCTAATTTTGAGGAGTTGATTGCTTTTCTAATTTTTGAGGAGCAGAGAAATGGTGGTGCATCTTCTTCAGGAGGAACTTCAAAAGAAGCTGTCTTCTACTCAAATGCTGGAAGAGGTAGAGGCAGAGGTAGAGGAGGCCGATATGGAGGCCGTGGTAGAAATCAGAATATGCAGCAAACTCAAGAAAACCAGTCCTATGGAGGAGGATGTGGTAACTCTAGAGACAGGGGGAGCCAAAGAGGTCGTGGTAGATGGCAAAGAGGCCAAAATGCAAACAGTAATGTTGAATGCTACTACTGTGGTAAAATGGGTCATATGGCTAAAGACTGCTATAAAAAGTAGAATGACATTATGAATGGAAAACTTCAACAAGGGAATTATGCATCTTCTAGTAGATAGGGTGATGACAGAAATGAGCATTTGTTTATGGTGCAGCACATGAACAATTCTGTGACAAGTGCAGAAGAAAGCAATGATGTATGGTATGTTGACTCAGGTGCATCAAACCACATGACAGGTCATGCAGAATGGATGGAAGATGCAAGGAAAATGGAAAAACCAGGATTTGTGGAGACTAGTGATGATACTGCACATCCTATTGTGCAGATTGGAAAAATTCCCTTGTCTATGCAGGATGGGAAAAAGAAATACCTGTCCGATGTATTTCATGTCCCGAATATCACCAAGAATCTGGTTTCTGTTGGTCAAATGGTTGAGCAGGGCTTGCAGGTCAGATTTAATCCTCATGGATGCTTTGTTGAGGATATGAAAAATAAAGGTCGCTTGATAGCAAAAGGAAAGAAGAAGGGCAGAATGTTTACATTGGATGCAGACATGTCTGAATTGAGTGCAGCAATGTTTGCACATGGGACCGGTGTAGTTGCAGATATTGATATCTGGCATAAACGCATTGGTCATGTTAATGTACAGCGACTTAAATCAATGCAGGCCCAAAATATTGTTGCAGGATTGCCCAAATTCAAGGTTGCAGAAATGCACAAGGTATGTGAAGCCTGTTAGTTTGGAAAATAGGCAAGGAAACCATTTCCTAGACATGTTCAAGAGAGTGAGAAGCCATTGGAATTAATCCACTCTGATGTGTGGACTACTAAAGCTGCATCTCTTGGAGGCTGTCATTATTTTGTCACTTTTATTGATGACTATAGCAGAAAAGTTTGGGTGTATTTTATGAAAAAGAAAAGTGAAGTTTTTGGGCATTTCAAAACCCTTAAAGCTATGGTTGAAAAAGAAACATGCCTGCAAATAAAATGCCTAAGGTCAGATGGAGGGGGAGAGTACCTCTCAAATGAGTTTGCAAAGTTCTTGCAGGAGCATGGCATAAAGCAGCAATATTCATGCAGTCATACCCCACAACAAAATGGAATTGCAGAAAGGAAAAACAGGCATATTGGAGAGGTATCTCATGCCATGCTCAATGAAAAAGACTTGCCAGATTTTTATTGGGCTGAAGCAGTTGCTACAGCAGTCTACATAATGAACAAGACTCCCACTGCAGCAATACATGGAATGACTCCAGAGGAGAGGTATACTAGTAGGAAACCAGATATTTCTCATTTGAAAATTTTTGGTTGCATTGCCTATGTACATGTGCCAGATGAGTTGAGATCCAAGTTGGATCCAAAAGCTGAGAAGTGCATCTTTATTGGTTACTCTTTGCAGGCAAAAAGGGTATAGATGCTATAACCCTTCTACTCGTAAGTTTACAGTGAGCAGAGATGTTGTTTTTGATGAGATGAGTAGCTGGTATAAACCAGTAAATGTGATTGATGATGTAGATGCACAAAATGGTAATGCTGCACAGAATTCACAGCAGCAGTCACAAAATATTACTGAACCTGAAGCGTCCTCTAGCAGTGGTTCACATTCTTCGCCATGGACAGGCAGATTGAGATCAGGGGAATCTTCTCAAAGCAATGCAGATAGTGGTATGCAGGTATCATGAAAAGGAAAAGAGAAGGTTGATCAGCCCATGTTTGATGTGAATGCAGGTCACTCTTATGTGGATGGTGAATCCAGTGGCTCAGAACAGAGCATTGATGATGAGTTGGGTATTCCTTCTATTGTTACACCTGGAGTAAGGAAGACCATGGATGTTTTGAGAGCACCTGGGAGTGAACCTACTTTGCGCAGGTCTACGAGAGCTAGGTATCATGTGGATAGGTTGAAATATGATGGATTTACAGCCATTCACTATGCATATATGGTTAAAGTGATACATGAACCAGAACCCACTTCTTTTGAGAAAGCCATGGGAAAAGAAAAATGGGAGAAAGCCATGGATGAAGAAATGGATGCCTTGGAAGCAAATGCTACATGGGAATTGGTACCTTTGCCTAAAGGTAAAAATGCAATTGGCTGTAAGTGGGTTTATAAGGTGAAGCACAATGCAGATGGTTCTGTGAATAGATACAAGGCAAGATTAGTAGTCAAGGGGTATGCACAAACATATGGCATTGACTATGAAGAAACATTCAGTCCGGTTGCAAGGATGGCAACCATAAGAGCAGTCATTGCTATGGCTGCATCAAAGGGATGGTCTTTACATCAGATGGATGTAAAGAATGCCTTCTTGCATGGTGATTTGCAAGAAGAGGTCTATATGGAGCAGCTACCAGGTTATGTGCATGCTGTTCATCCTGAGTTTGCAGGTTGAAGAAAGCCTTGTATGGCTTGAAGCAAGCACCTAGAGCATGGTCTGACAAGATAGGACAGTATCTTGTCACTATTGGCTTTCAGATTTCCAAGGCAGATTTCGCACTTTATGTGAGAAAAACAGAGAAAGGTATTATGCTACTTGTCATTTATGTTGATGATTTGATTATGACAGGTGACAATGATGAAGATATCCTTCATGTGAAAATGCTATTGAAGCAGAAGTTTGAAATGAAGGATTTGGGAGAGTTGCCTTATTTCTTGGGCATTGAGGTGATTAGATCACCAAGTGGGATACAGCTCTTGCAGAGGCAGTATGGATTGGACATGCTATCCAAATATGGGATGACAGGCTGTAAGCCTATTTCAGTTCCTTTGGAGCAGAATGTGAAGCTGAGTGCAGATGCAGGTGAGCTTCTGGAAGACCCTACTATGTACAGACACATAGTAGGAAGTTTGATTTATATGACTATTACCAGGCCAGATTTGAGCTATGCTGTTGGATTGGTAAGTCAGTTTATGCAGGCTCCAAGGAAATCACATTTGGATGTGGCTAGACGCATACTCATGTATGTGAAGTCCACATTGCAGTATGGACTATTTTATGAGACTGGGGTTCAGATACAGTTGCATGGATACACTGATGCTGATTGGGCTGGTAGTATTTCTGATAGATGATCTACCAGTGGATATGTGTTCTCTTTTGGGAGTGCTACAGTCACTTGGAGCAGTAAGAAACAGCCTACAGTTGCCTTGTCGAGCACAGAGGCCGAGTACAGGGGTGCAGCAATGGCTGCATGTGAGGTAGCTTGGTTGCATAAGCTACTTTATGATATGCATCAGCCTACAGATGGGCCAGTTGTCATTTATTGTGACAACATGAGTAGTATACACTTGGCAAATAACCCAGTCTATCATGCTAGAACAAAGCACATTGAGGTGCATTATCACTATGTGCGGGAGAGGGTTTTACTAGGTCTTATTGATCTAGTTTATGTCAGCACAGAGGATCAGGTAGCTGACATATTCACGAAGGCATTGGGTGCAAAGAAGCTGCGCAAGTTCAGAGACCTGCTTGGTGTGCAGGAATTGGGATTGAGCTCGAGGGGGAGTGTTGAGATATCGAGCTCCACTCGTGATACGCCAGGGTGACCGTTGTGTATTTATGTCAACGACTTGTCAGTTGCAGACGCGGTTGGTACACCGCCCATGAATAATAGCTAGATGATAGCTATCCTTATCTACTCTAGTTCGTGGCTCAGTTAGTATGCCACCTTAGTTAGTTGAGTTTGGTTTGAGACCCATATATAGGGTTCTTCTATTTCTTTGTACGAGAGTTCTTTTGGCTTACACAACTAAGAAGAGGAAAACTGTTTTTCAGCCTCCACCCTTGTGTGTAATCCCCCATTGTGCAAGCAAGAAAGCTACAAGTGACACTCCTTCCTTCTCTCCCACAATCTTGACAGTAGTCACCCATGATGATGCAGCTGAGCCTAGACTCCTAGCATCGTATTACCCTGCAGATTACTTGCTCAGTGATACGGCATATACATTTTATTGGCTTTTAGACAATATGGCATCTTGTCATGTTACTTTGCATAGAGCTTGGTTCTCTTCTTACAGGGAGGTTGATAGATGTATTTCTTTGGGCCTTGAGCAGGATTGTCATGTTATTGGTATAGGGGATATACACTTGGCTTTGCCAAATGGGTCTCCTCTTATGCTCTGTGATGTCTTGCATATACTTACGCTCAGTAAGAGCCTGATCTCTATCAGCGAGTTGCATGCTGCAAGATATTATGCCTCTCTTGGGGACACTTCATGGAAAATCCATCGTGGTTACTTGGTATTGGCCACAGGTGCTAGATATGGCAGTGATTATATAGTGCATGTCTCTCATGTGGGAGATTCTATGGTTGCAATTACTCAGATACCACATGCATTGTTATGGCATTGTCACCAACACACTGAGATGGATTATTTATGTGATATGGGCTTATTGCCTACTCTTCCCCATGCTACTTGCCCTCATTGTACTCATGGTCCATGCAGAGCCTCTTTGGCTTATGGCGATCGTGTGAGGCATGCTCCTCTAGATCTAGTCCATGTTGCAGTATATGGACCTATGCCTTCCTAGTCACTTGGTGGAGCGTCATATTTTGTGACCTTCATGGATCATGCTACCCACCGTGTTTGGGCTTACCCTTTGGTACGAATTGAGGATGCTGCTACTATGCTTGACAGGTTTATGGATTCTACTGGTAGCAGGCCTAGATGCTTGCAGATGGATTATGAGAGTCATGCTATCTCTCCCATCTTACTGATTTCTTGTCAGAAATATGGCATTGATTTCTTATGCCCATGGTATTATGGGATTGCTCATGGCATGTGCATGACTTTATAGGCAAAGGTTGCTTCTATGCTTACCACAGCTAGGTTGTCTTATGGATTGTGGACTGAGGCCCTTATGATGGCAGTCTACTTGGTTAATCGGACGTCGTGTTTCTCTTTGGATGTTATTACTCCGCATGAGGCATGGAGTGGCATGAGACCCTCCTATGATCACTTGAGGATGTTTGGCTACCAGATATCTATCAGAAAACACCATGAGCCTATGTCACGCATATGCATACTCCTTGGTTATGGAGATGGTGACTTTACAACTTACAGGCTTTGGGATTTAGATGCCCAACAGGTTCTACGCAGCCTTCATGCTATCTTTTATGAGACACAGACACCTCTCAGGCCTCTTGATGCACGTTCAGCGCTCTTTATGGTTGATTCTACAACCATATGTTAGTCTTCCGCTTTGCTGAGGCCGCATACTATCTTGAGACCCCATTTGACTTGTGTCTGGGATGCTGGCCCTCTTTTGATGATTAACCTTGGAGAGTCTATATGCTCTCCATTATCTTTTATTTGTTGCGCTGATGCTATGCGCTACTCTGATGCTTTACAGCCCTGCACTTATGAGTTGTGTTGCTTGCTTCATGGGAAGTAGTCATGGATTGCTCTATTGTCTAGAGCTATGGGATCACTTATCTCCTAGATGTCATGGACTCATGGATGCTTAACTCTTCTTGTGAGGAGGTTCCTGCCACTTATTGCACAGCTTGCTTTCCTATTGGGCATTGGGTGAGATCTCATGATTCCTCACCCTGTCTCTTTTCTTTTGTTTTGCTTTTTCACTCCTTGGCCCATTGGCCTTTTAGTGGGAGGTTGTTGGGGTAAAAGGCCCTTGGACATATCCGTGTATAGTGACCGCCCATATTCTTTATTCATATATATATGAAAGTGCAATAAGGCTGTCATAACATTGTTGACAACACTTACATTGTATGTGCTCTTCTCCCCCGCGTCTCTTGCATCCCTTTCAGATATTTTCACAAAGCTTTCTCTCATAAGAAGTTTGTATCTTTTTGCAAAGCTTTGGGCTTGCTCCCATTCTTCTCCCCTTTATGGATTAATCTAGTTTATTGGTCTTGGTAGTACGAGCTCTTGTTCACTACAACACTCCTATTGAGATTTGTTAGTGTAGTTCAATAGTGATATGTGTGAACACATTTAGAACTACTGATGTACTTTTTTTCCTTTAAATTAGGAAGTTCCCCCCTAGTCTTGTATACATGCCTATTCACTTTAGGGCATATTAAGTCTTGTAAAAATTTTCTATTGGTACCTTTCAATACACTTTGAATTGTGCTCTCTCAAGTTTCTTCTTCTCCAAGTTGTGTATGAACATTCCTAGAATCCTAAATGTCAAAGCCATGGGGGGGGGGATCTATGTAGGTCACCATTACGAGAATATTTGAGTTAAGGTCACCATAACTACATGAAAATTTGCATTTCCTTCTATGTATAACTCACAACAAAGAAAGGGACCTTACACATTTTATGATAATAAATGTGTCACTAACCCCAATAAGTTTACAAATTTGATTTGATTCTTTTAATGGCTCTTTTTTAATCTAGTTATAAATTTATCTATAACATAGAAATTCTTTGTTTTCATGAGATATTTAAGAATTACAAATATGTGAGACATGATAAAGCTCAAACAAATGAATAACCTTTATGATTTGAGCTTTTAAATGAGATACTCAAGAATTACAAATACATACAATAGGACACACTTTTAAAAAGGAATCAACACTATTCTATATCATTGTCTTTGTACGATACTACCTACAAATCTATTATATTGGTTTTATGTTATCTTAGTTTTGGCATATCATATTAAGTGTCCCCTCTTTGTCACTATAATCATCACACTACTACAGCCAATAATCATCTCTAAGAATGTAGCCCTAGTCTTTTCCATGGAAGGTTTTATTGCGATCTCCTGCCTTTGTAGTATTTTCAATAGTCTAAATTTGAGAAAGTTTCCATTGTGTTCATATAGGCAACAATAAATGACATTGAGTTAGCTTGCTTGGATGAAATATTGAATTTTTGAACTTTACTAAGATGTATCAACATTAAAAACGGATTTACACACTAATTGTTTTGTACATATCAACAAGGTTGTTAGTAAGAAAGTTCATGTCAAGTAAGTGTTTGGTATATATCAATAGTTGAAGTAGGTTTTTTGTAAACAAGTTCATATTGAGTAACTATTGTACTACTAGCATTGAAAATCACATACCCTTAGTACTTATTATGATCTTAATAAAGTAATTTTAGTTTGTTGCCAGCATAAATTTAGAGCCTACTTCATTTGCGACATTCTCAATGCACACATCTTAAACATTAGAGGGGGGTGATGATTTCATCTCCATGCAAAGATCTTTTAAAAACTTTGTAAAAAATTAGTTGAATGTTTGTTCGAATAGCACTTCCTAATGCATGTTTCAATGTATTCCTAGATAAGTCTTGATATACAATCATAATAAATGACATTGATTGTAGCACATTTTAATATATCTCATGTATACACACACACACACACACACATGCACGCACGCACACGCACACGCACATGCACACGCACACGCACGCACGCACGCACGCACGCACGCACGCGCGCGCGCGCACACACACACACAGATATATATATATATATATATATATATATATATATATATATATATATATATATATATTCATGCATTAAGGGTATAAGACATGAAAGAAACTTTTCAAAAGATGGCAAGACCTCTTTTTCTCCTCTTTGTGTGTGTATAAGAATGTACATGTATATAACATAATAAATTTATATTCTTTTTTAAAACTCTCTTTAAGTATATATAGTGAACTACATCTATAATATATAGAGACTTCCTCTAAGCATATCTATAATGTGTGAATGTATGAGCACATGTAGGTCAATGGATTATGTGAACTAATTAATTAATCATTTCTTACATTTTCCTTTAGCATGGTAATTCTCTTATGTCAATTCTATTGAAATTCTTCAATGGGAATCCTCTTAAGATAAGTCAAATAAAAATTCTCAAACAAAAATGAGAAGTAATAAGGGGAAATAATAAAGAGAGAAGAAATAGGGGGGGGGAGAGAGAGAGAGAGATGTGTTAAATGCCATCACCTTCAGGTGGCCTACCACCCCTGCAAAAGGCACTTACACAGAGTGCTAATAAAATTGAATTGATTTATACTCCAACCGCATTGTGAAATAAATGAATCTAGATCCCAAATGATAGTCATGTTTAGAGTAGGTTCTCTATCTTCAAGCATTATGCCATCTAAATCCACTGTATAAATCAAATGGTTAGTCAACAAAGTTTTTGGTTGCTATTTTGAAGACTATGTTCCAATAAAAGAATAATACCACAATTACTCACCTAAGAGAGAGAAAATCTCTAAACTCTTGAAGAATAAAGCATGGTGGTTCGCCTCACAAAGGCCAAAGCTTTGTGTGAACAACTTCTCAACATAAATAAAGTCATTCCAAATGACGAGATGATTTGAAAAGCTCTCAATTCACTTCCACCATCTTATCACACATTTCATATCACTTTGACTCTAAGCATACATAATAGTATAACATCACCTACTTTCAAAGAGTTAGTTGGTTTGTTATTATTGAAGGAAAAACCTTGAATAGTTGGTTTGTTATTATAGAATCCTTTCAATGAATTGTTATTATAGCCTTGAATAGTTGGTTTGTTATTAAGCTCTGGCTATTCAAGGCTAAGGTGACAAGACAAAAGCAAGTAGTGGAAATTCATTGGAAGCTGATTTGAAGTAGTCATCAAATAGAGAGAAAACATGTGGAAATCAACCCAAGAAGGGTAAGTGATACTATTGTAAGAAACTTGGGCATCATGTTCAAGAATTTTGTAACAAATTGGCCAAAGAAGAGAGAATCAACAACTATAGTTTCTTCTACACTGGCTTTAAAGGAAGGTGTGTTTGCTAGTTTGGTGCACAATGGTTATGCCTTTGTTGTGTCTAGTGATGATTATGAATCTACACACCTATCGTTTGCTGAGAATTATACAATCACACTCCTATGGTAGCTTATTTGTATGGAGTAGTGAGGCAAGGACATGCAATAGCCTAGAAGAACTTCCTTGTATCCCATAGGCATAGTGAGGAAAAGTGGTACCATCTTGGAAAAAGTAATGTACTCGACAATCATTTGAATGCAATGCTATAATACTTTGTACTTTCATTCTTGTCCATGATTACTCAAGATTGTGCTTATGATTCCAAGCTAATCTATCTTGGAACCTAATTCACTTGAGTAATACTCTAAGTCATCATGCTTCTTGTCCATGACTTCCAACCACCATAGCTAAATCTTGCTCAAGGATTTGTGTTTCTCAACATGGTATTAGAGTCATGGTGAGCATGGTTCAACTCAAACCACTGATCCTCTAGCTCCCCACAACCTTTGGTCAGCTTAGCTACACAAGATGACTTCACCTCTCACTCCATTTTCACTCTACCTCTCTTGACTGCTAGAGTCAACTAGCACCCTACTTGGTTGGAGCTCTTGGATCTCTTCAACCATGCCATATCTCAACTAGCTTTATTATATGGAAAGTTTTTTTTTGACTAGGGATACTTCAAGCTGGCACCTCGATCCTCCTGACATTGGTGACCTTCCACTCCAACATTGCAGAAATCATTGCCTATTGTCCAAATTTGCATTTTTTATGGTCGTATACTTAGCCCCGCCCATACACACTGCGATGTTCCCCACAACCATAAGGAATTCGCAGCTTGCTATCTAAGCTCTCTCCTCACCAAAAACTAGTCCCAATGGTGCACTTCTCGAGCTACTGTAAGAAAAAAACAAGGCCTTTGGGTAATTGTGGTAGCCATAGACACTTTTCCTCAAGCTTATAAATCCCTACATTTTCTTATTTTACTTGGCTCAACCAAGTCACTACCACTCTGATTCAATGTATTACTTAGTCTCCAACAAGATTTACACTTCAAATAAGCAAGGAGGGGAGAAATCAACAACAACATCAAGCAACAAAAATATTAAGCTTCAAGCATATTATCTTTTAGATACTCTCTCAGTGTTGTTTAACACTAATAACTATTGTGTCCCTTGAGACAATCATTGTCAACTCATTTTCTGGTTTGATTTGATATATTTGCTGCTGATTTAGTGTTGCTTCTACCATCTTGTGAGGTGCCTCCTCCCACAGACCCGGAGGATTATTCTTAATAGTCAACTGAAATTCATATCCATGCACATCACCATCTAGTCTCCCCATGGGAAACCTAGGACTTAGTTGAGCATGAGAATCTTAGTTCTGCTTCACAGGGGAAGCATGGAACAAGTCACCCCTAACAACAATCTAATGCCCACCTAAGAAAGACCACTTTGTAATCAATTAAGGGTAGGAGTGAGCTTAGCACTACACTTGGTTCAAAGAGAGTGAGAGACGGGGGAGAGTGTAACTCGGTTCCCCCTACCCATAAGGTAAAATCTCAACTTTGGCCCCCTAAAATGGTGTCAAACCACCTAGTAACTAATCCTACCAATATTGGGAGGGTCACGATTTAATCAACTCTATCTAGTGTTGGAAAGTTACTCAACTTATCGGGTCCACCAAGCCGTAGGATTTTGATTGTCAAGATCGAAGCCTTCCACTTTTGTCGATTGGGTTTACTTTAGTATTCTAATTAGCAAAGCATACTACCACATTGTTTGTACATATGAAAAGAATCTTCCTTTTATTACTAAGTTAAACTGGGTTCATTAAACTCAATCTTTAACACATAACAAACAATTCAAAAATCAAATACTTTATTTCATAATAATAAGCAAAACCATCACTCTGCAGAGAGTGGTACAAAATTGTCTTTCTATAGAAAAACATTGTCTAGCCTAGGATAGGACCTTCTAATCTCTCGGGATTGGGTTGTATGTGATCGCACTCCATCTATGGTCAATAGGGAATTTACTAACTCAGAGCCCCTCTAAGCTTTCCTAAGCCTCATGAGCCATCCTACATAGTAGAGGCACTTAT
The DNA here is from genome assembly GCF_053477565.2 of Lygodium microphyllum. Classification (NCBI taxonomy): domain Eukaryota; kingdom Viridiplantae; phylum Streptophyta; class Polypodiopsida; order Schizaeales; family Lygodiaceae; genus Lygodium; species Lygodium microphyllum. Next base: position 16,825,661 of record NC_141141.1, on the reverse strand, counting down.
CACTTGGCCCTTTGCCCTCTTAGGTGCTCGAGTGATCTAAAACCAAAAACACCTACCTCCCTCTCAGGAGCTGTCCTACATAGCAGAGGAAATTATCACTCGGCCCTTTGCCCTCTCAAGTGCTTGAGTGATCTAAAACCAAGAACATCTACCTCCCTTGGGAGCATAGGACCCCCACCAACAGGTGAAGTTTTCCACACTCCGCAGAGTGTTAGGGAGCATTGGCTTGGGGACCCCAATGTCCTGAACCACCACAATCCACAACTTGTTCAGCTGTTACAAGTGTGGAATCATAAGAGACATAATTCATCATTCACAAATCCAAAAGCAAATATAACCATAAAATATTTTTAACACATTTGTCAATGTATGCGATGCATAGAATCTATCCCCCTCATCAATATCGGTGTTCTTTCCTAGAAAGAAATTGATAATACTAACATGTTTTTGTAAGTTTAAGTACATTCTAACTAATCGTAATCTATGTAACAGACTTATCCTAAGGGCTTTTCTAACATTACTAACTTATCCCTCATAACATAAAATAGAAAAATTAGGAAGTTGTAGAGTTAATAGCTTAAAAGTAATCCTTTCCTATATGTACTAAATCTGATTATCTCCATTCGGCCATCCATTGTGATTACGGATTATGACCATAACCTCAGTTTGTTGTGGAATATCTGGTCCTTCGGGTTGAATGGATTCAGGGTAACTTCCGCTTGTGCTTCAGCTTTGTGTTGAGTTCCCTTAGTATAGCGACTACTTCCTTGTGTTGGGGAGCTCTCTGAGCATGACCTCCCTCAGCATCTCAACGTCTCTTGGAAGCCATGGAAGAAGCTTGATGGATTTGAGCAGTGCTTTTATGTAGGTGTGGAGAGAGAGAGGCTCACTTGATTGCAATAGAGCTTCATCACATCAATAATAGAGAGCCTTTTGTAAGGGTTGTTCTTATGATGTGATGCTCTATCCGTGTTTATATAGTAATTAGGGGGGGGATAAAGAGAGAACACTTACTTTTAGCGCATTTGATGACATCATTGATGATGTCAGAGATGGGCTCCATTTTTGGAACGTATCATGGAGATAAAGATACGACAAGCACCACGCATCACGTCATTGGGTGGGCGTCACTCTAAGGCTCATGACTAAGGTGACGACCAAGGCATAGACCTTGGCATCTTGGCCTTGGCAATGGGCTACAAAGGATTCGTTGGCTATGCATATCCACTAGGCTAGTTCTTTTTGTTGTTCTATACTACAAACATAGTTTTAATAAGCTTGTCTTGGGAAGATTTCCCATGCCTTCCTTCCATGAATTGGCACATAATACCTCATCAATTATCTTTAGAGCTAGTTTTAAGAATGTGCAATATTTACCATTTTGTTTTCAATGTAAATCAAATTTTAGAATGTATACACACATTGTTTATTAAAATAAACTAAGTAATGGGGACATTACACATCTAGTATGGGCAAGATTCATTATCATGCCACTTCAAAGAAATATGCTTTCACACATGGCAGACATGGATAAAGCTAATCCTCACATGAAGAAATGTCTATGATCAATAAACCAAGGGACAAGAGAAGAAACCCAAAGATGCTACTCTTGTAGTACTATGGCAAAAGAGTAATGACAAATCCCAAGAAATCATCAAGCTGGAGCTTGATGGTTGTTATATCCACCATGTAGACACATGTGATACATCTCATGCCACTTGCTAGTAGTAGTTGGAACACACTGTTTGGTGCCCAATCTAAATCTTCAAAATATGGATTGTTGATTGAGTTTTTAAGGTTGGATATGAGGGCTAATATATCCCTAGAAACTCATCTTAATTATATGAAAATTTTGCTAGCTCAACTTGTAGGGATTAAATGGATGAAGATGTATGCATTGGAGTTTTACTTAAGAGTCTTTCTCTAGAATTTGGTAATGTCTCCACCATCACTAATTAGTAAGCCAAATCCAAAACTAAGTAATGGGGACATTACACATCTAGTATGGGCAAGATTCATTATCATGCCACTTCAAATAAATATGCTTTCACACATGGCAGACATGGATAAAGCTAATCCTCACATGAAGAAATGTCTATGATCAATAAACCAAGGGACAAGAGAAGAAACCCAAAGATGCTACTCTTGTAGTAGTATGGCAAAAGAGTTATGACAAATCCCAAGAAATCATCAAGCTGGAGTTTGATGGTTGTTATATCCACCATGTAGACACATGTGATACATCTCATGCCACTTGCTAGTAGTAGTTGGAACACACTGTTTGGTGCCCAATCTAAATCTTCAAAATATGGATTGTTGATTGAGTTTTTAAGGTTGGATATGAAGGCTAATATATCCCTAGAAAATCATCTTAATTATATGAAAAGTTTGCTAACTCAACTTGTAGGGATTAAATGGATGAAGATGTATGCATTGGAGTTTTACTGAAGAGTCTTTCTCTAGAATTTGGTAATGTCTCCACCACACTAATTAGTAAGCCAAATCCAAAGCTAATAGAAATCAAAGCATCACTTTTTTAAGAAGAGAAAAAGAATAAAGATAAAGAAGAAGCAAGCACTTCAAAGGAAGAATAGATGCTCTATGTCAACAACAAGTACAAAGGGAAGAAAGATATTGTTTGTGACTTCTGCAAAAGATATGGGCACATCAAAAAATTATATCATACTAGGAAAAGATCACAGAAGGCGTACCTTAGAATTGTCAAAGAAGAAGAAGAAGAAGAAGAAGAAGAAGAAGAAGAAGAAGAAGAAAAAGAAGAAGAAGACACTTAAGAGCAGAAGGACAAGCCTCATTTGTCCTTCTATCTCCACTATTTAGATTGACTTTTTAAAGCCTTGTATGTACTTGCATTAATGCTCCAACCATAAGCATTGTAATCCTCATGTAGCCTATGCACTACAACCTCTACACACTTAGTGAGGCCTTGTGATAGTCTCTAGCTTTATATAGTTGTTTTATTCCATGTCTACACTTAGCAAGGTTCTACTCATGATAGTCTCTATTTAGTTAGTGTTTTTATGGTTGTGATTGAGGAGGGGTGTTGAGAATTATGCAATCACACTCCTATGATAGCCTCTTTGTATGGAGCAGTACGGAAAGGGACATGCAACAGCCTAGAAGAATTGCCTTGTATCCCATAGACATAGTGAGGAAAATTGGAACCATCCCGAAACTATAAAGTAATGTACTTGACAATCATTTGAATGCAATGCTATTATACTTTGTACTTTCATTGTTGTCCATGGCTACTCAAGATTATGTTTATGAGTCCAAGATAATCTATCTTGGAATGTTATTCACTTGATTAATACTCTAAGTCATCATGCTTCTGGTCCATGAACTCCAACCACCATAGCTAAACCTTGATTATGGATCCAGGTTTCTTAAGATCTTTGAGTTTCATTGAGAATCAAACTACATGATACTTTGGAAATGGAGCCTCCAAACACAACTTCTTATAAGGCTTTGTTCATATCATAAAATATTTATCGAATTGATAAGAAAGTTTCATATGCAAATAATTATTCTTATCCCATAAAAGGTACTGGTGAGATTGTGCTCACAACGACAAATGTTTTGACAATATGTATTTTTGAAGTTTTGTTTGTACAATGTAAAAATAATAAAATTTATCTTCATTTTCTCTTTTATGAAGGGATCTTATGTAGTACACTTTGAGGATGATAGATATATTGTCAAATATGAAGATCATATAAATATTCTTATCATAACACATACTTTTCATAGTGGTATGTTTGTTTTGGATACTCTAGATACAAATGATAAGGCAAGCATGGCAAGTGTGTCTCATAGTGCAAATCTAGTACATGATTCTACTCGGCCTATGCATGATGCTAGGTTATATCATGCCAAGTTTGTGCATGTAGATTATAATAGTTTTCTTTTATTACAAAGTCATGATATGGTACAATAAATACCTCATGTTGAGATTTCAGAAAGAAATGTATGTGAATGATGTTTTGGGTAAGATTCACATATATTATAGAGTAGTGAAGAACTTGCAACTTTTTCATAATGAGTCTATGGTCCCATGCAATTTTTTTTGAGAAACAACTTATACTTTGTAAATTTATTGATGACTATTTGAGGTTTGCTTGGGTGTATCAACTCAAGGAAAAATCAACTGTGCTTATGTGTTCCTTAGCATTTTGTTACCATGGTTGAAAATAGATTAGGTCATAAAATTGAGACATTTCATTCAAATCAGGGAGAAGAGTAAGATATACCTAGGCAAAACTAGATGTTGTTATGTGTTTTTAGCCTTTTTTTGCTATGGATGAAAACTAGTTAAGTTGAAAAGTTGTGACATTTCATTCAGATCATGGATAATACCTAGGCAAAACTAGATGTTGAGACATTTCATTCAAATTAGGGAGAAGAGTAAGATATACCTATGCAAAACTAGATGTTGTTATGTGTTTTTAGCCTTTTTTTTTTGCTATGGATGAAAACTAGTTAGGTTGAAAAGTTGTGACATTTTATTCAGATCATGGATAATATTATTTGTGATTTCAAATCATACTTGTACAAAAAAAGTACAAAGCATCAATCTACATTATATACGCACCACACTAAAATGGTGTTGCAGAAAGAAAGCATAGATCTTTAATGGAGGTGGCAAGATACATGCTTAAGGCAAAGTAGTTGCAATACAAGTTTTTGATGAAGGAAATATCATGTGGCACACCTTTTTTTAATTGATGGCCTACTCTATGTAACAAGCGAGATACACACCGACTAGGGTTTAGACACCCCATCACACTGACCGGGGTATTTAAGGTGTAAGAGCCCCAGATTAAGGCAACTTGTTATTATCAAGATCATACTCTTCACCTTCATCTTGAGCTTCCATGGCTTCCTCCTCCCTTCTCTCTTTCTCTCTCTTCTTCTAGTCTTCTTCCTTATTCTTCTTGTTCTCTTTCTCTCTCCTCAACTCTTCTTCTCTCTCCTCTCAGCTTCTTTCATTACAAGTGGTATCAGAGCTTCAGCCTTTGGTCCTTTTCTTCTTTCCCCTTTCTCCCTTTTCAAATCCCAAAAACTCTAGTTACTCAGCTTACAAGTACAGGTACAGCAAGAAGGACTACAATTAACTTCAGCTTTTTGGAGTAAGCAGGAGCTATGGCTAGAGACTCAGATATATCTAGAGGTAAAATGATTAAAATAGCAGGTTTTCACTCCTTTTCATGAAAAATTTAAGGGTTCCAGGCCAAGTTTAGGGTCCCAGGAGTTGGAAGAGGGCAAAACCCCAGTTACTTTTTGCTCCAGCCCCCTTTCTCTCTCCTCCCAGGCAAGCTGCCATAGCCATATAGCACAGATAACTCATCTTTTTCCCTAGAGCAGCCATGGGAGGGCAAGACTAAAGCCTCAGGAGCCTTCCCCACTTGCCTGTGACCACATGTTATACCCTTGAGAAGGGTCACAGGCCAGGAGAGACCCTAGGGAACAGCCCACAATTTGTGGCACATTTGCGCTATTGTTCCCTGCTCTTGCCTTCCCCCTCTGCCCTAGCCCTCCTTCCCTACTGCCCTTTGCCATTCCAAGCCGACCTAAATCAACGCATTGATCTCCTCCTTCTTGATACTCTTGCTCCTGGGATTCAGCCCACAAGGTGGATAGCAGTTGGATTGTTTGGAACAGTTTGGGGCAGCCATGGATACTTCAAACTAAACCATCTCTGATCGTGAGAGCTCATTCCTCCACAAGCCCTTTAGCCCATGAATGATTTCTTTTTCCCGGATGAAGATATTGAATTCAGCATGCATGGGAGCTTTGTGGGCAACCATGAAATCTTCACTTGAAGCTTCCCATTATTGAAGCTCAAGCTCGGGGACAAACACGGGAGCCTTCTTCATCAGTAGGAGCATTCAAATGTTGAAGCATTCTTCCATGAAGGCCCAACCAACAACCAGACTTGATCAATGGAGCAAGAGGAATCATTATGCTTCATGCTTCAATAGTCTTCCCAAGCATTAAAGAGGTATGCCATTCTGATCTTAATCTCTCAATTTAGCCACTTGTTGAGCTTAATCCATTGTTGGAGAGATTCAAGATTGCACAGGTTTAATAATTCAATCCTCTTCATGTGCAAGCATCATACCTCTTCCTGAAATTTATTGTAATGGCTGACATTAACCCCCTATCTTGTCTTGTGATCTTGGATGAATAATAGCCATTGTAAATTGGGTAAGTAGCAGCCACTGAGTCACTGGACTGTGAAGGTAACCCCTACCCCAACCTCTATCATTCCTTGCATCTCATGAAAAGGCCCAATGTCTTATTTCTAATGCATCTCATATTGATTGCTTATTAAAAATGTCCACCATGTATACTCCAGCTGAGGAAAAAGGCCGATGCTAGGCGAGGTGGTAAGACAAAAGAGAGGTGACCCTCCCTTACCACTTAAGACCCTGAAGGGATACACAACCTCCCGGTGATCCGGAGCCCAATACTTGTATGCAGGTGCAGGTACTTTCATGAGCTCCACTCCCCTGCCCCAATGATCATTCTTGGACACCCCACAATGCTATTGGTACCCATGTATGACACTTGAAGTTCATGCAGTCAAAAGGAGATGTATGGCATTGAATGTACTTATGCATTAATGGTAGAGCTGATGGGTATGCAATGATGCTCAAGATTATGCTCAGTATGCTCAAAATGCTATTGATGTGGCTGATTAGGCCCCTGTTGAGATAGGAAGCTCAACACATGCGGACATTGATGATGGACCACCTGACTAGATGGGTCCACACATCTACACTTAGCACATTGGTGGTCATTATGATACTCAGATGGCCACTGACTTATCACTTATTATATTTAGTTTATTACACCTACCTACAGCTGGCAAATACATAGCACCAGTCGATTAGTGTAGTCGGTTATGCACTGTTTGACTTAGTAGGCCACTTTCCTTTATATTGTATCTTATCTATACTTTGTGTGCATTGTATAGTGGAGGAAGAAGAAGAAGAAACCAACAAGAAAACCTTTTGGCCTCCATCTTGTTGAGATATCGAGCTCCACTCGTGATACGCCAGGGTGACCGTTGTATATTTATGTCACCGACTTGTCAGTTGCAGACGCGGTTGGTACACCGCCCATGAATAATAGCTACATGATAGCTATCCTTATCTACTCTAGTTCATGGCTCAGTTAGTATGCCACCTTAGTTAGTTGAGTTTGGTTTGAGACCCATATATAGGGTTCTTCTATTTCTTTGTACTTGAGTTCTTTTGGCTTACACAACTAAGAAGAGAAAAACTGTTTTCAGCCTCCACCCTTGTGTGTCTTCCCCCATTGTGCAAGCAAGAAAGCTTCAAGCGAGACTCCTTCCTTCTCTCCCACAATCTTGACATGGTATCAGAGCCTTGTTCGTGGTAAGGAGCTCAAGAAAGCAAGCCAAGCTCGCGGTGTTCTGGTAAGAGGAGCAGTGTTGCTTTCATTTTCTGTTTTGGGAGCAGATCTCTGCAGGTAGCACAGCCGGAAATTGCAGGAGTGCATTGTCTCAGGTTGAGACGCCCTTCGCGGTGAAGCAAGAGCGCAGTATATGCTGCGGGAAAGAGCTTTAGCTCTTGGCGACCTTGTTTTTTTGATTTGAGGCCATTTCGGGGCCTGTTTTGGAGGCGGAAGTTTTCTGCACGCACTCAGAAAAAGGCCCAGTTTTATGCTGTGCAACCACTGTTCTACAGGTCGGTGAATAGTTACTGTAAAAATTGCATTGTATGCTTGTGCGCAGAGACATTGGGAGTTACAGAATCATCCCTGTTGCCTGTTGATGCAAAATCGTCACTAGGAAGTGACTGTGTGGTCAAATACCACTTTCGCCAGTTTTGCAGATTTTCCCTTGTGAGGGTGAAGCTGTGGTTTTTGCAGTGACAGAATTTTTTGCAGTCTTCTGTAATGGCATCTGATTCTCTTTCACAGATTGTCACTGAAAAGCTTGACAAGAACAACTTCCAAGCATGGAAGTTTAGAATGACGAATTTCCTTATGGGAAAAGGATATTGGGAATTTGTTGCAGGAAATGAAGAAGAACCAGTTCTTCCTGATGTTCCCAATCAACAGCAAATGCAGGCATTTAAAGCATGGCATGAGAGAGCCAGGAAAGTTATGTATTGGCTGTCTATCAGCATTTCAGACTCTATGATTGTGCATATTCAGGATGCAAGTACGCCAAAGGAGGCATGGGATACTCTGTCAAAGATGTATAGCACAAATACACAAGCCAGGAAAATGCAGCTCAAGCAAGAGTTGCACAATGTGCAAAGAGAAAATATGAGCATCAACGACTACCACATGAAGGTGAAGAAGATTGCAGATGCACTTGCTTCCATTGGGTCACCAGTGGAAGATGATGATTTAGTTTCTGTGACCTTGAATGGTCTAGGAAAGGATTATGCACAGTTTCGGACATCCATTTCAGTTCGTGAAAGATTTCCTGATTTTGAGGAGTTGATTGCTCTTCTTATTTCTGAGGAACAGAGAAATGGTGGTGCATCTTCTTCAGGAGGAACTTCAAAAGAAGCTGTCTTCTACTCAAATGCTGGAAGAGGTAGAGGCAGAGGTAGAGGAGGCCGATTTGGAGGCCGTGGCAGAAATCAGAATATGCAGCAAACTCAAGAAAACCAGTCCTATGGAGGAGGACGTGGTAACTCTAGAGGCAGGGGGAGCCAAAGAGGTCGTGGTGGATGGCAAAGAGGCCAAAATGCAAACAGTAATGTTGAATGCTACTACTGTGGTAAAATGGGTCATATGGCTAAAGACTGCTATAAAAAGCAGAATGACATCATGAATGGAAAACTGCAACAAGGGAATTATGCATCTTCTAGTAGACAGGGTGATGACAGAAATGAGCATTTGTTCATGGTGCAGCACATGAACAATTCTATGACAAGTGCAGAAGAAAGCAATGATGTATGGTATGTTGACTCAGGTGCATCAAACCACATGACAGGTCATGTAGAATGGATGGAGGATGCAAGGAAAATGGAAAAACCAGGATTTGTGGAGACTGGTGATGATACTGCACATCCTATTGTGCAGATTGGAAAAATTCCCTTGTCTATGCAGGGTGGGAAAAAGAAATACCTGTCCGATGTATTTCATGTCCCGAATATCACCAAGAATCTGGTTTCAGTTGGTCAAATGGTTGAACAGGGCTTGCAGGTCAGATTTAATCCTCATGGATGCTTTGTTGAGGATATGAAAAATAAAGGTCGCTTGATAGCAAAAGGAAAGAAGAAGGGCAGAATGTTTACATTGGATGCAGACATGTCTGAATTGAGTGCAGCAATGTTTGCACATGGGACCGGTGTAGTTGCAGATATTGATATCTGGCATAAACGCATTGGTCATGTTAATGTACAGCGACTTAAATCAATGCAGGCCCAAAATATTGTTGCAGGATTGCCCAAATTCAAGGTTGCAGAAATGCATAAGATATGTGAAGCCTGTCAGTTTGGAAAACAGGCAAGGAAACCATTTCCTAGACATGTTCAAGAGAGTGAGAAGCCATTGGAATTAATTCACTCTGATGTGTGGACAACTAAAGCTGCATCTCTTGGAGGCTGTCATTATTTTGTCAGTTTTATTGATGACTATAGCAGAAAAGTTTGGGTGTATTTTATGAAAAAGAAAAGTGAAGTTTTTGGGCATTTCAAAACTCTTAAAGCTATGGTTGAAAAAGAAACAGGCTTGCAGATAAAATGCCTAAGGTCAGATGGAGGGGGAGAGTACCTCTCAAATGAGTTTGCAAAGTTCTTGCAGGAGCATGGCATAAAGCAGCAATATTCATGCAGTTATACCCCACAACAAAATGGAATTGCAGAAAGGAAAAACAGGCATATTGGAGAGGTATCTCGTGCCATGCTCAATGAAAAAGACTTGCCAGATTTTTATTGGGCTGAAGCAGTTGCTACAGCAGTCTACATAATGAACAGGACTCCCACTGCAGCAATACATGGAATGACTCCAGAGGAGAGGTATACTGGTAGGAAACCAGATATTTCTCATTTGAAAATTTTTGGTTGCATTGCCTATGTACATGTGCCAGATGAGTTGAGATCCAAGTTGGATCCAAAAGCTGAGAAGTGCATCTTTATTGGTTACTCTCTGCAGCAAAAAGGGTATAGATGTTATAACCCTTCTACTCGTAAGTTTACAGTGAACAGAGATGTTGTTTTTGATGAGATGAGTAGCTGGTATAAACCAGTAAATGTGATTGATGATGTAGATGCACAAAATGGTAATGCTGCACAGAATTCACAGCAGCAGTCACAAAACATTAGTGGACCTGGAGCGTCCTCTAGCACTGGTTCACATTCTTCGCCATGGATAGGCAGATTGAGATCAGGAGATTCTTCTCAAAGCAATGCAGATAGTGGTATGCAGGTATCACGAAAAGGAAAAGAGAAGGTTGATCAGCCCATGTTTGATGTGAATGCAGGTCACTCTTATGTGGATGGTGAATCCAGTGGCTCAGAGCAGAGCATTGATGATGAGTTGGGTATTCCTTCTATTGTTACACCTGGAGTAAGGAAGACCAGGGATGTTTTGAGAGCACCTGGGAGTGAACCTACTTTGCGCAGGTCTACGAGAGCTAGGTATCCTGTGGATAGGCTGAAATATGATGGATTTACAGCCATTCACTATGCATATATGGTCAAGGTGATACAGGAACCAGAACCCACTTCTTTTGAGCAAGCCATGGGAAAAGAAAAATGGGAGAAAGCCATGGATGAAGAAATGGATGCCTTGGAAGCAAATGCTACATGGGAGTTAGTACCTTTGCCTAAAGGTAAGAATGCAATTGGCTGTAAGTGGGTTTATAAGGTGAAGCACAATGCTGATGGTTCTGTGAACAGATACAAGGCAAGATTAGTAGTCAAGGGGTATGCACAAACATATGGCATTGACTATGAAGAAACATTTAGTCCGGTTGCAAGGATGGCAACCGTAAGAGCAGTCATTGCTATGGCTGCATCAAAGGGATGGTCTTTACATCAGATGGATGTAAAGAATGCCTTCTTGCATGGTGATTTGCAAGAAGAGGTCTATATGGAGCAGCCACCAGGTTATGTGCATGATGTTCATCCTGAGTTTGTTTGCAGGTTGAAGAAAGCCTTGTATGGCTTGAAGCAAGCACCTAGAGCATGGTCTGACAAGATAGGACAGTATCTTGTCACTATTGGCTTTCAGATTTCCAAGGCAGATTTCTCACTTTATGTGAGAAAAACAGAGAAAGGTATTATGCTGCTTGTCATTTATGTTGATGATTTGATTATGACAGGTGACAGTGATGAAGATATCTTTCATGTGAAAATGCTATTGAAGCAGAAGTTTGAGATGAAGGATTTGGGAGAGCTGCGTTATTTCTTGGGCATTGAGGTGATTAGATCACCAAGTGGGATACAGCTCTTGCAGAGGCAGTATGGATTGGACATGCTGTCCAAATATGGGATGACAGGTTGTAAGCCTATTTCAGTTCCTTTGGAGCAAAATGTGAAGCTGAGCACAGATGCAGGTGAGCTTCTAGAAGACCCTACTATGTATAGACGCATAGTAGGAAGTTTGATTTATATGACTATTACCAGGCCAGATTTGAGCTATGCTGTTGGATTGGTAAGTCAGTTTATGCAGGCTCCAAGGAAACCACATTTGGATGCGGCTAGACGCATACTTAGGTATGTGAAGTCCACATTGCAGTATGGACTATTTTATGAGACTGGGGTTCAGATACAGTTGCATGGATACACTGATGCTGATTGGGCTGGTAGTATTTCTGATAGACGATCTACCAGTGGATATGTATTCTCTTTTGGGAGTGCTGCAGTCACTTGGAGCAGCAAGAAACAGCCTACAGTTGCCTTGTCGAGCACAGAGGCTGAGTACAGGGGTGCAGCAATGGCTGCATGTGAGGTAGCTTGGTTGCATAAGCTACTTTATGATATGCATCAGTCTACAGATGGGCCAGTTGTCATTTATTGTGACAACATGAGTAGTATACACTTGGCAAATAACCCAGTCTATCATGCTAGAACAAAGCACATTGAGGTGCATTATCACTATGTGCGAGAGAGGGTTTTACTAGGTCTTATTGATCTAGTTTATGTCAGCACAGAGGATCAGGTAGCTGACATATTCACGAAGGCATTGGGCGCAGAGAAGCTGCGCAAGTTCAGAGACCTGCTTGGTGTGCAGGAATTGGGATTGAGCTCGAGGGGGAGTGTTGAGATATCGAGCTCCACTCGTGATACGCCAGGGTGACCGTTGTATATTTATGTCACCGACTTGTCAGTTGCAGACGCGGTTGGTACACCGCCCATGAATAATAGCTACATGATAGCTATCCTTATCTACTCTAGTTCGTGGCTCAGTTAGTATGCCACCTTAGTTAGTTGAGTTTGGTTTGAGACCCATATATAGGGTTCTTCTATTTCTTTGTACTTGAGTTCTTTTGGCTTACACAACTAAGAAGAGAAAAACTGTTTTCAGCCTCCACCCTTGTGTGTCTTCCCCCATTGTGCAAGCAAGAAAGCTTCAAGCGAGACTCCTTCCTTCTCTCCCACAATCTTGACACATCTCTCTTCTTGTGTTCTTGAGTGAGCTTCCTCTTGTGTGTACAATGTGTGTTTGGCGCAGCAGCTCAAGCAAATGCCCCCATCATGCGATTCTTGACAGCCCTTCAAACTATGCTCTATCCATGTAAGACCTTGGTACTAAGGGACATGTAGTGTTTATGTAAGACGTACAAGAGAGTTTAAACTATTATGACATGTACCATGTCATAATACAATTAACAAAAAAATGAGTTCATACACCTGTTCACAATGGGCCGGCAACACAAAGGTGTCACGCAAATCCGTCCATTTTTTTTCAGAATCTATTTCAAGAAATCCAGATGGACCTCGTCGAACTGTTGCTCTAGCTCCTTCAAGTACTACTTTGAACCATTGCACATCGAATAGTATCATGGAGAAGCTACGGTAATCCACCGTAACAATACTTTGCAAGTTTCCAAAATACTCCATCTCATCTATAACCGTGTTTGGATCTGTTGCTTGTCACCGGCTCTCCTGCTTGAACCTTGCCATGATACCACAGTCCATTGTGGAGCTCATTTTGTCAATACGCTCCACGTAAAAATGTCGTCCGTGCAACCACGCTGCACTATATATTTTGTATTTATATTGAAACACTCAAATTAGATGTCGCATATAAAATATAGATACAAAAAATCCTAAACACCTCATCACCTTTGGACTACATCCCCTCGAGAATTCTCACTTCTCCATTGAGACCTCTGCCCCTTCGCGAGATGCTGCGGTCAAAGCTCCATGCAACCATCATGTTGACATGAACCGCGGCATCTCCTCCATGCCCTCGAGATATCGAATCAGTCGATGATGCGTACTACGTTGAAATTCAGATCGCACTTCCTCTCGATCTTGCCTAGCGATCTGGTACTTGGCGAGCCATGTCTCCATAGAGGCATGGTGTAACGTACAAAAGCGATTCACCTTCTACTCCATTGTAGCATCCATTATTTTTTCTACCCCATTTACAACCACCACATCTCTGGTTAGTCTATCATCATCCTTCAGCGTGACCATAGCATTTTGTTGTCTGGATCCACCATTGGTAGCCATTGTGAAATATGCACTAGTGCCTCAGACACCAACCAGCCTTCAGCCATGCTACCTTCTTGCCGAGCTTGTTGTCACACAAAGCCTTTCAGGATTTTCATGAAGTTCTCCAAGAAGAACATCCATCGCGTATGGGCAGGTCCATCAATCTCCACTTCATCTATAAGATGCACAAGAAGGTGGATTTGTATTGTGAGCATGCTGGTAGGCAGGTATTTCTCAAAGAGACAGACCATCTCCACTACTCCCCGCCTCACAGATTCAATAGAGGACTTCTTAATCTCCTTTTGTGAGATCCATTGCACCAAAGTCAACAACTTGTAAATGGTTTCGCGTATTTCTGGAGTAAGACATCCTGCGATCGCGATCGGTAGTACAAACTGCCACAAATGAGAAAGCATTACGAACAATCGCTACACTCCAAATAGCAAAATGTGTACGCCAATTACAATCCATTCGTAGTACAAACCTGACATATCTTATGCCAGTCATGGGATTTTAGCCCTGATAATTGGTCGTCTTTAGAAAATGCAGACTTGAGAGAACGCATAGTACTCGTCGGAGTGTGGATAGACTTGACTACTTGCTTCACAATGCGCTCTTCTTTAGTGGACAAAACCCAAGGAGCGCGCGGTAGCTGCACGTGACCATCAGCACTCGACTGCGGCCAAAGTGCCTCCATCTTGCCTACCTCCTTCAATTCCATTCGTACCCCTATAGTATCTCTCTTTCCTATGATGTGGTCCCATAGCAAGCTGCCCATATTCTTGAAAATATGCATGGGATCCAACAAGTGGTTGACCTATAAGTGGGTCCAATATGGCAACTCGTAGAAAACTGAGAACCACCGTATTCTGTTTGGATGTGACTCAGCGTGGACCATTTTTAGCTCATATGAGCTTGCGGCATTCATATGTGTTGGAGGTCGTCCAAGAAAACCTTCCCTGAGTTCATGACCCTTTGGTAAGAAAGCGGCGTGTCCTTGATATACCATCTTCTTCATAGTTCGTGACCTTCCGGAGTCTAACTGTGGCCCACACAATGGACATGCATGATAACCTGAGGTACCAGACCTGTTCCAACACCACGACCTAGTGAATACAAGCTTGAATGAGATAAAATATAGATATTACCAACAATAACAGAAGCCTATTTACCTGAGCACTCTTCGAATCCCGGAAAGTCATGCATCGTCCACATGAGAATGGCTCGAATATTAGCGGACCGTCGACCATCGCACTTACTCATATCTTGCATGGTGACCCCCTCCTCCCACAAAATCTTAAGCTCATCGACTAATGGATGAAGATACACGTCCATATTTTTGACTTTGTAGCGGCTGGGGATGAGTAAGCTAAGGATGAGATGTCCTTTCTTCATAGAAAGCTATGGAGGGATATTGTAGTTGACAAGGACTATAGGCCACATATTGTAAGAAGTTGAGTGCAGACCGAATGGGTTCACGCCATCCATTGCAAGACCGAGCCGAATATTCCTTGGCTCTCGGGCAAAGCCTGGGAAGGTAGAGTCAATGTGGTTCCATGTGCATGAATCCACTGATATTCGTTGAACTCCATCCATGGACCTATTCTACGCATGCCATGTTGTCAAGCTTGCCATGTTGCGGGACGTATGAAACATGTGGTTTATGCAAGGGATAAGCGAAAAGTGTCCGAGAACTTTTTGAGGGATGGTTTGCCCTTACAAGTTCTGTCGATACCTGTGAGCACCACACTTTGGACATGTCTCCATAGTCTCGTATTCTCCTTGAAACAGTATGCAATCGTTGATACATGCATGGATGTTGTTGTAGTCCATACCAAGCTTTCGTAAAATATGTCGTGCATCATCACAAGACTCAGGCATGGTACTTGCAGGTGGTAATGTATGATATTTCAATAACCTGAAAAAAATCATAAAACACCTTGAAAAAGCACAAATGTTTTTAATAATAGTGCAAAAAAAAAACCAACGAAGCGTATGTACAAGGTACTTGAACAACTCGGTCACATTCGCATCGCTCCACCCATATTTTGCTTGCACACTTAAGAGTGCAAGCAGTGTCTTCAGGCGAGATACTCGGCACCCACACCATCATATAATGGTATGGATACTTCCACTCCTCTCATTCTCTCATTTCCTTTTCTCTCTTTCTCTCCCTCTCTCATTTCCTCTCCCTCCCTCACCCTCACCCTCTCTTTCTCTCTTTCGCTATTATGTTTAACATATTTTCTCTCTTTTTCTCTCTCCTCTCATTCTCTCATTTTTTTCTCTCTCCTCTCCCTCTCTCATTTCTTCTCCCTCTCTCTCCCTCTCTCATTTCCCTATTATGTTTAATGTCTCTCTCCCTCTCCCTCTCCCTCTCCCTCTCCCTCTCCCTCTCCCTCTCCCTCTCTCATTTCCCTATTATGTTTAATGTTTCCCTCTCCCTCTCTCATTTCCTCTCCCTCTCCTTCCCCCTCTCTTTCTCTCTCCCTCCCTCTCCCTCTCCCTCCCTCTTCCTTTCCCATTTCCTCCCCCTCCCCCTCTCCCTCTCCCATTTCCTCCCTCTCTCTCATTTTCCTATTATGTTTAATGTCTCCCACCCTCTTCTTTTCCCATTTCCTCCCCCTCTCCCTCTCCCTCTCTTTCTTTCTCTCTCCCTCCCTCTCCCTCTCTCATTTCCTCCCTCTCCCTCTCCCTCTCCCTCTCTCTCATTTTCCTATTATGTTTAATGTCTCCCTCCCTCTCCCTCTCCCTCTCCCTCTCCCTCTCTCATTTTGCTATTATGTTTGATGTCTCCCTCTCCCTCTCTCATTTTCTCTTCTTCCCTCCCTCTCCCTCCCCCTGTCTTTCTCTCTCCCTCCCTCTTCCATTCCCATTTCCTCCCCCTCTCCCTCTCCCTCTCTCATTTCCTCCCCCTCCCTCTCCCATTTCCTCCCTCTCCCTCTCCCTCTCCCTCTCCCTCTCTTTCTCTCTCATTTCCTCTCCCTACCTCTCCCTCTCTCTCTCTTTCTCTCTCATTTCCTCTTCCTCTCTCAATATACACAAATTAACAAAAAACAAGTAAAAGAGAGAGAGAATGCACTCTCCCTCCCTCTCCCTCTCCCTCTCCCTCTCTCATTTCCTTCCCCTCCCTCTCCCATTTCCTCCCTCTCCCTCTCCCTCTCCCTCTCTTTCTCTCTCTCTCCCTCCCTCCCTCTCCCTCTCTCATTTTCTCCCCCTCCCTCTCCCTCTCCCTCTCTCATTTCTTCTCCCTCCCTCTCCCTCTCCCTCTCTTTCTCTCTCATTTCCTCTCCCTCTCTCAATATACACAAATTAAACCCTAAACAAGTAAAAGAGAGAGAGAATGCACTCACCGTAAAGATTTGAAGAAGGGTTTGGTGGCTCCTCTTCGCGATGGCGGTTCCTCTTTGCCCTATGTACACCTCCTCCTGTTCTTCGCGAATGACGGTGGCGGCGGCGGTGAGAAGCCTTCTTTCTCTCTTTCTCTCCCTCTAAGCAAAATGGTTGCTCTCTTTCTCGCTCTTCCTCTCGAAAACCTTCATGAATGCGTGAAATGAAACCCGCTCGAGTTTCGACCCATGTTTTTTTTCTCCGGATACTGTCACTATTTGTGTCGCTATTTGCGATGCTAATAGCAACGCAAATAGCGACGCCGCTATTTGTCGTTGCTAATCAGCATTGCTATGGCCTGATATCCTTGTAGTGGATTGCCGTGGCAGCAGCCAAAGGTTGGATTTTGTAGCCAATGGATATTAAGAATTCCTTCTTGTATGGTGAATTGCAAGAAGAAGTGTATATGAAGCAGCTAGCAGGTCATGAGGATTTAGAGCATCCCACTGTAATATCTCCGCACAATAAAAGTTAGTTAGTTAGTTTAAAAGTTAGTTAGTCAATTAATAAGCTAGTAAGATTACTAACTAAAGACTAACTAAGGTAAAAACTAACTAATATTAATTATTAATAATTTTTATTTAATTTAAAATATTTTATTTAGAAAAATCAAGAGTCGTAAATTTGATATTTTTCTCGAATTGGCAAGGACCGTAGTCACCCTTTACGTAAATTACAACGTGAACGAGACTTACGAGTTATATTAATCACTAGGTTAATGTGTATAGTTTGGATGGTCCAAAAATATTAAAATTTGGGCAAAGCTAGTATATTTTAGATATTATCCTGAAAAAAGATATGGATATTTTTAGAACTAGATGTCATTTAAAAGAAAAGACAAGTGATATTTTAGTTAGTTTGAAGATTTTATAAAAAGAAAAATAAAGAAAAGTGACTGACGAAATCGCGCGCCGCGATCGCAGTTTACAGGCAGTAGACAACACTTCGAACAGAGAAAAGAAGAAGGAGTGAGCTGAGAGCTTTCTAATCAAGTGTCTTGGGGTTTTACACCCCTTTCGGAGCCAATGGAACCATCAGATTTATGATCTGACCATCAGATCACTTATCTTTCCAAGATCCCCCTCCACAAAGAGCTCCACTCCTCAACCACACAAGCCCTCTTCTCTAATTCACTATAAATATGAGGCATGGGAGAGGCATAAGGAAGCATAAGGAGACCCCGAGAGGCTGCGAGAGAGAGATAGAGAGGAGGATACTCCTCCAAGAGATTGTGAGGAAGAGCTTGAAAGAGAGCTTGAGAGAGAGAGAGAGAGAGAAGAGTCACCCCGAGAAGCTGCAAGGAAGAGAATTAGCTCAATTCCCTCTATCTCGATCCTCGACTTAACCATCTTCTCTTACGCTCTCCCATCTTGAATCTATTCCACCTTCTTAATCTCTTGAGTCTACCTGCGGATGATGGCCTCCAAGCGAAGAATGTCGCGTGCGGATGATAATCCTGACAAGGCTTCAGGCAAAGGCATCATTATCAATCCAACTGCGGTTCCGGTCGTAAGTAATGTATTTTCAAATTGATAGATGCTTGCTTCGATTCTCGTATGAGATACGTTAGGCTCCATACTATTGCACGAGAATAGGCCATGGGAAAGGATAAATTTCATCTCACCTACTCGGAAGATGGAGTTTGTGAAGTGCATATATCAAGGGAAGATAATTGCACCCAAGTACATATGACTTAATTGCTAGTAGAGCAATTACAAGAAAGAATTAATCAAGCGTTATGAATGACATAGTCTTCAAAAGAACGACATTAAAAGATTATGCATACAAGTGCTAGATTAAAGTATAGTCAAGGGTTATAAATAGCACAATTACTAAAAGAATATGACGTTGAGAATCATGAATAGAAAGTACTAGTTGAAAGTTAAGATACTTCAAAAGTACTTAGCCTAAGAGCCCGAATATTAAGAAAAACTAGATTCTAGCTCAATGCACGGCCTATTGGAGTCTAATTACTTGAGATCATCTCGCACTTATCTTATCAATTATTTATATGTTATGCCTATAACATGTTTGATATATGAGGATAAATTTCTAGTTGCCTCATGACTTGACTAAGAGCTAGTACAAGAAATTGATCATAAGGGTTAAAACTAGGATGTCTTGAGATCCGTCGGATAACGATGACTTTTGCTAATCCAAACTCAGGGTTGGGTTATCAATCAAGGTAAGTGACCTATAGAACTTACATCATGAATAGTGTTTGAACCCTTAACATATACCCTAGCCGAAGGAAGGAAGTGTTAAGAACATTTTTGCATAATATTGCTCTTAGATCCCAAGGGGAAGAGCAATTATGCAATGGGAAATATTATTTCATCTACTCTTGCATTGTTTTGGAAAGAATGCAATTGGTTTTGTTGGTTGATCAAACAATATCCTAAATGCTTTTACATTCAACTGGTTGTTAGTTGTTGTTTGGATGATTATTCCAAGTGCTTGTGATTTATGGTAAATGCATGGCAAGGGTCTGTGATGACAAGACGCCATGAGAATAAAGGAATGTTTTCTTGGAAAACGATATTAGGCTGAATGCCTTGTTTGTGCTTGATTCTTAAAGGATTTAATTAAGGAAGGATATATTGTACGGGTGGATCACCTCCATGGTCGCACCGCGTAGTAACCCGAGAGGGCACTGCTCAATTCATGGGCCGAAGGTCGAGTGGTGAAAAGGCCAACCACGGATATGATGTTTCGCTCCTAGACAGCTTGCGGGTCAGTTGGAGCTCTGGGCATGTTGGGAGATCCTATTCTAGATAAAGGATTGAGTTTTGGTGCCATGTGAATTGGACCAGTTACTTCTGCAGGGCAGAAGGGATACTTCTGTTTGACAGAAGCGAAACATAATTTCTCCTGTATGGGCGGGAGACAAAGATTAACTTGAAGATAAGTTAAGGAATTTGTTTGATCTTGTTTGTCTATAGATTGCTTTGCTCTATTTTTGTGTCTGTGCTATAATTTACGCAAACGAACCTTGTTCCCTAAAAGGCTTAATTAATGAAGCTGATTTTAAGTGTCACACATAAATGTGGTAGGACCTAATTAGAAAACTAAAGCTATTAAGGGAAGCGGGTGGGCGGAACCTCCGACGGGTCCATCCTATGGCAGGGTGGTCCCAGAGAACTGGGAGGCTTCTCACAAGTTTTTATCGTCATTCGACCTTTAGGTATAGATAGGTTAGAACCCGATTCATGTCATTTTAGGGGACCGGAATGGGACTATGCCCTATGGGCAGAGAGGTTGAGTAATGCATCCCTCTCGTTTCCCATTCTCCTTGAACCAAGTGCGGCATAGATCTGCTTCGGGTTGGGTATCTCTGCGTAAAGTAGGATGTCCAATACCCGACGCTAGAATGCTAACAGGAGACCTTGACAACTAGGAACCCAAATTTCAGGTCACACAATAAAAGTTAGTTGGTTAGTTTAAAAGTTAGTCAATTAATAAGTTAGTAAGATTACTAACTAAAGACTAACTAAGGTAAAAACTAACTAACATTAATTATTAATAATTTTTATTTAATTTAAAATATTTTATTTAGAAAAATCAAGAGTCGTAAATTTGATATTTTTCTCAAATTGGCAAGGACCGTAGTCACCCTTCACATAAATTACAACGTGAACGAGACTTACGAGTTATATTAATCACTAGGTTAATGTGTATAGTTTGGATGGTCCAAAAATATTAAAATTTGGGCAAAGCTAGTATATTTTAGATATTATCCTGAAAAAAGATATGGAGATTTTTAGAACTGGATGTCATTTAAAAGAAAAGACAAGTGATATTTTAGTTAGTTTAAAGATTTTATAAAAAGAAAAATAAAGAAAAGTGACTCGCGAAATCGTGCGCGCCGCGATCGCAGTTTACAGGTAGTAGACAGCACTTCGAACAAAGAAAAGAAGAAGGAGTGAACTGAGAGCTTTCTAACCAAGTGTCTTGGCGTTTTACCCCCCTTTCGGAGCCAATGGAACCATCAGATTTATGATCTGAGCATCAGATCACTGATCTTTCCAAGATCCCCCTCCATAAAGAGCTCTACTTCTCAACCACAAGCCCTCTTTTCTAATTCACTATAAATATGAGGCATGGGAGAGGCATAGAAGGAAGAAGGAGACCTCGAGAGGCTGCAAGAGAGAGGTAGAGAGGAGGATACTCCTCCAAGAGATTGTGAGGAAGAGCTTGAAAGAGAGCTTGAGAGAGAGAGAGAGAGAGAGAGAGAGAGAGAGAGAGAGAGAGAGAGAGAGAGAGAGAGAGAGAAGAGTCACCTCGAGAGGCTACAAGGAAGAGAATTAGCTCAATTCCTTTTATCTCGATCCTCGACTTAACCATCTTCTCTTACGCTCTCCCATCTTGAATCTATTCCACCTTCTTAATCTCTTGAGTCTACTTGCGGACGATGGCCTCCAAGCGAAGAATGTCACGTGCGGATGACAATCTTGCAACTAGCAACAAGGCTTCGGGCAAAGGCATCAGTATCAATCCAACTGCGGTTCCGGTCGTAAGTAATGTATTTTCAAATTGATAGATGCTTGCTTTGATTCTCGTATGAGATTCGTTAGGCTCCATACTATTGCACGAGTATAGGTAATGGGAAAGGATAATTTTCATCTCACCCATTCGGAAGATGGAGTTTGTGAAGTGCATATATCAAGGGAAGATAATTGCACCTAGGTACATATGACTTATTTGCTAGTAGAGCAATTACAAGGAGGAATTAGTCAAGCGTTATGAATGGCATAGTCGTCAAAAGAACGACATTAAAGATTGGGCATACAAATGCTAGATTAAAGTATAGTCAAGGGTTATAGATAGCATAATTGCTAAAATAATATGACATTAAGAATCATGAATGGAGAAGTACTAGTTTAAAGTTTAGATACTTCAAAAGTACTTAGCCTAACAGGCCAAATACTAAGAAAAACTAGATTCTAGGTCAATGCGAGGCCTATTGGAGTCTAATTACTTGAGATCATCTCGCACTTATCTTATCAAGTATTTATATGTTATGCCTATAACATGTTTGATATATGAGGATAAATTTCTATTTGCCTCATGACTTGACTAAGAGCTAGTACAAGAAATTAATCATAAGGGTTAAAACTAAGATATTTTGAGATCCGTCGGATAACGATGACTTTTGCTAATCCAAACTCAGGGTTGGGTTATCAATCAAGGTAAATGACCTATAGAACTTACATCATGAATCGTGTTTGAACCCTTAACATATACCCTAGCCGAAGGAAGGAAGTGTTAAGAACATTTTTGCATAATATTGCTCTTAGATCCCAAGGGGAAGAGCAATTATGCAATGTGAAATATTATTTCATCTACTCTTGCATTGTTTTGGAAAGAATGCAATTGGTTTTGTTGGTTGATCAAACAATATCCTAAATGCTTTTACATTCAACTGGTTGTTAGTTGTTGTTTGGATGATTATTCCAAGTGCTTGTGATTTATGGTAAATGCATGGCAAGGGTCTGTGATGATGACAAGTCACCATGGGATTAAAGAAATGTTTTCTAGGAAAATGATATTAGGCTGAATGCATTGTTTGTGCTTGATTCTTAAAGGATTTAATTAAGGAAGGATATATTGTACGGGTGGATCACCTCCATGGTCGCACCGCGTAGTAACCCGAGAGGGCACTGCTCGATTCATGGGCCGAAGGTCGAGTGGTGAAAAGGCCAACCACGGGAATGATGTTTCGCTCCTAGACAGCTTGCGGGTCAGTTGGAGCTCTGGACACCCCTTGCTAGGTCAAGAATGGAGTTGAAGACCTCCGTGGCCCCCAACCTGGGCATGTTGGGAGATCCTATTCTAGATAAAGGATTGAGTTTTGGTGCCATGTGAATTGGACTAGTTACTTCTGTAGGGCAGAAGGGATACTTCTGTTGGACAAAAGCGAAACATAATTTCTCCTGTATGGGCGGGAGACAAAGATTAACTTGAAGATAAGTTAAGGAACTTGTTTGATCTTGTTTGTCAATAGATTGCTTTGCTCTGCTTTCGTGTCTGTGCTATAATTTACGTGAACGAACCTTATTCCCTAAAAGGCTTAATTAATGAAGCTGATTTTAAGTGTCATACATAAATGTGGTAGGACCTAATTAGAAAACTAAAGCTATTCAGGGAAGCGGGTGGGTGGAACCCCCGACGGGTCTGTTCTATGGCAGGGTGGTCCCAAAGAACTGGGAGGCTTCTCACAAGGTTTACCGTCTTCGACCTTAGAAATTGTTAGGATAGAACCTCGATTCATGCCGTTTTAGGGGACCGGAATGGGACTATGCCCTATGGGCAGAGAGGTTGAGCAACGCATCCCTCTCGTTTCCCATTCTCTTTGAACCAAGTGCGGCATAGATCTGCTTCGAGTTGGGTATCTCTGCGTAAAGTAGGATGTCCAATACCCGACGCTAGAATGCTAACAGGAGACCTTGACAACTAGGAACCCAAATTTCAGGTCGATCCTAGTGGGTTCGGTCGTGAACGTTCCGTTGCGAGGCGGATTCGGGAAACCCTAGGCGACAAAACTCGAAACATTCCTTGGGAGTGCCGGGCAGCGACGCTTAGATTCGTTTCTCGATAGACCGCTGAAAGAGTGCCTGGAAAGCCGATGGGCGGTCACCTCACACCCACATATGTGTGCAGGTTCAAGAAGGCGCTCTATGGACTGAAGCAAGCACCTAGAGCATGGTTTGACAAGATTGGAGAGTATCTTGTCAATATTGGATTTTGTATTTCTGATGCTGATCACTCACGTTATGTGAGAAAGAGAGATGAAATTTTGGTCATCATAGTCATCTATGTGGATGACTTGATTATTACATGTGACAGTGACAATGGCATTGCTGAAGTTAAGGACTTCTTGAAGAAGAAGTTTGAGATGAAAGATTTGGGTGAGCTGAGATACTTATTGAGGTGATCAGATGTGATGATGGTATATGGCTGTCCCAAAGACAGTATGGCTTGGATATGTTATCCAAGTATGGTATGACAGTATGTAAGCCTCTTTCAGTACCATTGGAGCAAAATGTGAAGTTGAGTGTTGATGTTGGGGATGAGATAAAAGACCCTACTATGTTTAGGAGGATAGTAGGGAGTTTGATTTACATGACTATCATAAGGCCAGACTTGAGCTATGCTATTGGCCTTGTCAATTAGTTTATGCAGATGCCTAGAAAGCCTCATTTGGATGCAGTTAGATGTATATTGAGGTATGTGAAGTCCACTTTACATTATGAAAATTTTTATGAGGCAGGTAAGAACGTACAGATTTTTGGATATACAGATGCAGATTGGGCAGGTAGCATGTCAGACAGAAGATCTACAACTAGATTCATGTTTTTCCTTGGTAGTGCAGCAATTACATGGAGCAACAAAAAGAAACCTACAGTTGCTTTATCGAGTACAGAGGCTGAGTATAGAGGTGCTGCTATGGCAGCATGTGAGGTGGTATGGCTGCAAAAGTTATTAGGTGATTTGGACATGTAGGGAGATGGTCCAGTTGCCATTCATTGTGACAACATGAGCAACATACAACTAGCTAGGAATCCAGTGTTCCATGCTAGGACAAAACACATTGAGGTGCACTACCACTTTGTGAGAGAGAAGGTACTTGCAGGAGACATTGACTTGGTATATGTCAGCAGACAGGATCAGATAGCTGACATTTTCACAAAGGCATTGGGTGCAAAGAAGCTTCAAAAGTTCTGAAGCTTACTTGGAGTTGCAGAGATAGCGTTGAGCTTGAGGGGGAGTGTTGAGATGGCAAGCTCAACATGTGTGGACATTGATGATGGACCGCCTGACTAGATTGATCCGCACATCTACACTTAGCACATTAGTGGTCATTATGATACTCACATGGCCACTGACTTATCACTTATTATATTTAGTTTGTTACACCTACCTACATCTAGCAAGGATATAGCGCTAGTCGATTAGTGTAGTCGGTTATGCACTGTTTGAATTAGTAGGCCTATTTCCATTATGTTGTCTCTTATCTATACTTTATGTGCATTGTATAGTGGATGAAGAAGAAGAAGAAACCAACAAGAAAACGTTTTGATCTCCATCTCTCTTCTTCTGTTCTTGATTGAGCTTCCTCTTTTGTATAGAGTGTGTGTTTGGTGCAACAGCTCAAGCAAATCCCCCCATCACGCGATTCTTGACAGCCCTTCAAACTATGCTCTATCCATGTAGGACCTTGGTTGATGGGACCTGAAATGGGCCGGCACTAGCTATGGCACTAGTCGGACCTCATGCTCATGACACACAAACACCCTCATGGCCTCGTGGACCAGGAGCGTTAATCTAATGCTAAAGGACAAAGTGCCCTAAAGCTTAATCTATGTGTTTATAGCTTATAGTCCAATGTTTCCCTTAAAACCCCTCAGAGGGAGAACCCAAAGTACACAGGCATAATGCCACGTCACACACATATAGGAGGTACTCCACCGACTAATAGTCGGAGCCCCAGTGCAGCTCTCCTACATCTTAGGGATTGGCCCTTTGATGCACTGCTAAACATATAACACAAACGAGCACAAACTCCTCTCCTTTATATTTCTTGTATTTCCAGGAGATATACCATGCTTCCTTACTTCACAATCCCTTAGGGAACCGACCCTCTACCCTACGGCAAGGGATAACCTCACACTCTCAATCGTGGGTCAAAGTCCTAAGAAAACAATTGCTATGTAGTCCAGGAGATTTTTCTTCGATACCATGAACCATGCATAGTGCATAATGTGAATGGTTTAGTGCGCAAACAATAGAAAATCAGCATTGTGCATTGTGCGCAACCAATCTTTTCATGATTTCCATGCTAATGTTTATGTATTGAAACGAGGAGAGACACCGAGCCTTATGCTCATGTTGCCTTTTCCTTTATCTTAAAACAACGTCCTATAGCCATGACGCAACACATAAATCAGATTTAAGATTGTACTTTGATGCTCAAACTCCCCTCTCACCCTACCGTTTAATGTTTTGTAATCTCGTTGATAGGTGTAAGAGTCGTTTTATGTGTATTTTTTTGTAGAGAAAGCAATAAACATGAACGGAAACATAGAAAGGAGGGTAAACCGAGGCTAACCTTGTGCTCTACCTTCATTATACATTGCACAAACACTTATGTGATTTTCTGGAAATTTCCTTTTATCGTTTCCTAATTTTCTTCCATTTAAAACCCATTTTTCACCATTTTTTTGGTAATTTTCCTCTATTATCTTCAATAAAAAATGACTAGAAATTGAGATTGATTGTGGGCTGTGGCCCTTAGGTTTCTTGACAGCAAAATTTTAGGTTTTATTGATGTTATATCTCATGTTTCCCCTTTATTTTGCAAAAAAACCCCCATTTTACCTCTTAAACACATGTTTTACGGGTTTTATACCATTAATTTCAGTCATAACACTTATGATTTTCTGATTTTCTGAGCATAAATTGATCAAACTCATAGCAAACAACAACATAATGCATAATCAGCCCATGGGAACAATATTTCATCACCCAAATAGCATAAAAACTCATTTTTTCTTCATAAAAATTGAATTACCGCTTAGGCTTTGTGTCTCGGGATCTCGGTTTTGCTATGGGACTGCGTGTCAGCCCTCATTCAATGTCCAGCATCTTCAAGAACAGCACTTTTCATGTGTTCATCCACCCGGAAGCAATCCGGTCTCATCCGGACAAGCTTTCCTCCATCATTCTTCATTGTCTTCTTCCACACAAGAACAACCCCTTAAGGGAGAGAGAGGGAGGAGAGAGAAAGACTGAAATCAGAGATCTCCATTGAGGCCACCATTTGACGGGGGAAGCATAGTAATAGAGTCAGCATCCAGAGGGTAGACCGGGGGTAATGTCAATTGCAGTGGTTGCTTTGAGTCTGGCATCTCCATCCCATGATTGGGGGCGCAATTTTCAGCGCCTCTCTGGCCACGCTCCCCCCACGTTTCTCTCTCCACGACTTCTTGCCAAAATTACATGCTACATTAAAAGTTTGGGGGCTCCCAAAGGTCACTTGCCACTTGACCACTCTAATGTCCACCCCTTCGCATCTTGCCCAACTTGTGGCCATTTCTCCGTCCGGTGTCTGAATCGAGCTCTAAAAAATCCTGGGCATCCGGCTTGACATCCTACATTGGCCGATAACTCCTGACAACCCGCACGGCAGTTTGAAAAATTATCAAAAATCAACAAGTGTCGCTCGGGCGCCTTTAAAGCACTTTGATGCTTAAAATCGTCCTAGGTCGAGCCGCCGCCTTCGACATTGAATATTTTTTCCTTGATATTCGTAATTTTTAGCTATTTTTAAGCACTTCTCGACATCAAATTTCCACTCTCATTGGCGACCACGGGATAGGGCAACTTAGCCCTTCAAATCCCACAATAGATCTGTACAAAACAATTAAAGGAAGCATCAAGCTGATACAAAATAAATACATACTAAACACAGTACAATGCTCACTCTACCCCTAACAAAACCAAGGCATGACATCCACAAGGAGTAGGCCTAGTATAATCTGATAAAAGGTCCGGAGCTAGTCACTGACCAACTGCTCCAACACGGCCAAACTAAAAAGAACTATCAAAGAGGTTGCCCTAAGTGGTGGTCTGAACTACCTACCTAACTAAGAACAACACAACCAAGAGCTCCTACTAGGCGAGGACTCCTATAGCATGATCAAGAAGTATTTTCTTGTAGCACATTTCTTCGTTTAGGTTTTTATTTTCCATACTTGGGCATGTAAAAAGAAGGGAGCTGAGCGTAGTGACCCAAGGAGAACAAGGTATCGGCCTCAGGACCTGTCTCGGTACCCAAGAACCTACCAAGCCCTCGCAAGGCGACACTTAATCCTTTTTTGACTCTCACTTTTATTTTAGCTCCAACCTTCCTTAATTTCTTCTTTTCTAGCAAGATGCTACCCCTAGGAAGATAAGGCATCGGCCCTGGGTCTCTGACTCGTCCCCAGGAAACTAAGAGGCCTTTGCTAGGCAATGATCAACTGCTTATAAATTTTCATTTCTTTCATTTTCTATTTTTACAGGGGGTTAGAACCCCTTTTTACACACCTTTGTATTTATTGATTTTCTTGAAGATATTCAAGGTTTCTTTTCCTTTATCATCATCATCATTTTTCCTTCTAGCAGGCTTCTCTAACTGCCTCACAACTAACAAGAGCTCCTAGAATGGCCGCCTAGCAGGCTAGCAGAACAGGGTCACTAGGACTACTTCTAAAACAGGTCTTTCAATGCTTGACAATGTATTTACAGGAGGCAACGACTACTCAGACCTCCCTCAAACATACTAAACCTAAACCTGGGACTTCATGCCTTGGTTTCCGGTCCCCAACAAGAAACGAAAAAACCCCTTAACAAGTACACAACCACATAGAGCATAAAAACCACAGTACTCATAAAGGAGAGATATCACCTGGATAGGGCCACGATAAGCTTCCACACAACAAAAGGCTCCTTCCAAGCTCTTCTTCGAACCTATCTAGCACAAAACTAAAACAAGAAACCATTAATTGCACCTGCACTAAACAGACAACTGGCCCTCTTGGCCTAACAAAATATAGCACTTCACTACAAAACTTGATCGGCCCTCTTGGCCTAATGAAATACGACATTCAAAATCTCGCAAAACGGGCCCTCTTGGCCTAACGAGATAAAACAGAGTAGCACCTACGCATCCTTCCCTGGAATAGCACAGATATACAATAATAAGCTCCTTCCCAAGGAGGAAAACAGGCTTGTAGCCCTAAACTAAATGCATAAGATTATGACCCATCCCTCCTGCATATATAGCAAGAGGCGTACGCATAACATGTTGTCGAATCAGCCTATGGGTCCAAGATAATAACGGTAGATTGGTCTCGGCTACTCTTTGCATCACCCATATCAACCATCGTCTGCCATATATTGCATGCTCTGATAACATTCCCCACAAGAGACCAAGTCCTGTTTCATCATTGATCACAATATCCAAACTAGGACCACAATTAAAGAAGAGGTCTTCCTCATAAGCAAGATTTGCCAGTGAATCCGCAAACTGATTCTAGTAACGTGGAATCAGCTGAAAAGACACTCTCTCAAACTCTTCAAGTACGGTCATAGCAGTCCGATGATATATACAAAGAATGGGATTCCGCACTGTGTATGTCCCATCTAGTTGATTCAGGATCAACTGGGAATCCCCTTTTACTAACAACCAACGAATACCACCTTGTTTGGCAATATACAGTCCCATAATCAAGGCTTTATACTCTACTATATTGTTGGTGAATCCTACCCCAAGATAAGCAGCTAACTTCATCGTAACTCTTCATCGGGGATCTTGGATTACTACTCCAACACTCCCTTTTTTATTAGGGCCCCTGGACGCTCCGTCAAAATATAATGTGTACGTCCATAATGGGTTTACACAGCTTGCTATCACGAACTCCTTTATTCGTAATTATGGTAATCAAAGTTTAGCATATTGAGAGGATGATTTGATGGCTCCATCCCACCTTCTTCATTGAACTCAATATGGATACTTGTCAACAGTCGTAAGCAGTGATGGCAGAAGACTTTGATCTCCCACACAAAGGTTCCATCTTCTTGCTCAATCACTTTGTATCCTTTGCTCCACCAGATGAGTTTCCCCTGATGGTATCTCTGCTCTAGATACGGGTGCTCCAAATAAGGAATTAACCGCCGCATCAACCAGCTTTTAAGCTCTTTTGCAGGTCTCAAATCATCCCCAGCATGGACCTGCAATGCATTTTATCTGTATTAGCATACTTAGAAATAATAAGGTTTAATCTTATTAAGATTAACCTTATTTTTAAACTCTACTCCCTGTAAATCAGCTAATAGGGCCGTAGACCTATTGTTTCCTAGCCTCACAATCTTGTAGGGCCCATCCCATTTAGGTTCCAGCTTCCCTGGAAACATCTCCCTACGCGCATCGTAATAGAGGACTAATTGCCCTTTTTAAAATGTATACTTCTTTGCTCTGAGGTCATGCAACTGCTTCATTCGACGTTTAGCTACCTCCTGGTGTAATAAGCTCTGCAACTTCAGCTCATCCAGGTGGGCTATGGTCGTGAAACGTTCAAAAAGGGAATCCTCATCTCCCAAGGAGTGGTTAATTGCAAACCGTATGGTCGGCAATTCGATTTCAAGGGGTAACACACACTCTTTCCCATAAACCAATTTAAATGGAGTATGGTCGGTAGCTCGCTTGAACGTGGTATTGTACGCGCATACTGCCACATACAACTTCCTGTCCCAGTCTCATTTATTCTCAGAGACTATCTTAGACAAGATCCCCACAAGCTGTTTATTAGTACTTTCCACCTACCCATTTGCTTGCGGATTATAAGGAGTTGTTTTATTATGCTTGATTTGCCAAGCTTCAGTCAAGCTTTTGATCACCTTATTCAAAAAATGGGTTCCACGGTTCGACACTAATTCTTTCAGTGGATCGAAACGGCAGATAATCTGCTCTAAAAGGAAACTTGCAGTCTCTTTTGCATTGTCCTGCCTCGTCGCCCGCGCTTCTGACCATTTTGTAAAATAATCAGTGGCTACTATAATGTACCTCTTTTGGGTAGTAGACGACAGGGTGATAGGACCCACAAAGTCAATGCCCCACTTCTCAAATGGAAGGATAGCCATGATAGGCATAAGTGGGTGTTTCCTATTCTCTCTACTGTCATGTCTTTGACAGGTATCACATCGCTTCACATATTCAAAGGAATCTTGGAAGATGGACGGCCACCAATATCCAGCTCGTAAAGCTTTCTGCGCCGTCAACCGTCCCGCGAAGTGCCCTCCACATGCATAGTCATGACACTCCTCCAAGATAAAAGGAACCTCGTCAGGCATCACACATCGGTGATAGATATCATCAACACCTTGCCGATATAGTATCCCTGCGATCAAGGAAAACTTCAATGCCTGTTGTTTGATTTTCCTCTTTTCAAAATTTGACAAACTAGCTCTCGTCTCTCCTGTTGATAGATAATGCGTAATAGCAGTATACCAAGATGGAATAGAAGCTGTATCAATTTTAAACATTTCCTCAATATCACTTCCTTTAGCCAAAATCTCTTTTGGCTCCCCGAAATTCAAAAGGCATTCCACAATACCCTACAACCTCGGTGGCTTACTCTTGATATCATAATCGAACTCCTGCAAAGTGATTAACCACTTTGCCAAACGATCAGGCGGCTGTAGCTTGTCCATAAGCAATCTAAGTCCTTCTGCCTTCGTATAGAATACTACTTTTCATAGAGGATGTAGTGCCTAAATTTCTTAGTCCCAAAGACCATCGCAAGACACAAATTCTCCATGTAGGTATAATTGATCTCTGAAATGCCCAATTTCTGACTAGCAAAAGCTATCGGGTGATACCACTTTTCCTCCCAAATTTGGGCTAAACAGTAGCTGATACTATGCATGGTGGCTGCTGAAAATATATAGAACACCTCACCCCTTTTAGGTGCTTTTAAAACAGGTGCTTTTACTAGCTCCTGTTTCACATCCTTGAAAGCTACCTTACAAGGGTTGCTCCACTCAAATGAACAGCTAAAGGATAATAAATTCGTTAATGGCAACGTTCTTTCTGCGAAGGCATTTATAAACCTCTGATAGTACCCTGTCCACCATTGGATGCATGTGTTGAGATATCGAGCTCCACTCGTGATATGCCAGGGTGACCGTTGTGCACTTATGTCACCGACTTGTCAGTTGGTTTGTAGATGCGGTTAGTACACTGTCCATGAATAATAGCTAGATGATAGCTATCCTTATCTACTCTAATTCGTGGCTTAGTTAGTATGCCACCTTAGTTAGTTGAGTTTGGTTTGAGACCCATATATAGGGTTCTTCTATTTCTATGTACAAGAGTTCTTTTGGCTTACACAACTAAGAAGAGGAAAACTGTTTTTAGCCTCCGCCTTTGTGTGTATTCCCCCATTGTGCAAGCAAGAAAGCTACAAGTGAGACTCCTTCCTTCTCTCCCACAATCTTGACATGGTATTAGAGCCTTGTTCATGGTAAGGAGCTCAAGAAAGCAAGCCAAGTTTGCGGTGTTCTGGTAAGAGGACCAGTGTTGCTTTCATTTTTTTGTTTTAGGAGCATCTTTGTAGGTAGCACAGCTGGAAAGTGCAAGAGTGCATTGTCTCAGATTGAGACGCCCTTCGTGGTGTAGCAAGAGGGCAGTATATGTTGCGAGTAAGGGCTTTAGCCCTTAGTTGCTCTGTTTTTTTTATTTGAGGCCATTTCGGGGCCTGTTTTGGAGGCGGAAGTTTTCTGCACGCACTCAGGAAAAGCCCCTATTTTATGCTATGCGACCACTGTTCTACAGGTCGGTGAAAAGTTACTGTAGAAATTGCATCGTATGCCTGTGCGCAGAGACATTGGGAGTTATAGAATCATCCTTGTTGCCTGTTGATGCAAAATCGTCACTAGGAAGTGTCTGTGTGGCCAAATACCACTTTCGTCAGTTTTACAGATTTGCCCTTGTGAGACTGAAGATGTGTTCTTTGCAGTGACATAATTTTTTGTAGTGTTCTGTAATGGCGTATGATTCTCTTTTACAGATTGTAACTGAAAAACTTGACAAGAACAACTTCCAAGCATGGAAGTTTAGAATGACGAATTTCCTTATGGGAAAAGGATATTGGGAATTCGTTGCAGGAAATGAAGAAGAACCAATTCTTCCTGATGTTCCCAATCAACAGCAAATGCAGGCATTTAAAGCATGGCATGAGAGAGCCAGGAAAGTTATGTACTGGCTGTCTATCAGCATTTCAAACTCTATGATTATGCATATTCAAGATACAAGTACACCAAAGGAGACATGGGATATTTTGTCAAAAATGTATAGCACAAATACGCAAGCCAGGAAAATGCAACTCAAGCAAGAGTTGCACAATGTGCAAAGAGAAAGTATAAGCATCAATGACTACCACATGAAGGTGAAGAAGATTGCAGATGCACTTGCTTCCATTGGGTCGCTAGTGGAAGATGATGATTTAGTTTCTGTGACCTTGAATGGTCTAGGAAAGGATTATGCATAGTTTCGAACATCCATTTCCATCCATGAAAGATTTCCTGATTTTGAGGAGTTGATTGCTCTTCTAATTTCTGAGGAGCAGAGAAATGGTGGTGCATCTTCTTCAGGAGGAACTTCAAAAGAAGCTATCTTCTACTCAAATGTTGGAAGAGGTAGAGGCAGAGGTAGAGGAGGCCGATCTGGAGGCCGTGATAGAAATCAGAATATGTAGCAAACTCAAGAAAACCAGTCCTATGGAGGAGGACGTGGTAACTCTAGAGGCAGGGGGAGCCAAAGAGGTCGTGGTGGATGGCAAAGAGGCCAAAATGCAAACAACAATGTTGAATGCTACTACTGTGGTAAAATGGGTCATATGGCTAAAGACTGCTATAAAAAGCAGAATGACATCATGAATGGAAAATTGAAACAAGGGAATTATACATCTTCTAGTAGACATGGCGATGACAGAAATGAGCATTTGTTTATGGTGCAGCACATGACCAATTCTGTGACAAGTGCAGAAGAAAGAAACGATGTGTGGTATGTTGACTCAGGTGCATCAAACCACATGACAGGTCATGCAGAATGGATGCAGGATGCAAGGAAAATGGAAAAACGGGATTTGTAGAGACTGGTGATGATACTGCACATCCTATTGTGCAGATTGGAAAAATTCCTTTGTCTATACAAGATGGGAAAAAGAAATACCTGTCGGATGTATTTCATGTCCTGAATATCACCAAGAACCTGGTTTCTGTTAGTCAAATGGTTGAGCAGGGCTTGCAGGTCAGATTTTAATTCTCATGGATGCTTTGTTGAGGATATGAAAAATAAAGGTCGCTTGATAGCAAAAGGAAAGAAGAAGGGCAGAATGTTTACGTTGGATGCATACATGCCTAAATTGAATGCAACAATGTTTGCACATGGGACCGGTGTAGTTGCAGATATTGATATCTGGCGTAAACGCATTGGTCATGTTAATGTACAGCGACTTAAATCAATGCAAGCCCAAAATATTATTGCAGGATTGCCTAAATTCAAGGTTGTAGAAATGCATAAGGTATGTGAAGCCTGTCAATTTGGAAAATAGGCAAGGAAACCATTTCCTAGACATATTCAAGAGAGTAAGAAGCCATTGGAATTAATCCACTCTGATGTGTGGACTACTAAAGCTGCATCTCTTGGAGGCTATCATTATTTTGTCACTTTTATTGATAACTATAGCAAAAAAGTTTGAGTGTATTTTATGAAAAAGAAAAGTGAAGTTTTTGAGCATTTCAAAACTCTTAAAGCTATGGTTGAAAAAGAAACAGGCCTGCAAATAAAATGCCTAAGGTAAGATGGAGGGGGAGAGTACCTCTCAAATGAGTTTGCAAGGTTCCTGCAGGAGCATGGCATAAAGCAGCAATATTCATGCAGTCATACCCCACAACAAAATGGAATTGTAGAAAGAAAAAATAGGCATATTGGAGAGGTATCTCGTGCCATGCTCAACGAAAAAGACTTGCCAGATTTTTACTGGGCTGAGGCAGTTGCTATAGCAGTCTACATAATGAATATGACTCCCACTGCAGCAATACATGGCATGACTCCAGAGGAGAGGTATACTGGTAGGAAACCAGATATTTCTCATTTGAAAATTTTTGGTTGCATTGCCTATGTTCATGTGCCAGATGAGTTGAGATCCAAGTTGGATCCAAAAGCTGAGAAGTGCATCTTTATTGGTTACTCTCTGCAGCAGCAAAAAGGGTATAGATGCTATAACCCTTCTACTCGTAAGTTTACAGTGAGCAGAGATGTTTTTTTTTAATGAGATGAGTAGCTCGTATAAACTAGTAAATGTGATTGATAATGTAGATGCACAAAATGGTAATGCTGCACAGAATTCACAGCAACAGTCACAAGATATTAGTGGACCAGGATCGTCCTCTAGTGCAGTGGTTCACATTCTTTGCCATGGACAAGCAGATTGAGATCAGGATAATCTTCTCAAAGCAATGCAGATAGTGGTATGCAGGTATCACGAAAAGGAAAAGAGAAGGTAGATCAGCCCATGTTTGATGTGAATGCAGGTCACTCTTATGTGGATGGTGAATCCAGTGGCTCAGAACAGAGCATTGATGATGAGTTGGGTATTCCTTCTATTGTTACACCTGGAGTAAGGAAGACCAGGGATGTTTTGAGAGCACCTGAGAGTGAACCTACTTTGTGCAGGTCTACCAGAGCTAGGTATCCTGTGGGGATAGGTTGAAATATGATGGATTTACAACCATTCACTATGCATATATGGTCAAAGTGATACAGGAACCAAAACCCACTTCTTTTGAGCAAGCCATGGGAAAAGAAAAATGGGAGAAAGCCATGGATGAAGAAATGGATGCCTTGGAAGCAAATGCTACATGGGAATTGGTACCTTTGCCTAAAGATAAGAATGCAATTGGTTGTAAGTGGGTTTATAAGGTGAAACACAATGTAGATGGTTCTGTGAATAGATACAAGGCAAGAATAGTAGTCAAGGGGTATGCACAAACATATGGCATTGATTATGAAGAAACATTCAGTCTGGTTGCAAGGATGGCAACCGTAAGAGGAGTCACGTGATCTGCAAGAAGAGGTCTATATGGAGCAGCCACCAGATTATGTGCATGTTGTTCATCCTGAGTTTGTTTGTAGGTTGAAGAAATCTGAGTTTGTTTGTAGGTATTATGCTACTTGTCATTTATGTTGATGATTTGATTATGATAGGTGACAGTGATGAAGATATCCTTCATGTGAAAATGCTATTGAAGCAGAAGTTTGAGATGAAAGATTTGGGAGAGCTGCGTTATTTATTGGGCATTGAGGTGATTAGATCACCAAGTGGGATACGGCTCTTGCAGAGGCAGTATGGATTGGACATGCTGTCCAAATATGGGATGATAGGTTGTAAGCCTGTTTCAGTTCCTTTGGAGCAGAATGTGAAGCTAAGCGCAGATGCAGGTGAGCTTCTGGAAGACCCTGCTATGTACACATGCATAGTAGGAAGTTTGATTTATATGAGTATTACCAGGCGAGATTTGAGCTATGCTGTTGGATTGGTAAGTCAGTTTATGCAGGCTCCAAGGAAACCGCATTTGGATGCGACTAGACGCATACTCAGGTATGTGAAGTCCACATTGCAGTATGGACTACTTTATGAGACTGGGGTTCAGATACAGTTGTATGGATACACTGATGCTGATTGGGCTGGTAGTAATTTTGATAGACGATCTACCAGTGGATATGTGTTCTCTTTTGGGAGTGCTACAGTCACTTGGAGCAGCAAGAAACAACCTATAGTTGCCTTGTCGAGCACAGAGGCTGAGTACAGGGGCGCAGCAATGGCTGCATGTGAGGTAGCTTGGTTGCATAAGCTACTTTATGATATGCATCAGCCTACAGATGGGCCAGTTGTCATTTATTGTGACAACATGAGTAGTATACACTTGGAAAATAACCCAGTCTATCATGCTAGAACAAAGCACATTGAGGTGCATTATCAGTATGTGCGGGAGAGGGTTTTACTAGGTCTTATCGATCTAGTTTATGTCAGCACAGAGGATCAGGTAGCTGACATAGTTATGAAGGCATTGGGCGTAGAGAAGTTGCGCAAGTTCAAAGACCTGCTTGGTGTGCAGGAATTGGGATTGAGATCGAGGGGGAGTGTTGAGATATCAAGCTCCACTCGTGATATGCCAGGGTGACCATTGTGCATTTATGTCACCGACTTGTCAGTTTTGCAGATGCGGTTAGTACACCGCCCATGAATAATAGCTAGATGACAACTATCCTTATCTACTCTAGTTCGTGTCTCAGTTAGTATGCCACCTTAGTTAGTTGATTTTGGTTTGAGACCCATATATAGGGTTCTTCTATTTCTATGTACAAGAGTTCTTTTGGCTTACACAACTAAGAAGAGGAAAACTGTTTTCAGCCTCCACCTTTGTGTGTATTCCCCCATTGTGCAAGCAAGAAAGCTACAAGTGAGACTCCTTCTTTCTCTCCCACAATCTTGACAGCATGGACAACAAGGATTTCATGGGCAGCATGGCCCCTATGATCTGCATAACAAGGTCATCCTAACAAAGTACAATGGGCAATCCCCCTCACCATCTGACCTGGAAGAATAAACGTCCAAGTTGGAGTTCTACTTCAACATCTACCCCCACACTGATGATCAAAAAATACTTTTTGCGTCTTTCCACTCGGAAGGTTTTTCCCACACTTGGTGGCACTATATCAATCGGGAGAATCAATAGTTCATTGATTGGGAAGATTTCAAAATGCATATGGTCCAAGTTTTTGTGTCCCGTGTGGAAAAAGAATTGTTGGCAAGATGATAGTACACCCTTAACCAACGTAATCTCACTGTATGTGACTACACAAATTAGTTCATGAACTTGACCATGTTTATGGAGAGCATTAATGACTATGCTAAATTGCTCAAGTACATCTATGGGTTGGAACCGAGTCTAATGACCGATGTCATGGCCCAAAAACCTACCACGTTGTTTGATGCAATTGAATTGGATGAGAGATATGCAAGAAAGTACCGTAAGAATGACCATTTTCAGCGAGGCGTTGGACCTCTCCGCATTCCTTTACGGTCAGCCCCATATGGAGGTGGTTTTTGAGGCACTTCTATGCCTAATAATGGCCCCAAAGTACCCACTTACCCCGCCTTCCATGCTGAAAGAAAAATGGGCACTTTTGGGACAGCATCGGGCTCTACTACTGAAAATAGGTATGCTGAAAATAAATAGTCCACTACATCACCTTCCCATGGATCCAGTAGTCAACGATTCATCTCCCCATATGTTGTGAAGGAACGGAAAGAAAAGGGCCTATGCTTTAAGTGTGGAGATAAATACACTGTTGATCATGCATCCAAATGTCGGTACAAGATAGCTAAGGTCAAAATTCATAGCATGTATGTCATGGAATATTGGCACAATGAGGAGGATGACCTGCCCATTGACAAGGCTAAGCCCACGGAGGATGTTGATCATGAGCAGTTCTATGACCCGGAGGATGGATTTCCCTTTGACCCGGGAGGTGCTCCCTCACAGATACTTGATTTAACATCCCACCCACCTCCCACTTCCCTTTGCTTGATCTCCTTGGATGCTTGGACGGGTTCCCGTAGCCCTAGTACCCTTCACATTCAAGGTAGTATCAATGGAAAGCATGTTTTTATCCTTGTGGATAGTGGAAGCACTCACAATTTTGTCAATAAATTAGCCATTGATTGGTTGAAATGTACCCCTATGACATTACACCACCCCTTGAAGGTCCAAGTAGCAAATGGAGAAGAAGAAATCAGCACACATGTATGTCCCGCAGTCCCCTTATGCATGGCTGAAAATTATGTGGCACTAGTTGATCTGATTGCCCTAGATATGGGCCCCATTGATGTTGTCTTGGGCTATGATTGGCTGAAACAATTGGGAAAAAATTCTATGGACTTCTCTCAGATTTACATGGAGTTTATGATGCATGGATAGCCTATCCACCTAGAGGGAGTTCAAGATCATGCTGATTTTTAGCTCATTACAACAAAGCAACTCAAACGGGAGTTTAAGAAATGCTCACAAATCTTTGTTTTGCAATTAAATAAGGGCAACTCTGATCAGCCCTTTGTAGTATCTCATGATTTTTCCTTGCAGGCCTTACTTGAGGAATACAATGAATTATTTTAGATGCCTACACCCCTCCCTCCCAAAAGACAAGTGGACCACCCACTTGACCTAGAGCCCCATTCCAAGCCAGTGAACAAACCCCCTATAGAATCTCCAAGTGTGAGCATGAAGAGGTTGCAAAGCAAATCAAGGAGTTGTTGGAGATGGGTTTCATTGAACTGAGTTCTTCCCCCTATGCATCCCTTGTCCTCTTAGTCAAAAAGAAAGATGGCTCCTTTCGCATATGCATTGACTACAAAGATTTGAACAAAATTGCACTAAAGAACCACTATCCCATCCCATGGATTGATGATTTGTTGGATGAGTTAAAAGGGGCATGCTTTTTCACTAAGATTGACTTGCGCTCTCGCTACCATCAGATTCGTATGCAGGCAAGAGATGAGGTCAAAACGGCCTTCAGGACTGATCGTGGGCTTTACCATTTTCTTGTGATGCCTTTTAGGTTGACTAACGCCCCTACCACCTTTCAAAGCCTCATGAACAAAATCCTACATCCCTTTCTATTCAAGTTCGTGCTTGTTTTCTTTGATGACATCCTCATTTACAACAAGTCATCTATGGAGCACTTGACACACGTTTGGAGGGTGTTTGACATATCAAGAGAGCATCGACTCTTTGCTAAGGAGAGCAAATGCATATTCATGCAGACCTCTGTGGAGTAATTGGGACACATTGTGAGCAAAAATGGTATACAGGCTAACCTAAAAAAGGTGCAATGTGTTAAAGATTGGCCCACTCCTTCCACCACCACTTCTTTGCATGGCTTCCTTGGTCTCTCTTCATTCTACCGACGCTTCATTAAGCACTATGCCACCATTGCAACACCTTTGACTGATCGCTTGAAAAAAGAGTTATTCTTTTGGGATGCCACTACGGATCATAGCTTCAAACAATTAAAGGACACACTTACTTTAGCCCCATCCTTGTTTGCCCTGACTTCTCTAAGCTAATTACCATTCATTGTGATGCTAGTGGCTGGGGTATTGGTGCAGTATTGTTGCAAGAGCATGGTGTTATTACATTTGAAAACCGCGAGCTTGATGAGAAGGAGATGCAAATGAATGTATATGACCAAGAAATGTTGGCTATCCTCCATGCCATCAAGAAGTGGCACCACTATTTGTATGGCAGCTGCTTCCAAGTCAAAAGCGATCACCGAGTCCTCCAATACTTCTTGACTCAGTCTACTTTGACTCCTAAGCAAAGGCGATGGGTGCAACCTTACAGAACTATGACTTTGACATTTCACACACATAGGGCAAGGATAATATTGTGGCTGATTCTCTCTCTTAAATGTGGGCATGTAGAGTGTCCTCTATCTCAGAATTGCACAGTGATTGGGTTGAAGAGCTCCAAGAGGCTTACTTGTTAGATGATCATTTTAGCCACACATTTCAAAAATTACAACATGGGGTTATGGCTGAAAACTCCCAATATCAACTCAAGCATGGCTTTATTTGGTCCCATGTCAAGATTGTCATCCCGCACACTTCCCCCTTCATGCAGAAGATCATGGAAGAAATGCACTCTTGCCCCACTGCCAGTCACTTGGGTGTTTCAAAACATATGATAGGATTGCCAAGAGCTTTCATTGGAAAGGCTTATGGAGGGATGTCAAGGACTTTGTGACCAAATGTGTTCCATGCCAATAGAACAAGGATAGTACACTCAAGCCCACTGGCGTCTTGCAGCCTCTCCCTATCCCTGAAGGGAAATGGACTCACATCACAATGGACTTTATCACTAGCCTTCCTGCGACTAGGAAAGGGTGGAACAGTATCTATGTGGCAATTGATCGGCTCACCAAAGCTGCCCACTTTATTCCCATTAAGATCCAATATACTGCCTTTTAGGTCACCACTCAGTTTATGGAAAATGTCTTCAAGCTGCATGGCTTACCACAAGTCATAGTACATGATCGGGATGCAAAGTTTATGAGCAACTCATGATACACAATTTTCACCTCCATGGGGACAAGCTTGCTCCATCCACTACGTACCACCCTCAGACTGATGGCCAAACTGAGAGAGTGAACAAATGGCTTGAGACATATTTGAGGCACATTTGCCATGATATACATCACAGTTGGGATACGTGGCTTCACTTGGCTGAGTTTGCATATAATAACTCCACACACTCTAGCATTGGAGTGTCCCCTTTTGAGGCCTTATATGGGTATAAGGTTTCCCTTCCCACAGTCTTGTTTACTAATAAGATCAACCCTCAGAGTCAAGATGAATTGGATCGCATGCAAGCTTTACTTAAACAATGCAAAATGAATCTTCAGAAGGCCCAAACACACATGAAACTCTATGCTGATGAAAAACGAAGGCATTTAGGATTCCAAGAGGGGGAATTGGTCCTTTTTTGAAAGTGCCTAAGTCTCGTTACTCAACTCTCAAAGAGGGCAGCAGTAATAAGCTAGCCCATCACTTCAATGGCCCATACCGGATCTTGAAGAGAGTTGGCGACTTGGCCTACTGCTAAGAGCTCCCCCCTACCACCAAAATCCACAATGTGTTTCATGTCAGCCAGCTGAAACCCTTTGTAGGCTCCTCAGTGGACTATGTGGAAGAACTTCCCCCATAGATAAAGAGGGCATCATTCAATATGTCCCTGAAGCAATCATTGGGCAGCGAGATAAGCACTTACGATCTCAATCCATCAAAGAATACCTCATCAAATGGCAAGGCCTACCCTTGGAAGAAGCCTCTTGGCACCCAGCAACCATCCTCAATGAATTTCCCTACCTCAGTGAACCCCAACAGCTAGAAGACTAGCCAGTCATGCTCCGAATTGCCCACCCTCTGGCCATAGACTACACACTATTTTAGAACAATTTTGTACTTACTCAAATCACATGCATGTTATTTCTACATAGGCTAAAAGTACCCGTCATAAGCTCCATTTTGACATATGGTGCGCTCTATTTGGAGCAGCCTATCAAAGGTTATGACTAGTTTACTTCAATAGACTGGTCCCGGATTGCATGCTATCCCTAGTCTCTCCACACCTAATCTTCATTGTCAAAGGGCTCTGAGTAGTACTTTGCAACCCTCCCTTAGCCCACCCATCATCTCCTCTATTTCTCCTTGTTTTTTAGGGCAAAAACCTTTCGAGTGGGGATGGATTGTAACAAGCGGGATACACACCGACTAGGATTTAGACACCCCGTCACACTGACCGGGGTATTTAAGGTGTAAGAGCCCTAGATTAGGACAACCAGTTGTTATCAAGATCATACTCTTCACCTTCATCTCCAACTTCCATGGCTTCCTCCTCCCTTCTCTCCTCCCTTCTCTCTTTCTCTCTCTTCTTCTAGTCTTCTTCCTTCTTCTTGTTCTCTTTCTCTCTCCTCAACTCTTCTTCTCTCTCCTCTTAGCTTCTTTCATTACACTCTAGATTTCAAGACCATCACTCCATACTATAGAGCTTGGTGTAACAAAAACAAAATGTCAGCTACATATACATGCTTACTTATCTTGCATATGCACATGTTCTACAATTTTTATGAGGGAAGTTAAATTTTTTTTGTAGAAAATGCAATGTACAAAAGTGATGGGTTTTATGTGTCACATAATGTCTCACAAGATATATATGAAGGATTATTACCACACTCTATTTATGAAAAAGAAATTCAGCCAAAGAGATTTAGATTTTAATGGCCAAAGCTAGCCCTTTAGTCTATATGATCTCATTGGTTAAGCTATAGAAGAAGTTGTATAAGAAGAAGGAATAGAAATCTAATAGGCAACTATAGATCCTAAGTGGGTTGAAAGTATTTTATGCAATAGTCGTTAGGGGAAATATGGACTCAAAAAGGGTTGCCGAAGAAATTGATTAGATATCCTTAATCTTGGATTAGACCCTCTTGAATGGTCATCATTGTATACATTTTTGTCCCTTGGCCCCCCTACATTCTTAGGCTCCACCCACTTTATATGGTGGATCCTACCTAGAAAGGAGGGGATCTCCTTTTCTTTTCACGCTAGTAACTAGTCATGTTCATCTTCCAAGTTGGGACCACCATTGTTCCAAAAGTGCCACATTAGCAACTCAAATTTATTTTTTCTTGAATAATGAATTTTGAAAGGTTTCAAAAAAGTTGGGTTTCTTTCTTAAAAGATACCCAATTAGATTGCAAGGTAAAATACTCATTTTTTATATAATTTTTTAGATTAAAGGCTCTCTAAATCAAATTATCCTCCAAGAAGAGACCATCACTCCTCTAAAAGTGCCACATTAGCAACTCGGATTTATTTTTATTCCAAAAATAACTTTTTAAAACTTTCATTAAAAATAACTTTTTTTTTTTGAAAAGGCACCCAATTATATTGCAAGCTAAAACACTCATTTTCTATAT
The DNA here is from genome assembly GCF_053477565.2 of Lygodium microphyllum. Classification (NCBI taxonomy): domain Eukaryota; kingdom Viridiplantae; phylum Streptophyta; class Polypodiopsida; order Schizaeales; family Lygodiaceae; genus Lygodium; species Lygodium microphyllum. The sequence continues at coordinate 16,782,452 of NC_141141.1, read as the reverse complement.
ACTTTTTTTACATTAAAGGCCCTCAAAATCAGCTCATATTTTTTAATATCCACACATGTGATACTTGGAATCTTGCATAGGTAGTTACATAGTTACTTAATGCTCCACTACTCCTAATTGTCACATTAGTAGGGTGAACTAATTTTGATCCCAAAAAGTGATTTTTTTCTCTCCCTTCTCAAAACATGGTCTTTTCCATCTCTAGTGGTGCCTAACTATAATATATATGTATCTAAGCATTTTTCATGCTCTCTTTTGCCCTCTAACCCTTCCAAGTTAGTATTAACCCATGAAAACTTAATTTACTCTATATCATGTATTGTTCTAATGGAACCACTTAGGGACATAAGCAATCGTAAGAGAAATGTGGATTTTCATGTTCGTGTAGATGAAGAGTATGCTATTGCAAAGTCCCATTATAGTAGCAAGTGTAGGCTAGATTGAACAACTGCTTCCCAATATCGTTTAGAGGGAAAAAAATTGTGATCTTTGGGTGGATGGTTCCTTGTATCCTAATGATCCTAGCACTAGGCTAAATCCACCTTTCAATTCCACTTCTTCATTGAGTACTTTTGTTGGGGATGGTGAAAATGGTCTACTAGGTTATTGTTGCAAATGCTTAGATGGAAATAATCATATGCATCAAAATTATTAGTCAATGTTATAAAGTACTCATCAATAATTGTTACAATCCTAGGTTCTTTAAATGTGTTTGCAAAAATCCCTACAAGATTAATAAATCAAAGTGGAGAAGCTTGAAGAAGAATTGAAGCAATATAAAGGCAAGTAACAAGACATGGCAATGGATATGCAAAGAAATTCAACCTTGGAGGAGGAGAATGCTTCATTAAAATTGCCTTTGGGGAAAATGGAGAAGGATAAGAACATTGCAAAAGCAAATTTGCAAAGTTGTGGGTTATAAGAAAATAAAACGTTGATTACTTCCAATGCTATCACTACCCTTGAATGGTGGGGTGCCAAAAAGACATGTGCAAGTATTAAGGTTTGTCATTTTATATTAAAAGACAATTTGAATCTACTTTATTACCTAAAAATATCAATTTTTTCTTAGAAAAAATTTCAATGATACTAGAGGCTAAGGTGAGGGCCAACAAATGGAGCTTCTAAAGGCATTCTTAAAATGTACACATTTGATTGGAATTTCAAGAGACTCTCGACATCAAGCCCTCTAGGTTAATGCTTTGAATGAGGTTCTTGCATATGATCTTAATAGTTTATCCATAGAAGGAGTTCAAATATCATGTGATACAATTGGGGTTAGTTGACAAGGCTACAATGCCATATACTATATTATAGCAACTACATTGGCTCGTAGCAAAATACATCACATGATTTTGCCTCTTCCATTTCAATTGAGAGCTATATGACAAGAGTGAAATATATCCATTGTTGATTCAAAAGAAGAATATTTTTTAATCACTAACGAAATGGAAGTGGAGGGAACTAAAGGTGGAAGGATTCTTATGACTATGATAACTTCAACAATATTTTTGTTGACTTGGTTAAGTTGAAATTTGCCATGGCTTGTTTCTACAAGGTGCAATGCTTGGAAGGTATTGAACAATCCTAATCTAACATTATGGATTTAATATAGTACACTTATTTCTCCTAAGTTTGTACCAACTGTGATTACCAAGTTTTGCAACCTTGGAGTTTGCTATCAAGCTTTGACGAATGCTAAATTGTAAAGGGGGGGATGTAAGTTGGAGAGGGTGATCCTTATATTGATGAATTATGCCATGGCCTATGCAAAAGATAGAATGTTTGTCCAATCATCTAGTGTGTAGTCAGAAAAGGAAATTTGTTGGCTAATAACAGCTAAAGTGCCCAAGGAGTCCCATAATGTTCTCTCTTGGATCTTCCAACATACTCTATATCCGGATATAATTTCCAAGAAAACAAGTGGCGAGAAGCTCTATTGTGGAAGGAGTTGGAGAATTCAATGTTAATTGGCACTTGGGGGCAGCGATCTCAAGACTTTAAAGTGTATTTTCAACTGTGACACTAAGGCATTGGCATCATGTTCTTGTTCATTTTGCATGAATATAAAAATTTCTTCTAAGGCCATATGTAGATAATGTTGCGTGGAAGGAGGATCATCAACTTTTGCAATAGAAAGACACCATCAAATAGGTCATGTCTTGATGAGAATTGGAAAACCATATTTCCAATTGACATTGAGAATGTCCATTTTTGCACTTTGCATTGACTCATGCACATATTTGACAAGTTATTGAAGTTATATATTAATTATTTATTTATAATGAGGCCTCCCTCCATATATGAAGCAGTTATTGAGAAAGTTGAGGAGCTACTAAATTCATTAGATGTACATGGAGGCAAGGTAAAAATTAAAAAGGACTAGAAAATATGAAGCCTAACTTATGATGTAGCACAAAAAATATGACTAGCAAGCCATCAAAGTTAAAGTGGAAGCTGTGGAAAGATTTATGCAAATGCAATATAGATTTGGAAAGAGGCCATAGTTAAGAATACCTAGGAAAAAGTTTGTCATTCTTTTGATAAGCTAGTGTGTATAATGCTAAACGCATCAATAGTTTTTTCTACTCAAGTTGATTTTCATATAGTGGTTAATGATTTTACAAAGCCAAATCGATGCATGGGGAGAAACGAACATCACTCACTACATGGTACACCTTCAACTCTATTACTTATATATTCTTTAATATTTGGATACATTGACACTCCAAATCTAATATCAATGCTCCATATCTTTGCAACACATATTATATGCTAATGGATCTTTTTTTTTGAGAAATATGGGTCTTTGGAAATGTAGAGCATCCAAGGTATGGAAAAGTCTCATTAGCTGGCATGTGGTACATATTTCAAGAACACTTGTCATAGAGGAGGTCATTTCAACAAAAGCTACCTTGTAGAAATGTTCCATTGGTTTTATAGATGCACCCTTCGATTGCTCCATCACATTGGAGAATGCTAAGGCTACCATGTTGGCTAAATATCTCAGAAAATAAATCCACATGCATAATAAGAAAAAGTGGATAAACACATTTGTAATGAATACATATGTAGCATGGCATGTGACAAAGAAAAGGAAAATGGACCCCTTTAAATGCTAATAATAGGTTTCATATAAATAGAGCTCTTTTAGTTCATTTTTTATTTCATAATGCTATTGTTTTCTTCTCTTCTAATCCAACTATAGTCAGCGCCAAGCAGATTGCATGATGACATCTACTACTAGGCCAAGGCCAGGGATAAGTTTTCACTTCTCCATTGTGGCAAGGCAAAGAGATCCCCAATTTCAACTGGTGGGATGACTCCAAGAGTAGTAAACCTCATCGTCTTCATGCCCTCCTCCCCTCTCCATCCAAAGGCTCAAAGACTCTCCCTCAATTAATGTTTGAGACTTTGAAAAGAGCTAATGAGTAAGAAGACTCTTCTGAAGAGAAAGAAGCAAGCAAGAATGTTGAAGTTGACAACAATGAGCTGAAGAACAATGAGGTTGATACCTCTATGAATGAGGAAGGTGGAAACAATGATTGTAAGAGCAACATTGATGACAACATCAATAGGTCCTAAGACAGGATAGAATGGCCCAAGGCTAGTGGAGATGCAATCAAGGGGCACTCAATAGGTGGTTAAGGGTCCCATATGACACACCAAGATAAAAACAAAGCGAGCCAAATAACTTCCTCCTCCTCCTCTAGTATCCCTCCTCCTCACCCTAGAATGAGCAACCCACACCCAAGCCCCAATCCCAAGCCCAAGTACAAGGACAACAACTACAACGAGGTCCAAATAGTAGGGAAATGGTAAAGCAAAGGAAGAACTATCACCTAGCGGCTCTTAGAGAGATTCCCAAGTACCACAAGAGCACAGACCTATTGATCAAGAAAGTGTCATTTGCACAATTAGTGAAGGAAATCCTTCACTCTTATGGATATCAATTATGCATACAAGGGATTGCAGTGGAGATAATTCAAGAAGCTATAGAAACATATATTGTCTCCCTTTTTGAGGATGTATATTTGTGCATGATTCATGCCAGTGACCATAATGTAGCGAGACATGCAGTTAGCTAGATGGATAAGAGGGAGAGAGATTATAGCTACTAAGGCCCTAGAGTTTTTGTAACAAACTGCAATGTAATGTACTTTGTGAACTTTGATATGTAATGAAAAACCTCTGTTTTTAATTGTGCCTCGAATATCTCATATTGTATTTGTGCGTGAAGGTGTAATGATTAAATATGCAATGTCAATTGAAAACTCAACAATTAAGTAGAACAAGCAATTGATTATTGATCTAATGGTCTATTTAACCTTTTTGCTTTATTGAATGACAAGTTAGTATATGTCATACAAGTGACAAAGTACATAGAAATTTTTAGAAATTAATCAATAAAAATTTAATTGGTTTGACAGGCCCCAAAGTGCTTAGCTTTGGCTCAAAAAGCCCAAAAATGCCATTAGAAAGGTGATCTTAGCAATGAAGGATGCTTATTCATGCTTTATAGTGTTTAGGGCATCTTGCACTATTTAGATCCTTTCTCATGGCATTTTGCAAGATGCCCATTCACACTCCATAGCGTCCAGAGCATTCTGTACTACTGCTTAGATCACCTTTGTGATAATTTTTTGGGCTTTTTGAGCCAAAACTAAGCACTTTGGCCTATCAAACCACAAATTTTTAATTGATAAATTTTTAATTATATTTTTTCATTTTTCATACTCTAAAAATATTCAAATTGGTATCACATAATGTTAGTTTGGTAAAATACTTCAATCTTATCATAGTCAAATGCTAAAAGATAGACGATAGACTGTTGGGACAAAAAATGGGCTCAACACTGGCTCTAAGGCTCTAGTCGAGTCTCTATCCTCAACTGAAACACCCCATGGCCTCATGACTAAGAGCATCTAGAGGCTAACCACATTGATCTAACTTAGACATGTGTTTTTACTATTCATAATCCAACGAATCCATTCCCAACTCCAAGCAATTGGAGTTCCCAAAGAGATTGTATCACATACACAGGGAACACCCTCGAGTGGATTGTTGTGGCCCCACTACGACTCTCCTACACCTTGGGGATTGGCCCCAAGATGAGCTTCTTCAACATGTAGCACATGCAAAAAGTGTTCCACTCTTTTAGTGTTCATTCCACGAGATAATTCAATCCTTACCAAATCATGCCCCAAAGGGAATGAACATACTATCCTACAGTATGGGACCTTACACTCTCAACATAGGTCAATGATTATAAAAATCAAGTGCAATTTATCCAGGATTTGTTTTTCCAATACCATGGATATGTAATGCAATGCAAAGGTGAATGCCCTTAAATGCACAAACATGTAAACTTATAGATCAAACAATATGGGTTGTGTACAAACAATTCTTTTCATGACTGCACTCTAACATAGTGCATCATTGTTAAGGCAGCACTGAAGTAATTCGTATTACTTCCCTTGTTTAAAGACTTAGAACAAATACACTAGAGATCATATTCAACCATTTGAAACCATTTTTCAAAACATGCACAAATGGTAAAATCAAGCACTTACGTATTTATTTTAATACAAAGCCACACATATTTCAAAGTCAAGAAGTTGTTGATGCTCTTCAATGGCCTTTGATGCACCCTCAACCTTTGATTTATGCTCCATAACAATTTAGCATCATCACACACCCAAAATCTATCGCTTCTGCACACCCCTCTCTCACATAGATTGAGCCATAGGAACAAGGTGTAGAGAGGAGAAAGAAATATTTAAATCAAAGAATTTCATTCATTGCATCATTTTGTGCATGCATACAATCAGATTGAAGCCCTCAACACTACGTAGATCGAGGATATGCATTCCATCTCTGATGAATCGGCCCGATTGAAAAGCCATGATTATCCAAATCAAGGAGGCATTAAAAAACGTATGCCCCCCCCCTCCTTCACACTGAAAAAACGTTTTTTAATAAAGACCTTAGCTCAATTCATAACTTTAGAAGTTAATCGGTTCAATTTTTTGTATGTCCATACTTCTCGAAAGTGGTTCTGGCCTAGATGGAGGGCCAAACAAGCTCAGAATCACAAAAGAATTGGACCTAGCTTACTGGCATCGAAATCTATCAACGTGGTCTCCATCATGCACTATCTAGCTCTCGGATCTAGTAGCTATTTTATAATGCGAAACCTTGTGGAGATTAAATGGGGGGTCAAATGGACTTTGATCAATGAACTGAGACTTGCATTGGAATCCTAGTGTTGAATCTAGTTAGGAAAACTCCATCTCATTGATCTACACTTGTTTTATTTTCCATGAAAAATTGATATATTATGTCTCCTAGGCCAGTTTTGCACTCAAAAAGTGGGCCTCAAAATCCGACTCTCATTGCCAACCACGGGATAGGGTGACTTAGCCTATTGAATCCACAAACTAACGTACACAAATAAGAACCATAAAAAGAATCAAGCTACCACTAAATAAAATACTCAACAAAGCATAAGTACAACTCTCACCCTACCCCCTAACAAAAGCAAGGCATGAAGATCCACAAGTGATAGGCCAAGTATAACCTAATAAATATCTAGAGCTAGTTGCTAACCAACTACTCGAACTCGGACTAGCTACAACAAAGAACTATCAAAGGAGTCATTCTAAGTGGTCATCTGATGTGTCTACCTAACCTAGGACAACTGAACTAAGAACTCCTACTAAGAGAGGACTCCTATAGCTTGGTCTTGCATTTCTAGATACTTTCCATTTATCTTTTTGTTTATACTTTAGAACTTGATACTCGAGCGTGTAAAAAGGAGGGAGTTGAGCGTATTGTGACCCAAGAAGAACAAGGCATAAACCTCAGATCCTATCGTAGTATCTAAGAACCTACCAAGTTCTTGCAAGGTGACACTAAATCCTTTTCTTGTGCTCACTTTTATTTTCGATCCAACCATCCTTATTGATAGATGATTTTTGACTCTAAGAAGTGCTTAAAAATAGCCAAAATTTTTGAATTTCAAGGGAAAAATAGACTTCGTCAAAGGTGGCAGCTGCAATCAATACGATTTTAAGTGGCAATGCCCCAAAAGTGCTTTAAAGACACCAAGCAGCAGTTGGGGAATTTTCATAAATTTTTTAACTATCAGACGAGACTTCTAGAGATGCTGGACAGTGTGGGACTTCAAGATGGATGCCGAAAAATTTTTAGTGGTCAAATCCAATGCCAGATGCGGGAGATAGGTTGGAAAGAGGGCCTAGACCAAATGGCCAAGTGGAAGTGGACTTAGGAAACCCCAAAGGGGGCCCCTTAAAAATTGATTTTCATGTGGGGGGGGGGGGGGGGGGGGGGGGGGTGATTTTTGCGTGTAGGGAAAAAACTGATGCCATGGATGGAGGAGGCGACGATTTGTGGGAGGGGTGTTGTGGGGCTTCAAAGCACCCCCCCCCCAATAGATTACATACATGATTTCCCTCTTCTCTATGCACTTTATCGCCGCCTTCAGCCTCTCCAATGGATGCCTGAAGATGAAGATTAAAAACTGGTAGTTCTCTCTCTTCCCTCTCTCTCTTCCAAGCGGTGGTTCATGTGGGATGAATCAATAAGAGAATCGGATGGTGAGCACGACCGGATCACTCCCGAATCGATGGAGGGTTAGAGTTGGCTGTCCGAAGGTGGGCTGAGCCTTGAATGAGGGTTGATCTATAGTCCCGCATCAGATTTTAAAACCCACAAAGAAGGAAAAAAATGGTAATTCTGTTTTACAAAGGAAATTTGTTTTTTTTTTTAAATATTTGATTGAGCCTATGTTGTTCCTATGGAGTGAAAATTGGTAGACATACTATTTACTATTTGTTCTATACTCACATAGTGAAAATTCTAGAAAACATAAAGTCAAATTGCTGGAAATAATTTTTAGAAACCTGTAAAATACGATTTTTATGAGAAAAATGGGGTTTTTGGTGTTTTCGGGTGGGATAAAATTACAATTAAATCTATATTTCTATTGTTATAAGAATCAAGAGCCATAGCTCTAAGAATATATCAAAATTTTTATTGGAAAAATAGAGAAAAATGGAGAAAAATAAGAGAAAAATAGGAATATGCCTTAGAAAAATATGGAAAAATATAGTAAGTGGTTGTGAATGTATGGTAGTGGCAAAGCATGAGGTTTGGCCTCAATTTTCCCTATCTTTTTGTCACAGTGCGTGATTTATTGCTTTTTATACATTAAACCATGACAAAACAACCTCTATACACCTATGCAGCAAAGCAAAACTTAAACGGTGAGGGGGAGGAGGATTTTGTACAATAGTTTGAGGGCTAAAATAATACAAATTTTGATTGCTTTTTCTATGCATGGCATTTAGGAAATGGCCTATTTGGAAATAAGGGATATAGTAGCACAAGGTTCGCCTTGGTGCTAGATTCTTGCAACGAAGCATATACGCATTAATTGGAATTCATGAAAATACTATTTGCGTACTAGCACATAGGCTGATTTCGAAACATAACTGTTTGTGCATGATGAGACATCCACTATTGCATTGATTATATATGTGGTATCAACTCCTAGAAATACATAGCAATTGTTAACCCACACTTGAGAGGGTGAGATTACCCTGGCAGTAAGTTAGTCGTTCGTTTCTTGGGGGAAATTATTAAAGAGGAAACCTGGTATCTCCTGGATCTCTTTGAAAAAAAGAGGAGTCTTGTGTGAATGTGTTTATATGTAAAAGCAGTGCATCTAGGGGCCAATCCCCAAGATGTAGGAGAGTTACAGTGGGGCCATGGCAATCAGCTGTGATGGGGTGCCTCCTATGTCTGTGATACGTGGCACTTATTGCTAATATGTGTGGGATACCCCTTTGAGGGGTTTTGGAGAAGGTGCCATTGGACTCTTATCCACCTACAAACGCAATATTAGATATATCTAGTGTGCATTTAGTTATCACAGACGCTCCTGGCCCACAAGGCCGTGTGGTGGTGGAGGTGTCTGTTGTGTGCATGAGGTCCGGCTAGTGCCATAGCCAGTGCCAACCCATTTTTTGTCCCATCACATATTTATTTTTTTGACTAGACATAACCCCTGGGAAGACAAGGCATCGACATCAGATTTGACTCATCCCTAAGAACCTACCAGGCCTTCTCAAGGCAATGATCATCTGCTCTTAGAATTTTCTTTTGTTTTACTTCTTTTTCTTTTATTCAGGGGTTAGAACCCCCTTTTTACACATCTCTATATGCTATAGTCTTCAGATATATGCATTGTTTCTTCTCTTTTTTTAATTTGGCAGGCTTCTCTATTTGCCTCAAAACTAGTAGGGACTCCTAGAAATAGTTGCCCAGCAAGATAGCAGAATAGGGTCACTAGGACTACCTTCTAAGATAGTTCTTAGAGTGCCTGACAATGTCTTTATAGGAGGGGGACAAGTGCTTAAGTATCCCCAAACACACATAATCTAAACTTTGGGACTTCATGCCTTGAATGCTAGTCCCCAAAAGAAGAAAATCTCCCACATACACATAACCCTTGAGGATGGAGGGAAATAACTCATAAGGGAAGGATATCACGTGAACTTGGCCATAAGAAACTTTTGTGCAGCAAGGGGCTCCCTCTAAGTAGTCCATTGAACCTATCTAGTATAGGACTAATTTAATAAAATATTAACCGCACCCACGCCAAACATGCACATGGCCCTCTTGGCCTTAAGAGAATAGGTTATTTTAACCCATCAAACACATGGTTTTCTTGGCATATACATTCCATCCCTATTAGACTATTCAAAATGCCACAAAATGCAAGGGCTAGCCTCATGCCACATATGCAAGCTAGCTCACTACAATCAAATCATCAAAGTTTAATCTTTTGCTCTTACATATTCATTAGTCAAGCCTTCCGACTAATAAAATGTTAATGTGGACTATCCCTTCTTGGGCACTATTAACTAAATGAATGATCGCATTAGGCTCATGTGTCCCACATTGATTTTCATTCAAATCGATTGACCATCTGAGCTTCCTAGAGACCCCTCCTATAGAGAGATCCACAAATTTAGGCTCATTCAAACCTCCCCTATTTGGATTATTGCATATTTCATTGTTACGACCCAAACTAGATAGGGTTTCAATCCTAGGCCCATCACCTAGATGCATCCCAGAGTGTTGCACATTGTTATATGTATCATTATTACCTTTGGTCTTATCCAATTGGAAATTGACCACAGTATGTCCACTTGGAACTCTTCACTTTTCATCTAATCCACCAGCCACACATTTAGAGGTTTTGGGCCTCCAAGCCCATCTCCTTTTTATCATTGCATGCATTGATTGAATGCCACTACTTCTTCTATTTGTATACTCTTTCATGATGATGGATCTATCTAGGCTCTCTTGCTGCCTATTAATTTCCCTAAATTAGATGCTTTTACAAGATCCAATCCTAAATGAGTCTATAACATCCCAAAATCTAGATTTCCTATCACTTGGACTCCCAATAGTTGAGATGGTATCCACACGATAGCATGCATTAGCTCTGTTTCTTCAAAGGGTCACCTCATTCACATAGTTTTGTTCCAATTTTGGACCATTCAGGGGTTGCTCAACTACTCCACTTCCCTCATTATGTCTACACCAATTTCAATCTAGCCCATGGCTTTGGAACATAGGATTGGGTGCACTGGGATGTCATGGTTCCTAGGCCTTGGGATCATCATAGTTAATGCTAGGATTCTCCCTAGTATGCCTCTCATTTGCATCTCTATCATGACTAACATTCAACAAATGTTACCAATCCCTATGGATTTCAAGGGTGCGGGGAAAACTCCAATAGCTCTCCCAACACCTCTGAATATATATCTCATAATCATCTTCTTGAACCTTTGCCTCCTTGAGTGACTTAGGGTTTCTCATCCTAACTTGGAATTGCGTATTTATTTCCAACCCACTGACAAAGAGTTCAGTAAGCACATATTTGGTAATTGACTTACTTTCCTTGGCCAAAGCTTTAGGATGTCATCAAAGGCTCTTGCGTACTCTTTGATGAAGGTATATGACTCTTGTTGAATTTGTATAAGCTATCCCAAGACTTGAGTCATGGAAACCTTCTTCTCATACTCATCTAGAAATTTATCACATAGTTCCTCAAAGGTTTTGATTGACTCTCTCACGAGGCTCTAATACCATTTCCTAGCCTCTCCCTTTAGGGTACTTGAGAGCACAAGCATTTGATGTATATCATCAAACCCACTCACAAGACATGTTAGGTCATATTCTTTCAAATGCAACATCTGATCCTCATTTGATAGCCCATAAAACATTGGGAGATCCCTATAAGGGGGAGGGCATTTAGTTTCCTTCTTTGGGATCAACATAGGGTCCTCTAGATCATCATATTCATCTTGACCTAGTTCCAGCATCTTAGGGCCTCTAATATTTTCCATTTCCACCTTTATTAGTGTAGGAATGTTACTTGCTCCATGGACTTCTCTTTCTGCTGACTCATAGAGTGGTCTAGGGAGTCCTATAACTTTTAGCATATAATTTTGATTCTTTATCAAATGATCTTCTATCCCTTGACCATCCATAGGAAATTCCCTAATAAAATAGGATGGAGCTTTGCCCCTTACCTAAAACAAATATATCTACATTATTTAGAGCTTGGGGGTCATGCCTCTTGAGCAGTGGTTTCCCCTTAACAACTAAAGCTTACAATGTCCTTATGAGGCCTAATATTCTAGTATGGTGTCAAAACACATGGGATGTTTTAGCCACAACTACATTCTGTTGTGTCTCAGTCCTTTTCCATGGCATTATGACTTTATCATGGTCATTAGTCAATGCCATGACTTCCACGGGTTTCAACATACTCGTTGCATATTCTCTAGATTGATGGATGGTTGTACATAGTGTTTCTTGAATAGAGAGTGCACCAAGGTGACTATGCCATCGTGCTAGAGGATGGATTGACCACTAAATGCTTACTCCATGTCACATAGACCATTACTCATAGAGGATTCAATCTCTACATAATGGATTACGTCCATTAGTAAATTTTGTATAGGGCAAGCCAAGTGTTTGAGACCCTGGAGAAACCCCATTTTACAAATACTTTAGCATATCCCTAATGGACAAGGTTACAAATTTTAAAGTCTCTTTTTGGCCAAGGTTCAAAAACCACCACTTATTAGCAGCTCTTGGAAAATGCACCACTTTTCAAGACCAAAAATGGGCATGATACTTGCTCTAAGGCTCTAGTCGATTGCAGGCCTCTATGCTCAATCGAAACATCCTACGGCTTTGTAACTAGGAGTGTCTGGAGGCTAAGAACATTGATCTAACTTAGACATGTATTTGTACTATTCAAAGTCCAACGAATCCCTTTCCAACTCCAAGCGATTAGAGTTTCCAAATAGATTGTATCACATACATAGGAAGTACCCCCTAGTGGATTGCTATGGCCCCACTATGGATCTCCTACACCTCAGCGATTGGCCCAAAGATGCACAGTTCCAACATATAGCACATGCAAAATATAGTCCACTCTTTTAATGTTCATTCCAGGAGATAATTCAATCCTTACCAAATGAAGCCCCAAAGGGAACAAACGTACTATCCTATAGTATGGGACTCCTTACACTCATGGGGCAATGATTATAACAATCAAGTGCAATGCATCCATGATTTTTTTTTTTGATACCATGTATGTGTAATGCAATGCAAAGGTGAATGTGCTTAAGTGCACAAACATGTGAACTTATAAATCAAATAGCGTGAATTGTGTAAAAACAATTCTTTTCATGACTTCATTCTAATGTAGTGCATCATTGCTAAGGTAGCACATAGAAGTAATTCATGCTATTTCCCTTCTTTAAAGACTTAAAACAAACAGATCCTATATGCCAAGATATGCATAGAATCATATTTCAATAGATTCTTAACTCCCTACAATCCTTTTCTCCTACTATTTATGGTTTTGCATTCATTGATAGGTGTAAATAGTATTTTCTATGTGTTTTTCATATATAAAAAGTAGTAAATACACACTTTAACATAAAAATGGAGATAGGGTGAGGCTAAATCTCATGCCCTAGCCCCACCATACATTCACAAATACATTCATAATTTTCTAGCACATAAAAATCTATTTTTTCCATATAAATTTTATTTTTCTTAATTTTTAATTTATCTCATTATTTATTAATGATTGTTCTAATTTTCAGTCATGTAGAGCTTGCATGAACCAAGAACCACCATTATACTTCATATGACCCCATGTGAGCACCAAAAGAACCATAAAAGCGTATAAAACCCTTAATTTTTCCAAAATCCCACAATGCTCGCATTGCGAGTTTTCTTGATTTTCATTTTAAATATGTGAACAACAAGAACCAATTGAGAATTCTAATTTGTCAAGCACTAGAAATCATATTCAACCATTTGAAACCATTTTTAAAAATATGTGCAAAAGATTCATCATAAAATGGTAAAATCAAGCACTTATATGCTTATTTTAATACAAAGCCTCACACCTATTTCAAAGTTGGAAGTCACTTATGCTTTTCCATGGCCAGTGATGCATCCTCAACCTTCAATTTATGTTCCATAACACTTCAACATCATTACACACCCAATATCTATTGCTTCAGCCCACCCCTCTCTCACATAGATTGAGCCATAGGAACAAGGTGTAGAGAGGAGAGTGAAAGAGGAGCGAGAAAGATTGAAATTAGAGATTTTCTTTCCTCGTATCATATTGTGCATGCATATAGTCAGATTGAAGCCCTCAACACGTAGATTGAGGATATGCCTTCCATCTCTGACGAATCGGCCTGGTTGAAAAGCCATAATCATCCAAATCGAGGAGGCATCAAAGAAACTGCCCCCCTCCCCCCTTCCCTCCACATTGAAAAAACGTTTTTTAATAAGGCCCTTAGATTAATTCTTAACTTTAGAAGTTAATTGATTCACTTTTTGCATGTTCACACTTTTCGAAAATGGTTCCGGCCCCTAGAGGGAGGGCCAAATGAGCTCAAAATTGTGAATGGAGTGGATAGCTGGCTTTGTGGCATCAAAATCTATCAAGATGGCCTCCATCATGCATTTTCAGGCTCCTGGATCTACTAGCCGCTTTATAATGTGAAACTTTGTGAGGATTAAATGGGAGGTCAAATGGACTCCGATCAACGAATGGAGACTTGTGTTGAGTTCGTGGCATCAAAATCTATCTAGGAAAACTCTAGCTTATTGATCTATGCTCATTTATTTTCCATGAAAATTTACTCTTTTATTCCTCGCGTGCCACTTTTGCGCTAAAAAAATGGGCCTCAAAATCCAGCTCTCATATGTCAAGAATTGCGTGGTGGGGGGACTTGCTCGAGATGATGCGCCGAACACACACAGAATGCACAAGCAGAAGCTCACTCAAGAGACAATAAGAGAGATGGAGGCCAAAACGTTTTCTTGCTGGTTTCTTCTTCTTCTTCCACACACTTTACAATGTACACAAAGTATAGATAAGATACAACATAAAGGAAAGTGGCCTACTAAGTCAAACAATGCATAACCGACTGCACTAGTCGACTGGCGCTATAACTATGCCAGCTGTAGATAGGTGTAACAACCTGAATATAATAAGTAATGAGTCAGTGGCCATGTGAGAGTCATAATGACCACCGACGTGCTAAGTGTAGATGTGTGGACCCATCTAACCAGGCGGTCCATCATCAATGTCCGCATGTGTTGAGCTTTTCATCTCAACACTCCCCCTCAAGCTCAACTGCATCTCTGCAACTCCAAGTAAGCTTCGAAACTTTTGAAGCTTCTCTGTACCCAATGCCTTTGTGAAGATGTCAGCTATCTGATCCTGTGTGCTGACATACACCAAGTCAATCTCACCTGCTAGTACCTTCTCTCTCACAAAGAGGTAGTGTACCTCAATATATTTTGTCCTGGTATGGAACACAGGGTTCCTAGCCAACTGTATACTGCTCATGTTGTCACAATAAATGACAACTAGACCTTCCATCTGCACATCTAAATCAGCTAATAACTTTTGCAGCCATACTACCTCACATGCTGCAACAACAGCACCTCTATACTCAGCCTCTGTACTCGACAAAGCAATTGTAGGTTTCTTTTTGCTGCTCCAAGTAACTGTTGCACTACCAAGAGAGAACATGTATCCGCTGGTAGATCTTCTATCCGCCATACTACCAGCCCAATCTGCATCTGTGTATCCAAACACCTGTACATCTGTACCTGCCTCATAGAAAAGTCCATAATGTAATGTGGACTTCACATATCTCAATATGCGTCTGACTGCATCCAAATGTGGCTTTCTAGGTACTTGCATAAAATGACTCACAAGACCAACAACGTAGCTCAAGTCTGGCCTTGTAATGGTCATGTAGATCAAACTCCCCATTATCCTCCTGAACATAGTAGGGTCTTCTATCTCATCCCCAACATCAGCACTCAACTTTACATTCTGCTCCAACGGGACTGAAAGTGGTTTGCATGCTGTCATACCATACTTGGACAACATATCCAAGACATACTGTCTTTGGGACAGCCATATACCATCATCACATCTAATCACCTCAATGCCAAGGAAGTACCTTAGCTCACCTAAATCCTTCATCTCAAACTTCTTCTTCAAAAAGTCCTTGACTTCAGCAATCCCATTATCACTATCACCTGTAATAATCAAGTCATCCACATAGATGACTATGATGACCAAACCTGCATCTCCCTTTCTCACATAAAGTGAGTGATCAACATCAGAAACATAAAAGCCAATATTGACAAGATACTCTCTGATCTTGTCAGACCATGCTCTAGGTGCTTGCTTGAGCCCATAGAGCGCCTTCTTCAACCTGCATGCATACGTGGGATGCTTTAAATCTTCATAACCTGTTGGCTGATCCATATACACTTCTTCCTGCAAATCACCATGCAAGAAGGAATTCTTCACATCCATTTGCTCCAACCTCCAACCTTTGGCTGCTGCCAAAGCAATCACACATCTGACAGTTGCCATCCTAGCAACTAGACTGAAGGTTTCATCATAATCTATGCCATATGTTTGGGCATAGCCTTTTGCAACCAGCCTAGCTTTGTACCTACTAATAGAACCATCTGCATTGTGCTTAATCTTATAAACCCACTTACATCCAATAGCTTTCTTGCCCTTTGGCAATGATACTAGATCCCAAGCCTTATTGGTCTCTAATGCAGCCATCTCCTCATCCATTGCTGCATCCCAATGAGCATGACCAACAGCCTCCTCAAAATATGTGGGCTCAACATCCTCAACTAGTTTCACCATATAAGCATAATGGTGAGCTACATAACCTTCAAAACCAAATCTTTTAACAGGGTATCTCACCCTGCTAGACCTGTGTACCACTAGATCACTCACTGGAGTCTTTGCATTAACGCGTGCTCTCTGCACACCTAGAGTCCTCACTGAAGGAATGCCAAGCTCATTATCCAAGCTCTCTGAGCCACTGGAGTATCCATCAAGAACTGCATCAATGCCTTCGGACACTTTATTCTTTCCTTTGTCTTTATCTGTAGTGCTACTAGATGCACCTGAAGATGTAGAGGTACTCCTTAGTCTCCTAGACCAAGGACTACCAGATGATGTCTCTAGTCCACTAAGAGTCCGTGATTCTTGCTTTTTAGCCTACACATAAGTGTCATGATCATCATCATCATCCAATACATCACCACTAGATGCATACCAACTGCTCATTTCATCAAAGATGACATCCCTACTCACTCTGAGAACTTACATGTGACAAGGTTATAACAGCGATACCCTTTCTACTCTAAAGAGTATCCAATAAAGACACACTTTTCAGCCTTTGGATCTAGTTTCTTTGGCAACTCATCTGGCACATGAACATACGCAATGCAGCCAAATGCCAGTGTGAGACATCAGGCTTCTTACCTATAAAACTTTCTTCGGGGGTCATACCATGAACTGCAGCTGTGGGAGTTCTGTTCATAATATAAACAACAGTATGAACAGCCTCAGACCAGAAATGCTTAGGCATATTCTTTTCAGCCATCAAGGCGCATGCAACTTCTGCAATATGCCTGTTTTTCCTTTTTGCAACCCCATTTTGCTGTGGGGTATACCTGCACGTGAACTGTCTCTTTATCCCATGAGACCTTAGAAAATCACTGAACTCATTCGAAAGGTACTCTCCCCCTCCATCTGACCTCAAGCACTTTACTTTCAAGCCTGTTTCTCTTTCAACTGCAGCCTTGAAAGTTCTAAAGTGCTCAAACGCTTCACTCTTTTCCTTCATAAAATATACCCACAGCTTTCTAGAACAATCATCAATGAATGTGACAAAGTATGAATTGCCTCCAAGAGATACATTTTGTGTAGGCCCCCAAATGTCTATATGCACAACATCAAGGATATTTCTGCTTACATCTCTATCATGCGAAAAGGGTTGTCTTGCCTGCTTACCAAACTGACATGCTTCGCATACCTTATGAAATTTTGCAACTCTAAATGTAGGCAAACCTGTAACCAACCCTTTGGACTGCATTAATTTTAGCCTTTGTACATTTGCATGTCCAATGCGTTTGTGCCAAATTTCAATGTCTGCAACAATACCTTTTCCTTTAGCATACATAGCAGCATTCATAGTAGGAATTCCAGCATCTAGAGTAAATATACGTCCAACTCTACTTCCCTTTGCAACTAACCTGCACTTGTCATTGAAGTCTTCTACAAAGCAACCCTTTGCATTAAATCTGACTTGCAGCCCTTGCTCTACCATTTGACCGACTGACAACAAGTTCTTTGTAATAGATGGCACATGTAATACATTTGAAAGACTCTTTGTCTTACCATCATGCAAGGACAAGGGAACTTTTCCAATGTGTGAAATTGGGTGGCATGAATCATCATCCATCTGCACATAACCTGCATTTTGCAAATCTCTCCAAACCATTCTTCATGGCTGGTCATATGATTGGATGCACCTGAATCAACATACCAAACATCATCATGTGTTCTCTTTCCTGTAACAGCATTGAGCATATGTTGCATAACAAACAGACGTTCATTTTTGTATTCATTCTGTCGTGAAGACGATGCATAGTTTCCTTATTGCAACTTACCACTGCGGATATCATCTTTCTTAGCATAACATTGGGCTGCGATATGACCTGTTTTTCCACAGTAGTGACACAAAATACCAGAGTTGTTAGAACCTCTGTTCTGCAATCCACCTCTTCCTCTAAAGCTCCCCTTGCCTCTAAAGTTACCATGACCTCTTGAAACATGCATATCGCCAAATTACTGATTCAATCTGTTTTGCTGGTTGTCACTACCACGTCCTGTACCACGGCCTCTTGAAGAGAACCTACCACGTCCCCTTCCTGAACTGGAGTAGAAAGCTTGGACCTGTTCACCACTTTTTTCAGATGTCTCACTCTGCATGTTGATCTCTTCAGTGATCATAAGGGAGACCAACTCATCGAAATTTGGAAATGGCTTTCTAACATATACGGAAGTTACAAAAGACTTCCAACCCTTTTCATTGTTAAGTCCACCCAAGGTAGACGACACCAAATCATCATCATCGGGCATTGCATCAATTGCTGCCAAGGCATCTGCAATGCTCCTTACCTTCAGTGCATACTCATTGATAGACATCTTCCCTTTCTTCAATGTATTCAACTCTTGCTTGAGTTGAATCTTTCGTACCTTTATATTTACAGAAAACATACTTTCAAGTATGGTCCAAGCTGCATATGAATTCTCTGCATTTCTAATGTGTCCCAGCATATTATTGTCAATTATTGCAGACAACCAATACATGACCTTTTTATCTTTTGCATTCCATTCCTTCCGTGCCTTTGTCTCTTCTGCAGTTGGAGGATCACTCACCTCCGGCTCCTTTTCTTCACTTGAAACGAACTCATAGAGACCTTTTCCAATAAGGAAGTTCGTGATACGAAACTTCCATGAAAGGTAGTTGTTCTTGTCGAGCTTCTCAATGATGGGGCTTCCATTGTTCTCTGCCATTATCACAAAATTAATACCAACAGTAAGCAAATCTTCTGCAACCCTCGACCTGTAGTGCATAGCAATACACCAGATAGCCTTTTTCACTGTCTGCTCAACAATACATGCAATCTGCAATCAGTTTGTAGATAAACCTTGTGTTTACTCGCTGGTAAACACCTTTGAACTTACAGATCTGAAGTCTGTAGCCTGTGCACCCACTTTCGGTCAATACAGTCGTAGTCACAGTGCACCCTGAAACTGCTATCTGCAACCTTGCGGCTCTAAAATGGGGCCTGAAACGGCCTCAGATTCCCAAAATAACTGCGGGAAAGCCCTAAAGGGCCAATCTGCAAAATACACAGTGCTTTTTGTGCACACCAAATCTCACTGCAATATGAGATTTTTGCTCTGCCTTGCTTTTGGTGCCTCCACAGGCACTATCCAAGAGAGAGAGTGGAAAAATGGGAGAGCTTCTTACCCGTGGATTGCTTACTCAAACCTTGCTTCTTCTCCATCACTTCAGCCTTCAAAATCAGCCTCTCTCAATGGCACGACTCTGATACTATGTCAAGAATCGTGTGGTGGGGGGACTTGCTCCAGATGATGCGCCGAACACACACAGAATGCACAAGGAGAAGCTCACTCAAGAGACAAGAAGAGAGATGGAGGCCAAAACGTTTTCTTGCTGGTTTCTTCTTCTTCTTCCACACACTTTACAATGTACACAAAGTATAGATAAGATACAACATAAAGGAAAGTGGCCTACTAAGTCAAACAATGCATAACCGACTACACTAGTCGACTGGCGCTATAACTATGCCAGTTGTAGATAGGTGTAACAACCTGAATATAATAAGTAATGAGTCAGTGGCCATGTGAGAGTCATAATGACCATCAACGTGCTAAGTGTAGACGTGTGGACCCATCTAACCAGGCGGTCCATCATCAATGTCCGCATGTGTTGAGCTTGTCATCCCAACATCATATACTCAAGAGATATATTCAAGGAAAAAAATTATATTATAATAAAAAGTACAAGGGGATTTTTCTTCTTTACAAGGCTATTCTTAGAATCTTAAAGCTCAATACAAGTTTTAGGCTATCTTCAAGTGCTTGATTTTCTCATAGGCCTTTCGCCTTTTCTTGGCCTCTAGCAGCAACAACCCTACCTTGATGCTCTCTTGCATGGCAACCTGGCTAACTCCTATGGCTTTTCCAATTCCCATGGCATATAGTATCCTTTCGCATAGACATATACCCAAAACATGTTTCACCAACTCCTTAAAAAGAATGATCTTGTGTGCATTCGAGGTAATGGTAGATTCACACAATAGTTTTGATAGAGCCTTCAGGATGATAGAGAGCTAAGCTTATCAATTTGGGGTGAAGGTGGCATGGATAATGGCTATGTTAGCAATGGGGATTTGGCCAATGTAGTTGTAATAAATGAAGCTAATAGGAGAGAGAAGAATGAGCTAAAGAGAGAGAAAGAGAGAAGAAAGAAGAAGAAGAAAGATTAGAAGAGGAGAGAAAAAGACAAGGACGAACCATGAAAGAAAAAAATGAAGGTGAAGAGTATGTTTTTGATAATATGTGGATGCTCTAAACTGGGTCTTTTACACCTTATATTCCTCGATTAGTGTGACCAGGTGTCTAAACCCTAAGTTCTGTGTATTCCACTCATTACAATAGTGCCCTATGGATGCATCCTTCCCAAATACTCCCTGGAACTTCTAGTGACTTGCAAAATCATTGTTAATCACTTTCTTGACATCCAGAATTTCCTTGGTCTGTTTTTGTAACAACTTCAAAATATCATCATTAGAGAATAGTTGTCGAGCTGTAACAAAGGGCTCTCCTTTGTAGGGAAGAGACAAAGCCTTCCCTAACCCGCGGGGTATCAATGTCATGGAAGTACCATGGACCAATCCCGACTTCTTCCTGTATGAGGCAAGGAACTCATCACACATAGATGGATCTTCTGGAATCAAGGGAAAGGAGGCAGCCATGAAAGTCGCGAGTCCTGTCGCGATAGGCTCAAAAGTGAGTAGGGAAGAGTAATCCCTACTAACCAGTGGGACATACTGGATAGGAGGAGGAGCGTGAGGCGCCATTCAGATGGTAAACACACACACCACAACACAGACATTCACAAAGAATGCCTGCAAAACAACCAAAGGGCTATAAAAAAGGAATCAATCCAAAAGAAGGACACACATACAGACATAGACGTAACTAACCCATTTACCACCCCAAACAATACACAATCTAGAAAAATTTTTGCATGACCTCTACACATATGCGACCGAAAGCTTCATGTGATGCAACATTCAAGCACCCAAATCCCCGTATCAAGCAATAAAGAAAGAACTACACACCGTACCCGTAATCATAACACATAGACAATTCAGACTACCATAAAAATGTACAGCAAGACTTGACCATAACCTAGACTATCAGGGTCAACTAAAAGTCTTTTATGTGCCCATCCCACGAAGCATGTTTATTAAAAAGGGGAAAAAAGTGCAGTGAGGGGGAATTATTTTAATGAAGGGTTCATTTTAAGAACTTATTAACAATGGGTGACATTTTATTAGGTTATAAACCTTAATTAAAAAATGGTGATTTCTTCTTAAAATTTTAATTACAAATTATTATGTTGAAACGGTGCTTTAGCGCAACCCGAACTACGATTCCCAGACTAGGTCTCTAAATGCAAATTCCTTAATTAAAAAGTAATAGTGATGTGGAGCGCTTTTTTGCCAGCGCGTGCTTTTTCATGACGGCTGGTTCATTTTTATTACAAATTAAAGTACCTCTTAAGAGCACGTAGCGCGTGCAAAGTGAATGGCTGGTTCATTTTAAAATTATTAAAGTGTGTGTTGCACGCGAATGCGCATGGAAAATGTGGGTGAATAGATAGTTCATTTTAGCAATTAATTGTGATTAAGGGGGAATAAATAAAGCTCACAAAATAAATACCTGGTAAGGGTGTGTATGCAATGGCCGGAAGGCACACGGAAGAGTCCCCCAAAAGCAATGAATCCAGTCAAACAAAATCAAAGACCACTGACTGAACAACAAAGAAAACACCTTAGTGGGTTTGTCGATTTTTAGTATTATTTTTTTTAATTTTATATTTTGTTTGTTTGGTATTTTAGGTATGTTTGTTCTGGTTTTATAATGTGGTTTGGTGAATTTATTTTATTATGTATTTTTATTCATTTGTTTTATGTGGGTTTTTCTTTTTTGTTTTTTAATAATTTGTTTGTGGTTGTTTTGTTTGTTTTTCTCAAAAGGAATAATAATTAAATCAAGATATATAGCACATGGATATGTGATGAAGGAAAAAAATGAAAATTCAGCCATGGAGAAAATATCCACAATGTATGTTATGAAAATAAGTTTTTTTATTTTTATGTTTATTCTGTTTTTTTTTTCAAAGAATATTCGTGCCTTGTATGAAAATATTTTGAAATGAGAAATTAGTGGAAAAAGGTTAGGGGGGTGGGTGGCTGTAGTTAGGTTAGTTTTTAACCTAACCTAGGTTAGTTTTAACTTAACTTAGGTTAGTGGCTAACTTAACTTAAGTTAAGGTTAACTAAGGTTAGTATTACCTAAGGTTAGTGTCTAACCTCGGTGTGGTGAGAGGGTGGGAGGAGGAGGAGGAGTAGGTGGCGGTGGTGGGGGAGGAGGGGGAGGAGGAGTACGTGGCGGTGGTGGGGGAGGAGGGGGAGGAGGAGTAGGTGGCAGTGGCGGCCCGTTAAAGAGGTGGTGGCGGCGGCGTGTAGAGGGGCCCAGGAGGCGGCCTATGGAGGTGGCGAACAGCAGGTGGAGGAGAGGGAGGGATCCGCACAAGCAGTGAGTCGGCCCAGGAGGGCACTGACGAGCAGGCATGTGGAGGAGGCCCAGGGGGCGGTTGGAGGAGCCGCAGGCGAGGGCAGCGGCTGCGAGTGGAGAAGGAGGTGACCGACTGAAGAGGCCACGAGAGGGAGAGGGAGACGGCCAACTGAAAAGGCCACGGGCGGCGTCCAGCGGGCGAGAGGAGAGGGAAGCACGAGCGACCGAGAGGGAGAGGAGGTGGAGGCAACACTGTTGTGGTAGGAGGGAGCGATGGAGGAGACCGCGGGTGGAGGAAGCGGCCGAGGAGGAAGGAGGGGGAGCACTAAGAAGGGAGGAGCAAACAGGTTCGTCCGTTTTTTTTTTTTAAGTCTTTTTTGTGTTTTTGTTTTTTTTAATTTATAATAATCTAAAGTGTGGTTATTGGTTTTTTTTTTGCTCTTAAAAACAATTGTAAAATTAATTCGTTTGAAGTTAATGAATGTTGGTTTGTTTTTTTTTAATAATTGTGTTTTTTTAATAGAAAATAAATTCATAATAATTATTTAAAAAAAGGAAACTAAAGCGTCAAGAAATACACCCCCCGGCCCATGCGCATGCGCGGGCAGGGGTAAAAAAATTTACAGTGATGGGGTCAAACGGACAGGGACGGGGACGCGCGAGCCACGGACGCCACACGGCGTCCCAAGGCGCGTAAAACCAAAAACAAGCATGTTCACAAGCAAGGCCAGAAACACGATTAACAATAAAAATAAAGAAAAAATAATAAAAATCCAAACTATTTGTCAGATCAAAAATCCGTAAAAAGGAAAAATTGGCCAAGAGACGAGGGAAAAATATTGGAAACATGCAACACTAGTTCTGAGACAAAAGTCAGGGTGTTCACATGGGAAAAATACAAAAAATAAACCCAAAAATATATATCCGCCCATCAAAACGAAGTGTGGAAAGAAGGAAAAGTGTGCAGAACAATATGTCCGACAATCCTATCCCAACAAAACACGGTTTCAAGTGAGATAGGACGCATTCACATGGGAAAAACCCCAGAAATGGGCTAGAAAATGGACTCGAATATTAATACGAGAAAAACCGTGCGTCGGAATAGCAGGCGGTAAAAAGGAAAAATGTCTGGAAAAAAGGAATTCATAGGACTGGCACATCAAACTTCAGTCTGGGGGAAATTAGGAGGGGTTCACGTGGAAAAAAACACAAAAAATACATTAAAAAACACTCGAAAAAAATAATAACTAAAAATCCGGCAGGCGGAAGAGGGGGGAGGGAAAAGGAAAAAGTGGGGGAAATACTGGAGGACATAGCTGTCAAATCAAACTGGAATTCCAGTGAAAATAGGGCAGGTTCACATGGAAAAATGTATTCAAAACCTAGATATTAAAGAACTTCAATGAAATTTTTTCTTTGAACAAGATATTGTAAATCAAACGTAAGACAAACTAAATTGCCTTAAGGTCATAGTAGTGGGGACTACTGACAGACAAAGTCATAGCAAATAGTTTAATACTATCTCCAAAACAGTTTCAAAGGATAAAGGGAAGGGTAAGACTTGTCATGTTTACTTAGTCAAATATCATGTTTGGACACAGACACATCTAAGGTTAGGATCCAATTAGTAAAGATATCATGGATAAAATGGTGTTTCTAGAATTATTTCACCAACTTGAAAATGTTTATTTGGGGAATGCTTCAAAGATATTTTTCGGAGGACTTTAATAGAGCCATCATTTGTTATGAATCATTTGCTAATGTTAGTCTAAGAAGAAGAGAAAATTGAGATTTATTTGGCTTGTAGTATAAAAAATTCAAAATTTACAAATTGAACACTTTTGGTTGCCCAAGACCACAAAACATGTCATTTGGGCAATACATCATCTCAACTTAATATGTTTTGAAATGATATGCATATTGAGAGTATCATGCCATTTATAAATAAAATTAACAAGGAAATTCCTAATATATTTGGAGATTGCTTGCACAAACTAAGGGATCAAGCATTTCATTTGATAGTGAAATTTAGATTGAAACATTTGAATATAACATATATGCATGAACATGTGAACAAAAGTAAAAGATAGACATGCTGAAATTGAATGGCACAACATTGGTTGAATGTTGTGGGCATCTCATATTTGTATAGGGATTGGATGAAGCACAAATGGAGAGAGAGAGAGAGAGAGAGAGAGAGAGAGAGAGAGAGAGAGAGAGAGAGAGAGAGAGAGAGAGAGAGAGAGAGAGAGAGAGAGAGAACATGGCACATTGCTCACATATACATGACATCGGAATATAGCAAATGCAAAATAAGCTCTCTAAGATATATTAATATGGAATTGGAGATGGGGTTATGGCTTGGATACCACTTGAGTGTGATAAAAAGCTAAAGTGGGCATTCTATGTCACACATCCTACATTATCCTATGTACTTTCACTTAGAACTAATGTGAGTCACCTTTTGCAAGGATATGTAATAAGTTGTATTACAAACTTGCCTATACACCGTTGAGAGCTGGATTTTAGGACCCGTTTTTTGAAGCGTTGAAGCTCGTTTTGGAGCTGAAAAGTGCCCCACAAGTGTTAAAGAGCCAATTTTCATGAAAAATCAAACGGTGGTGGATGGTCGAGCTAGAGTTTTTCTAGATGCATTTCGACATCAGGAATCCAACACAAATTCTCAGTTCGTCAATCGGAGGTCGTTTGACCCTCCATTTAATCCTCGCAAGGTTCGGCGTTATAAAGCAGCTACAGGATCAGGAAGCCATAAAGTGCGTAAGAGAGGCCAAGTTGATGGAGTTCGACGCCATGAAGCCGGGTGTCCAATCGGATTGCAAATGGGAGTTTGTTTAGGCCTTCAAAATTGAAAAATCCACTTGCGGGACAATGTGAACACAAAAAGATGAACCGGTTATTTTAATGTTTTAAACCTTAGGCTTAATAAAAGCCTTGAAACTAATGCAAAAATTGTCAAATAGAGGGAAGCATCAATGCGCCTCCTCATTTTTACTCGTTGCCTCTCCGATTCAAACCCGTTTGGAGAGAGAGAGGGACATTCTCACTCAGGGCAGGGAGAGGAACAGGATGGCTGCAAGCTTGTCTGTTTTAATGGAGGATTTAAAAATCTCATTTTTAGTTTTTCTCTCTCCTCCCTCTCTCTCTTGCAAGGGGCAGTTCCTGCATGTGAAGAAGAATGAAGCCCTGTTGGTGAGTGCTCGTCCGGCGTGGTACCGGATTGCTTCTAAAGCGAAGGTGGGCTGAAGATGGCAGTATGGAAGTAGACTGAGCATCAAACGGGCTCTAAATTGCAGACCCACAACAAGTTTCAAAACCCGATATAATAAAAAATACACGGTAATGACATTTTTACAAAGAAAATGGTTCTTTTTTCGCATTTGATGAGGTTAGCAATGTTCATATGGGCTAAAAATTGATGGACATGTTGTTTGCTCTTGGTTTTAGTCTTTCATAATAAAAAAATCAAAAAATATACACTTAAAGTGTGGAAAATAAATGGGAAAAACCCGAAAAGCATGGTTTTTAGAGTAAAAATGGGGGTTTTGGGCTTAAAATCGGAAAAGTATGAAACAAAACACCAATAAAATCTACATGGTTGTTGTTTAAGGACTCAAGATCCATAGCTCTGAAATAATGATAATTTTCTTCCATTTTTATTGATAAAAAATAAGAAAAAATAGGTAAAAAAGCTCTTTAAAACGGGAAAAAATAGGGAATGGATGAGGAAAAATATGGAAAATTATGGATGTGTCTATGAGTGTATAATGACAATAAAGCATGATAGTTTGCCTTAGGTTATCCCCATTTATGTGTTTTTGTGAGTATTTACTGCTTATTTTGTGCGAAATACACATGAAATTACTCTTTTACCTATCACCGTAGGCAAAACCTTAAACGGTAGGGGAGGAGGGGATTTCGAGTGTTGAAATATAATTAAAAATATGATGTATTTGCTGCATTATTCATATAGGATGACATTAAGTTAAATAAAGGGAAGAACAACACGAGTGTAAGGCTCGATGTCTTCTCTCATTGCAGCAATTACGCGTTAGTGTATGGAAACATGAAAAGAATGGATTTGCACAATGCACGAGGCTGTTTTTTCAATTGTTTGAGCGCTTAATCATATACATATTTGCATCAAGCATCATTAAATGCTATCAATTACAAGCTCCTGGATGCATAGCACTTGGTTTCTCTAGGACTTGACCCACGTAGAGAAACTGAGCAACCCAGTTGTAGGTCTAGACGGTGGGTTAAAAGGGAATGGATAAGTTAAGATAAGTGCATTCCTGGAACGTTAAACATATTGGCACTAAGAGGGGAGTCTGTTTCGAATGTGTCTATGTGTGGAAGCAATGCATCGAGGGGCCAATCCCCAAGATCTAGGAGAGCTGCAGTAGGGCCACGGCAATCAACCGGTGGGGTGCCCTTGTGTCTGTAACATGTGACATTTGTTGTCGATATATGTATACAATCCCTCTGAGGAGACGAGGAAAAGAGAATATCCGTTGGATTACAGACTATAAATGCACAGTGATTAGTGTTTAGGATAGTGTATCCCTCGACAGACGCTCCTGGTCTGCGAGGCCTTGTGGTGGGGTTTTCTATTGAGAGCATGAGGTCTGGCTAGTGCCTTAGCCAGTGTTAGCCCATTTTAGGTCCCATCAGTGGTGCGTCTGCCGGGAGCTGCTTATAAGTGGTGGTCTTCGAATCTAGGTTGTAAAGGGACCTAAGTTTATAATTTCCATTAGGAGTATGCTAAGCTAACCATAAAATGGGGTTTGTTCAAGGATGGAAAACCTTGGCTTTCCCTATACAAAACTTACTGATGGACTTAGTTAGTTATGTAGAGCATGAGTCCTTAATTTAGGTGATGAGAAGAGTAACCAATTAGTGGTTACCCCATCCTCTAATGCGATGGCATGGGCCGAGGTTTGCCTTGGTGTGGTCTCTACCCAAGAGAAATCATGTATAACCATCCATCAACCTTGAGGGCATGGAATAAGTATGTTGGAAGCTATGGCAATCATGGCATCAACAAGTGATTATGCTAAAGCCATAGTGCCATGGGAAAAACTCGACACACAGTGGAGTGCAGTTATGGCTGAAATATCCCATGTGGTGGGGAATCGTGCCAAACTTTTAAGTATCACAAGGATGTTAGAAGCCCTGGATGTAAAGGGAAAACCGTTACTTAAAAGACACGGTCCCTAGGTCCTAAGTGCTAAGGATAAGTTTGCTTTTGATGAGGGGTAGAAGCTCCTAGATAAAGCCATCATGGAACTGCCTAGGAAGGGGCAAGATATGAAACATCCTCTAAGAAAGGATCGGAATGACATGCTAAGAGCTATAGGTCTCCCTAGACCACTTTATGAGTTGGCAGAAAGGGATATTAAGGATAATATTAACCTCCCTACACCAGTAAAGGTGGAAATGGAAGAGGTTGGAAACCCTAAGACACTAGGGTTAGGCCATGATTACGAGGATTTTAATGGCCTAGTGCTGATCCCGAAGGAAAGGACTAAATGCCCTCCTCTTTATAGGGATCTCCCAGTGTTTCATGGGCTAGTTAATGAGGATCCGATGCTGCATTTATGAGAATACGACCTAGCTTACCTTGCAAGTGGGTTCAATGATACTCATCGGATTCTCGTATTCTCAAGTACCCTAAAGGGAGAGGCTAGAAAATGGTACTGGAGCCTCCCAAGGGGGTCTATTAAATCATTTGAGGAGTTGAGTGATCGATTTTTACATGAATATGAGAAGAAGGTGCCTATGACCCAAGTTTTAGGACAACTGATGCAGATTAGGCAAGAGTCCTATCCTTGTGTTAAAGAATATGCTAGATTCTTTGATGATATTCTGAGGCTTTGGCCAAGAAGAGCTACTACATTGCTAGATGATGTGCTATGTGAGCTCTTTTTGAGTGGCTTAGAGATTAACATGCAAATCCAAGTGGGACTGTGGAATCTTAAGTTGTTAAGGGAAGCAAAGATGCATGCCATTGATTATGAGGGACATATTCAGAGATGTTGGGAAAACTTTTGGAGTTTTCCCAGCTCAGTACAAGTGCATCCTAGCTTCCAACCATTTCTACAAGGAGATAGCTCACGTGTTGATACCAAGTAGGAGGAACCTTGGTAGCCAAAATATCCAAGCAGAAAATGGCAATAGTAGGGATAATATACCCCCTGGGGATAAAAAGATTCCAAGCCCAGTAAGTCCCATCAAGGCTTGCAACACTTCCATGAGAGGTAGTTGTGACGGTGGAATTAATAGAACCATTTGGTCTACAAGCTTAGATGAGCATTCTATGAGTGGTTCTAGTTGTGCTCCTAGTAAGGCTCGTGAGAGACCTTTCCAATTTATAGATTAATCATGCTTTCGAGTAGATGCTACTCCTTTTAGTAAAAGCATGGTTCCTATGGCTAAGCAGTTATTGCAGAGTAGACAAAGGCAATTAAAGACATCTCGTGTAGAGAAGATGCGGCATGCCAAAGGTCCACCTATACTAAATAGAAGCCATAATGCAACATCTGAAAATAGGGACCACTGCCTTGAGATGCATCTATGTGATGGGTCTAGGCTTGAAGCTCTATCTAGTTTGGATCGTATCATTGACATATGCAATGGTCCAATTAGAGAAGAGTTGAATGATCATAAATCCATGATTCTCCCTGTAGGAGGAGTTACTGGAAAGTTGGAACAAGCAATCCATTTGAATGACAACCAAGGGGATGAGATATATCAACCTAATGATTTCGTTCATTCAGCTCATAGTACCCAAGAAGAGATGGCCATTATTACTGAGATGTCAGTAGAAAGGCTTGGGCTAGTGGATCTACAAAGAGAGTAGATCAAGCTTTTAGCAAACTTGCATGAGCAGCATGAGGCTAGTCCTCATATTGTATACTATCTTTGGTATCTTTACTAGTTGGATAGGATGTGGTGTATATGCCAAGGAGATCATATATTGCATGGATTAGAATAAACTATCCATTTTAGGCCAAGAGGGCCAGTTTGTTTGCAGTGAAATATTCTATTTCATTAGGCCAAAAGGGCCATTTGTTTGTTTGGTGCGGGTACAGTTAATGGTTTCTTGTTGTAGTGATTGCATCATATAGGTTACCAAAGGCACTGGAGGGAGCCTTTGTTGTGAAGGAGCTTCTTGTGGCCATTCTAGGTGGTTTCGTTTCCTTTTCAAGCCGTTTCCCTTAAGAAATTAATGGCATATGTACGTATAAGAGTTACTTTCTTATGTTTGTTGGGGAGGATCGGCGCTCAAGGCATGAAATAAAAATAGAAATGGAAAAGAAAGGAAAAATCCTTGAGCTGTTGTTTATCACCTTGCGAAGGCTTGGTAGGTTCCTAGGGACGAGTCAAACTCAGGGCCGATGCCTTGTCTTCCTAAGAGTGGCTTCTAGCTAGAAAACATAATAATAAAATAAGGTTGGAGCAAAAATAAAAGTGAGCATTAGAAAAGGATTAAGTGTCTCCTTGCGCGGGCTTGGTAGGTTCTTGGGTATCGAGATAGTACCTAAGGCCGATGCCTTGCTCTCCTGGGGTCACTATGCTCAGCTCCCTCCTTTTTACACACCGGAGTATGGAAAATAAGAGGCTAAAGACCCAACGTGCTAAAAGATAATATTTGTTGATCCGGCTATAGGAGTCCTCACCTAGTAGGAGCTCCTAGTTGAGTTGTGCTGAAGAAGGCATTATATGGGCTGAAACAAGCCCCCAGAACATGGTACCAGCGGATAGATAAGTTCTTTTTAAACCTAAACTTCAAAAGATGCGCCTTAGATGCTAACTTGTATGTTTACAGGGATGGTAAAAAGTCTGTAGTGATTGTCCTATATGTGGATGACCTTCTTATCATAGGTGACTATGAAGATATGATCAACCAAACTCGAAAGGCTTTGAGTTCTGAGTTTGAAATGACAGACTTGGGCTTGTTGCACTATTGTTTGGGGATTGAAGTCTGGCAAGAGCCAGGAAAGATCTTCATCTCTTAGAAGAAGTATGCATGGGAGATCTTGAAGGCATTTGGCATGACCGAGTGCAAGGAGATAGCTACACCTATGGAGGTGAATGCAAAGTTATCTGTCGAGGATACCTCAGCACTAGTAGACATTGGGAGGTTCTCAAACAAACCTCATGAGAGTCATTGGAAGGCTGGGATGCGGGTGCTTAGATACTTGAAGGAAACTCTTGACTATGGTATCACATACAGTTTCGGAACTTCTCTTGTGGGGAACTGTGACTCAGATTGGGCAGGAGACATTGATTCCAGGAAGTTAGTTTCTGGTTATTGTTTCTCTTTGGGTTCAAGAATTTTCTCTTGGATTAGTAAGAAGCAACCAACAGTGGCATTGTCTTCTACCAAAGGAGAGTACAAGGTAGCTTGTTTTGCTGCATGTGAAGCCGTATGGTTGAGAAGGATTCTATGGCATATGGGAGTGCAGGATGAAGAACCAACTGTGCTGAGATGTGACAATCAGAGTTGCACCGCCATTGCCAAAAATCCAGTGTTTCATGCACGCACCAAACATATAGAGATCCAGTATCACTATGTGCGTGATTTGATGGAGGATGGGATAGTGGAACTGGTCTACTGTCCAACAGAGGAGAATGGAGCAGATATCTTCACCAAAACACTTACGAAAGATCTGCTTCAAGTTCATCTTCAGAGACTCGCCCGAGGAGATAGTTCACCTATGGGTGGACATTGAGGGGGGGTGTTAGATATGATCAATGCCCCACCCTCATTAGGTGCTACCAATGGTCCATGGTGCTCAAAGTTGTAAGGCCCCCATTATGAGGAGAAGCCAAATGTGAGCCCGGACATTGGTTGAGTCGTAACTTGTATATCAGATGAGGTCTATGTGACTGGATGGCAAAAAGGTGACCGTTGTGGGTCTAATCTTTGGGTTAGACGGAGTGGTTAAGCTGGTAGCAACTCGAGGCGCATTGCATCGAGTTGCGGGGTAAGGGAGTTAAAAGGGGCCCCTATTGTGGGGTTTGGGGGCAGCGCCCCCGGCCTGATGGTAAAGGGAATAT
The DNA here is from genome assembly GCF_053477565.2 of Lygodium microphyllum. Lineage (NCBI taxonomy): Eukaryota > Viridiplantae > Streptophyta > Polypodiopsida > Schizaeales > Lygodiaceae > Lygodium > Lygodium microphyllum. The sequence goes on along the minus strand of NC_141141.1, from coordinate 16,750,489 downwards.
TCCCTGGAATATTTCCTGGCCGACTAGTGGAGCCTCATATGGTAGGTCAGTCAGCGACCTAACGACCTTCGCGGGCTATAAAAGCTAAACCCCTTCATCGCAGCCATCTCTCACTCATCTTTTACCCAGTCAGAGTTGTTGTTCCAGCTAGCCTTAAACTCTTCACCTATCTTCTGTCTAGATCGCCATCTAAGCTTCACACAGTGGAAGCGCACGGATGGACAGAGCCATCTTTGTATCAGTTGTTTGAAGTTAAAGAATTTACTGATTCTCCTCTTATCTGTTGTGTACTCTCTATCTCTTTCTCAGATTCTGTTCGCTGTGCCGTGTAATATTTTACAAATGGATGGGTAAAGGCTAGGGATATGATGTTATCCATGATAGGCTTGCTAAGGTAAAATTGTCATAACTTTTGATAGGTTGCTCCAAATGGGGCATGCCACATGTCGAAAACCAAGCTTATGTTGAGTACTTTCAATCGAGGTAGGATGCACATTCTTGAGATTCTTAGAAGATCAATGTCATTGCATAATTCTTAGAAAATGCATTGCCAATAATGGCATATTTTTTTTTGAATGTTAGACTTCTACTTGTGGAGGATATCACATGGCACTACAATATATGAAGGGTGTTCTAACACCCAATTTTGACACGATGTAATGAATGAAGCTGAGATGAGAAATAATTGAAGAGAGAGAAAGAGAGCAAGAAGAAGAGAAAGGAAGACTAGAAGAGGAGAGAGAAAGATAGAAAAGAGGGGAGAAAGAAGGAGGAAGCCATGGAAGTTGAAGATGAAGGTGAAGAGTATGTTCTTGATCAATGTTTTTGCATAATTCTTAGAAAATGCATTACCAATGTTGGCATATTTAGTCTACTTGTGGAGGATATCACATGGCAATACAATAAATGAAGGGTGTTCTAATACCCAATTTTGACACGATGTAATGAATGAAGCTAAGAGAGGAGAGAGGAGAAATAATTGAAGAGAGAGAAAGAGAGCAAGAAGAAGAGAAAGGAAGACTAGAAGAGGAGAGAGAAAGTCAGAAAAGAGGGGAGAAAGGAGGAAGCCATGGAAGATGAAGATAAAGGTGAAGAGTATGTTCTTAATGATAATTGGTTGCCCTAAACTGGGACTCTTACACCTTATATACCTTGATCAGTGTGACTGGGTGTCTAACCCCTACTTTCTATGTATCCCGCATGTTATAATCTATCCCCACCTTGAAGGCTTTTGCCCTAAAAAATGAAGATAACTAGAGGGAAGTGGTTGGTGGGCTTAGGGAATGGGGTATCGAGTACTACTTTATTCCACATTACAACGAAAATGGATGGGTAAAGACTAGGGACATCATGCTATCCATGTTAGGCCTGCTAAGGTAAAATTGTCATAATGCTTGATAGACTACTCAAAATGGGGCGTGCAGCATTGAAACGGAGCTTATGACGAGTACTTTTAGTTGAGGTACGATACAGATTCTTGAGATTTGGGTAAGTACAAAACTATTCTAAAACAATGTGTAGTCTGAAGTAGGGGGTGGTCAAATGGGGGCATAACTGACTAGTCTACAGCCCATTGGGCCTCTTGGAGGTGAGGAAATTCATTGATAATGGTGGTTGGGTTCCATGAGGCTTCTTCTAGGGATAGGCCTTGCCATTTGATGAGGTACTCCTTGACGGATTGAGATCTTAAGTGCTTATCTCGTTGCCCAATGATTGCCTCAAGGATATATTGAATGATACCTTCTTCATCTATGGGAGGAAGTTCTTCCACATAGACCACTAAGGTGCCAATGAAGGGTTTCAACTAGCTAACATGAAACACATTGTGGATTTTGGTGGTAGGGGGGAAGCTCTAATTGGTAGGCCAAGTCACCAAATCTCTTTAGGATCTGGTAGGGGCCATAGAAGCGGTGAGCCACCTCATTATTGCCGCCCTCTTTGAGAGTGGAATAGTGGGAGTTAGGCACTTTTAAGAGGACCAGTTCACCTTCCTAGAATTCCAAATGCCTTCTTTTCTCATTAGTATAGAGTTTCGTGTGAATTTGTGCCTTTTGAAGATTCACTTTGCATTGCTAAAGTAGGGCCTGCATGTGATCCAACTTAGCTTGACTTTGGGGGTTGATCCTATCATTGAATAAGACTATAGGGAGGGGGACCTTATACCCATATAATGCATCAAAAGGGAAAACTCAAATGCTAGAGTGGGTGGATTTATTATAGGCAAACTTAGCTAAGTGGAGCCACGTATCCCAATTGTGTTGTACATCATGGCAAAAGTGCCACAAATATATCTCAAACCATTTGTTTATTCCTTCAATTTGGCCATCAGTTTGAGGGTGGTATGCAGTGGATGGAGCAAGCTTGGTACCCATAGATGTGAAAACCTTCTGCCAAAAGTTTCTCATAAACTTAGCATCTTGGTCATGTACTATGACTTGTGGTAAGCCATGCAACTTGAATACATATTCCATAAACTGAGTGGCCACTTGAGAGGTAGTGTATTGGGTCTTAGTAGTGGGGATAAAGTGGGTAGGTTTGGTGAGGTGATGAGCTACCACGTATATATTCTTTCAACCTTTCTTGGTTACGGGGAGGCTAGTGATGAAGTCCATTGTGATATGAGTCCATTTCCCTTTAGGAATAGGGAGAGGGATATAAGAGACTAGTGGGCCTGAGTGTGTTGTCCTTATTTTGTTTGCATGGGACACATTTGGTCACAAAGTCATTGACATCTCTCCATAACCCTTTCCAATGAAAGTTCTTGGCAATCCTGTCATATGTTTTGAAAACACCTAAATGACCAGTAGTAGTGGGGCAAGAATGCATCTCTTCCATGATCTTCTATGTGAATGGAGAAGTGGGTGGGATGATGATCTTGCCATGGGATCAAATAAGGCCATGCTTGAGCTAATATTGGGAGTTTCCAGCCATGACCCCATGCTACAATTTTTGGAAGATGTGGCTGAAGTTATCATCTAACAAATAAGCTTCTTGAAGCTCTTCAATCCAATCACTATGCAACTTCAAAATGGAGGATACTTTGCATGTCCACATCCGAGAGAGTGAATCAACCACTATATTATATTTTCCATGAGTGTGAGAAATGTCAAAGTCATAGTTTTGTAATGTTGCCACCCATCACCTTTGCTTGGGATTCAAAGTGGATTGCGTTAGGAAGTACTAGAGGACTCGGTCACTTTTTACTTCGAAGCCACTGCCATACAAATAGTGGTGCCATTTCTTGATAGCATGGAGGATGGCCAACATCTTTGAGTCATAAACATCCATTTGCATCTCCTTAACATCAAGCTTCTGGATCTCAAATGTAATCATACCATGCTCTTGCAATAATACTGCATCAATACCCCTACCATTGGGATCACAATATGAATGGTAAACATCTTTGAGAAGTCATGGCAGACAAGGATGGGGGAGGAAGTAAGCATTTCCTTCAACTGCTTGAAGCTATGATTAGTAGTGTCATCCCAGAAGAATGATTCATTTTTTAATCGATCATTCAAAGGTGTTGCAATGGTGGTATAGTGCTTAGTGAAGCATCTATAAAATGAAGAGAGACTAAGGAAGCCACGTAATGAAGTGGTGGTGGATGGGGTGGGCCAATCCCTAACACATTGCACCTTCTTTGGGTCAGCCTGGATGCCATTTTTGCTCACAATGTATCCCAAGTACTCCACAGATGTTTGCATGAATATACATTTTCTCTCCTTAGCAAAGAGCCAATGCTCTCTCAATATGTAACACTCTTATGACATGTGCCAAGTCCTCCTCTTGTGACTTACTATAAATGAGGATGTCATCAAAGAAAATGAGCACAAACTTAAACAGAAAGGGTTGAAGAATTTTTTTCATGAGGCTCTGAAATGTGATAGGGGCATTAGTCAACCCAAAAGGCATCACTAGAAAATGATAAAGCCCACTATCAATCCTGAATGCCATTTTTAAAATCTCATCACCCTCCCTCATACAAATCCGATGGCATCTAGAGCACAAATCAATCTTAGTGAAAAAGCATGCCCCTTTCAACACATCTAGTAAGTCATCAATCCATGGGATGGGGTGGCGGTTCTTTACTGTGATTTTGTTCAAGTCTCTATAGTCAATGCAAATGTGGAAAAGAGCCATCTTTCTTCTTAACTAACATGACAGAGGATGCATAAGGGGAAGAACTTGGTTCAATGAAACCCATCTCCAGTAGTTCCCTGACTTCTTTCTAACCTCTTCATGTTCACACTTGGAGAGCCTATAAGATGACTTGTTTATTGGCTTGGAATGGGGCTCTAACTCAAGTGGATGGTCCATTTTTCTCTTAGGGGGGAGGGTTTTATGCATTTGAAATAGATCACTGTACTCCTCAAGTAGGACACCTACAAGGTTGAATCCTTAGATACTTTAGAGGGGTGACCTGAATTGTCCTTATTCAATTGCAAGACAAAGATTTGTAAGTATTTCTTAAACTTCCATTTGAGTTGCTTTGTTGTAATGAGCTGAAAATCAGCATGATCTTGAATCCCCTCTAAGCGGATGAGCTATCCATGAATCACAAAATCTATGTAGAGCTGGGAGAAGTCCATAGCAATTTTTCCCAATTGTTTTAGCCAATCACAACCCAAGACAACATCAATGGGGCCCATATCTAAGGCAATTAGGTTAACCAATGCCACATAATTTTCAGTCAACTATAAGGGAATTGCGAGACATACATGTGTACTGATTTCTTCCTCTTCGTTTGCTATTTGGACCTTCAAGGGATGGCGTAATTTCGTAGGGGTGCATTTCAACAGGTCAATGGCTGATTTATTAATAAAATTGTGAGTGCTATCACTATTCACAAGGATAAAGACATGCTTCCCATGGATACTACCTTGAATGTGTAGGGTGCTGGGGCTTTGAGAACTCATCCAAGCATCCAAGGAGATGTAGCAAAGGATGTTGATATGGCAAGCTCAGCACGTGTGGACATTGATGATGGACCGCCTAGATAGATGAGTCTGCACATCTATACTTAGCACATTAGTGGTCATTATGATACTCACATGGCCACTGACTTATCACTTATTATATTTAGTTTGTTATACCTACCTACAGCTAGCAAAGATATAATCCCAATCGACTAGTCTAGTCGGTTATGCACTATTTAACTTAGAAGGCCACTTTTCTTTATGTTGTATCTTATCTATACTTTATGTACATTGTATAGTGTGTGGAAGAAGAAGAAGAAATCAGCAAGAAAACGTTTTGGCCTCCATCTCTCTTGTGTTCTTGAGTGAGCTTCCTCTTGTGTATATAGTGTGTGTTTGGCGTAGCACCTCAAGCAAGTCTCCCCACCATGCGATTCTTGACATGGCATCATCAGAGCTGTGCCACTGAGAGATGCTGATTTTGAAGGCTGAAGTGAAGGAGAAAAAGCAAGGTTCGAGAAATCAAGCAACGGGTAAGAAGCTCTCCATTCTTCCACTCTCTTGGATAGTGCCTGTGGAGGCACCGGAAGTAGGGTCAAGCAAAAATCTTAGATTGATTGTGAGATGTGGTGTGTGAGCAAAGCACTGTATATTCTACAGATAGGCCCTTTAGGGCTTTCTCGCAGTTATTTTGGGTGTCTGAGGCCGTTTCAGGCCCCGTTTTAGAGCCGCAAGGTTGCGGACAATAGTTTCAGGGTACAATATGATTTTGACTGTATTGACCGAATGTGGATGCATAGGTTACAGATTGCGAATTTGTAATTTTTGAGCTGTTTGTAGGAAGCAAAAATAAGGTTTATCTGCAAACAGGTTGCAGATTACATGTATTATTGAGCAATCAGTTTTGCTTTGCCCTGCTTTCGGTGCCTCCACAAGCACTATCCAAGAGAAGAAGTAGAGAATGGAAGAGTTTTTTACCCGTTGCTTGCTTACTCGAATCCTTGGCTCCTCTCCTTCACTTTAGCCTTCAAAACTAGCCTCAATCAGTGGTGTAGCTCTGATACCATGTCATGAATCGCATGGTGAGGGGACTTGCTCAAGATGCTATGCCGAACACACACAGAATGCACAAGGAGAAGCTCACTTAAGAGACAAGAAGAGAGATGGAGGCCAAAACGTTTTCTTGCTCGTTTCTTCTTCTTCTTCACACACTTTACAATGTACACAAAGTATAGATAAGATACAACATAAAGGAAAGAGGCTTACTAAGTCAAACAATGCATAACTGACTACACTAGTCGACTGGCGCTATAACTATACCAGCTGTAAATAGGTGTAACAACTTGAATATAATAAGTAATGAGTCAGTGGCCATGTGAGAGTCATAATGATCACCGATGTGCTAAGTGTAGATGTGTGGACCCATCTAACCAAGCAGTCCATCATTAATGTCCGCATGTGTTGAGCTTGTCATCTCAACAAAAGCTTCCTGTCCTTGAAGCTCAAGCTTGGGGATAAGCTTGGGAATCTTCTTCATCAGCAAGAGCACTCAACAGAAGCTTCCCGTCCTTGAAGGTCAAGCTTGGGGATAAGCTTGGGAACCTTCTTCATCAGCAAGAGCACTCAAAGGCTGAAGCACTCTTCCACGGATGCCCAACCAATAACCGGACTTCATCAATGGAGCAAGCGGCATCATGATGATTTGGGCTTCAACGATCATCACAAGCATTAAAGAGGTATGCCAATCTGATCTTAATCTCTCAATTTAGCCACTTGCTGAGCTTAATCCATTGTTAGAGAGATTCAAGATTTCATACAAGCATCATACCTCTTCCCGGGATTTCATTGTAATGGCTGACATTAACCCTTACTTTGTCTTTTGATCTTGGAAGAATATTAGCCATTGTAAATTGGGTAAGTAGCAGCCAGTGAGTCAGTGGACTGCCAAGGTAACCCCTATCCCAACCCTCATCATTCTTTGCATCTCATGAAAAGGCCCAATGTCTCCTTTCCAATGCATCTCATGCTAATTGCTAATTAAAAATGTCTGCCATGTATACTCCGGCTGAGGAAAAATGCCGATGCCAAGCGAGGTGGTAAGAAAAAAGAGAGGTTACCTTCCCTTACCACTTAAGACCCTGAAGGGGTGCACAACCCGGCCCGGGGGGAACTTTGCCCACCTCTCGGTGATCCAAAGCCCAATACTTTTTTGCAGCTGCAGGTACTTTTATAAGCCCCACTTCCCTACCCCAATGATCCCTCTTGAATACCCCGCAATGATAATGACACCCATGTATGCAACTTGAGGTACATGCAATCAATGGAGATGTATGGCAGTGAATGTACTTATGCATGAATGACAGAGTTGATGGGTATGCAATGATGCTCAAGATTATGCTCAGTATGTTCGAGAGGCTATTGAGGTGTCAAATCAGGCCCCTTGATCTATGCTCTATCCATGTCAGACATTGGCACTAAGGGATAGATAATGTTTTTGTCACAGTCCTGCAATGTACTTATGCATGAATGACAGAGTTGATGGGTATGCAATGATGCTCAAGATTATGCTCAGTATGTTCGAGATGCTATTGAGGTGTCAAATCAGGCCCCTTGATCTATGCTCTATCCATGTCAGACATTGGCACTAAGGGATAGATAATGTTTTTGTCACAGTCCTGCAGGACTGTCTCAAAGATCCAATTGCAAAAAAATTTGTCCTTAATTTGGGTGTAAACCCTATAGCTCATCTCAAAGAGGGCTTCTTCCCCTCCAGTTTAAATAAAAAATTTCCCAAATCGGAGTTATGGTGTGAAAGTTATGCCTATTTTTGTGCACTAGGGTCACTGTGCATAGGTTGCAGACTGCTCCAAGACAGCCATTGTAAAACCCCTATAAAAATTTTTGATTATTTTCTGTCATAAAGCTCAATAGTCATCTTGAAGAGGCCGTCGTCCCCTTTGACTTGAGCCCAAAACTTTAGCAATCGAAGTTTCCTACTAAGAGTTACGCCCCTTTTACTCACAGCAGGTTGGACTGCATCCAAATGGCTGGCCAGAAAGGAAAAAGCAAGGCCCAAGAGGAACTCCAGAGGGAGATTAGAGACTCCCGGACCTCCATGAATAAGGAACCAAGATCAGTGCAAGATTACCATGGTGATATATAAGAGGACATGCTTGAAACGGACCTGTATACCCTTCTTAATCACACCCTCTGTCAACATGAGCTCTGTCATATGGAACGCCACAATGATATGGTCACCAACCACCGCCAGAAGATGTCTAAGTTTGATGAAGCGATTGAGCACATGGCCATCTCAAACTCAAAAACCCAATAGACCTTGGAATAGCTCACTGCTCTTGTTGCTCAGTTAGCGACCGCTACATCCCAAGAGAAGACCAATGACTCTAGAGATGAGTCTAGATGCCCTCCACATCAGGAACCATTGCATGGACCACAGGGTATACTTGGCGCTAAGGGAATTTTCCCTTCTACTTATGAGATCGGAGAACCCTCTCACATGCATGATGAGCCCCTATTGAATTCCCCTATCCACCATGCCGGAAACATTCACCTGAGGCCTTCCCCTACCTTGGGTCGAATTTCACCCGCTCTACCTAGGAGCCCCCATGCACCACATATGAATCAACCCCATCAAGGACAATATGGTACAAATGGCCAGCCTGGCAATCATGGACAACATGGCTATAACGGACAACATGGGCTAAATGCACCACAAGGGATGTATGGACAGCAAGGCATGTATGGCCACTACGTGATGCATGGACAACAAGGATTCCATGGGCAGCATGGCCCCTATGATTTGCATGACAAGGTCATTCTCACAAAGTACAATGGGCAATCCCCCTCACCATCTGACTTAGAAGAATGGACGTCCAAGTTGGAGTCCTACTTCAACATCTACCCCTACGTTGATGAGCAGAAAATACTTTTTGCTTCTCTCCACTTGGAAGGTTTTGCTCACACTTGGTGTCACTATATCAATCGGGAGAATCAATAGTTCATTGATTGGAAAGATTTCAAAATGCATATGGTCCAAGTTTTTGTGTTCCCTGTGGAAAAAGAACAGTTGGCAAGAAGATGGTAGACTCTTGACCAACATAACCTCATTATACATGACTACACTAATCAATTCATGAACTTGACCATGTGTGTGGAAATCATAAGTGACGATGCTAAATTGCACAAGTACATCTATGGGTTGGAACCAAGTCTATCAGCTAATGTCATGGCCCAAAAACCCACTACGCTGTTTGATGCAATCGAATTGGCTAAGAGATATGCAAGAAAGTACCGTAAGAATGAGCATTTTTAGCAAGGTGATGGACCTCCCCTCATTCCTTCATGATCAGCCCCATACGGGGGGGGGGGGGGGGGGGGGGGAGGGGTTTCGAGGCTCTTCTATGCCTAATAACAGCCCCAAAGTACCCAGTTACCCAACCTTCCATGCTGAAAGAAAAACGGGCACTTTTGGGACAGCATCGCGCTCTATGAATAGTCCATTGCATCACCTTCCCATGGATCCAATAGTCAATGGTTCATCTCCCCAGATGTTGTCAAGGAATGGAAAGAAAAGGGCCTATGCTTTAAATGTGGAGATAAGTACACTGTTGATCATGCCTCCAAATGCCCCTACAAGTCAGCTAAGGTCAAAGTTCATAGCATGTATGTCATGGAAGATTGACACAATGAGGAGGATGACCTGGCCATTGACCAGACTGAGCCCATGAAGGATGTTGATCATGAGCAATTCTATGACTTGGAGGATGGGTTTCCCTTTGACCCGGGAAGTGTGCCCTCATAGATACTTGATTTAACATCCCACCCACCTCCCACTTCCCTTTGCTCAATCTTCTTGGATGCTTGGACAGGTTCGCATAGCCCCAGTACCCTTCGCATTCAAGGCAGTATCAATGGGAAGCATGTTTTTATCCTTGTGGATAGCGGAAGCACGCACAATTTTGTCAATAAATCAGCCATTGATCAGTTGAAATGTATTCCTATGGCATTACACCACCCCTTGAAGGTCCAAGTAGCAAACAGAGAAGAAAAAAATCAGCACACATGTATGTTCCGCAGTTCCCTTATGCTTGGCTGAAAATTATGTGGCACTGGTTGATCTGAATGCCCTAGATATGGGCCCCATTTATGTTGTCTTGGGCTGTGATTGGTTGAAACAATTGGGGAAAATTTCTATGGACTTCTCTCAGCTTTACATGGAGTTTATGATGCATGGATAGCCTATCCACCTAGAGGGAGTTTGAGACCATGCTGATTTTCAGCTCATTACAGCAAAGCAACTGTTAACCCAAAATCGAGATGGCCCTAGGTCAAGATGGTGAAAAAAGGAAGAAAAAAGCAGAAAAAACATGGAAAAAGAGCAAAGACACGCAGGCGACCTCAAAACCAAGCCAAGGAAAAAAGCGCAATTTTAAATGAAGGGCGCCTCAAGAAACTTGGAAAACTCTTGTAAAAGAGTGCCAGGCTCCTTCCTGTGCCAATTGTAAAATACTAGACGGGTGTAGACTAGAGGCATAAGACTAGAAGAGGGAAATGGAAAAAAGACCTTGCCACAAGGGCCGGTCATGTAAAAAAGGGATGGGTGCCCATGGGATTTTAGGGTTTGTATACATAAAGTTCAAAAAGTGAATGAGAGATCATTCTTTGGTGTGTGGCTAACAAGAGTCTTTTTCTTCTTCCTCTCTTCTCCCCATTTTCTTGCTTGTGTGTGCTCTTAAGAGAGGGAGTGTGAGAGTGTGAGGGAGTGAGTGTGTGAGAGTGAGAGATCAAGAGGGTGAAGCTCTTCACCATCTCCTCTTCTCTTCTTCTCTTCTCTTCTCTTTACTTGCACGCACGGCTATGGAGGATGGAGCTTGGAGATGGAGGAGGCTTGAGGATGCTTGAGCTTGCATCTAGGATTGTGGAGCTATCGAGGTGTGTGAGAGAGGAGGCAACTCGTATCAGTATCAAGGTAAGCTCACTACACTCATAGGATTGACAGCACGTCGGCTAGGTGAGAGATAGCCATTAGAGCTCGCTTGAAACACTTGAAGCAATAAGCGGTCCGTGGGTCTTGGCAGTTGAGTGAAAGCTCCCACATTTTGATTCCATTGCTAGGACCAATGGATTCAAGCTTGAGCACTTGCATGCCTCATATCGAGCATCAAAGTAAGGAATGCATCCCCGAAACGGAGCTTGAGATAGGTAGGCAAGGAAACTATGAATCATTCTCATGACAGAATGAAGACAAAAATGAGTGTATGTTTGTTATGCAGCATATGATGAATGCAGTTACAGGAAAGGGGACACATGATGATGTATGGTATGTCGATTCAGGTGCATCTAATCATATGACCCGTCATGTTGAATGGTTTGGAGAGATGCAGGACTTACAAAATCCAGGTTATGTGTAGACGGGTGATGATTCATGCCACCCAATTTCACACATTGGAAAGGTTCCCTTGTCCTTGTATGATGGCCAAACAAAGAGCTTGACAGATGTATTACATGTGCCATCAATTACAAAGAATCTAGTGTCTGTTGGCCAAATGCTAGAGCAGGGGTTGCAAGTCTGGTTCAATGCAAAATGTTGTTTTATAGAATACTTTAATGATAAGTATAGGTTCACAAAAGGAAGTATAGTTGGCCGAATGTTCACTTTAGATATTGGAATTCCTGTGATGGATGCTGCTATGTATACTAAAGGAAAAGGAGTAGTTGCAAATATTGAAATATGGCATAAACGTATTGGACATGCAAATGTGCAAAGGTTGAAATTAATGTAGTCTAGAGGATTGGTTACAGGGTTGCCTTATTTTAGAGTTGCATAATTGCATAAAGTTTGTGAAGCATGCCAGTTTGGTAAGCAAGCAAGACAACCCTTCTCGCATGACAGAGAACTGAGTAGAAAAATACTTGATGTAGTGTATACAAATGTTTGGGGGTCTACACAGAATGTATCTCTTGGTGGAAACCAACACTTTGTCACATTTATTGATGACTGATCAAGGAAGTTATGGGTATACTTCATGAAGGAAAAAAGTGATGTGTTTGAGCACTTCAAATCTTTTAAGGCAGCTGTTGAAACAGAAACATGCTTAAAAGTAAAGTGCTTGAGATCAGATGGAGGGGGAGAGTGTCTCTCTAATGAGTTTAGTGGCTTCTTGAGGACCCATGGTATAAAGAGGCAATTTACTTGCAGGTATACCCCATAACAGAATGGGGTTGTAGATATAAAAAATAGGCATATTGCAGAAATCGCACGGGCATTAATGGTTGAAAAGAATATGCCCAAACATTTTTGGTATGAGGAGGCTGTCCATACTACTATCTACATTATGAAAAGAACTCCCATAGCTGCAGTTCATGGGATGACTCCTGAAGAATGCTTTACTGGCAAGAAGCTTGATGTATCGCACTTGAAGGTATTTGGATGTGTTACATATGTTCATGTGCCAGATGAGCTACAGAAGAAGCTTGATCCAAAGATTGAAAAATGTATTTTATCGGGTACTCTTTAGAGTAGAAAGGGTATCGATGTTATAACCCTGTCACAGGTGAGTTCAGAGTGAGCATGGATGTTATCTTTGACGAGATGGGTACCTGGTATGCACCTGCTAGTAATGTATTAGATGATGATAATGATCATGATAGTTATATATAGAAAGAAAAACAAGAATCATGGAGTCTTAGTGGACTAGAAACATCATTCGGTACTATACCTACAGTGAACCCTTGGTCTGGGGGGAGACTAAGGAGTAGCCCCACATCTTCAAGTGAATCTATAAGTGTTGTAGGGAAGGACAAAGGAAAGAAGAAAGTACTGGATGGTAATGATGCATCTACTAGTCATTTGGGATTTGATGGAGATTCTAGTGGTTTAGAGAGTTTGGATGATGAGCTTGGTATTCCTTCAGTTAGGACACCAGGTGTACAGAGAGCTCATAGTAATGTAAAGGCTCCATTGAGTGATCCGATGGTACGCAGATCTAGCAGGGTCAGATACCCTGTTAAAAGATTTGGTTTTGAAAGTTATGCAGCTCACCATTATGCTTATATGGTGAAACTAGTTGAGGATGTTGAGCCCACTTGTTTTGAGGATGTTGTTGGTCATGCTCATTGGGATGCAACAATGGATGAGGAGATGGCTGCATTAGAAGCCAATAAGACTTGAGATTTGGTACCCTTACCTAAGGGTAAGAAAGCTATTGGCTGCAAGTGGGTTTATAAAGTCAAGCATAATGCAGATGGTTCAGTTAGCAAGTATAAGGCTACGTTGGTTGCAAAAGGCTATGCTCAAACATATGGCATATATTATGAAGAGACATTCAGTCCAGTTGCTAGAATGGCAACTATTAGATGTGTGATTGCCATGGTAGCAACCAAAGGTTGGAGTTTGCAGCAAATGGATGTTAATAATGCCTTCTTCTTGCATGGTGAATTGTAAGAAGAAGTGTATATGGAGTAGCCAGTAGGTTATGAGGTTTTAGAGCTTCCCACATATGTGTGCAGGTTAAAGAAGGCGCTCTATGGGCTGAAGCAAGCACCTAGAGCATGGTCTGACAAGATTGGAGAGTATCTTGTCAATATTGGATTTTTTGTTTCTCATGTTGATCACTCACGTTATGTGAGAAAGGGAGATGCAGGTTTGGTCATCATAGTCATCTATGTGGATGACTTGATTATTACAAGTGACAGTGACAATGGGATTGCTGAAGTAAGGGACTTCTTGAAGAAGAAGTTTGAGATGAAAGATTTGGGTGAGTTGAGATACTTTCTTTGTATTGAGGTGATCATATGTGATGATTGTATATGGCTATCCCAAAGGCAGTATGGCTTAGATATGTTATCCAACTATGGTATGACAGCATGTAAGCCTCTTTCAGTACCATTGGAGCAAAATGTGAAGTTGAGTGCTGATGTTGGGGATGAGATAGAAGACCCTACTATGTTCAGGAGGATAGTAGGGAGTTTGAATTACATGACTATCACAAGGCCAAACTTGAGCTATGTTGTTGGCCTTGTCAGTCAGTTTATGCAGATGCCTAGAAAGCCTCATTTGATGCAGTTAGATGTATATTGAGGTATGTGAAGTCCACTTTACATTATGGACTTTTTTATGAGGTAGGTAAGGACATACAGGTCTTTGGATATATAGATGTAGATTGGGCTGATAGCATGTTAGACAGATGCAAATTGGGCTGGTAGCATGTTAGATAGAAGATCTACAAGTGGATTCATGTTTTCCCTTGGTAGTGTAGCAGTTACATGGAGTAGCAAAAAGTAACCCACAGTTGCTTTATCGAGTACAAAGGCTGAGTATAGAGGTGCTGCTATGGCAGCATGTGAGGTGATATGGTTGCAAAAGTTATTAGGTGATTTGGACATGCAGGGAGATGGTGCAGTTGTTATTCATTGTGACAACATGAGTAGCATACAGCTAGCTAGAAATCTAGTGTTTCATGCTAGGACAAAACACATTGAGGTGCACTACCACTTTGTGAGAGAGAAGGTACTTGCAGGAGAGATTGACTTGGTATATGTCAGCACCACAGGATCAGATAGCTGACATTTTCGCAAAGGAATTGGGTGCAGAGAAGCTTCGAAAGTTTCGAAGCTTACTTGGAGTTGCAAAGATAGAATTGAGCTTAAGGGGGAGTCTTGAGATGGCAAGCTCAATACGTGCGGACATTGATGATGGAGCGCCTAGCTAGATGAGTCTACACGTCTACACTTAGCACGTTGGTGGTCATTATGATACTCACATGGCCACTGAATTATCACTTATTATATTTAGTTTGTTACACCTACCTACAGTTGGCAAAGATATAATGCCAGTCAACTAGTCTAGTCGGTTATGCATTGTTTGACTTAGAAGGCCACTTTCCTTTATGTTGTATCTTATCTATACTTTGTGTACATTGTATAGTATGTGGAAGAAGAAGAAGAAATCAACAAGAAAACGTTTTGGTCTCCATCTCTCTTCTTATGTTCTTGAGTGAGCTTCCTCTTATGTATACAGTGTGTGTTTGGCGCAGCACCTCAAGCAAGTCCCCCCACCATGTGATTCTTGACAAAGGAGGTGGTAGTCGGGTGGGATATCAAATCAAGTATTTGGGATGGACAACTACTCGGGTCAAAAGGAAACTCATCCTCCGGGTCGTCGAACTGCTCATGATCCACATCCTCAACATGCTCCACATGGCCAGCATGTAGATTTCCCTCATCATTGTGCCAATCTTTCATGATATGCATGCTATGAACCATGACCTTAGCTATCTTATAAGGGAACTTAGAGGCATGGTCGGCCATGTACTTATTATCCCCATATTTAAAGCATAGGTTTTTTTCCTTCCGTTTCTTCACAACATTCGGTGGAATGAAATGTTGGACACTAGAGCCATGGGAAGGTGATGTAGTGGACTATTTATTTTCAGCATACTTACTCTCAACATTAGAGCCAAATAATATCCCAAAAGTGCCTTGTTTTTTGAAGGTGGAGTAAGTGGGTATTTTGGGGCTGTTATTAGGCATAGAATTACCATGAAAACCACCATATGGGGTTGACCTTGAAGGGGTGCAGGTTGTCCATAACCTTGTTGAAAATTTTCATTCTTACGGTACTTCATTGCATATCTCTTAGTCAATTCAATTGCTTCAAATAGTGTGGTAGGCTTTTGGGCCATGACATTTGCCAATAGACTCGGTTCCAATCCATAGATATAGTTATGAAATTTCTCATCATCATTAGTGCTCTCCACATACATCGTCAAGTTCATAAATTGATTTGTGTACTCATGTATAGTGAGATTACATTAGTCAAGAGTGTACCATCGTCTTGCCAACCACTCTTTTTTCACATGGAACACAAATACTTGAACTTAAAGTCTTCCCAATCAATGAGTTGATGATTCTCGCGATTGATATAGCACCACCATATGTGGGAAAATCCTTCCAAGTGGAGAGAGGCAAATATAAATTTCTGATCATGAGTGCGGGGATAGATATTAAAGTAGGACTCTAATGTGGATGTCCATTCCCCCAAGTCTGATGGTGAGGAGGATTGCCCATTTTACTTAGTGAGGAGACTTTTGTCACGTAGATCATGAAGGCCTTGCTGCTCATGAAACCCTTGTTATCTATACATCCATGATGTCCATACATATCTTGCTTTCCATTACATACCATGTGGTGCATTTATTCCATGCCCATTATAGCCATGCTGCCCATTATTCCCATGTTGCCCATGATTGCCATGTTGAAATTAGTACCATACTATCCATGATGGAGCTGATTCATATAGATTTCATTGGGGTTCCTAGGGAGAGTGGGGGAGCTTCTACCAATGGTAGGAGAGGGCCTCAATGGGGGGTTGGTTACATGGTTGATGTGGGAACTCAATAGGGGCTCGTCATGGACATGAGAGGGTTCACCAACCTCATAGGTAGAAGGGGAAATTCCCTTAGCTCCAAGGATGCCCTTGTCAAGATTGTGGGAGAGAAGGAAGGAGTCTCACTTGACTCTTGCTTGCACAATGGGGGAATACCCACAAAGGTGGAGGCTGAAAATAGTTTTCCTCTTCTTAGTTGTGTTAGCCAAAAGAACGCAAGTACAAAGAAATAGAAGAACCCTACATATGGATCTCAAACCAAACTCAACTAACTAAGATGGCATACTAACTGAGCCACAAACTAGAGTAGATAAGGATGGCTGTCATCTAGCTATTATTCATGGGCGGTGTACCAACCGCATCTGCATCAACTGACAAGTCGATGACATAAATGCACAATGGTCACCTTGGCATATCACGAGTGGAGCTCGATATCTCAACACTCCCCCTCGAGCTCAATCCCAATTCTTGCACACCAAGCAGGTCTCTGAACTTGCGCAGCTTCTATGTGCCTAATGCCTTCGTAAATATGTCAGCTACCTGATCCTCTGTGCTGACATAAACTACATCAATAAGACCTAGTAAAACCCTCTCCCGCACATAATGATAATGCACCTCAATGTGCTTTGTTCTAGCATGATAGACTGGGTTATTTACCAAGTGTATACTACTCATGTTGTCACAATAAATGACAACTGGCCCATCTGTAGGCTGATGCATATCATAAAGTAGCTTATGCAACCAAGCTACCTCACATGCAACCATTGCTGCGCCCCTGTACTCAGCCTCTGTGCTCGACAAGGCAACTGTAGGCTGTTTGTTGCTGCTCCAAGTGACTGCAGCACTCCCAAAAGAGAACACATATCCACTGGTAGATCGTCTATTAGAAATACTACCAGCCCAATCAGCATTAGTATATCTATGCAACTGTATCTGAACCCCAGTCTTATAAAATATTCCATACTGCAATGTGGACTTCACATACCTAAGTATGTGTCTAGCCGCATCCAAATGCGGTTTCCTTGGAGCCTGCATAAACTGACTTACCAATCCAACAACATAGCTCAAATCTGGCCTGGTAATAGTCATATAAATCAAACTTCCTACTATGCGTCTGTACATAGTAGGGTCTTCTAGAAGCTCACCTGTATCTGCGCGCTCAGCTTCACATTCTGCTCCAAAGGAACTGAAATAGGCTTACAGCCTGTCATCCCATATTTGGACAGTATGTCCAATCCATACTGCCTCTGTAAGAGCCGTATCCCACTTGGTGATCTAATCACCTCAATACCCAAGAAATAACGCAGCTCTCCCAAATTCTTCATCTCAAACTTCTGCTTCAATAGCACTTTCACATGAAGGATATCTTCATCACTGTCACCTATGATAATCAAATCATCAGCATAAATGACAAGTAGCATAATACATTTCTCTATTTTTCTCACATAAAGTGAGAAATCTGCCTTGGAAATCTGAAAGCCAATAGTGACAAGATACTGTCCTATCTTGTCAGACCATGCTCTAGGTGCTTGCTTCAAGCCATACAAGGCTTTCTTCAACCTGCAAACAAACTCAGGATGAATAGCATGCACATAACCTGGTGGCTGCTCCATATAGACCTCTTCTTGCAAATCACCATGCAAGAAGGCATTCTTTACATCCATTTGATGTAAAGACCATCCCTTTGATGCAGTCATAGCAATGACTGCTCTTACGGTTGCCATCCTTGCAACCGGATTGAATGTTTCTTCATAATCAATGCCATACGTTTGTGCATACCCTTTGACTACTAATCTTGCCTTGTATCTATTCACAGAACCATCTGCATTGTATTTCACCTTATAAACCCACTTACAACCAATTGCATTCTTATCTTTAGGCAAAGGTACCAATTCCCATGTAGGATTTGCTTCCAAGGCATCCATTTCTTCATCCATGGCTTTCTCCCATTTTTCTTTTCCATGGCTTGCTCAAAAGAAGTGGGTTCTGGTTACTGTATCAGTTTGACCATATATGCGTAGTGAATGGCTGTAAATCCATCATATTTCAGCCTATCCACAGGATACCTAGCTCTGGTAGACCTGCGCAAAGTAGGTTCACTCTCAGGTGCTCTCAAAACATCCCTGGTATTCCTTACTCTAGGTGTAACAATAGAAGGAATACCCAACTCATCATCAATGATCTGTTCTGAGCCACTGGATTCACCATCCACATAAGAGTGACCTGCATTCACATCAAACATGGGCTGATCTACCTTCTCTTTTCCTTTTCGTGATACCTGCATACCACTATCTGCATTACTTTGAGAAGATTCTCCTGATCTCAATCTGCCTGTCCATGGCGAAGAATGTGAACCACTGCTAGAGGACACTCCAGGTCCACTAATATCTTGTGACTGCTGCTGTGAATTCTGTGCAGCATTACCATTTTGTGCATCTACATTATCAATCACATTTATTGATTTATACTAGCTAATCATCTCATCAAAAACAACATCTCTGCTCATTGTAAACTTATGAGTAGAAGGGTTATAACATCTATACCCTTTTTGCTGCAGAGAATAACCAATAAAGATGCACTTCTCAGCTTTTGGATCCAACTTGGATCTCAACTCATCTGGCACATGAACATAGGCAATGCAGCCAAAAATTTTCAAATGAGAAATATCTGGTTTCCTACCAGTATACCTCTCCTCTGAAGTCATGCTATGTATTGCTGCAGTGGGAGTCCTGTTCATTATGTAGACTGCTGTAGCAACTGCCTCAGCCCAGTAAAAATCTGGCAAGTCTTTTTTGTTGAGCATGGCACGAGATACCTCTCCAATATGCCTGTTTTTCCTTTTTGCAATTCCATTTTGTTGTGGGGTATGACTGCATGAATATTGCTGCTTTATGCCATGCTCTTGCAGGAACCTTAAAAACTCATTTGAGAGGTACTCTCCCCGTCCATCTGACCTTAGGCATTTTATTTACAGGCCTGTTTCTTTTTCAACCATGGCTTTAAGAGTTTTAAAATGCCCAAAAACTTCGCTTTTCTTTTTCATAAAATACACCCAAACTTTTCTGCTATAGTCATCAATAAAGGTGACAAAATAATGACAGCCTCCAAGAGATGCAGCTTTAGTAGTCCACACATCAGAGTGGATTAATTCCAATGGCTTCTTACTCTCTTGAACATGTCTAGGAAATGGTTTCCTTGCGTGTTTTCCAAACTGACAGGCTTCACATACCTTATGCATTTCTGCAACCTTGAATTTAGGCAATCCTGCAACAATATTTTGGGCTTGCATTGATTTAAGTCGTTGTACATTAACATGACCAATGCGTTTATGCCAGATATCAATATCTGCAACTACACGGTCCCATGTGCAAACATTGCTGCACTCAATTCAGGCATGTCTGCTTCCAACGTAAACATTTTGCCCTTCTTCTTTCCTTTTGCTATCAAGTGACCTTTATTTTTCATATCCTCAACAAAGCATCCATGAGAATTAAATCTGACCTGCAAGCCCTACTCAACCATTTGACCAACAAAAACCAGGTTCTTGGTGATATTCGAGACATGAAATACATCTGACAGGTTTATCTTTTTTCCATCCTGCATAGACAAAGGAATTTTTCCAATCTGCACAATAGGATGTGCAGTATCATCACTAGTCTCCACAAATCCTGGTTTTTCCATTTTCCTTGTATCCTGCATCCATTCTGCATGACCTGTCATGTGGTTTGATGCACCTGAGTCAACATACCACACATCGTTTCTTTCTTCTGCACTTGTCACAGAATTGGTCATGTGCTGCACCATAAACAAATGCTCATTTCTGTCATAACCCTGTCTACTAGAAGATGCATAATTCCCTTGTTGCAATTTTCCATTCATGATGTCATTCTGCTTTTTATAGCAGTCTTTAGCCATATGATCCATTTTACCACAGTAGTAGCATTCAACATTGCTGTTTGCATTTTGGCCTCTTTGCCATCCACCACGACCTCTTTGGCTCCCCCTGCCTCTAGAGTTACCATGTCTTCCTCCATAGGACTGGTTTTCTTGAGTTTGCTGCATATTCTGATTTCTACCACAGCCTCCAGATTGGCCTCCTCTACCTTTGCCTCTACCTCTTCCAGCATTTGAGTAGAAGACAGCTTCTTTTGAAGTTCCTCCTGAAGAAGATGCACTACCATTTCTCTGCTCCTCAGAAATTAGAAGAGCAATCAACTCCTCAAAATCAAAAAATCTTTCACGAACGGAAATGGATGTTCGGAACTGTGCATAATCCTTTCCTAGACCATTCAAGGTCTAGGAAACTAAATCATCATCTTCCACTGGCGACCCAATGGAAGCAAGTGCATCTGCAATCTTCTTCACCTTCATGTGGTAGTCATTGATGCTCATACTTTCTCTTTGCACATTGTGCAACTCTTGCTTGAGCTGCATTTTCTTGGCTTGCGTATTTGTGCTATACATTTTTGACAAAGTATCCCATGCCTCCTTTGGCGTACTTGCATCTTGAATATGCACAATCATAGAGTCTGAAATGCTGATAGGCAGCCAGTACATAACTTTCCTGGCTCTCTCATGCCATGCTTTAAATGCCTACATTTGCTATTGATGGGGAACATGAGGAAGAACTGGTTCTTCTTCATTTCCTGCAACGAATTCTCAATATCCTTTTCCCATAAGGAAATTCATCATTCTAAACTTCCATGCTTGGAAGTTGTTCTTGTCAAGATTTTCAGTGACAATCTGTGAAAGAGAATCAGACGCCATTATAGAACACTGCAAAAAATTCTGTCACTGCAAAGAACACATCTTCAGCCTCACAAGGGCAAATCTGCAAAACTGACGAAAGTGGTATTTGACCACACAGTCACTTCCTAGTGACGATTTTGCATCAACAGGCAACAAGGATGATTCTGTAACTCCCAATGTCTCTACGCACAGGCATACGATGCAATTTATACAGTAACTTTTCATCGACCTGTAGAACAGTGGTCGCACATCATAAAACAGGGCCTTTTCCTGAGTGCGTGCAGAAAACTTCCACCTCCAAAACAGGCCCCGAAATGGCCTCAAATAAAAAAAACAGAGCAACCAAGGGCTAAAGCCCTTACCCGCAGCATATACTGCCCTCTTGCTACATCGCGAAGAGCGTCTCAATCTGAGACAATGCACTCTTGTACTTTTCGGTTGTGCTACCTGCAGAGACTTGCTCCCAAAACAGAAAAATGAAAGCAACACTGATCCTCTTACCAGAACACCGCGAACTTGACTTGCTTTCTTGAGCTCCTTACCACGAACAAGGCTTTGATACCATGTCAAGATTGTGGGAGAGAAGGAAGGAGTCTCACTTGTAGCTTTCTTGCTTGCACAATGGGGAAATACACACAAAGGTGAAGGCTGAAAACAGTTTTCCTCTTCTTAGTTGTGTAAGCCAAAAGAACTCAAGTACAAAGAAATAGAAGAACCCTATATATGGGTCTCAAACCAAACTCAACTAACTAAGATGGCATACTAACTGAGCCACGAACTAGAGTAGATAAGGATAGCTATCATCTAGCTATTATTCATGGGCGGTGTACCAACCGCATCTGCAACAACTGACAAGTCAGTGACATAAATGCACAACGGTCACCCTGGCATATCACGAGTGGAGCTCGATATCGCAATAGCCCTGTGGGCTATGCAATGGCTCAAATGGTGGTGGGAGTCTAGATTCATGCTTAGATTCATTTGCGTTCTCTTGGGATGAAGCTATAGCTAGCTGATTAACAAGAGTGGTGAGTTGCTCCAAGGTTTGTTGAGTTTTGGAGTTTAAGAGGGCGATTTGCTCAATTGCTTCATCAAACTTGGACATCATTTGGCAGTGGTTCGTGACCATGTCATTATGCCTTTCCATGTGATGAAGCTCATGCTGACATAATGTGTGATTGAGTAGGCTATAGGGATCTGTATTGGGCATTCCCTCTCCTGCATATCACCATGGTAATCTTGTGTTGAGATGGGTTCATCATTCATGGAGGTCTTGGAGTCTCTAATCTCCCTCTTGAGTTCTTCATGGGCCTTACTTTTTCCTTTCTGGCCAACCATCTGGATGTAGTCCACATGAGTCGTTGTTAGTAAATGGGGTGTAACTTTTGGTAATAAACTCTGATTGGTGAGATTTTTTATTGAAATCAACGGGGACAAAGCTCTCTTCAAGATGAGCTATTAAACTTTGTGAAAAAAATGATTAAAACATTATGCAATGGGATTTCTGTGTATGTTCTTATAATATTCCTACCATAACGCTTCATATCAAGAATGCATTCGAGCTTGAGGCATTTTAAAAATTACTCCTTGAGATGTCACATAAGTAACCACACTTAATTTTATTGATATCAAGTATCACATTAAATCAACTCCGTAATTTGACATTCCCAACCAACAAAAAATAAAGATGCCTCGTAAATAATATTACGATAGCTTGATCATATAAAATTTCTTGCATTATATTTGATTTGGCATTCTCAATTCCATTTAATGCGTCAAGATTGCATTGATTTTCTAACTATAAGAAAATTCACAAAAGCTTCAATCAGTAGACGAAGAATGTACAAGAATGAACATGATATTAAGTTAAGTATCAAAGAGTATGACATGACATTATATACTAGATAAGTCATGAAGTAACTTGGCCAAAAACCACCAGAAGAAGTCATTTTGAAGAAAAAATGATGTTTTTGAAAAAATATGTTAAAATATATGACTTTTTTTACACTTGGAGGGAGAGAAAGAATTTAAAAATCATCCCTATGCCACCATCAACAGGTAAGCAATCAAAATGAATATTTAATAAAGCTCAATTGGCTCTTGACAAGTAGCCAAATGAATCAATCGATTGTATACTCCCCCTCATGCCTATAAATACACCCCCTCTCCTTCATAAGAAAAGAAAGAAGGAAGACCTCTTGATGATGGAAAATTTTCTCTACTTCTCTTATCCATTGAAGCTTTGAGCCTTGAAAGAGGAAAATACCCCCCTTCTACCTCATTTTCATTTTCTCTATCCCTTGTTACATCTTCATCCCATACGACCAAATTGCTAGGCAAAACGCTAGTGAATTTTTTTTCGACGACCACCAACTCTCCTTGAACTACTACATCAATTTCGCCTGATATCCGATGGCTACGCAAGGCTACAAAAATTCAAAAAGCACATTTGAAGCAAGGAAACCAAGAAATGCGGCCAATGGAGTAAATGACGTAGTAGGAATTGCCGAGACCCCCATCATAGCAAACCTGAGAGAGGTAATATCTTGTCAGTTTGGAAAAAATAAATATTTTATAAGCTTATTCCTTTATTCAACTTTAAATGATTATAAACACATTTTAACAACATATGAATTACCGTATAGAAAAATAATCTAAGTAATATAATAATTAAATATTCAATGAAAAGACTCTTTCACTTGGAAAAGAATTATATATCTATCATAAAAAAATATTTTAATTATGATTTATTTTAGGATATTTATTGTTATTTAGTTAAAGATGCATGTGATCATAATAATAGAAAAATGGTAGATGTTGTTAGGGAAGGGAATATTTTATAATTTTTTTCTAAAAGTGACTATCTCTATTTTATTTTTTTAATGATAAAAAGATACATATGAATTTTATAATAATCTATAAAAAATTATTTAGATAATATCATGAAATAATCAATGCATTAAATCAACAAAAAATTGTATAGAAAAATATATACTAGACATGCATAAGTTAGGTGCATGAAAATACAATTTGATATCTAAAAGAAGAAAGAAAATTTTTACTTATGATGTTTGCATTGCCTAGAATAAAATTTTCAAGAAAACAATCAGAATTATAATTAGGACATGGCTAAAAGAAAATTGATCTTTCTAAATAATGTTGAAAGTTCGGCAAATGGTCAGACATTATCAATTAATCCATATAATATGAGTAAAATAAAATAAAAATTATTTTGTTACTGAAAACACACGTAATGTTAATATTAATGATTATATTAGCGAGAGTGTCAATATTATGAGTTGGCCCCCACGTATGAATCAGTGAGATAACCTAACCTAAAATATTGAGAATGTTGAAGCAAAAACAACTATGAAATACTCGACAACCCTAAAACTATCAGTATTAGGAAATTAAATAAATATCAAAAGTCTATAGGACTTGTTGGACATTTATAAGAATTTGTCGATACAAATTCTAACGACTAAATAAACTTGGAAAAGCATTTGAAATCTTGCTAAGTGCGAGTTAGGATAGAGTAGCACACGAATTGCATGCCATAGGCATAAATGCCCATATAATCTTTTCGAGTGAAAATACCCAATTTTTTATAAGGATAAAATAGACTTCTCATAATTAATCAGATTCTCAATATAACTTGTGAATCCCAAAAAAAAGAGTTGCAGGTAGGAAGCAAAATCCTAATAATAAGGCGGGATCTTAAAAGAGAAACCCTAGATTTGGGTGGGGTTGCTTCCTATGCTAAAAACACTTGTTGCTATTTCTTTTTTATTTGTGCATGCATTGATGGTTGCATAGGAAAGATTGATTGTGCTTGTAGTAATTAGATCTAATTGTAAATATATAATCAAAATAATAAGAGAAAAATCGCATTATGCCTCCCCCACAGTTAGATGCAGAACCCTTCTCCAGGGGGGATTGTTTTGTATCGTCGCAAGGATCTTTGGACCGGCCTTGACAGCGAGAGGTCGCTCGATGAGGAATCCATTAGGCATGAGGCGAGAGTGTTGGGGGGGCTCTGGTCATAAACCTCTCGATCGCTCCTAGTAACTGCCTGACCCTCACATGAATTAGAATAGGATCCTAGAGTCTCCAGTACTAGTGAAGGGATAAAAATCTTAAAAGGTTTCTTTTCTTTTGGACATACAAAATGGATTTTCTAGTGAGCGGAGGTTTATCTTTTGCATAGGTAGAATGAAAAAATCATTGTAAATAAATTTGTGAAATAATAAATAAATATGTTTTGCCAAAAGATTATTTTCTCTATCTTTGTGTTGTGTTGTAAAATTATGCGAAGGAACTTATGATAACGTGTTAATTAATGAAATTTCTTTTATATGCCATAACTTAATGTGATAGGTAATTAGAAAACTACAGAAAACCATTTGTGGGAACTGGGTGGGCAAGATCCCTGACGGATTTATCCTACGGATGGGTGGTCTTGGTAAGCTAGAAGCTTCTCTCAAGAGATTGAACGAAACGTTAATTAGGAAAAATTACGTAAAGCCTAGGGTCAGGTCTTAAAACCTTGATTAGAATTTATCTTAGGGGAAAGATGTAGCAACTATGTAAGAACTTTGTTAGGGTTTCCTGAATTCTAACTAGTTATTACTGGAAAAAAGCATTGCACTCCATGAACCAAGGGTAACTATGATCACTCTAGTTAGACAAAAAGCCTTTGTGGGACACCTCCATTGGAGCTAGCTGATGTATTGAGACCTTAGTTGTCAAATTAAGACCCAAGCTTGCAGGTTGATCGGACGGTCGGTACCTTCCATTATGGGGTGGACTCTGAGAAACCTAGAAAATAGGCCCAGTGCATTCTCACGAGTATTGGGAAAAGTCATCTAGGATAGTTCTCGAAGGATGAACCACTAAAACGTATTGCTAGGAAATTGTTAGGTAGGCACGTGACACGATATCATAGCATAATTGAAATTAAAAATATCTATGGTTTTTAAGACCAATTGTTCTTAAGTAATAATCAGCCTACTAATTGTTAAAAGACAAACTTTGGCAGAATAATGAAGCTTGGAACCAATTCCTTGTTTTTTGAGTAATGTACACATGTGCGCTGAACTCCAAGGATGATGAATGGAGAAGAGAAATTATGAGGATACTCGATTGCCTATACGATCCATCTCCTATGAATCATAAAAGAAGATGGTTCTAGGATGGGAGTTACTCTTACATTGCGGCTGATTGATTCTTCAACATACAGACTAATTTGAAACGTCTTGAATGGATGGAAAATTTAAAATTAGTTGAGGCCTCTATCTTTTGTTCATCTAGAAGGAATCCACTTATGATTACCAGTGGTCGACAGATATGTCTAGACCATTATGTCTATGACAAAGTATTGAAGGTAATTCCAACTGATAGGATTATAATCCAAGGATGTCGCAAGTATTGAGATTACTGTATCCATGGTTTTCCATATCTGCCATTTCCACAGAATAGGTTTTTGGACATAGACAACAATGGGCCTACTTTCTTCTACATGAATGTAACTGATATCCATCCCTAAAAAAGAAAGACATAATGATATCTTGTTTTGGAAATTGTACATATCATCCATCCTAACGTATCAATGCTTATGTATCTTTACTTGTAAACATCTGCCATTTGTAAATATCCCTTACTTGCAAAAATCATAGCTTATGGCTACTGATAATAAAAGATAGCAACATCTAGATTTTGTAAAAATATTGTGCTCTTTGGCCCATCATTGTTTTGCAAAACTAAAAAGATATGAAGTTGAAAAGTTTAAGCACTAAACTAATTCATGAAACTTATTATAACCCACAGTAATATAACTACCATTGATCCAACTAAAATTCAAGAGAAGAAGTATCTCCTTAAGCAGGTTAAGCCACTAGAATTTGATGACAAGGGCAAAGACGTTCAAGTCGAGTCAGAGATTTGGTAACAACACCTAGAAACAATGCCTAGAATTACAAAACTTTTTAGCAATATTCTATACAATTGACACATTGTTACCAAATTTTCACATTAATTTAATGCAGATGCGATCGTAATTTCGTCTTTGGAGGACGTGTCTCTGTAGTCCGACAAGTGGAAAATCCTAGTTCAAAGGATTTTTGTGCTAGAGGGTGGACTTAGGAAAATACCAAATAGAATTCGATAGTTTTATCTAATCAGAATGGATTATTTTTTATTAGTGGAACCATGAGTATTTGAGTTAATATGAGCAAGGAGAGGAAACATTTTGATAATGGCAACCTCATAGGCAAAAATGCAAGAGAGGTTAGTCGTATAATGAAAGTGGAAAAGCAGCTAACATTTTAGCCTAACAAAAAAAATATTATGTAAGAGAGGATGCTAGTTGAAAGAGAAGGGGGGGTGTTCTTCTATGTGTTATGGTTCTAAAGGTTAGGAAATGAGTTTTTAAAAAAAACCATAACTAAAAGAAAAAATGTTGTATGTGGATTTGAAGAGGTTATGACCAAGGAGAGGGCACCCTCATCCTAGGGGGCACATCATAGTGGGAGATGAAGAGAGGGAGAATGGGAAAAGACTAACTGGAAGAGGAAGAGGAAAGGGAGAGAAAGTCCAAAAGCCAATTGGAGAAGAGGAAGGGGAGGAGTTAGTGGAAGTTGAAGAGTCATGAGAAAGAGAGGAGGGGGTACCATCCTATAAAGAGGTAGAGAGAGCAAACTAAAGGGAGAGAAGGGCGCCATCATCAAGAAGGGGACACTTTCATCCTGAAGGAAGTGCCATCAATTCAAGCCATCCAAGCAAGAGGATTTGAAGAAACAATTGAAGTTGGAGAGAGCAAGAAGAGAGAATTGAAGCCCATGCCTATTCCATAGCCATGACCATGTCTTCTCCTTCTACCTCCATTTTGGAGCCTTTCTCTTCTCTTCTCTCTTAGTCATCAACATAAAACCATGGAAGCTAAGCTCGTATGTTTGGCCTTAATCAAGATTAAGTCTTAAAAGAGTTACAAGTGGCTTTTCCATGGCAACAATGCAATTGACCAATTGATCTCTTGGGAGAGGGAAAATGATGAGCTCACCATTGGGAACGATTGGATAGACTCCCCTTTGTTGGACTACAAAGGACACGGCTTCCAAAGACGCAATTACGAATCTCGTACTTTACGTAAGTGCCTTAACTTGTTTAACATTTAAAAAATAATTTTACATAAATATTTCTTTAGTTTGGAATTTTTATAAAATACCTTTGAATCTCAATTTCAACTCTGGATAGTTTTTAGAATTTATGTAGGTCTTATTTTATTTTAAAAATAAAAAACTTTTAAAAATATTTTAAATGGCTTAAAAATGATATAGATAAATTTTTATGAAATATTTGGTTAAACAATGATGAGATGTGATATTTTTTTATAAATTATGTGTTTTTGGAAGTATTTTTAATTTTTTTTCTAGAATTTTTAGAAACTGATTACTATATCTTAAAAATCAAGAATAGTTATTTTGGATGAACATTACATTATTTTTTGATAAAAATCATGTTTTTGATTCAACCAAAAATTAGGATCTTCTATAGAAAACCTAAGAATATAGTTTTGGCTATTTTATGAAAAGCTCTTAGGGTTAGAGAAAAATAAAATTAATTTGATGTTATCTGTTTGTTTGAACATTATTAATATAAAAGATGATGTGTCTAACTTTATGCAAATTAAAAGTGTTGATGAGGTATTAAGTTATATCAACATTAGAAAAAGAATTTTTTTAAAATAAAATTAGAGTTTATGGGATTGAGGGATGTTAGTTGATTTGATAATAAAAGGAATGAGAAAGAACTATAGGGTTTATGCTTTGAAGTTAATTCGCGAAGGGATTAAAATCCTAGGGTTAGTATTTAAGCGTCCAGTATAGAAATAGAGATGAAGAGCAAGATTAAGCAAACTTTTTGAGTTTTCGATATTAAATTAGTTGGACTACTACAAACGAGTGTCGTAACTATTGAGGAAGGCTAGTACAAATCATAGAAATTAGTTATCAATATCACCTATTCAATGCAACAACTCCTAGGAGTTGGCTTGACATCCGGGTTAAAAGTGGCTTGGTCTTTGGCTAGTCATTTGGATTGAGACCATGGAGTACTACTTTACTACTATGGGAACTACCCTTGCTAATCAGGCTATGATCGCCAACTTGAAATTGATTAGTGAGGCACACATGTGGCGGAAACAGTGGTGTAAAGACTAGGGACTTGTTGAGACAGTTATAACCTAGGAAAAGATGAAAGAAGCTATGTGTGGTCAATATTTGCCACCAGCTTATTGCACACTAAAAATAAATGATTTCTTTAACTTAAGAAAATTGAGAATGAGCCTAGAGGCATATTACTCAAAGTTTATCTCACTGCTTAAATATGCGCCTTCCATGACTATTGCTCAGCACAGGTGTCCAAGTTTTGTCATAGGCTGAATGCTCCTCTGAACACACATCTTGAATCTATGTGCCCAACTGATTTGCAAGATGCTTTGATTCGAGCAACACCTCTTATTCATGAGATTTAGTCAAAGCCATAGAATAATAGGCTCTAGAATCAAAACAAAGGGACTTCACATGGCTATGTTAAGTGAGCCGAAGGTCAGCGTTTGCTTGGTCAAAGAAAGAGGGCCAAAACAAATGTAGTCAGAAACTTCATACCTACAGAAAGTAATTTAGGAGTACCTAGGTGTTTCCATTGTAATGAGCCAAACCACTTTAAAAGACAGTGCCCAAAGCTTTGTCAAATTCATTGCCAAGGACAGTAGAGAGGTCAAAACCAAGCTTCAATTACAAAAGGAAAATCATTTGCTGTAATTCTTAAAGAGCTTGAAGAAGAGGAAACCCAATTATGGAAGCTGATATGGAGAGGGCATCAATTCATGCCACCCTCCATAAGAAAGGCCCAAATCATCAATTTTTAGTGATTCAAACACTAGTAGAATATTATGGTAAGTTCTTTAAAATTCTGATTGATTGTGGAAGCACACACTCTTTCATGCCACCAAAGTGTGCCAAGAAATTAGATACAGACACAATATCTATATCTAGGTTGCTTGTGGAACTTGCCAATGGAAAAGAAATCCTGTCTACTCAACAAATTTGCAAAGTGACATTCATCCTAGGAAGAAATCTCTTTGAAATGGAATTTAGGATCATGAATTTAGAGGCCTACAAATGTCTATTGGGTATGGACTGGCTAATCCCCAATGATGCACATATTCAGTGCAGAAAAGGCTAGGTGACTTTTCAAAATCTAAAGGAGGAAAAAGTGATGGCCCAAGGTGAGGCAGGAAAACCCAAGATTCAACTAGCCAAATCCTCTCGCATAATAAAAGGGTTAAGAAAAGTATTACATGTGTATCTCATAAAATTAAATAAGCTTGAGTAGAATAATCAAGACAAGGGAGAGCTATATTGACTGAAGGAATATGACGACATCTTCCTAGAAGAGCTGGCTGAATTACCACCTCGAAGAGAGGTTGATTATTATGAGATTAGACTTGAACTAGGAGCCACTCCAATCACTAAGGGTTTGTATAAAATATCTATCCCTGAAGGATACATCAGACCCAGTAATTTTCCATGGGGAGCCCTAGCACTATTTCAAAAGAAAAAGGATGTAACTCTCCATCTTTGCATTGATTACCAAGGACTAAACCAAGTAACAATCAAGAATAAGTATCTGATCCCAAGAGTAGAAGAGCTACTTGATAGGTTATTTTTCAAGATTGATCTCTGATCTGGTTATTACCAAATAAGGATCAAGGAAGAAGATATCCCCAAAAATCCTTCAATACCAGATATGGTCATTTTGAATTTCTTGTAATGTCTTTTGGTCTAACTAATGCCCCTGCTACATTTAAGAGATTAATGTATGACATTTTTTGACCTTATCTTGATGATTTTGTCCTAGTCTTCTTTGATGACATCCTAACATAATCCAAGAGAGACGAAGACCATGAGTTGCAGTTGTGCATTGTGTTGGACACAATGAGGACGCACAAGCTCCATGCGAAGAAAAAGAAGTGTGCATTTTTCCAAGGACAGATGGAATATCTTGGATTCATAGTATATGTTGAAGGAATCTCTGTAGACCCAGCCAAAGTTGAAGATCTTTAACAATGGAAACCACCAATGACAGTTAAGGAAGTGAGAAGTTTTTAGGGTTGACTAGATGGTATAGAATTTTCATTAAAAATTATGCCCTAATAGCTACACCTCTCACTAATTTCACTACAAGATACAGGCCTCATATTGACGTTCAAAGCGACAAGAATGTTCATAAAGCCCTTGTTGTTGCTAAATGAGTCGGAATTAGCATCTCCATAAAACTTCGCAATTTGCGCCAGTATTAGCGTCACAATTTGCATCGGTTTTGGGATGCAAATACTGATGGTTTGCGATGTGTATTGCAACGATAATAACGATGGTTATAGAGAAAAAAGTAATTATAGTATTATGTGCTGTATTTATATTCTAAAAATGGATTATATGTTAAGTGTACAATGGTCGTCAAGATGAGTGCAAAATGTACTTGAACCCACAAGACTGATACATAGATTAAGTACAAGATTGTTGATAAAAGCTCATGGAATTATGGCAAGATACAAATGATGATAATAACATAGTACACAAAAGATGTTTGCATTAATCACAGGACCAAAAAGGAAGAGGATGTGCACTCCACGAATCCAAGCGCGAGCTATAGATCCTTGCCATCTGAAAGCTTGTTCCAATGCAAAGGAGCATTGAATGGTTTCTACAAAATGAAAAACTACACATTATTCCACCATACATAATGTATGTTGATAAAAATAGTAACTACAAACAAAAACGATGAGTGACTTACCAAGCCGCCATGTGCATACAATCTATCGATAATGTAGTGAGACCGTATCTCTTTGCATATCGAGTCTCTAGGCCAGTGGCATAATGGTTGGTAATGGAGTGCTGCAAAGAAGACATAATACAACTATTAGAAACATGATTGTCAGTACAAAAAATATTGTAAATAAGAAAGTGTGAAGAATAAAAGAAAAACTTACAAAGTCCTCCAAATAGTTTTTGTAGCTACCACTCCCAAGATGATGGACCACTCTTGCCTCTAGTCGTGCCCTCACTACTTCCTGCTACTGTTGCCAATGTCTTGGAGAATCTATAGCCTCCTCCCTGAGTCTCTACCAATCATATGTGTCTAGCCACTCGAGCTTTGAGGTGCCACTCTTGAGTGCCTTGTGTATGTCTGTCAACCATCCGTGTGACATGTACACATGCATGCACTCCATCATCCATCCTGTGGAAAACCTCTCTGTCGCGATGGTTACCAAAAACTCCTCATGCAAGGATGCTACTATGTAGTCCTTAATACCCTTGGGTATATTCTTCCAATGGTCCAAGACATTGTGGTAAAAAACTTATTGGGACAACTCTCTCATACAAGACATTACCCTCCTCCCCTCATCATTCACGGCTCCTGTCTTGTCATCTACAAGGTATCCATATCCCTCTGGGTAGATCTAAGGTGTGTTCTCTCCCACCTACAACCGCACTCCTAGGCATAACCAGGAGAGACCCTTGTATATATGGTGTACCCATGGGGATGGTATCTCTCAGAGTAGTACCCATAGGGATGCCACACTTACAGATGGTTGAGCAGTCACTGGAGTAGATGTCCCCATAGGTGTGACAAATCCTACAAGTGATGCAACTCCACTAGAACAACGAGATGGATACACTGCATCGATGCCTCCACAACAACCACCTAAGCCACCCTCTCTCAAACCTACATGAGAGAGAGAAGTAGCACCTGTATATTGAGCCTACCACGAGCTCACAACATCCACGTCTCTGGAGTAGCACCCCCTAGAACCACTCTCTCGATCTGGGCTCAGTCTAGAGCATCAACCGCATCTACTAGAAATTGAAGCATCATACCATGCTAAAGTAGATTTAACAAAACGGCCTAATGGTGTCCAAGACAGCTCCTGGTCTACCATATCTCTAAATCATGCCATCTAATCTGGAGACATACATGTGAATATCTCTTGCAACTCCTTGTCACTCATCCCTCAACTTATCCTACTCTCCAAATATCATTAAAGGTCACTCGTACAGATGGAAAGTGTTGTTATCATAATCAATATAATGATTCAAGAAAAGTGCAATAATATAACTCTTAAAAAAATAATATAAAGATTCAAGCAAAGCACAATAATATAACTCTTGAGTGGAAATTCTCGTGATTCATCAATGAATTGAGTAGACAGATGCTGCAAGTATGACGTAGTTTATGGTCCCATGTCAATCTCGTGGCACAACTCCACATACACTGGAAGGTTGATAGACAGGTCACCACAAAAGGATGAGTCCACCTCATTCTCAAAGAATTCCTGGCCTCCTATCTTTCCATTATCGTTATCTAATTCTGCCTCCTCTAACATGCTCCACCAAGCCATCTTTGACCTCCACCCCTTGCAATATTGACCCCTCCATTTGCATGTTGTCCTCATTTACACTGAAAATATTGCTTTCATCATATACTCTTGTACTCCGGGGAGCTGACGGTACAACATACCACCATCGAGGTTGTCAGGGGTTTGAATAGAAAATTACCTATTCAAAATCACATATAAGAGAGATTCAACATTTGTGATATATCCATGTTGTGAAAAATTTTTAAAAAACATTTCATACACCCATTCACAATGGGCCGGCAAGACAAATGTGTCACACAGGTCCATCCATCTTTTCTCAGAATCTATTTTGAGAAATCGAGATGGACCTTACCAAATGATTGCCATGGCTCCTTCCAATACCACTTTGATCCACTGCACATCGAATATGATCATGGAGAAGCTATGGTAATCCAGTAAGATAATACTTTGCAAGTTTTCAAAATACTCTATCTCATCTATAACAATGTTTGGATCCATGGCTCGTCATTGGCTCTCTTGCTCAAACTTTGCCATGACACCACAATCTGTTGTGGAGCGCATTTTTTCGATGTGCTCTACATGGAAATGTCACCCGCGCGATCATGCCACATTGTATATTTTGTATTGTACATTGAAATGGTTAGATTAGTTGTGACATATAAAATCTAGATACAACAGCTTATAAAATATGTGGTCACCTTTGGAATACATCCCCTCGAGAATTCTCACTCCTCAGTAGAGACCTCCACCCCTTTACGAGAGGCTGCAATCAAAGCTCCATGTAACCATTGCATAGACATAAACCACGACACCTCCTCCATGCCCTCAAAATATCGAATTGATCGACGGTGTGTACTGCATCAAAATTCTAATCGTGCATCTTCCCAATCTTTCTTGGCTTGCTCGTATCTAGCAAGCCACATCTCCATGGATGCATGGTGCAACATACAAAAACAATTCACTTTCTTCTCCATTGCAACATCCATCCTTTTTTCAACCCCATTTCCAACCACCACATCTCTGGTCAGTCTATCATCGTCCTTCAGCTTAGTGACCATAGCATACTATTGTTTGAATCCACCGTTGGTAGCCACTGTGAAATATGCACTAACACGTCCGACACCAGCCATAACCTTCACCCATGCTACTTTCTAGCCAAGCTTTGTTGCACAAAGCCTTTCAGGGTTTTCATGAAGCACTCCAAAAAGAACATCCATTACGTATGGACAAGTCCTACAATCTTCACTTCATCCACAAGATGCACCAGGAGGTGGATTTGTATTGTGAGCATACTAGTGGATAGGTACTTCTCAAAGAGACAGAACATCTCCACTACTCCCCGCCTTGTAGATTCAATAGAGGATGACTTGATCTCCTTCTGTGAGATCCATTGCACTAAATTTGACAATTTGTAAATTGTCTTGTGTATTTTTGGAGTGAGGTATCTTGCGATCACAATCGATAGTACAAACTGTCAAAAATGAAAAAGCATTACAAACACTGACTAGACTTCAAATAGCAAAATACTCAAGCTACTTACAATCGAGGTAAGTACAAACCCGGCATATCTTACGCCAATCATGGGATTTTAGCCCTAATAGTTGGTCATCTTTAGAAATAACGGATTTGAGAGAGCACATCATACCCGTCAGGGTGCGGATAGACTTGATAATTTACTTCACAATGCGCTCTTCTTTAGTGGACAAAACCCAAGGAGCATGAAGTAGTTGCAAGCAACTATTAGTAGTCGACTATGGCCAAAGTGCCTCCATCTTGCCTATCTCCTTCAAATTCATTCGTGCCCCTATAGTGTCTCTCTTGTCGATGATGTGGTCCTATAGTAAGCTGCCCACATTTTTGAAAATATACATGGGATCCAACAAGTGGTTGATATGTAAGTGGGTCCAATATAGCAACTCGTAGAAAATTGAGAACTATCGCATTCTGTTTGGATGTGACTCCATGTGGACCATTTTCAACTCGTACCAGCTTTGAGCGTTCATTCGTGTTGGAGGTCGTCCAAGAAAACCTTCCCTTAGTTCATGACCCTTTGGTCAAAAAGTGGCATGTCCTTGATATACCATCTTCTTTATGGTTCGTGACCCTTGGGAGTCTAACTATGGTCCACACAATGGACATGCATAACAACCTAAGGTAACCAAACTTGTCCCAACACCCCTATTCAGTGAACACAAACTTGAATGAGCTATGATAGATATCACTAAATGAGAACAGAAGCCTACTTACCTGAGCACTCCCCGAATCCTAGAAAGTCATGCATGGTCCACATTAGAATGACTCGTATAGTGACAGACTGTCGACCATCACATTTTCTCATATCTTCCATGACGATCACCTCCTCCCACAAAATCTTAAGCTTATCGACTAATGGATAGAGATAGACATCCATATTCTTGACTTTGTAGCAGCCAAGAACAAGCAGGCTAAGGATTAGGTGTCCTTTCTTCGTAGAAAGCTGTGGATGGATGTAGTTAACAAGGACTACATGCCACACACTGTAAGAAGTTGAGCGGAGACTAAATGGGTTCACGCCATCCATAGCAAGATTGAGCTGAAGATTCCTTGGCTCTCGTGCAAAACCTGGAAAGATAGAGTCAATGTGGCTCCATGCGCATGAATTCATTGATATTCATTGGACTTCATCTATGGATCTATTCTACACATGCCACATTGTCAAGCTCCCCATGCCCAACATACGAAACATGTGTCATTGTTGAGAGTGGAAAAAGACTGAAATTTTTGACTGATTTTTGTTGATTTTGAGGACTGAATGATTGATTTTTGATGGATTTAGAATGATGTATGGTTGTTAAAGGAAGTATTTGAGAGTGTTTTGGATGATATTGATTATTTTTTGGAAGTTCATGATGATTCTCAATGGAGATATGAAGCTCTATGATGTTCTGTTGAGCTTCTGATTGGTTCTGTATACCTTCTTATAGCTTCTATTTTGTTCTAATTTTCTTATGTATGAAGCATGGATTGATGATTGATGAAGATTGAGATATTTTAGAAGCCTATTGAATAGTTTTTGATAGTTTGAAATGGTTTGAGTATGAGTTATGAGGTTCTGATGACTTCCTGTAACCTTCTGTAAACCCTGTGTAGAGCCTTTGTCTCTGCTCTATCTTTGTACTGTAACTGTACTGTAGCTGTTTTGGTATTGTACTGTAACTGTTCTGTAGACCTTCTGTAAGTGTTCTATAGAATGTATGTGTGACTTTGGGAAAGTTTTCTAACCTTTGGAAAGGATGAATCTAAGTTCAAAAGAGCCAAAACAAGTGGAAGAAATAGCTACCGAAGATTGAAGAGAAGACTGAAGTGACAGTGACAGTAATGAGCTGTGAAAAGACACTGTAGTGGCTTTGGTGACTCTTCATATCAGACATACCTCTTGGGAGGTGCATCCATGACCTAAGAAGGATTATTGAGGGTTATTATGAGATTATTATAGTGAGGATATGATGTACTATTGAGAGAGAGAGAGAGAGAGAGAGAGAGCCATAGATAGTCAATTCTATCAAAACAATGTAACTGTATATGAGAGATTGAGAGAGAGAACTATGAAGACATTGAAGAAGAATAATTTGTGATTGATTTCCATTCAAATATGGTGTATTCTTTTTTTCTTTGTTATATTGATGGATTCTATGAAGATGTTGAAGATTATGGTTGATTCTATCAAATCCGTGGGAGATATCTACTATGATGCTGCGTGAAGAATTGTTGTTTTCTTTGTTTTGATGATCAAGAAAATGAAATAAAATCTTGTTTATTTTACAAGATAGATTTTCTTGCAAGAGAATTTTCTTTTCCTTGGTGTTCCTCTTGGGGCTCCATGTTTTTGGTGCGCAACCGGGGAAACTTGCCATCAACAAGCATCAGAAGAGGCTGAAAATGAAGGAAATGGCATTGCCAAGAAGAGGAGAATTCAATGGAAGTTTGCAAAGTTCCTTCTTCCACTAAAGAGTTGGAATTTCTCATAATCAAAGCCACTTTCTACAAGAAGTTCATCCCACAATGGTGGAAACATATCACCATCATGATGCATGCTCTATGTGGTGGACTGTTTCCTCTTCCTGTTGAAGCAGTAGAAACTTGCATCTTGGTGGCAAACTGTTTGGGAACAAATTGAAGAGCAGAAAAAGAGAGAATGACCATCCATGGAAGATTTGGCATTCATTGAAAAGTTTCCAAACATCATCAAGTGGGAGATCATGAAGAAGCTTCAAGAGTCATGGTATGTGGAGGTTCACGAAGACAAGAAGGAAAAGAGTTGGAATTTGTTCGTGGATGCTCAACAGCAAGATACATGGGATGCTTGGTGCACTGATAATCTTCTGTTTGTCCAATTAGCAACCCACTGGAAGTTGGTAGACAGAGTATTTTTCACAACATACACTATTGAAACCCTCAAAAGCTGGCATTATTATAATGACAGAACAACGATCCTAAGAAGAATGAGTTTTGATACTTTCAGAACACAATATCTTCCCCTCTGTAGTGGTTTGAAAGCTAAATTCAAAGATGTTGAAAAGAAGGAAATAGAGGAGATATTGGCCAGAGAATCCATCAGAGAAAGACTGAAGCCCTCTCTGATACTATCCTATTGAGTCTAGACCAACTGGTTGAAGCCAACCCCCTGATGAATGATGCAATAAAGAGGCAAGTGTTGGAACGATTCTAGAGGCATATGAGAAGAGAGAAGACAAAAATCAAAGCTGAGAACGAGCTCGCAGAATAGAAGCTTCCTTTGACGTCTCAAAAGCACTCTTTACAGAAGTCCCAATGGCGACTCAAGGTCCTCTTCCTAGTCAGATTCATCCTGGAAATATTGATGACAGGCCAGCAAATGTAGTCCCATTGCCAGTTTTTAAGGGAGAGTACAATGAAGACCCTGATCTTCATATAGCAGCATTCATGGCAGCATGTGTGGCTAACAATGCCAAAACCCTTGAGCATTGGTTAGCAATATTCCCTGCCACTTTCAAGGGCGTGGCGTTTCAGTGGTATGAGAGACAAGCAGCAGGAAATTTTGGCACATGAGATGACCTGAAGTTGTCCTTCCTCACTAAATTTAGGCATGAAGGTTTTGAAGAGCGGATACGAGAGGAGTTCATGAATCGAAGTCAGTCCTCTGGAGAAAGAGTAGAAGCTTATGTCTTGCGAATGGAATCCATCCTAAAGAGGTGGACTAACCATCATTTGGATGAAGGCATCCAAAAAGGAGTGTTTCTAAGGGCCCTAAACTAGAGGTTTGCAAGTTCGTAGAATTGAGAAGACCAATCAATCTGCAAGCTGCAGTGGAAGGTGCAAGATTGTATGACAAAGTTGAAGCAAGGCTGTCAATGACCCCAGGAAGCGGAGTCTTACATCCTCCCATGCCTAGAATAGTATACCCACCAAATGCAGTCCCAAGGACAATTTCCCACCCTTATCCCTAGATGCAAACAGTGCCACAGTATAATGCACCTAATCCAGTGTGGTCACCACAGACGACAGTGCCTCAAATGATGGTTCAACCACAACAATAGTGGCCTCAAACAGTTCCTCCAATGGTGACTCAACAACAGTGGAATCCTACCAATTGGAATCAACAACCCCAAGTCTCAACAGGAGCTCTAAATCAGAGCCAGAATAGAGGACCCTCTGGATCGACCCAACCAGTGTATGCAGTAATTACAGACGCTTCCCAAAACCCTACTACAAGAACTTCAAGAGGTGAAAATCTGAAGGACTACTTATCCTACTCAGTTGCAAGTATCAAGAATGAGCTTCTGGATGTGATTACAGAGCAGCTACAGACATTGAAGGTGAATACCGCCAATATATCCACTCCTGCGGGAGTTGGAAGAGATGTGATACACTCTAATACATGGTGTGGAAAGTGTCATCAAGTGGGACATTTAGCCACTGAATGTACCCGAAAACCAACCATTCCCGGGGCCTCCTGTTCCTACTATTTGCAGAAGAACCATACAGAGGATATTTGCTCTCTGAAAGAGATGCATGAACAAAGACAGAAGGATGAAAATGCAAGATTCAACTTGTTGGAATCGAAAATGACAACATAGGGTATTGGATCAAAGCCTTCCCTCTCAAAGTTACAAAGGATGACAGGGTCAGAGATCAGAGGTGGAATGTTATAGGTGTGGAGAAAAGGGACATGTCTCTCCAAATTGTCCAAACCCTAAATGATCTATGGATTATAAGCCCTTATGTAGTCGATGCAAAGGAGAAGGCCACACTGCAAAGGACTGTCCCAGTCCAGCCCCTGTAAAGGCCAATGCCACTGATAGCCAACAGAAGGTACAAGAGCTTGCCTCCAATTTGGTAGAGTTGGAAGTTGTTGCTGTTATGCGCACCAAGAAGAAAGAACCAGTGGTTTAGGATGAAAATAACTCTCCTTCCAAGACTGTGAAGTTCGACCTACCTACTACAGAGGGATAGAGCAGTACAGAACAGAACAGTGTAGTACAAAGCACTACAGTGCCACAGAGAGCTCAGAGACAGTCCCAGCAGAGACAGGACCAGAGGCCCAGGAGATAGAAGATACAGAAGCACTTCCAGAAACAGAAAAAGTGCTGATGTTGCAATTATTAGAAGAAAAAGGAAAGATGAAAATGGGTATAGCCCCATTCCCCAGCCAGTTGGAGAAGCCTGTGGATCCTATCAAAGATTATGACTTGGTCAAAGACCTAGACACTTTTAAACCAAATTTAACATTCCGACAGTTGCTAATGTTGTCTCCCAGCTGCCGAAAGAGATTCAAAAGTATCTTGACAAGAAGGCGTGGACTAAGGATCGCTCCTTCAACAACGACCAAGACCAATAAGGCCTCGGAGCCTGTAAAGGAAGTAGATGTGGCTAATGCCTTCCTAGATCCTGGAACCCCAGAGATTAGTGTATGGATAGAAGGATGCTTCATTTCATATGCATTGATTGGATGGAGGCTCATCAGTAAACATAATGACAGATGTGACAATGAAAGACTTAGGGTTGCAAGGAATTCAACCTACATAATGGCTTATCAGATTGGCATACCAAAGCAGAGTCAAACCGTTGGGCATCCTCCCATACGTAAAAACAACCCTTGTAGGAAGAGATTATTGACTGACATATTTAGTGGTTAAACCAAATTCTTACGGGACCTCATACCCTCTGCTGTTGGGAAGACCTTGGCTTTTTGAAGCAAGAGCCAGAATGGACTGGTTCAAAGGAACCCTAACCCTAGGCAAAGGACCCAACAAAGCGGTGTTAAAGCTGTATGGATCGCAAAAAGGCAATGGATCAACATCCATTGAAGTCATAACTAACTCCTCTAACGAGGTAACAGATGGTACATTAGGAGATGAAGAGGCTGTTAAGCAAATCTTTCCTAAGAAAAGAAAGGCACAGTCCCTAACAGTAGGCACTGTAAGTCAATTTCCAAGGGAAGCGAAATCCTTGTCCATGGGAGAATACCTCCGGCTTCAACTAGAATCAACTTCTGAAATCACCTGTGACAGTGAAATAGAAGCATGGATGTATTGTTCTCCCTGTTACATGACAGTCGCAGAGATAGAGCGGAGATAGTATAGAGGCAGTATAGTTACAGAGCAGAGATAGTACAGAGGTAGAGTAGATACAGAGCGGCTACAGAACATAGACAGAGTGGATACAGAGACAGTAACAGATACAGAGCCAGAGCTAGAGCTAGAGCCAGAGCTAGAAGCAAAGTCAGAAGCTGTAACAGAAGCAGAAGCAGATGAAGAGGCAGAAGATCTGTTCTTCTCCTATAGAGCCTCTACTGAAGCAGAGACAAAGCCTCTAGAGGAAGAGGATGAAAATGATGAGGAAGAAAACGAAGTAGGTTATGAAAGTGCAGATGAAGAATTCTCTCTAATAGAGGATGATCTTGTTGATGTCCCTATAGAGATCTCACAGACTAAATATCTCAAGGTACTGGATGGAATGACCATGGTGTCGTTCGCGTTGATCAATGGACCACAAAGTATGCAGAATCTGTATAAGCAATGGATTAAAAGCATGAAAATTAAGTTCACTAGTGGCTCCTGTCGCCCTGACCGTTCAGCCCAAAGAAAAGATGATGGTGATGCCTCTTGCCAACAGAAGCTAGAGCCGTCAGAGCCACGGCCTCTAAAGGGTCTGTGCTATGTGACATTCCTAGATGCATCTTCTGAAGATGAATCCCTAAGTCCAGAAGAAATCACTACTCACACTGAAGCAAACAAAGCTCTGATCCCCTTCCAGCAACCTCAATAGACAAATGAGTCATCTGTTCAGAAGGAGGACACTGGTTCTAGTGGGACATCAGATGAGGATACTACTCTCTTGAAAGAGTCGGACCTCTATCCAGAAGCAATCTGTGGGACATTTATCTGCGAAGTGGAAGCTGAAAGACAAGTAACGTTCTTGGATATTGAAGGTATCAAACGTCACCTAAAAGTGGGTCTCAATCTTCTAGAAGAAGAACTAGTGGTCCTGCGAGACCTACTCAAAGAGAACTTAGATGTGTTTGCTTGGTCATATAAAGACCTAAAGGGGATTGATCCCACAGTATGCCAATGTCACATTGACCTAGATCTCGATGCCAAACCTGTAAGGCAAAGACAAAGGCGTATGAATCCTAATTACTCTACTTTGGTCAAGGCCGAATTATTGAAACTTCTTGAAGCAGAGTTCATCTATCCCGTGGCTAACAGTGAATGGGTTTCACCCATTGTGGTAGTACCCAAGAAGAACGGGAAACTTCAAATATGTTTCGACTTTTGAATGCTCAATTCGAAGATGAAGAAGGATCATTTCCCTATCCCTTTTACAGACCAACTAATGGACACAGTGGCAGGCCATGAGCTTTATTCCCTCTTGGATGGATTCAGCAGATATAACCAAGTCCAAATCACAAAAGAGGACCAATCCAAAACAACCTTCACCACAAAATGGGGGACCTATGCCTATAGAGTGATGCCATTTGGGCTCTATAATGCTCCAACCACCTTTCAACGAGTAATGATGGCTGCCTTCCAGAATCATCTGCATGATTTCATTGAGGTGTATCTTGATGACTTTTGTGTCTATAGTTTGATCCGTGAGCATTGGGGACACCTAGAGCAATGTTTTGATAGATGCCGCGAGTATGGGATTTCTCTCAACCCCGAAAAATGTGTCTTTGGTGTCTCCTCAGGAGTTCTTTTAGGTCATATTGTCTCTGTGCAAGGGATTTCAACAGACTCGGCAAAGATTGAAAAGATTGCCGCTTTAACAGCACCAACAAACCTCAAGCAATTAAGAGGATTTCTTGGCCATGTGGGCTATTACAGAAGATTTATTGCACACTTTGCAACCAAGGCAGCCCCTCTATACAAGCTTCTAAGGAAAGAAGCTAATTTCCTTTGGACGGATGACTGTGAAGAAGCCTTTAATACCCTAAAACAGTGCCTTATCCAAGCACCTATTTTGTAGCCTCCTGATTGGAAGGAGTTCCATGTGCACACCGATGCATCAATTGAAGGGTTAGGTGCTGTCCTATGTCAAAAGAGCCCCTCTAAATTAGATCAACCGAT
Organism: Lygodium microphyllum; assembly: GCF_053477565.2. Lineage (NCBI taxonomy): Eukaryota > Viridiplantae > Streptophyta > Polypodiopsida > Schizaeales > Lygodiaceae > Lygodium > Lygodium microphyllum. The sequence goes on along the minus strand of NC_141141.1, from coordinate 16,707,388 downwards.
ATGTTATGCAAGCCGAAAGGTCACTGATAGGGAATGAAACTATACGGTGTGACAGAGCTTGAGTGCTTGACAATGGTGTTTGCACTAGAGAAGTTTCAACACTATCTACTGTCAACACATTTCAAGTTCTATGTGAATCATGAAGCCTTGTCCTTTTTTATGAACAAAGCAGATGTTCAAGGTCGACTGATGAGATGGTTGCTCCTATTCCAAGAGTTCAACTTTGAAGTAGTCACTAAGCCTAGCCGTTCCCATGTCTTAGCCGATCATCTATCACAGATCCCTCAACCAGCAGAAGAGGAACAGGATGATCCAGACCTTCCTGATGTTTCCTTGTTTCTAGTTGAAACAGTTACTCCCTAGTATGGAGATATAGCTAATCTCCTGGCAACTCAACAGTATCCTCCTAGCATCTCAAGTCGTGAGAAGAAGAAGCTTCTGTTAGAATCAGCTCCCTACACCTTGCTAGGCAATGCACTGTACAAGAAAGGCAAAGATGAAGTGCTACGAAGATGTGTTGCAGGAGATGAAATCGGCATAATATTGAAAGCATGCCATGACAAACCATGTGGTGGACACTTCGCAGGAGAAGCGACATCCAGCAAGGCTTTGTTAGCAGGATACTCGTGGGCTGACCCTCCACAAGGATGCATACGTTTACTGCAAGAGATGTGATGCTTGTCAGCGAATGGAAAAACCCACCAAAACAAGTGCCATACCACTGCAACCCATTCTTCCCCTAAAGCCGTTCGAGAAGTGGGGGATTGATTTTGTGGGTCCCATTGATCCACCTACCAAACGGAAGCAGAATAGATACATCTTAGTATGTATAGATTATATCACAAAGTGGTGTAAAGCTAAAGCCCTGAAGCGGGATGATGGTAACAGTGTAGCCCTGTTCATGTACAAGAATATTATTACCTGTTTTGGCAGTCCCTTTGAGCTGGTAAGTGACAGAGGTACTCATTTCCTTAACAAAATCATGGAGGAGCTGACTGAGCTATATAAGATCCGCCATCGTAAGTCCCATCCTATTACCCTAGAGCCAATGGCTAAGTTGAAGTCACCAATCACATCCTTTGCTCGATTTTGACAAGAACAATTGCCGCACATCGTCGCGACTGGGACGATCAACTTATAGAGGCCCTCTGGGTGTACAGAACCTCTCATAAGGTAGCAACAGGACAGACCCCTTTCCAGCTAGTGTATGGTACAGAAGTTGTCTTTCCTGTTGAGCTGGAATTGCCCTCTTTGCGAGTGGCAGTTAAAGAACGCTTGGGAGATGATGAGTCACTGCAATGCCATCTCCTGTATTTTGGAATGCTTGGACAAGATACAACGGATGGCCTTACAGTGCATGGAAACCACTCAAGCGCGAGCGCAAGGCCTATCATGATAGTTTTATCAAGCACAAGGAGTTCAAAGAAGGTGATCTTGTCCTAGCCTATGATTTGAGATTTGGCAAGTTTCTTGGCAAGCTTCAACAACGGTGGATGGGCCCATATAAGGTACTAGCTGTCAATCCTAATGGCTCTGTTCAGGTGCAGACCGTGGATGCCTCTGATGATCCATTCCTCATCAATGGCTATCGTCTGAAGAAGTACTTCCCTCCTTGGGGATCTTGACAATCACAGTCGACCTACCCTCTCCCTTTTGGGCGTCTCATTGTTCTTCTTGTCGTGCTTCTAATAGCCCTTATGATTCTCCTCATGAGGCAGTCTCATTCTGCTACCCCCTCGCAGAAACATATCAACCCGACATTGTTCTCTTCTCATCTGATCCAACAACGGTGGCGAGGTTGGTCCTGATATATGGTATTTCTACCATTCCATTTATTAAGAAAAAAAAAGGAAGGAAAAAAAGAAAAGAAAAAAAAAGGAAACAGAAAACAAAAGAAAAAAAAACGAAAAAGCAAAAGAAAAGGAAAAAAAAAAACAAAACTGTTATGGGAGAAAAGGAAGAAATTCCCTGTCATAACAGGCCTCATTCCAAGAAAAGGTGGAAACACCCTTGGGCGAGAAGCTGACTGTGGAAAAGGTAGTAACACCTTGCAGTTCAGGATAGCTGATTCACCAGTAGAACCTCTTCAGCAAGTAATTTGAAGCCACCTCCCTTGGTGCACTGTCTTTGCAACATTAGTCCATCTGCCCTTCTTAACAGACGACTCTTCTTACAAGTCATTGAAGTATGAGATTTGTTGGCTGCCTCCCTCGGTATGCCTCCTCTTCAAGATCCTCATGACAACAACAGTGGACATAATCTTCATTACTAACCCCTTGAGTGATGTGAGCTTTCATCCTAACAGGATGGGGATGTGAGTATGGGCTGCCCTCTATATCTTCCAACAGAGCGTGAGACAGAGGGTGGGGGGAGTGACCAATCTTTCCCTTCAAATCGAATGAGAGGTGAGATGTGTGAACAGAGTGTTGCATGCACGGGAAGGGCCTCTCTATGCACAAAGCACGATTTGTTCCTGTGCACTGCACTATAAGGCTCCCTGGCCTTCCTTCTTGCACTGTATGCCGGCACAGGGTGGGATGCACAGTTGCACCATCAAATGTGCACAAGGCATACAACCTCTGCACAAGTGACTGTGCGGATTACATCAATGGGTTTCAGGAAAGGGCTGCCCTCTGTATCGTTCAATAGAGCACGAGATAGAGGGTGGGCTGAGTGTGATTGGTGTTTCTTCAATCAATGATCGAGAGGTGAGGATTGAGGGACGTTACGACCTTTGAAGTCAGGTACGTTCCCATTTCCCTATGCACCCATGGGTTGGGTTTCTGTCATCAACATAGAACAAACCACTCTGTTCTATACACTGCACTACAAGGCTCCCTGGCCTTTCTCCTTGCACCTATGCTAGACAGGTTGGATGCACTGACCACGCTAGTGACCACCCCTATAACACTTAGCCTGGGAGATTTGCTTAAGCAGCACCCTACCCTATGGCAAGACCTTAAGCAGTGGGTCGAAGGATCACATGAGCAGGTCACCGCAAACCCTCGAGACCAGGATGCAGAAACGCAATTGCCAAGTTTGACGATGCACGCCATGCCTAAATCCTTGCACGTCAACGCCTTTTGAGAAGGCTTTGAGATGCACGCGGTCCTGCCGGCTTGGGTGACACAACAAGGAAGGGAATCATAGACACGGGAGCTGGGGTTAGTGTGCTTAGCCACGCAGTGCTTCAGACTTGGCAAAACCCGCCTGTCGAAGCTGCTAGGTTTAATGTTGCGCTAGCAAACGGTATGAGAGTGAAGCCATTCGGAGTACTGAAGAATTGGCCAGTGAAAATCGTAGGTGTCCAATTCTCTATCGACTTTATAGTCATGAAGAGAGTGGACTACGATGTCCTATTAGGCCGACCCTGGAGCTATGAGAATAGAGATGGACACTTGGAAGACCTCACCAGTCAACCTAGACGCCATCTCTACTATTCTCAAGGGGAACACTCAGGTCAGGAAGCCCTATGGGTCCTTGACCAAGTATATCCCATGCCCAGAGGATGAGCGGGATTGGATGTACGTTCTTGCCACAATCGACCTACCATTCTCAGACCATGAGACGTATGAGCAGGCCATCAAAACGATCGGCAAGACCAACGAAGCACTCTCTACACTAGCCTGCATGATGGCAGCAAGCCTCCATGGAAAGCCTAAGCCTGTCACCTTCCAAGTGCCATCCAACAAAAGGGAACTCCAGGGGGTACTAGAATACCTAACGGACCAGCTAGCTGGCAACCCAACTGCAAACTTCAAACCACTCTAGGATCTCTTAGAGGATTCCAAGTGGCAATGGACTAGGGTGCACGAGTTAAACCTCATGTATAACTGGGCAATGGTTCCTAACCAACGACACGAGGCATACCAAGCCCTAGGAGACAACGAGCAGTCGAACGAAAAAGATTCCAGTGACGAATACGAAGACTACCAATCCTTCAGTGATGAGAGCGAGGGTGAAGTAGATACTATAGAATATGACACTGAAGGACGAGAAATTGAGCAGATACAAGCAGACACCAAGCCGAAGGGAAGGCAGGCCCTTAGAATAGGGCAAGGAGTCATGTGCATGGAATGTGATCGTGCTTGGTTGGAATGCATAGGAGCCATAGACCTTGAGCAAGCAGGCCTAGCCCAGCCAGGAACGACATCAACACTTAGAACTGAATCGCCATCCGAACTGCGGCCACCAGGGGAAACCACCTCTTTTAGTGAAGATGGAGGGTTTGACTCTGAATCAGAAGTTACTTCAGATAGTGACCCAAGATCCCTAGGCCACCCATGACCAGACGCACCAAGGGGGACTTACCTGTCCACCTGAGGCGCAGACGGTTAAGGCAGGATAAGGCAAAGCACCCCAGGGATACACGATCAGAAGAACAACGAAAGCCGTGGGACTTCCATAAACGGTGGTAGTTTTGTTAGGTACCAAACATCAAGGGCAGACGAGCAAACCAACAATCGAAGGACCAGCCAAGGTCAAAGAGGTAGACTTAGCCCTGGAAGGGGAGACACCCCGACCAGTGTTCATTGCCGATGACTTGACTGGTAAAGAAGAAATGAGTCTTGTCACTCTCTTACAGGAGTACATAGACGTATTTGTCTGGTCCTTGGAAGAGCTACAGGGAGTAGATCCAAGTGTTGTGACTCACAACATACCCATGACATCGGACGCAACGCCGGTCAAGCAGCGACCGTACCCTATGAATCCAAAACACGCTCATGCTATCAAAGAATAAATTGACAAGCTGATGAGAGCTGGATTCATTTACGAAATTGAGCACACAGACTGGGTATCACCCATAGTCATTGGGATGAAGAAGAATGGCAAAATCCGAGTGTGCATCAATTACAAGAAGGTGAACGCTGCTACGAAGAGAGACAACTATCCTTTGCCATACACGGAGCACATGCTTGAGAGGGTGGCAGGTAAGGAAGCCTACAGTTTTCAGGATGGCTTCTCAGGGTACAACTAGGTGCAAGTGCATCCTGTAGACAGGCATAAGACTACCTTTTCCACGAAGTGGGGAGTCTTTGCATACATAGTCATGCCCTTCGGGTTGACCAATGCCCCCGCCACCTTTCAACGTCTCATGTGCACCATCTTTACGGACATGCTTCGCAAGGAGTTAGAGTTCTTTGTCGATGATCTGTGTGTCCATTTGACCTGGATCGAACACTTAGACAAACTCTACGTTGTCTTTGAACGGTGCCGCTTATATCGTCTCTCCTTGAACCCCTTGAAGTGTCAATTTTGGGTAAAGCACGAATGCATCTTAGGACACTTGGTGTCAAAGAACGGCATTGCCACTGACTTCTCGAAGGTCAGGGTTATTGCTGACCTTCCACTCCCAATTAATTACAAGGGAGTTCAATGCCTTTTAGGCCATACAGGATACTATCGGCGATTTGTACTAAACTACGCGCTGATCGCCAAGCCATTGTACAAGCTGCTGATTGTCTTCGAGTGGACCGAGGCATGCCAAGGGCATACGAAGAATTGAAAGAGGCTCTAACAACAGCACCAATTCTACAAGCCCCAGATTGGACCATTACCTTCCACATGCACATCGATGCTTCTAAGTTTGCCGTGGGGGCAGTGTTGTGCCAACCTGGTGAGCATGACTTAGATTACCTAGTGAGCTTTGCTAGCAGACAACTCACTGAGACAGAGATGAATTACTCGACAACAGAAAGGGAGGGATTAGCCATGGTGTTCGCTGTGAAGAAATTTCGGCATTATCTATTGGCCACACCCTTCATCTTCTTTGTGGACCATCAAGCCCTGCTCTATTTAGTAAACAAACCTTGTGCTATAGGACGCATAGCTCGATGGCTCCTTCTGCTCCTAAAGTTCGATTTCTCTGTGGTAGTACGAAAGGAAAAAAAACATTACATGGCTGATCACATGTCACGCATCCCCACAGGAGAAGCCGTTGGACAAGGCATCGTTGACGAGTCACCTGACGCCCACTTATTCCACCTGTCCAGCGAGAGAGACTTATTTAAGGCTGATCTAACGCCATACTGGGCGGATGACATAGTCCAAGTGCTCGAGCACGGACTACTTGAGCGACCAATAGAAAAGGTCCGACTTAGGTGCTTGATCCTGAAGATCCAGCCCTACCAACTGATTGCAGGCCAACTCTATAGGCTGGGGTAAGACAAATTGCTGCATAGGTGCGTGTGTGAGCATGAGATGCACGATGTGCTCTCGGAGGCACACAACGACATTGTGGGAGGACACTTTAGTGGAGACACGACAGCACGAAAGGTGATGCAGTCTCAACTATGGTGGCCCACACTTTTCCGCGACGCCAAGCGATTCGTCAAGCATTGTGACGAGTGCCAATGGACAAAAGTCCCAATTCGTAAAGATCAAATGGAGTTGACACCAATCATTGCTTGCTAACCCTTCAAAAAATGGGGAATTGACTTCATAGGACCCATCAGTCCTGCGGCGCAGTACTCACAAGCCAAATACATCGTAGTGGCCACTGATTACCTCACGAAATGGGCAGAGGCAAGAGCCACACGAAAAAACGACGCTAGGATGACCACCAAGTTCTTATGGAAACAAGTGATCTCGCGCTTCGGTTGCCCCATCGAACTGGTTAGCGACCAAGGCACACACTTCATCAATGAAGTGATAGCACATCTCCTATCCACCGTTCTCATCATCCATCGCAAATCCTCACCATACTACCCTTAGGCTAATGGTCAGGTAGAATCAACTAACAAGATTCTGATCAACGTCCTGACTAAAGTAGCCTGAGCCTCACGAAGCGACTGGGACAACAAGTTGATGGCAGCCTTGTGGGCCTACCACACAGCTTATGAAACGGTTGTCAGCCAAACCCCCTTTAGACCTATGGGACTGAGGCAATTCTACCATTATAACTCTTCATTCCTAGCCTGAGAATAGCACTTCAACGATGGGAAGGGAAGGAGGCATGGACACAATGCCTGGTCGAGCTTGAACATCTATCAGAAACTCGTCTTCTAGCCACCCACACACTTATCTGCAAGAAAGCCCGACGCAAGAGCTGGTTTGACAAGCATGTCAAGTAGCGTGAGTTTGAACAAGGTGACTTAGTGCTCCTCTACTCAGTTAAAGGACATAAGCAAAAGATGAAGTTCACAGGTCTCGGACCCTTCAAGGTTTGGGCAATCAGCCGAACTGGCAATATCGAGCTTGAGACCCTAGACGGTGAAGGAATAGGCTTCTTCAATGGCGGTTGTGTCAAGAAGTACTTCCCTCCCACTCATCCTTTGCATGAGTCACCAATGTTAGAACCGCCGGTCAAAATACGAGCAGCCATAATCACTGAAGTCAACGAAGATGATGAGAAAGCCGTAGAACCCGCCTACCTCCATGTCACGGTCACTGCCAAGCAAACATGCACTTTCAATGCCTTGATCGACGAGGGAGCAGACTTCAATGTCTTAACCCACAATCATTGGAGCCAACTTGGCAAACCATTGCTTCAACCCACAACTGCCAAGTTAAACCCATATGGAGCTCAATCGTACTCACTTCTCGGCAAGTGCAAAGTCACTGTTTCCATCAAGTCTGAGACTGTCCCAATGCTTTTTTACGTGTTGCCAAGTGCTACAGACGCAGGCATGGAGTCACTGTTGGGGCAAACCTTCAAAAAGAAGACTCACTACAATATTGATTATGAATCACAGTGCATCCACCCGGCAATAGGCAACGTGTGCATTGTCACAGCTTTCAGCAAGGGCTGCGCGACACTATCACTGCTCGCAAAGCCACCCATCGAAACATCCATAGGCAAGACTAAGGAGGGGGGTAGTACACGGCTGCCACTCCCCGACTTCCATAAACCGCGGCCCGTAGCGACCAAAGCAAGGGTCCAATAGCCTCGCCTCCAGTGGGTGCCTAAACAGCCCACAAGAATCGCCTAGGACTAGATGCGCCTATCTTCATAAGACACAACACTCTAAACCTAGGAGGCCAATACACAATCACAGGAAGAGCCGTGTAATTACGCAAAGATGGGTCCCTAAAGACCTCTTGCATGTGTAAGGCTACTATGAGGGAAATACCTCACTGTGGATCCCCAAGGCCCCCATGGCCAAAGGCACTAGTTGTACACCACCCTCAGGCCTAATCATCCCACATCCCTCAGCACCGCGAAACCATAGGCCGCAGCACTCTCCAGAGCCCCAACCATCCGACTCATTTATGCTTCGGCCCAAGGGAGTCGCACAAACCTATCGTGCCAAGCAACAGCCACTGCCACAGGAGGCATCACCCGACCAAGTCAATTCCACTCCCCGAAGCAAAGCTGAATGTAGCAGTCCATCCATTAAGGCTGACCCTAATCCACCCATGTCCCAAACAGCCCAACCGCAAGCTCAAGGAAACTCCCAACCCCAACTATGTATTGTCAAGGCCTCTAGTTCTAGCAAACCTCGACCGCCCGTCGGCCTTATGCCCTCCTATGAACAAAAATCATTTCTAGCACTAGCAACTGACCTTGCCGAGGACACCGACGATGATGTGGTGGACTGCATCAAACGACTCGATGCCACCTTCGTGTCGCTCGCCCTCAGCTATGACCGCTTGGACTTGGGTCTATTAGCAGAACCCTTTGCAATGGAAGTGCGCAATATGCCTTGCTCTTGGGAGACTTTTGAATTCACCTTTGCAAAGGCTTCTTGCTCTGCTCTGCTGAGTTGCCAGGTAGCGAAGTCTCCAAAGAGCAAGCCACTAAGCAACGTCTCATCATGTCATACGATCCACATATCACTTTTTCTATCACTGACCAAGAGATCGCAAGGTTATCCCACCTTGCTAACACTGGATCACCTTTCTTGAGGCACTGGTACGCTCTTAGGTTGCAATGGGAGGTTGACAGATGCTGCATAATGACCAATGCCGAGCCATCAAAACGGTAGAGTATGATCCCACTTACGTCGCGCCTACCTTGTATAGAGTGTTAACCACTCTTCAGGGCCGACCCATGGATGAGCATATCAAGAGGCATCCCTATCTTGTCCGCCTCTTAACAGAGGAAGAGCTCCACATCGTGATTCGGGTCGACTTTAGTGACTTCTTCACAGATGTCCTCACATACGTCACACACGTAGGAATTCGACCCTTTGATCTGGACCGTGCCGCTCAACTGGAATACAATCCAAATTTCTACATTGGCTCCTTCACAAGTAACTCCTACCCCAACAAGCCGAAAGCCCCTAACCTTTTGACCCCCAGTCCTAGGAAGGATTCTTTTCAAGATGGAAGGGGAGAGGGTATGGTGAAGGTGAAAGGAATCAGATGGGAAATGAATCAAAAGGGATACAGTAAAGTAAAGGTAGTGAAAAGCATAAGCATATAGTATGAAAAAATGGCTTCCTAAGAAATTCATTCAAGAGTTTTTATTCTCACGTAACCAGCGAAGTGATATGTGAAAAATACTAATGAAAGTTACGAATTATGGCAGGAGCATAAAATGTCGCAGCAAGATCGCACCCATCGACTCCCGTTCACAAACGAGGAAAGGGAGCAGTATCACATCCATCTAGAGAAGCATGCCTTCGGCCAGCTCAAGTTCCGAACCATCCACAACATAGAAGTCGTGGTGGCCAAGGAGGAAGCAGCCAGGAGGATGGTGGAACAATGCAACCTCACAAAGTATATTGAAAAATTCTCGTAGGAGCTGGACCACCTAAAGTGCATGGAATTCCTCAGAACATACAACCCTGACCAAGAAAGTGGTATTGCAACAGTGGGCAGAGGAGAGGGTGCAAAGAAGGTACAAGTCCGGTTGGATCCAACCTTGGTGGAAAAGGCTTTGGGATTAGTACCAAAGATAGAAAGGAAATAAAAAAGGGATGTTTATGCCATGCTGAAAATGAGGAAGAAAGAGGTGCTCACAAATGATGGCATAAGCATCCAGGACATCCCTGACGCAGAAGCCAGGTTGCAGGCTAAGTTGGTACATGTGCTCTTCTCCAGCCAGCGTTACAATTCCTTGATGCATCGAATTAGTGTACATGTGCTGGAGAATGTAGCAGCCCACACCCTAGATGAAGTAGATTGGAATGGGTACATGCGAAAAACGATTGATCAAGCAGCCAAGGCGCTGGCCCTAGGAAGTGCATCAGCAGGAGGAGAATCTCCGGCTTCTAAAGTTACGAAAAGGAAGAAAGCCTCCTCCAAAGCCTCCTTCATTGGGTATGGAGGAGTCTTGACTGCACTCATCCAGGAGGCAGTAAAGGAAGCACAGGAGGCAGAAGAGGGAGAAGGAGAAATGCCAGAGAGGTCGCCTCTTCACCAGGACAAAGATAGATCCACCGACAGAACTGAAATAGAAGAAGAAGGGGAGGGACAGACTAGCAAAAAGACAATCAGGAAAACCAAGAAGAAGACGGCGCTGAGGAAGAAGAAGGATGACGAAGGCAAAAAGAAGGAGAGAGAAGACTTGGAAAGGGCGAAGAAAGAATCCCTAAAAGAAGCAAAGGAGAGAGAGAGGACAAAGAGATAGGAGGAGAAGGAAAAAGAGGAGTTACAGAAAGCAAAGGAGGCGTCGAAACAAGAAGTAGAAGAGAAGAAAAGGAGGGAAAAAGAACAAAAAGGAAAAAAGAAGGAAGAGCAGAGAAAAGCGGAGGAGGAAAGGCAGAGAAAAGCGAATGAGGAAGAGGAAGAGCTACGAAGGAAGGAGGAAGAGAACCTGGCGGAATCCATCCGCCGGTCCATCGAACAACAGAGCCGAGCAGTTGAACTGAGGAGCCTGAGCCTGCATAGAGAAGAGGGGCCAGGGTCTAGCACGCAGGTGCCAGAGTATGTGCCACCTCCAGTCCCTGAGGGCAAGGACAAGGCCCCGCTCCATCATATCCTTACCCTCCTGGTGCCTTCCGCTGAACTCACCACTATCACCCCCAGCATCCTGACCAGTGCAGACGTGTCAAACTTCGTGGCGTGGATGCAGTATTTCATCAACAAAGAGATGGGCCAGGGACAGAGCATAGAGACCATGGCCACAGGACAAAAGAGGCCCGCTACGGATGCGGAGTCTAGGCAAGAGCCCAAAAAGCAAAAAGTCGAAGCCTCAACCTCGCCCATCCCCACAACAATGACGCCATCAGCTAATTACAATGAATATGTCACCGAGCTGCTCTCCTAATTGGAGAAAGCTAAGGAGGAATGCAAGATAGCCGTGGCTGAGTTGGCAGCCGAGAAGGAATCAATGGCCGCCTTCCAGCTGGATAAAACAAGAATGATAGCCTTGCAGCAGAGGGAGATTGCAGATCTCAGACAAGAAATGAAGGCTAGGGATGAGAGGGAGGAGCACTAGAGGCAACTGCTCGAAAACGAGACGTAGGAGCTAGTAAAAATGCAAAGAGAGCACAAGCTCCTAATAGTGCAATACCAGGAGCTTGCTGCGAAATCTGCTCCCAGATTGATGCACTCGTGGCTGAGCTGAATGCCAGGGACAAAGAGAGAAAACGAGCCATGGAGGAACAGCAGGAGGAACTCTGCGCGCCTGACAGACCAGCTGACATCGAAAAGAGAAGAACAAGAGAGGTTAGTCAGGGAATTGGAAGACTATGAGCAAAAACTTATGACGCTAACCCTAAAACAGGGAGAGGGCTTGGAAGTGATGAAAAAAGAGCAGAGGAGTGGGCTGCGCACAACGAAAAGAGGGTGAAGACACTGGCGCAGCGCCTTGCTCTGGCAGAAAAGGAGAAAATCATCGCAGAGAGCAAGGCAGAGGCAACCCAAGTGGCCTTCATCTCAACAGAAGGCCTTCCTTGACACCATCCTGGATGCCACCCATGCAGCGCAAGGAGAGCCATTAGAGGTGATGCAAAGAAAGCTCGACATGGCACGAAGAGCCCTACACGTTGGATTCCAGATGCCACCATTACCTGTGGAGGTTAGGTTGAGCTTGGATGAAAAAATACCTAATGCTGGCCGGCCTAACCCCCCAAGAGATCGATGCCCTCGGATTCGAGGAAGAAGCAGCACACGCAGAACGGCAGGGGGAAGAAGCAGAACTGGAGATCAATATGAATCGATTCAGGGAGGATGTAGTCCCACAACCCCCCTCGGTGCAGTCTCAAGAGCCGCCACAAGAGGACCCATCTGCGGAAAGAAAAGCTGCCTCTAGGGAAAGACGCAAAAAGCTGGTGGAGAAAGCCACAAAAAAACTGAGAGCCAAGCCAGCCGTGCTACCGTCCACACCTCTCCCACCGTGCCCTGATGATCTTCCCGCATGATTCCACGCAGAACTGGTGTTGTGGGAGATACAGGAACTAGGAAAGGATCCATTTCCCTTTAGTTTCCTCCTACCCAATAGTCTGCAGAGGGTCCTGCCGCTCAAGGTGATAGACAAGGTAATCGCGGTCGGTGGCCGGTTGGGGAAAAAATGGCTGGAAGAGCGGGAAAAGACCCCGACCTCTTGGGGCACAGAAGCGGCCGACTACTGGAAAAATAAAGTTTTTGAAGTCCCACACTATGTACAGGGCTACAAAAGCCAACCCCTGTGGAGGAGGCAAGTATGCGACATTAGCATGCTCGCCTGGATGGCGTTTTGTAACACTTTGCCATTCGAGCGGAACAACCCTACCTACATGGCGTACCCTCGAAGGGTAGGGGTAGATTTTGATGCCACCCTCCACGGGCGGTATGACTTCCCCATTATTTATAACTCCACTGTAGTATCCTTTGAGCATGCCCTTCTTTTTACCGCCGAAAGCCTAGATGAGTCTATGATGCGCTTTCTTGCGGATTTCTCCTCATGTCCTGACCCCGCTTTTGTAACAACTTGTAATTATCTTAGGTTACTTAGGCTACTTCTTAAGCAGGACCCGACTCCACAAGAGCGCGGCCTACCTCCCCTATTCTTTGATCCTAACGCTATAGACAACTACGCCATGGCTCGTCTCATGATGAGGGCTATTCTTCTTCCCTCTTTTTGCCTAGCCCTCCTAGAAGATATGAACGACAGCCAATTCACTAGGTGCAATCACCCCTTCCTCTCCACCACTTCTCTTCATGTCCACATGAATCTGAAAGATTACATGCAAAGTCGCCAGTTTTTGAGAAAATCTATCCAACCCCCTTCTCCTCCTCATTCCGATGAAGACAATTAGGCCTATTTATCACTTCCAAAAAAAAAAAAACCACAGTCACCGCACCTAGGGTTCTCCCTAGCCCCCTCCCCACTTCACACTTAGGGCACATCAAGGGCAGGACTTTCAGACCTGTCACCCTAAGACTTGCACCGCACCTCCAACGACGCACGAACTGGGTCCTCAAGTGTGGGACGTTACCAAGGGCTTGCCCAAGGTTAGACCCATCTCCCAGTTCCACTGCCACGGGCACCACACACACTACACGCCGAAACTGACACGCCCCTTAGGGAGTGCACAACTTTTCTTGCAGGTTATGTTTGAGTTTCGAGAAATGGCTACTCCGCAGAAGAGGATCACCCACGGCTTCCTTTAATGACCAAAACTTCTTTCCATGTGCCGGCATCCAGCCATCTGCCTGCTGATGGCTACCATGATTGAACCAAGTCAAAGTAGATCTGCCATTGGCATAGATCTTGGAACCTCAACTTCCAAAGATGCACGCCCAACGCCTCAAGATCTACGGATCGCTTATTGATTCCATCAGCCTGAAGAATTTCAATGCAGGGTTGAAGATCTTCAATGCCATGCTGAAAACTTTCAACTAAAAAACAAAGACCTTCAACTCAAAGACAAAGACCTTCAAATCAATGACATAGATTTTCAATACAAAGACAAACTATAACTTTGTCAAAACAGAGTTCGGGGGGGGGGGGGGGGGGGGGGGCTTCTCCAGGATAAATCCCTCCAATACCATCCTTCTAAGGGATTGCTTATTGCTTCAAGCGTTTCTGATGCTCCAGGAAAGACCGGCTACATAACGGATGCCACAACTATGTGAAAGATGCCGAGCATCTTCATGGAGCCTAAAGCACACCGGAACCTCTCCTGGTCATCGTCACTAAACTCCATCAACTCTCATTCACACAACCACCTTGGAAGAGGTGTCATCCACCCACTAGTTTCACCTCACAACAACCCTAACTAGCCACTACTTCCCCTTACAGTGCCATGGGACTGGCACTTGGCTAGGAGGGGGGTAATGTTACCGTGTTTCCCGCAGCACAGAGGAGCGGAAAATGAAAAAAGAGAAATAGCGAAAAAGGTGCCTTGACTGGTAACCAGACCCTAAAAAATTTAAAGGTTCGGGCACAACCCTCAGAAAGTCTCAGTGTCGCCCGAGACGACAAAAGAGTAAAAGGCGCACCATTAAATACGGAAGCGCTCCCAAATCCTTGTAAAAGAGCACCAGGCTCACTCCTGTGCAAAGTGTACACATTAGTTGGGAACTGGATAAATTAGAATGGTAGGAAATGGGAAAAAGGGCCTAGGCTACGGCCGGCCATGTAAAAAAAGGGGGAAAGGGGGATGACTGCCCAAAAAGGATTTAGGACTTTGTATATAAAGTTAAAAAGTGAATGAGAAGCTCATTCTTTGGTGTGTGGCAAAAAGAGTCTTCTTCTTCCTCTCTTCTTCTCTCCTTCTTGCTTGTGTGTGCTCTCGAGAGAGGGAGTGTGAGACAGTGAGGGAGTGTGTGTGTGTGGGAGTGAGGGATCAAGAGGATGAAGCTCTTCACCATCTCCTCTTCTCTTCTCTTCTCTTCTCTTGCGCGCGCGGCTATGGAGGATGGAGCTTGGAGATGGAGGAGGCTTGAGGATGCTTGAGCTAGCATCAAGAATCGTGGAGCTACCGAAGTGCAAGAGAGAGGAGGGTACTCGATCAAGCATCATGGTAAGCTCACTACACTCGTAGGATAGACGGCGCGTCAGCTAGGTGAGAGATAGCCATTAGAGCTCGCTTGGAACGCTTGAAACAATAAGCGGTCCGTGGGTCTTGGCGGTGAGCGTGAGCTCCCACAAAAGGTATCTCCTTGACCATTAGAATATCTTGTACCCCTCAAAGGACTACCACATCCTCTCTAAAGATAAAATGCATTATCACATCTAGTGTTTTTACTAGTGCTAGATGCATTAAGGCAAAACTTTATTTTTTTCATATAAGCAACAAAGGAATCTAATCCTCAAAATTGGACATAGAGCCACCTCTCATAGAAATGGAAGTGTCCAAAAGCCTTGTATGTAGAGCCAAGTCCATTTAGAGTGACTAAAACCAAGTCGTCATCATCAAAGGTGCATTAATCAAAGCAAGATCCTCTACAATCTGCATAATCTCCACAACATAATTATTAATGCTCCAATTTCTATGCCATGCACCATGTAGCCTTTGCTTCAAATGTACCTTTCTTGCCTCCATACAAGTGTATACATCTTTTCAATTATCTTGCATGCATCCTTATATGTGCTTGCATTTTTTATGTGTGGAATCAAAGTCTTCAAAATGCATATGGAGATCCGATGCAGTATCTTCCTATTTTTACTTTTCCACTCCTAATAGGCCTTCACCTCTTCCTTTGTTGACTCGTGAGGAGCTCAAGACATGTATTCTCACCTATCATGAGGTCTCAAAGACCTCTTCCCATAAGAAAGATTTCCATGCAATAGGACCAAACACTATAGTTGTCCTTTGTTATATTGTCCCCAATAATTCATATTATTTGCATAATTTTTAACATTATGATTGTTGTAATTTTAGAAGCAGTGGTATGTAATGTGCCAAATAGTGTTCAAGTAGCATAAACTAACTCAAGTATCAACCACTCAAATTCCAAGACCAAAAACCATGAAATAGGACCATAAAATGCATATAAAATGAGATCCAATGATATAAGTGTCATACATGTGCCTAATTGCTATGAAAAAATTTCAATATAATATGCCCACATGATGTGCATCTATTATTTAGTAAGAAATACTACATATGGAGCCCAATCATGCCAACATGACCTAAAATGCTTTAGTTTATGGGTCTAAAATCACAACTTTTTTCTCTTTTATTTCTACAAATTAGAAATACTACATATGGAGCTCAATGATGCCAACATGACCTAAAATGCTTCAATTGATGGGTCTAAAATCACAATTTTTTTCTCTTTTATTTCTACAAATTTTATGCTAAAAATGAATGGCACATGCATCTCAATACATAATAATTTTTCTAGAATGTTTCTATAAATTTTTTATCTTCAAATGGCATCTAAAAGTTACTTAGAAATCATCCTTTTTGTCTTAAAACAGCTAGTTTAAGTGTCTATAGTGTGGATACTAGTGTGGATACCTAGATTTGGAGCCATTTTAGATTTATCTAGTGCAAGATCTTATAGTGTATCCTAGTCAACAAGATCCAAGAGCTAAAACCCTCCCTTAATCAACAAAAAATCTAAATGATCATCCATCTTCTTTATCTTTGTTGCATAAACCACTTGCTTATCCAACAAGCAAGTCATTTCCTTCTAATGTAGGATGGCCCCTTTCTTTTGGGACAAGCAAGTCCTCATCTTAACCATTCCCCTTTCTTCTTGCATCGATATATGAATCAATTAGTAACCAATAACCAATTTAAACCTTGCTATCATACATGATTTGCAACCTTTAGTGGCCTTATGAATGCATTCAAAGTAGGCAATAAAAGCCCTCAAATGTGAGCTATAATGGCTCTTTCAAATTGTACACCTATTTTGGGTTAATTAGATGAAGAGTTGTGCCTAATTTAGTTGAGAATAGAAATTTTGCATTCAATGTAGACCTCCTTCGACCTACTTCTCAATCAGATTCTTCACTCCCACTTTGATACCAACTAAAAAGAATCAAGAGAGATACTTAATAGAAGGGAGTTAGGCACAAGATGTGGCAGCTCAATCCATCTTCTTCTTTCATTCTCCACACTCTACATCATGAGTATCTCACAAAGTGGATAGATACTCTATTAACTTTAAGGTCACTTCACATAGTTTCACTTTATTTTATGCATACTTAGGATATGAACATAATCTATGATATATTTCTCAACATTTCAACTACTATCTTGTGTTTGCCACATTTTCCTAAAGGCATTTTGTTTTGATTGTTATTATTGTAGAGAAATTAAATTTTTTGTAGATGGTCCAAATTTCCATAATTAAACCAAATTTTCTTATACAAGACTAGTATTAACAAAGCTGTTAAAGATTTAAATCAAAATCCATATGAAACCTTTGAGTCAAGTGAAACACTAATCAAAACAAATGTTAGGGTCAATCAAGCATACAATGCATGAGAGATTTGAGACAAAGAAATACCTAGTAATATCTACCACATTCCTCACAATGATGGTTGCTTTTGATGATGTTCTTTTCTAACTGGTGGTGGTGGAGAGAGAGAGAGAGAGAGAGAGAGAGAGAGGATAGCACACCAAAAGGAAAGTGAAACTGCAAGAACCATCTAATATGGAAATTTTTCCATCAGAAACGTCGCTTAAGTGGCATAATTTAGTAAATGTCATTTACATATCATAATTTGATTTGCTGATATTGTAAATTGTCTCCAAAAATGTATCACATAAGCAATTCTTTGAGAACGTCACACTACAAGGATATGGAGGTATAGCGATGGCCCTTTCCGACGCAAAATATCGACGTCGCTATTAGCATCGCAAATGCGACACAAATAGCGACGGTACTCAAACGAAAAAAACGTGGGCCAAAACCCGAGCACGTTATTTTACGCGCATACACGAAAGAGAGAACGAAAGGGAGAGTGAACATCTTGCATTTGAAAGAGAGAAGGAAAGCTTCTCGTCGCCGCCGCCGCCGTTTGCGAAGAAGAGGAGGAAGTGTACGAAGGGTGAAGAGGAGCCGCTGTCATGAAGAGGAACTGCCGAATCCATCTTCGAGCTTTTACGGTGAGTGCATTGTTCCTTCTTGCTTTGTTTTTGTGTTTTCTCTTTCTCTTTTACTTGTTTTTGTTAAAATTCATGTGTATTGAGAGAGAGAAAGAGAGGGAGAGGAAATGAGAGAGGGAGAGGAAAGAGATGGAAACATTAAACATAATAGGGAAAGAGAGAAAGAGAGGGAGAGGGAGAGGGAGGGAGAGGAAATGAGAGAGGGAGAGGGAGAGGAAGAGGGAGATGGAGAGGGAGAGGGAGAGGAAAGAGAGGGAAACATTAAACATAATAGGGAAAGAGAGAAAGAGAGGGAGAGGGAGAGGGAGAGGGAGGGAGAGAAAATGAGAGAGGGAGAGGAAGAGAGAAAAGGGAAGAAGGAACGAGAGAAAGAGGGAAAAAACATTAAACATAATAGGGAAAGAGAGAAAGAGAGGGGGGGAGAGGAAATGAGAGAGGGAGAGGAGAGATAAAAAAAAATTTCAACATAATAGGGAAAGAGAGAAAGAGAGGGTGAGGGTGAGGGAGGGAGAGGAAATGAGAGAAGGAGAGGAATAGAGAAAAGAAAAAGAGGGTGAGGATTAGGGAGGGAGAGGAAATGAGAGAGGGAGAGGAAGAGAGAAAAGGATAGAAGGAACGAGAGAAACAGGGAAAAAACATTAAATGTAATTGGGAAAGAGAGAAAGGGAGGGAGAGGAAGAGAGAAAAGGAAATGAGATAGGGAGAGGAGAGAGTAAAAAGGGAGAGAAGAGAGAAAAAACATTAAACATAATAGGGAAAGAGAGAAAGAGAGGGTGAGGGTAAGGTAGGGAGAGGAAATGAGAGAGGGAGAGGAAAAGGGAGAGGAAAGAGAGTAAAACATTAAACATAATAGGAAAAGAGAGAGGGAGAGGAAGAGAGAAAAAACATTAAACATAATAGGAAAAGAGGGTGAGGGAGGGAGAGGAAATGAGAGAGGGAGAGGAAGAGAGAAAAGGAAAGAAAGAATGAGAAAGGGAGGGAGAAAACATTAAAGATAATAGGGAAAGAGAGAAAGAGAGGAGAGGGAGAGGGAGGGAGAGAGAGAAGGAGGGAGAGGTTGTTGTTTTCTTATTTGTTATTGTTGTAGTAGTAGTTTTTTTTCTTTTCTTGTTTATTGTTGTTTAGTTTTCTTGTTTTTGTAGTAGTAGTAGTAGTTTTTTCTTCTTTTCTTGTTTATTGTTATTGTAGTAGTAGTTGTTGTTGTTGTTGTTGTTGTTTTTTCTTATTTTCTTGTTTATTATAGTGGTAGTGTTAGTGGTAGTGGTAGGCGTAGTCGTAGTCGTAGTCATAGTAGTTGTCGTAGCCATAGTCGTGGTCATGGTCGTAGTCGTAGTCATAGTCGTAGTCATAGTCATGGTTGTGGTCGTAGTCGTCGTAGTCACGATTGTAGTAGTAGTAGTGGTTTTCTTGTTTTTTGTTGTTGTTGTTGTTGTTGTAGAGAGAGAGATATGTTTTGTTAAAGAAAATGAGAGAGGGGGACGAAAAGAAAAAGGAAGAAGAAACGAGAGAGAGAGAATAAACATACAGCATAATAAAGAAAGAGAAAAAGAGAGAGAGATGGAAGGAGAGGAGATAATAAATGGATAAAAAACAAAGAGTGGTGGCGAGGTCCGGTGAGGTCCGATGCAATACCACGAGACGGGAAACACTCCAACATACGTTAATTTGTGGGTGGGTGGGTGGAGACTTTACACACATTAATTTTTGCTGAGTTACAAGAGAAGAAATCCCTTCTCAAACAATTTAAGAAAGAAAAAAAGAATTATAATAAAAACAAATTGTTTATCGTAACATAGACAAAATGGAAAACGATGAAGGTCTTGATTTTCAAGATCGCGAGGCATATCTAAATCAGCATGTCCCATGTCCTTGCTCTCAATGTAAACTGGCAATTAGACGAAAACGTTGATTGTCTATGGAACACGTACGATGCTTCGGTGAGTTTCAATCTAAGATCGTTGATCAGGCGATCTTGGATTTTCAACAAACGGTAAGAAAAGTTAATATCAATCATACATTGTACTCGCAAGCTAATTGAATACCATATACAAAAAGATTGGGTGTGGCTGGCAAATTTTCTATCCAGGGAGGTGACGTCTCGTCCCAAGGAGAAGTGCACCCTTTGCAACCAATTAGAAGAGTTTATGGCCGTGCGATGGATGGAGTGCCTGAGCCAATCCACCACTTGGAAGGTACTACCCAATCTATACTGTCAATACCAGAGGAGACAGACAGCCTTCGAGACTTGCCTACAATCTTGGAGCCTGAGATGGAGGCAATGATCGATGCATTGATTCCCATGGATGTCTAGACTTCTGATCCGCTTAGAGAGGAAGCATCCATACCATTATATGATGGGTGCCGAGTATCTCACTTCCCTGTTACAGCCTCTGGATGTCCACCATGTTTATGGTACCCACACTTAGCTTTTTCTGCAACAGCCTCTGGTGTTTTGCCATGTCTGTGGTATGCCCACACTTTGTAGGTGGTTCTCATTACAGCCTCTACACACTCTGTGCCTTTCCTAGTTGTGATTGAGGAGGGGTGTTGAGAATCAGCAATCACACTCAAACAGCCTCTTTGTATGGAGTCTCAGGGTCAAGGACATGCAGGCTAACTTATCCCATATGCACAATGGTGCTTACTGCAGTTTCCTACTTTCCTATAAAGCATTGTACTTGCTTCCTTTCTTAATGCAATGATAGTACTTTTTTCATTTCAGTAAAGTGTCAATGTCATTGTCCACATACACAAGATTGTGTTTATGAGTCCAAGTCTCAATCTTGGAACCTAATTCACTTGTGTAACAAACAGTGTCTTTTCCATCATGAGTCTACACTTCTTCTTCCATCCTCCATAGCTTCCGGTTTTGCCATGCTCTAGATCCCGCATTTCACACATTTTACAATGGCTACTAATGATGGATCCAAACAACAGTATGATATGGTCGCTAAAGGACGATGATAGACTGACTAGAGATGTAGTGGTTGGAAATGGGGCAGAAAAAAGAATGGATGCTGCAATGGAGGAGAAACTGAATCGCTTTTGTATGTTGCACCATGTCTCTATAGAGACGTGGCTCGCCAAGTACCAGCAAGCTAAGCAAGATCGAGAGAAAGCGCGATCTGAATTTCGACATAGTACACGCCATCGACTGATTTGATATCTCGAGGGCATGGAGGAGATGCCGCGGTTTATATCAATGTGATGGTTGCATGGAGCTTTGACCGCAGCTTTTCGCGAAGGGGTGGAGGTCTCAACCGAGGAGTGGGAATTCTCGAGGGGATGTAGTCCAAAGGTGATGACATATTTAGGGTTTGTTGTATCTATATTTTATATGTGACAACTAATTAAGTGTTTCAATGTACAATACAAAATATATAGTGCAGCGTGGTCACGCGGATGGCATTTTTGTGTGGAGCGTATTGACAAAATGTGCTCCACAACAGACTGTGGTATGATGGCAAGGTTTGAGAAAGAGAGCCAACGACGAGCAGCAGATCCAAACATGGTTATAGATGAGATAGAGTATTTTGGAAACTTGCAAAGTATTGTTACAGTGGATTACCGTAGCTTCTCCGTGATACTATTCGATGTGCAGTGATTCAAAGTGATACTTGAAGGAGCTGGAGCAACAGTTCGACGAGGTCCATCTGGATTTCTCGAAATAGATTCCAAAAAAAAAGGATGGGTTTGCATGACACCTTTGTATTGTCGGCCCATTGTGAACAGGTGCATGAACTCATTTGTTTGTTAATTGTATTACGACATGGTACATATCATAATAGTTAAATCTCTCTTGTACGTATTTGTGAACAGGTAATCTTCTATCCAAACCCCTGACGACCTCGACGGTGGTATGTTATACCTTTAGCAAGGGGTGGAGGCCACTGAAAGCTTAGAGTATGTAGAGGAGCCAGCATCGACGGGTAACAATGATGGAAATACAGGAGTCCAAGAATCCTTTGAGAATGAGGTGGACTCATCTTTTTGTGGTGACATGTCTATCGACCTTCCAGTTTATGCCGAGTTGTGTCAGGAGATTGGCATGGGACCATAGGATACTTCATACTTGGAGCATCCACTTACTCAATTTGTTGACTAATTGCTTATAAGGATACATAAGATATGCATTTTAAGTAAGATCGTTTTTTAAATATTTATATTACCATGCTTTGTATGATTTAAATTAATTATGCTAACATCATTTTTTGTATGTGCAGGGGTGACCTTTGTGGATACTTAGATTATCAGGATGAGTCAAGGGATGAGCGATGAGGAGTTGTAGGATATCTTCACGCGCATGTCTCTGGATTAGAATGACGAGATTTAGAGACATGGTGGACCAGGAGTTGTCTCAGACATCGTCAAGCCGCTCTATTAGATCTACTTCGGTGTGATCAGATGCTTCAGTTTCGAGCAAACGAGGTCAATGCTCCAGACTTGGGCCAGATGGAGGGAGTGCTTTAGGGTCAGGGGGATGCTGCAGAGATTAGGATATAGTGAGCCCGCAGTCAGCTCGGGATACAGGTGCTACTCCTCACTCTCGTGGGTGGCGGTTCCAGAGAGCTTGGCTCAGGTGGTTGCTATGGAGGCATGGATGTGGTGTCTCTGTCTCGTCATTCTGCTGGAGTTGCATTACCTCCGGGATTTGTCACACCTGTGGAGATGTCTACTCCAGTCACTCCGGCTTTTGCTCAGCCGTCCGCAGATGGCACCCCTATGGGTGCTACTCCGATAGATACTATCCCGGTCGGTACACCAGATGTATAGGGGTCTCCTAGATATGCCCAAGAGTGTGGTAGCATGTGGGAGAGGACCTATCTTAGCCATACCCCAGAGGGGTATGCCTATCATGTAGATGATAGGTCAGGAGCCATCATCATGAATGATGAGGGGAGGAGGGTGATGGCTCGCATGAGAGAGTTGTGCCAACAAGTTTTTTGGCACAACGTCTTGGATCATTGGAAAAATATACCGAGGGGGAGCAAGGACTACATAGTAGCATCCTTGTATGAGGAGTTTCCAGTACCAGCTGTAGTAGATAGGTTTTCTACGAGCTGGATGATGGAGTGCATGTGCATATATGTCACACAGACGATTGGATGCACGCAAGGCACTCAAGAGTGGGGCTACAAAGCCCAAGTGGCTAGACGCGGACGTTGGAGGATGTTGAAGATAAGCAACGCGAGGCAGTGGGGGCATGACTAGAGGCCGGAGTGGTCCATCATCTTGGGAGTGGTGACCATAGGACATATCTGGAGGACTTTGTAAGTTTTTCTTTTGTTTTGCTTGCTTATTTTTTTGCAATATCCTTTGTACTGACAATCGTGTTTCTAACAATTAGTATTTTGTTTCCTTTGCAGCACTCCATTATAAATTTCGATTTGACCGACCTTGAGACTCGATATGCAGAGAGGCATGGTCTCACTGCCATAATTTTTTTTTCCTTATTACCGTCGCTATTAGCGTCGCAAATTTATTACACGTGTCATTATTGGCATCGT